>NC_140931.1:113761997-114399854 GCF_014529385.1 Adiantum capillus-veneris
TCAACATACAAGCAATTTGCAGTTAACCATGCTCAGATACATTACGATCATCTTCATGACCAGTGGACTGGATAACTCAAGGGAGGATCGGGCATCAGTAACACATTTCTACGAAACTCATCTGGTCGACATCGCTATACATATGTAGCATGTCATGGATATTGGTGGGAAGATCTTGGACAGTTAGTTTGGTACGAGTTCCAAAAATCTCACGGGGAAAAACATGAGCAACGAGGAACCCTTCAAAGGTGGCTGTCCTAATGCAATGGCTCTAGATGGCTACGATGATACTAGGGATAATAAGCACTACCGAAGAAGAAAGATCGGGTTCATACCAAATCAGCACCATGGTCAGGAAAATTGGGTCGGCATCAAATCGGACACATGCTCAGAAGCATCTGGCCGATACATGCTAAAAATCAACCTCTACGGAGGTTAAGTCATAAGAAAATCAGTAATCAGATCTGCCTCACTTCTAACCAGCATTTGCTCTACAAAAGATATCTGGTTCGCCTCAGATTAGCGTACGGTTTGCCTAAGATCAGCGTATGGTTCGCTTCAGATCAGCACATGGTTTGCTCTACAAAAGAAGGCCTATTGATGGTCTTGATGAGATGGGCATATTTGAGGGTCTCATTGTCGAAAGGTTTTCGAGTGCAGTGGCCTGTGGTAGTAGAACGAGTACTTTCGAAACCATTCCATGACAAAGAATGGGGTCCACGGATAGGACTTCAAGACAACCTGGCAACCTTTCGCATTGGCAGCATGGTGAAAGTAAAGTCTCGGCGATTGAATTTTGAGGACAATCCTTTGGGTAAGAGTAATACCTGGTTTTGTCAAGCAAGTGGTCGGCTGGACATTAACCAAAGGAACTCCACAGCAATCAGCAGGTTAGTAAATCAAAATTGAGATGTTATTGAGCCAACATGTGGTCTCAGCTTTGATGCCAAAGTGTGAATGTATCCAATTGGATCCAATGGGACCCGAGCATGTCATCGTTGTCCTTCGTTGACGGCAACCTGCTGCAAGTACAATAGGTTTCTACTAGAAAGATATTCACTCAGCGTACGAGCAATTTGCAGTTAACCATGCTCAGATACATTACGAGCATCTTCATGACCAGTGGACTGGGTAACTCAAGGGAGGATCGGGCATCAATAACACATTTCTTTGAAACTCATCTGGCCGACATCGCTATACATATATAGCATGTCATGGATATTGGTGGGAAGATCTTGGACAGTTAGTTTGGTACGAGTTCCAAAAATCTCATGGGGAAAAACACGAGCAATGAGGAACCCTTCAAAGGTGGCTGTCCTAATCCAGTGGCTCTAGATGGCTACAATGATACTAGGGGTAATAAGCACTACCGAAGAGGAAAGATCGGGTTTATACCAAATCAACACCATGGTCAGGAGAATTGGGTCGACATCAAATCGAACACATGCTAAGAATCAACCTCTACGGAGGTTAAGTCAGAAGCAAATCAGTAATCAGATCTGCCTCGCTTCATACCAGCATTTGCTCTACAAAAGGTATCTGGTTCGCCTCAGATTAGCGTACGGTTTGCCTCAGATCAGCGTATGGTTCGCTTCAGATCAGCACATGGTTTGCTCTACAAAAGAAGGCCTATTGATGGTCTTCATGAGATGGGCATATTTGAGGGTGTCAATATCGTTTTGCTCAGCGATCATGCCGTGGTCGGGACCTGCGACACAAAGGTGATCTATCTAGAAGATTTTTGGCAAATTGGCGAGCTTTGCAAATATCAAAGTGTATAGTCGCTCTCTCTCTCTCTCTCTCTCTCTCTCTCTCAGTCACTCTCCTTCAATCCCTGGTCAAAAACTTCTCCACTCTTGACGTCCCTGTTCAAAAGCATAAAAGCTGCGAAGTTGCCACTTGTCGGATTTTGCAACTCTGCCTGGTGCGTTGTACATAATTCCTATAGTGTTGTGGCTATAGAGACATCACTGCAAATGAAGAAGAAGGGCCATGTGCAAAAACCAAAGCCGCTGGAGATGGAGGAGAGCCTATTACGCAACGGCCTGCTATGTCTGCCACTTGGGAACCTCTTGGAGGCCCCATGTTTTGGAAAACCTAGTGTGCCAGGCATGAAGAATTGCAGCTGCTGCCCTCCATGGTTGGCTATGACAAGAAAGGCCACCGGGGCTCCCCCCTTCGCTAGGGAGCTTGTTGCATTCGACTCCACCTTGGGCACCTGGATCTCCCTGAAGACCCTACTCCCCACCTGCTGCTTAGACGCAGCCCTTGCAGGCTTGGGGGGCGGGGGGGAGACATGCTGTCCGCTGGTGCTGAACTCTTCTATCGGGGCCAATGTTCCTTCGGGCGTGGTGTTCACGACAGTAGGATGCCAGAGCGGTTTAGCTTGCTTTGTATGTGCGCCACGCAAGCCAACCTCGCTTGCTTGGGGTGGTGGTGTTGATGATTCGGCCTTCTTTGTAGATGATACCGTCTTCACCCTTGATGTGTTCGATTGGCATGCCTACTACTTCTTGGTGATCAACCCTCTTACTGGCTCATGTACCATTTGTCGGGTGTGTAGTAGGAAGCCCCAATTTTTCCAAGGCAGGGACGACAACTATGGGTTTACTGAGTCCTCTCTCTCTCTCTCTCTCTCTCACACACTCACACACACACACACACACAAAACATTATACTTTGTGCTCCTCCTACCTTGCGCGTAAACGGTCTGCTGCTTTGCTCCTGCTCTCGACCTCGCGATGCTCTCGTCCTCGCGGTGGCAGAAGTTCTCTTCCGCAAGCGCACAAATCAACGCTAATTTTAACAAGACCGCTATCTTTATCACAGGTCAAAGCGAATTTAAAAATAGGCACAAAAAGCCTAAAAGACGGCCTAAAATTTGTGTATCCAATTTCATAGGCAGCACGCCTATATCACTTCCTGCAAGGAGGCAGTGCCAATAAATGATAATTAAGCTCACTTGGACAATGATAAAAGACTCATCATGGCGCTGGGCTACTGGCAAGGTAAGAGAGTTTAAAAGAAAGCTTGAAGGTTTTTGGAGGATGAACCAGAGGCATCGAGGGCAGCGTGGCAAACGATGTCTCGACTCCGAGCAGCTGAGCTTCGCAAGGGGTTCGACCTACTAATCACCTCCCGCATCATGCGTTCCAGTACCTCAGCTATGCTCACAATACCATTCTCACCTTCTCTCTTCAACAGCTTGCCGGTGTGCACAACCTCGTCCACCCAGCCATTCTTGCCTTGGTCCCTAAACATGGGGCAGCATAACATGAGCACCCCCTCGCACAGCGCCTCCAGCATCAAGTTCCACACTCCTCAAACCCGCTCGGCAATTGCTGCGTCCGTGCCTCTCCCTTTTGCTTCTGATCTGGGATCCTCAACACCCATAGAAACCACTCCTTATTGGCTTCCAGCCCCGCTGCAATGTCCTGTAACAGATAGGCAATTGTCTCAAACGCTACATACAGAACTGATGCTGCCGGCTGCTCATCCAGCCACTTCAAGCACGTCGTCCTCCACACATCCACATCCACTACGCTCGCTTCGTTGCTCATCGCGTCCTTCATGAGGAAAGATGCTGGCAGAAGCGGACCCACGGCCTTTATGTCCATCTCAGGGGCTTTCTCCATCAGACCATCAATCATCTATCAGTCCAGGTTTTAGCAGAGGACCACCGCGCGTGCTGCTCTGTTATTTGTTAGGAAAAAACGATGCGAACCCATTTATGAATGACCTAGTATGTGGCCACGATTTTAAAAATGACATTTTTAATGCGAATCACTTTGTGAATCAAAGGGGGTGCGAAGGCTTGCACAAGGGATGAACAATAAATAGGGAGCTTCCAATGCGTGCGCGCGTGTGTGTGTGTGTGTGCATTTTCACCATAAGAGCTTCCAATGGAGCTCCCCCATGCCTTAAAAGGCATGGTAAGACGACAGCACGTGCGCTGCCTTCTCACCATGCTTCCCCATGCCTTGAAAGGCATGGCGAGAAGGTAGCACATTGGGGCTCCATTGGAGCTTCCCCATGCCTTTCAAGGCATGGTGAGAAGGTAGCACGCGTTGCTCTCTCACCATGCTTTTCAAGGCATGGAGGAGCTCCATTGGAAGCTCCTATGGCGGACCTACACACACGCGTGCGCGCACGCGCACACACACACACACACACACACACACACACACACACGAAAATAGCCGTTTGGCGCAAGACTTTACACACACACACACACACATCTTTTTGGTTTTCTCGACATAAACAATGTCTGGAAACCAGTTTATACACTTTTTTGGTATTCTCTATGTCACTGCCATCGTGTCCAGACATTTAAGGGTCTAGTTTTCTTTGATTGTTTAGATCTAGTGATTGCATACAAGGTTAATTAAAATAAGCTATAACTGATTAATCCATTTAAAGTTTTGTGAAGAGCTGGATAGCCATCGCAAATCAATCAGTTTTAATGTGTTCATCCCTTTGGCAATTAAATGTTCAAGCGCTTTCCAATATCTTTTCTTCCTAGCCAATGGTACTGGAATGTCTGGAAACTAATTTATACACCTTTTTGGTATTCTCGACATAAACAATGTCCGGAAACTAGTTTATACACCTTTTTGGTATTCTCGACATAAACAATGTCCGGAAACTAGTTTATACATCAGTTTGCCAATAAACCAATATAGCATTATAACAATATAGACGTGTAGCAGTATCAACACCAGTACTAGTAGTAAGAGTATGAGACTAGTACCAGTGCTAGTATACCAGTTGACCATAATTGCAAGATAGCAGTATTAGTACTACCAGTGCTAGTACTGACACTGAAATGACTGTAAAAAGTTTGTTTAAAATGATGTAATTGGCTACCACAGTCTCTTGAAATTTTGCTTTCAATTATAAGGTTACTTACACAAAAAGGTGTAGCTATGTCAAATGGATAACAGCTAGTGTACCAATTTACCAGGATAGCGGTACTACGAGGACCGGTACTACGAGTATCAGTACTAGCACTGAAAATGCGAGACTGGTACATTACCAATACCAGTACCAATACTAAGTATGCCAGTTGGTATACCAGTTTAGAAGTATTGCAATTTCAGTACCAGTACTGACAGTACTAGTACTAGCCTTGATTGATACCAGTACCAGTACCAGTATACCAAACATGTATTAGTACCAGTATAATGTCTCTTTGCAAGACTTATGGAATTACCTATCTCCTATATAAGAATTCTACTTTATACACCTTTTTGGTATTCTCGACATAAACAATGTCTGGAAACCAGTTTGCCAATAAACTAGTATAGCATTATAATAATATAGATGTATAGCAGTATCGATACTAGTATTGCTAGTACCAGTGCTAACACTAAGAGTCTAAGATTAGTACTAGTACTAGTATACCAGTTGACCAGGATTGTAGGATAGCAGTACCATTACTGGCATTTAAAATTTGAGACTGGTACCAGTACCAGTGTATCAGACTATAAAAAGTTTGTTTAAAATGATGTAATTGGCTACCAAAGTCTCTTGAAATTTTGCTTTCAATTATAAGGTTACTTACACAAAAAGGTGTATCTATGTGAAATGGATAACAGCTGGTGTACCAATTTACCAAGATAGTAGTACTACCAGTACAAGTACTGGCACCAGTACCAATACCAATACTAAGTATGCCAGTTGGTATATCAATTAGAAGTATCACAATTTCAATACCAGTACTAGCAGTACTAGTACTATCACTGAATTATACCACTACCAGTACCAGTATATCAGACCTGTATCAGTACCAGTATAGTGGCTCTTTGCAAGACTTATGGAGTTACCTATCTCCTATATAAAACTACTAGTTTATACACCTTTTTGATATTCTTGACATAAAAAATGTTTGGAAACCAATTTGCCAATAAACCAGTATAGAATTATAACAATATAGACGTGTAGCAGTATCAATACCAGTACTAGCAGTACCAGCACTAGCAATGAGAGTCTGAGACTAGTACCTGTACTAGTATACCGGTTGACCAGGATTGCAAGATAGCAGTACCAGTACTGACACTGAAAATTTGAGACTGGTACAAGTACCAGTACCAGTGTATCAGACTGTAAAAAAATTGTTTAAAATGATGTAATTGGCTACCAAAGTCTCTTGAAATTTCGCTTTCAATTATAAGGTTACTTACACAAAAAGGTGTACCTATGTGAAATGTATAATTGGTAGTGTACTAATTTACCAAGATAGCAGTACTACCAGTACCAGTACTACCAGTACAAGTACTGGCACTAAAAATTTGAGATTGGTACTAGTATCAATACCACTGTATCAGACTCGAAAAATTTTGTTTAAAATGATCTAATTGGCTACCAAAGTCTCTTGAAATTTCTCTTTCAATTATAAGGTTACTTACACAAAAAGGTTTACTTATGTGAAATGGATAACAGCTAGTGTACCAATTTACCAGGATAGCAGGATAGCAATTCTGGTACTACCAGTACCAGTACTGGCACTGAAAATCTGATACTGTTAGCAGAACCAGTACCAGTACCAATACAGTGTATCAGACTGTAAAAAGTTTGTTTAAAATGATGTAATTGGCTACCAAAGTCTGTTGAAATTTCTCTTTCAATTATAAGGTCACTTACACAAAAAGGTTACCTATGTGAAATGGATAATAGCTAGTGTACCAATCTACCAGGATAGCTGGATAGCAATACAGTACTACCAGTACCAGTACTCGCAATGAAAATCTGATACTAGTACCAGTACCAATATATCAGACTGTTAAAAGTTTCTTTATTATGGTGTAATTGACTACCAAAGTTTTTTGAAATTTATATAAGTTCAATTATAAGGTTACTTGGACAAAAAAGTTGTACCTTTGTGACATGGATAACAACTAGGATGCCCATGCATCACTTACATACAGAGCCAATGTTAACAAAATGTTGTGTTTTTTCTATGGGTGCAAGTGAGGGCTACTCTCTTTGGTTCACTTTTTTTGGTGCTTTACTGTTTGGAAGATTGATAGCTGGTTTGAAATTTGTGAAGGAGCTTCTTCCTTTTGGATAGCACACACACACACACACACACACACACACACACACACACACACACACACACACACACACACACACACACACACACACACACACACACACACACACGGGTACCTTCTCTTCTTCTTCTACGCCTTCTTCACGGCAAAACAGGCTTTTTCACTTTCACTTCACTTCATTCCACTTTCATCTCACTTTACATGTATTATATTTATAAAATATATACATTAAATCACTAAACATGTAATATATTTATAAAATATATACAATAAACACTTATAACGAGTATATAATTAAACAAACTCAACACATAACAATTATATATTTCGAATAACTAAACACTTATAGAATAAGATATATATATTAAACACTTATAGAAAAAGATATATATATGCATATATATATATATATATATATATATATATATATATATATATATGTATACACACATACACATGCACCAGATGGAGGCACTTGCAATCCTTGAACCACCATCTAGAAATTAAAAGGCCCGCCAAATTTAACGCCAAATTCCATTGGCAAGCACAAAATTATAGTTTGTACATATTTAAAATTTATAATTTACCAGTTTGAATGCACATACATTCACAACCTTCATATATTAAATGACGTACCTTTTAGAGTGACCATTACATTTATGGAATTTATGTCTTTTTTGTACTTTTATTTTGGTCCTATCTTGTGGTAGATTAGTAACTGTACTTACATCCACAAACTTACTTTGATTCAAAAAGCTCAAGCTTGGGAAAAATGGTATTATCTCTATTTGGCATGATTTTTGACTTATCGCATGCATATGCTGTGGACTTATTTGACTCTGATGGCATGTGCTGCGAACATATTTGACTCTGATGGCATGAGTTGTGGAATGGGGAAATTTTTTGTTTGCATTTTCACATCGTTATGCTGTCGGAATTTTGATATCTTACCAATGTAGTCAAGGTTTAGAGTTTTTATTTGGCTAGTCGAAAGTTATATAAGCTTTGAATTGGTAAGCATAGTGATATACAACTCTAGAATTTTACGTTGTCTTTGTAAATATTTTAGAAGAGAAGTCATTCTCTCTCTCTAGGTTTTATAATCTCTTCTTCCAGTGGTAACGTGCATATATACACTCTCTCTAGAATTTATACTTTCTCTCTCCGTCAACCACACATATATGGAGTCTTATGATGATTGAAAATTACATTAAATAGATACGTTATGCTATGACACATGTTTGGTTAAAAAAACTCAAAAGTTTGATGAAGTAGTCAAAAAAACTTGAAATGAAAAACTCTCAAATGTTAAATACCTGAGAAAATGTAATAAGCTAATTCATCAAAAGGGCAAATCAGGGTTAGCGGTTGTGTTTGCTCCATGCTTTTGGGGGGTGGGACAAATTACATCACAAGTTGAGAAGAAACCACTTGTGTGGTTCTGTGGAGATAATATTGACCACACCACAACTTTAGCAAATATTGTGATTGAAAGACCTAGAAGTCAATCATGTTGTCTAGCCAATTGCAACTAGAACATGCTTGAATCTTGTGGAAAAATCTGCACAATGGGATACACGCTTTGGTTCGCAAACTTCTAACATGGATGCATCTCTGGGGATAACAAGTACAACAAGTGAAAAAATGGAAGGGACAAGGCCTCTATTTAATGATGCAAATATTTGTTCTCCGCAATGTGATGGAAAGAGGGTCTTTATCTATAGATCCATTACTAAGTAAATGGATACGAGGATCCAAAGAGCAATTGAGATGGTTTTTACAATCAATATTGTGCATGAAAGTGAGCATGTGAAGTTTAGCTTATCCACAACATGGAGCAAATGGAATAAAGAATCATACAATGTGGTGATTTCTACCTTTTTCTTTGGTACGTGAGGGCAAAAGATACATGGCTCGCAAGCATCTCTATTTCATTTGTCAAATATCTAAAACTTGGTATGAATCAAAAAAAAATTTGCCCATCAAGATTCATTGACAAAGAGAGAGCTTCGTCAAGCTCTACAATCAATGGCATGCGGTAAGTTTTGTATAAGCTATTTTTTTTTTATACCTTCTTTCCTCTCACTAACACATTTGATGGCCTTGGCTTGGTTTTGAAGGGAGAGAACCTTCTATGCCACTAATATGGATGCCCTTGAGAGATTTTTGTATTGAGTTGTGGCTTGTTTTTTTTAGAGGAAAATTTTTGCCTCTCACACATATGGCGACAATTATGAAATTGTATACATTTTGTGATCTAAGTATACTTCTGCATCGAATTATACTTTAATTTCAACTATTGAAGGAAATATCTTCTCTCTTACAAACAAGGTGACCCTTATGAAATCAAATTGTATAAAATTGAAGGCTTACATAAGCATATTTTTGTATCAAATATTGATTTAATTTTTGTATAGTTATGTAATCAAAGTATAATTTTGAGGGCATGATTTGTACAGTTTTGACAATAATGGCACACTTAAACACTTAGCCCTTATTCAATCGTTAAATCCTTAAATGTAGAGCTCGTATTGAATTTTAAACTTGATTTTTTCTCCATTGTATAATTTCCAAGAGAAATACATTTTGGATTGCTTTTAAACACACCTCGCATTGGGTCTAAAAGAAGTATATTTCTTTTGACTTGCTCATATTGCTTGTAAGAATTCGCTCGTATAATGGTGATCCCCCCCTATCTCCATACACACTCAAGCATTCATCTTCAATTTGAAGCTTTGTATCTCTCTTTTTACATATTTTGATATGCTTACCACAATTGAGACCTTTAGCTCCGTACCATCCATCTCACACAACTTGTAGGTATCATTAGAAAAAGAATATTTAATCACATAAGGGCCAACAACCACTACTTAACCATCTTCTGTGTAGGTGTATGCTGGTTTTCAAAACATGCTGGTTTTCAAAACTGCTATCATAAACAAGAACCCAATCCCCTTCTTGAATATCACTTGATCTTAGCTTGTGCAGTTTGTCAAAAGAATCCTTATTCTTCAAACAAGCATTCCTCAAATTTTCCTTTGCAACTTCAACATCCTCACTTCTCCTTTCTACCTATTGAATCCTCAAAGCAAGAAAACCTTCGCTACTCATTTTTGTATCCCAAGGTAGTATTTTCCACGTGGGAACTGTCTCCTTCAGAGGCTTAGTAGGATTCTGATCATACATAAGCTCTGATGGCATGAAACCTATAACTGTGTTGTGCATAGTACGACCAGTCCATAAAGCATATGAAAGTAATTGAGGCCAATCACCAATATGACCCTTACATGCTTTAGCCAATGCCTTGATAACGGGAGGATGCCCCCGTACACTCTATTAGGCTAGAGGGAACCTCAATATTAGGTAGAAATGGCATGTATGCAGATGCAAAAAGGTGCAATTGTCTATATTGATACATTGTAAGCAAGTCTATAAGTCCAATCCACACTCTATATCTATTTATGCATGTAGAGATTAGACTTAGGTAGTGAGTGATGAAGATAATATATTATTACTTTGTCCTTTGTATTTGAGGATGATGAATACCACTATTATGTTTGTGTCTTTGGTCTCTTGAACCTTACCTTTGGAAATGATATACACTATTTCTTGTTTTGTTCATTGCCATACCCAAGGGTAAAACTAGCGACCATGATCAACCACGAATTGGTGGTACTTCTGAAGTTGGAGTTCACAATACTGACCACTAAGGCCCAGTGAATACCATGCTATGGATAAGACGTTTGAAGGTGGGAAAGGGGAACACACCCAAAACACAAACACAATGCCTCTCTATAGCCCACAATACTCACTGCACCCCAATCCACTAGAGTTCACCTTCAAAACTCAACATAAACCACAGGCAAAGCAGCATTTTCACATCACCACATGCACACATGCTTCACACTAATAACATACCACACCAATCTTGCTCGTTTACACCCTTCACACATCACACACCACTCTCTCTTTCTCTCTCATACACATAGAGGATCGAGGGGGCACATGCATCTCACACACTGACACCAAGCACTTGGAGCAAAGCAAAGATCAGAAGGGGGAAGAAACGACACAGAATTTGGCTATGGTTTTCTTCAATTTTGACAAAATCAGCGTCTACAACAACGCCATGAAACTTGGTACCATCAGATCCATTGACACAAGCACAAAAGAGTGTCATAAAATCTAATATCTAACTAACCCAAATGATTTTCTTATATTAAACTGATCATTTAATGTGGGAGAATAAACAAGAAGAAGAGTTAGAATATAGACATGTGCTTATGGATCTATCTCAGCACGGGACCAAAGTCATTGGATCCAAATGAGAGATGGTTTGTCAAAGAGAAATGCTAGCTAATGGAGCTTGAAATACCTTAGGGTTAGCTTCATTAAAGACCTCCAAAGGTTAGTGTTAAAAGTCTTAGACCTTAGGCAAGTTAGGCCGGATGAGCTTGAGTTGGAACCCACCCGGCCCAAAGCTTGAGGTGCTTGCTGGCTAAGGTGCTTGAGGTGATTGTCGTGCTTGATGACTAAGGTGCTTGAGGTTCTTGTCATGCTTTATGACTAAGGTGCTTGAGGTGCTTCATGAATAAGGTGCTTGAGGGGCTTCTGGTGCTCCAAAGTCAACATGATCCCTACAAAGGAGGCAGCGAGTCCTAAAGCTAGGGACATGATAGATAACACACACTCAATGCAAGCCCAAGACTCAAGGTTGGAAACCACCTGGCCCAAGCTTGAGGTGCTTGTCGCGCTTGCTAACTAAGGTGCTTGAGGTGCTTGTCGTGCTTGATGACTAAGTTTCTTTCGGTGCTTTTCATGCTTTATGACTAAGGTGCTTGAGGTGCTTCATGAATAAGGTGCTTGATGGGCTTGTGGTGTTCCAAACTCAACATGATCCCCACAAAGGAGGGGGCGAGCCTTAAAGCTAGGGGCATGAGAGAGAACACACACACACACACACACACACACACACACACACACACACACACACACACACACACACACACACACACACACACACACAAGGCAAGCCCAAGACTCAAGAGGTAATAAGGACACATGTCAAGCACCTACACATGCTGCCCTCATGTAGTGCCTAAAGCCTATTGGTTGACCTCTAAAGGGGTCCAATGAGAATTTAGTTTATTTAATTAACTGTTTAAAGAATTATTCAAACCCTTGAGTCTCTCAAAGGGGTATGAAGGACACTTGTCCTAATGGTACCCTTATTGCTTGATATGCACAAAGAATGTGATTGGCCAGGGGCTTGAGGAGGTCAAATCACCATCAAGGAAGAGCTAGAAGAGGGGGTCGACCCAATCAATGAGGGGGTGTGTTTGCCCATATACCCTCTCTCATTCACTCTCTCACACACACATACTCATTCTCATAGTGTGTTGTGCAAGAACACCATCTCTTTCTCCAAGCTTGAGAAGTTGAGAGCCTACACCAACAACTCTTGGCTATGGGATGCAAATTTAACCAAGAGCCATGCTCCAAAGTACATGCTTGCCATCTCCTTCGTCTCCATTAATATGCTATTATGCTCTTCTAAGCAACAAGAGTAATATCAAATGAGGAGTCTATGTATTTCTCGTATGTTACTTCTTCTTTCTCTTCCTTACCCTCATTCCCTGCTAGCTCTCTCCATCTTTGAGGTATTTGAGATCTTGGGATTGAGGCCAGGGACAAGTTAATGCTCTCATTAAATTAAGTTAAGGGAAGAATCTTGATGTATGAAGTTTTCCATCTTCATTGCACCATCGAGGTCTCAAGGAACGCAAATCTTGTAGTGTACCAAGTCTCTCTACATGGGAGAATCTATAATACAAAAGCCTTTTGGAGGGGGGACAGGCTCCAAGTAAATCCGGTTCTCATATGTTATCAATTTCTCTAATCCTTTCTCTCTCTCTCTCTCTCTTTTACAAGTATTAGTTAGATGTTATGTTCATTTTGCTACTTTTAATCAAGTAATCAAAGATAATGTTCACTACGATTATTTAAATTCCACTACCATCCATTTCATAGGCTTATTCCATTACATTGGTATTCGGGCTATTGGTTTTATCTTTTCTTGCTTAAGAAGAGAGGTCAAGTTGTCCATGAAAGGTTGGACCTGTTCTTTGCAAGAGGGTAAGTGCCACATGGATCTATTATCTTCGTTGAAAAGGACTTAGTTTGATGTACATTGTTGGGAACTATGAACTTGATAATGGAGCCTCTCAGGGCTTGTCTTTGTCTTAACAATTATTGATCTACTAGCAAGCTCAACAAGAACCATAATCAACCGGGCAATTGTAATATACCCAACATTTTTCAATAAAAACTATTTCATTTACTTTGCAAAAGTATTTAAGGTTCGCATTTTGTTAAATCATAGAGCGTTCCAAGAGAATGATCGGATCGTAAATCGGACTCTGGAACTATTAATTATGGCTCTTATTCACTTAGAAACAATAGATTGATATAGGAAACTTAAGCCTCAAGTCTATTTTCAAAGATAAGAGTTGACCCTCAAGAAAGAAGGAGTATTTTTAGGAAAGGATGATTATTTTGTGAAGAGGAGGAGTAAAAGGAGTATTTTTTTAGGAAAGAAGGAGTATTTTTAGAGAGGCAAGAGAAGTAAGTCAAGCTTAGAGCTTCTTTTCTTGGAAGCCAAGGTTCTTCTAGAATTAGATACTCGAAATTGCGCATCAAGACGTGTGTCCGTAAAAAAATTAAAATTATTTTTTTATAAACAACGCGAATGTGCGAAAAATTATCCTTCTGCTTTTTGCTATTCTTAGCTTGTGCTTTTGGCTCTTGAGAGCCTATATAAAGGCCCCTCTTCCCTCACTTTCAGAACATACACACACAGAAGTTCTCAGAAGCAGAAGCTCTCTTGACATAACATCAGAGTTACCCTCTCTTCCTCAATCTCTCACCTTCAACCCATCTCGATCTCCAACTCCCTCTACCATCATTGTGTTGCCTTTCAAATTCCTGAGTTCTCTTTCTCCCTTTCCTTTTTCTCTACCTCGATACGATGGCCCCAAAGAGAGTGACTTGAAGCTCCAAGAATTCTCATGTCGTTCCACCTCCACGAAAGGTTTGAAGGATATATAAAAGAACTTGTGTCCGGAATTAATTAAGAAACATTGTTTGTATGTATAAAACAATGTGGTAGTAATTAGAAAACAAGAAGAATGGGTGAGTGTGGTGTGGAAAGTAGGAGACTAGTATCCTAAGGGATCTAGGTCTACGGATGGGTGAACCCAATTAGTCGGGTACTTTTCATAAGATTACTAGTTAGTTTACACTATGTCTCATACCATATTCAGGGGTTATGAATGGCGGCCACGCCTCTTAAACATGGGGAAAAAGATTACTAGTTAGTTTACACTATGTCTCATATCATATTCAGGGTTTATGAATGGTAGCCACGGCTCTTAAACGTGGGAAAAAAGGTGTTGTTTATGGATTCTAAATATGTCAATGGGATTCTATCTTTATCTTATAGGAAATAGCTTCCATTAGAATCCTTGATTTATCGACCTGGCCTATGGCATTGTTAGGAGTTTTTTGGAGCAAGGAATTGAGAATATGTACATATCCATGCATGGTGCATCGAATAAAGGATTGCCCATTTTCCTTAGCAAGGTGGTTATGTGGGGCCCACATGTGTACAGGTAGGGCAGCATGTACATAGTGCATCGATTTTCACTATTACTAGTACCAGTGTGTTTTTTCTATAATA
The DNA here is from genome assembly GCF_014529385.1 of Adiantum capillus-veneris. NCBI lineage: Eukaryota > Viridiplantae > Streptophyta > Polypodiopsida > Polypodiales > Pteridaceae > Adiantum > Adiantum capillus-veneris. Next base: position 113,776,791 of record NC_140931.1, read on the forward strand.
ATGAGGAGTTGGTAGCGCTTAAAACTTCTTGAGGAAGCTATCTGCGGGCCGACGACATGAGGTAAGCAGGTGCGTCAGATGGCATCTAGTGGCGTCAGGAGGCCGAACGCGGTCAATACTTGCACGTGGATGAGTACGGACACAACGTGGATGTTTTCTTGTGATAATTATGCAGAAAGGTCATAATGAGGACCATATTTTGGGGCCACTTCACGTGGTGGCGGGATGCATTATTGGAAAAATTTGAGTGCCAGGTGTGCGCATGGATGCAGCAGGGTGACAACTATGCACTACGAGGTCAGTTTTTGGCCTGTTCGGGGTTCGTTTGAGGTCATCTAAAAGGCCAAGGGTGCCCAACTAATAAAGCTAAGTGTGGGAACTGAAAAAACAAAGAGAAGACCAGAAAAAACGTAGAGAAAAGAGGAGGAACAGCCGTAGGTGTGTTTTTGGGGTTTTTGGAGCCTGTTTTGGCCGTAAACTGCTCATCCGAGGTCGGATTTGAGCACTTTGACATTGTAGACTGGGGTTTTGGGCCGTTCATGACGCGATGGCGATGTCCATTTTGCCAAATTCCTCACTATTTTTCTGCTGTTTTGGCTGTGTAAGTTTCTCCTATGAGTGAAGCTTCTGCTCAAGTTTGTGATTGTATCTGGTACATTTTACCCATATTGTGTGAGCTATTTGCTCCATTGGTGTTGGCCCAAGCTCTATTGTATCTAAATATCATAAATTCTCCTCTTTTGAGCTGAGATTTTGGGTGTGTGTGTGTGTGTGTGTGTCTCTGTGTGGAGTGGGCAAGTGGATAGTCTCTCTCCTCACTCCATTGGTGTGTTCCCTGTCTCGGCCAAGTGGGCTGTATAAGCCGAGTGGTGCCCCATAGTGTGTGTGTGTGTATCTTCCCAAGACTGTGTGTCGGGTCATTATAGAGGCGCTGTGTGTGTTTTCATCCCGCTCACAGCGTATGACCCTTACAACCATGATCGCTATGGATAGAGTACTTCCTCTCTTTGGTTGATCGTATCTCTGCTTCGTGGAAACGGAGTAGGGTGTTGTCAATGGAACTTGAGAATAAAGTAAGGCCATACATCAAGTCGCCCCAATCTTCTCGGGGTTGGGGACCTCACAACAATGCTAGACCCTCTCCACTACTCCTTGCAATCAATAGTCTCTAAACCATCGGGGTGGCTGCTTGAGAGCTAATTTTCAAAGGTAAAGAAGAGTAGCAACTAAGGTTTTTGAGGGTACCAAAGCACAAACTAGCACATACACACATTTAGTTAGCATGGCTGACAATAATAAAGAGAGTAGAATGAATAATGACAACTTTGATTTTGCACATGAGATGATGCCCCAATGTTTGTGAGCTATCTTGTTACTAGGTTGCAACAAGCTATGGGCAACCCTGCCTTCAACCCAAAGTTACCCAACAACTTCATGCTTATGGGATTTCCCTACCTCTCCAAGAAGAGAGAGAGAGAGAGCTTAGGAAGACTCTTGTTGAGACTTCAAAAAGAAGACTCTCTTCGATAAGAGAAGAGGAGGAATCCAATGAACGAGAAGAGCTGAATCTCCAAATTCCTCTGAAGATGTGGCTCCACGAAGACAGCGGTCTTGATAATCCTCAACTCCTCCTAAGAGGAAAAGATCATCCTATAGTCCTTATCCTTGTCACTCCAAAAGGGAAGAGAGGAATAAAAGGAAGGAAAATGCAAGAAAGAGGTCACCATCTTCTCCTTCACCTTCCTCCTCTTCTGACAAAAGCAATGGTTATTCTCCTAGAGAATACAAGAGGAGAGGACATTGCAAATCCTACCCTGCTTGGAAAAGGTCTCAAAAGCTCAAGAAGTTCAAAGAGGGAGGAAAGAGTATCTTTTTGCTCACCTATGATGGCACCTTTGGTGCTACTGACAAAGTATTGGCCTTCATCCAACAATTTGATGTGGCCTTTGAATACAAGGGCTTCATAGAGTCCTCCTAGCTATGCCATGTAACTATGCAGTTTCAAAATTTTGCGCCTCAATGGTGGGCTAGTCTCCATGGGAATGGAAAAGCCCCAAGGACATGGAAAACTCTACGAGGTTACCATAATGAAGCAATTCCTTGCAAGCGATGCCAAGGACAAAGTGCTTACTTAATGAAGAAGCTTGAAGCTACTCTTCCACGAGTCTATCCACAAATATGTAGACATGTTTTGTGATTTACATCCCAAAGCTACAATCTTTTAAAAGATAGACTTCACCAAGAAAAAGCAACAATTTTGTGCGGGATTACCTGAAGAAATGGCCAAGTATGTCAACTCACAATGGCCTGGTTCTATCACCAAAGTCATCCACCACACTATGGTTGCTTCTCGCATTAATTCCCAACAAGAGCCTAAAAGGAATGCCAAGCACATGGAAAACAAAGATCGAAGTGAGTCGAGAGGGAAGAACAATACGCAAAGTTCTTCCCAAGGCAATTCCAAAAACAACAACAACAAGACCAAGGAGAAAGAAGTTTACAAAGGTAAAAACAAAATCTCTCTTGACGATCTAGAGACTTTTTGTAAAGATCACAAATACTTTAAGTATGGGGAGCAAGGACATGGCTATTGTTCTTGCCCCAAAAGAAATTCCCATAATGAGACTCCTACAACCTCCACGATCGAAGCTCCAAAAGAGGATGCTCATTGCAAATGATCATCCCTTTCATATTCTTGGGGGAAGGTGAGGGAGCATGATGCCTTCATCCTATTTGATCTTGGATCTACTCACAACTTCATATCAACGGATTTGGCCACAAAGCTGGGCATACAAGCTTTTGAGATGGGAGATACTATAATTTCCAATGGGGCTTTCAAGGGAAAGAAAGCCTCCATTACTCCCTTGATTGGGAAGTTGAGGCTTGTTGAAGACTTTTTCATCTCTCCTCTCCAACATGAGGATGTTATCCTAGGGGCACCATGCTTCAACTGCATGGCTCCCAACATGAAGTTCCCTAAAAGAAGAATCTACTTCACCTATAGGAAAAAGAGCATGTATATAGATGCTAACGAGCCTGATTGTACTATAACACTTGTAAATTCTCTTGGTTCTGATAAGTCAATGAAAAGCTCAGTTTCCTCGTACATGATTTGTGTCAAAGAGTCTCTAAATGATGATAATGTTTTCACAAAACAAAGTGGTAGGAATCAAGAAGAATTAGACTTGTCTAATTTTCTAAATGGATTCCAAGATGCATTTATCAATGACATCCTATGGAGTTACCTCCAAAACGAGGGGATGATGACTATAAGATAGAGCTTCTACTTGGGAGATCACCGCCTAATAAACCTCCTTATAGAGTTTCTCAAGCTCAACAAGAGGAGATTATGAGGCAAGTGCATGAGCTGGTAGACAAGGGGATGGTGAGGCCTAGCTCCTCTCCCTTTTGTTCTCTGGTCCTTTTAGTGAAAAAGAAAGATGGCACATACCGCATGTGTGTTCTCATACAGTGGGTAGAAGATCTGTTTGATAAGCTATAAGGTTTGACCTACTTCAGTAGGATTGACCTTAAAAGTGGCTATCATCAAATAAGGATAGTGAATGAGTAAATCATAAAGACCGCGTTCCATACAACATTTGATCTTTATGAATAACTTGTCATGCCTTTTGGTTTGACGAATGCTTCAGACACGTTCAACCGCCTAATGGAGAAAATATTTAAACCCTATCGCAAGTTCACTGGAGTGTTCTTCGACGACTTTATCATCTACTCCAAATCTTTGGAAGAGCATAAGCAATACCTCTAGGTAGTTTTCCAAGCTATGAGGGGGAATAAACTTTTCATTAACCAAAAGAAGAGTGAATTTTTCCTCCAAGAGATTCAATACCTAGATCATATTATCTCTCAAGATGGTATCCATATGGATCCAACCAAACTTGAGGTAATAAAAGAATGGCCTAATCCAAGGAATCTACATGAGCTACAAAGATGCTTCATAGCTAATTCTCCCAAATAGCGGGGCCACTACATGACTTGACCAACAAAAATGTTAAGTACACATGGAGTGCTAAAGAGAAAAGTGCTTATGAGAAGCTTAAAGAAAAGCTTACCTCTCAACCTGTACTTACACTACCGAATCTCTCAAAACCATTTGAGGTCCAATGTGATGCTTGTGGAAATTGCCTTGGAGCAATTTTGCTTCAACAAAGGCATGCCATAGCATATGAGAGTCAAAGACTCAATTCCGACGAGCGAGTATTGGGCATCTACGAGAAGAAGCTATTAGTTTTCCTACATGCCCTCAACACTTGGAAGCACTATCATTGGGGACTCCATTCATCCTACGCAAGGACCACCAAAGTCTCAAGTATTTCATGACGCAAACCAATCTCTTCGACGAAAAAATGAGGTGGGCAAATTTTCTTTTGCAATTCAAGTTTCATATTTCTCATATTACTGGTAAGCATAATCAAGTGGCCGATGCACTATCACAATGATCGAGGGCAAATACGGTGTCTATAGCATCTCACAATGATTATATTCCATTAAGTATGCTACTGACCCTGATTTTAAAGACATAATGTCATCCCTTGCCTTAGGGAAGAAAGATGAGCCATTCACCTTGCAAGATGTTATCTTCTCCATGGGAACAGGCTATGTGTTACTCACTCCCTTTGTGAGAAAGTCATGTATGAATCCCATGCCCCTTCCTGTGTGGGGCATAGACGGATTCAACCTACTCTTTGAGGAGTAGAGACATATTTTTATTGGCCCACCATGAAAGTGGACATACAAGAGTATGTTTCAAAACGGTGTGGTATGCCAAAAGATCAATAATGATAGAGGGAAGCAACCTAGATTACTCCAACCATTACCAATCCCTAATTTTCCATGGGAGAGTATATCCATGGATTACCCAAGTTTATCCATGGGAATACGGGAATATAGACAATAGCTGATAGGTTTAGTAAGCAAGCACACTTTATTCTTGTCAAAAGACTATTTAAGACACACCAAATGTCACCCTCTTCATATCTCAGATTTTCAAACACCATAGATTTCCAACATCCATCGTGTCAGATAGAGATACTAGAATGAACAATAATTTCTGGAAAGGTCTCTCTAAAAATCTACGTATAAGGTGGAATTTCAGATTGGCCTATCATCCACAAACGGATGGCCAAAGTGAGATAGATAACCTTACGAATCTCGATCTATTAAATATTTATGTTACAGAAGTAGATCAACGCTCACAATGGGATAAGTATCTACCACTTGTAGAGTATGCGTACAATAACATTGTCCATACTATCATAAGAAATGCACCTTTTGAAAATCATAGAGGGAAGACCTAAAAGTCCCTTGCTACTTAAGGTACATGGGAAGATCTTCTCAGCCCATGAGTATAGCCAAGACCTACAAGAATCTTTCCAAAAGATTAAGGAGGCTATAACCATCTCCCAACAAAGGAAAAAATCAGCTGCTAACAAGCATAAAAGGGCCTTAACATTCAAAGAAAATGATTGGGTCCTACTTAAGTTTCCCAAGGCTAATTAAGGCAATCTATGGGCAAAAATCCTATAGGCCACCAAACGTATTATGCTACATTAGCAAAAAGATACTATGGTCCCTTTCAAATTTTAAGGCCAATCAATGAGATATCCTATCAACTCAAGTTGCCCAACCATTGGCTCATACACAATACTTTGCATGTGAGCCTACTCAAGCCTTACAAAGGAGAGCCACCAACAACCCAATTATTGAAGAACCCGTAGAGATCGAAGATCAAGAAGAGGTGCTACAACTCGAAGCTATCCTTCAACATGAGGACAAGGTACTACGGCATGGTAAGATTATCCAATGATATCTTATTAAACTCAAAAATTATCCTTTTAAAGATGCTAGATGGATGCAAGGAACACATCTTAAGGATAGTATGAACCTTGTCAATGCTTACGATGCTATACTAGAGTAAGAAAATGTAATTTTATCTTTTAAATGATCAATGTTTTTGTCTTATAAGACTAGACCTCTCTTTTTATTGTGCACAAATTTAAGTAGTATGCATGCTTAGAATCATGTTTGCGACAAGGACATCTCTCAAACACCAAGTAGAATTTGTCACTCTACTTTGGGAGTATGATATGGAATCAAGAGCAGACATGCTGTGCAACTAAGTCTCCCAAGCACCAAAGAGATAATTCATCTATTTTGGAAAGTTGTCGTAGGGTTGAAAGGGATCCTCTACCCACTAAGGATTTATCTCCTCTACTTCATAGTCGAGGATGACTATGATTTCAAGAGAGACCCAAGCAAGGAGGGGGTGTGCTTGCCCATATACCTTGTCTCATTCACTCACTCACACACACACACACACTCATTACCATAGTGTGTTGTGCAAGAACACCATCTCCTTATCCAAGCTTGAGAAGTGGAGAGTCTATACCAACAACTCTTGGCTATAGAATGCAAATCCAACCAAGAAAGATGCTCCAAAGTACATTCTTGAATTTCCTTCATCTCCATTACTATGCTATTATGATATGATAAGCAACAAGAGTAATATCAAGTGAGGATTCTATGTATTTCTCGTATGTTACTTCTTCTTCCTCTTCCCTACCCTCATTACCTGTTAGCTCTCTCCACCTTTAAAGGTGTTTGAGGTCCTGTGACTGAGGCCATGGACAAGTTAATGATTTCATTAAATTAAGTTAAGGGCATAATCTTGGTGCATGAAGTTTTCCATCTTCATTGCACCAACGAGGTCTCAAGGAACACAAATCTTGTATTCTGCCAAGTCTCTCTACATGGGAGAATCTATAATACAAAAGCATTTTTGAGGGGGGACCGGCTCCAAGTAAATCCGGTCCTCAATTGTTGTCAATTTCTCTAATCCTCTCTCTCTCTCTCTCTCTCTCTCTCTCTCTCTCTCTCTCTCTCTCTCTCTCTCTCTCTTACAAGTATCGTTCATGCGAATCTGATTATGTGTAATGTTCATTTTGCTAATTTTAATCAAGTAATCTTCTTATGCTCCTTAAAGAGTTATCTTAAAGGAAATGTTCACTATGGTTATTTAAATTCCACTACCATCCATGTCATAGGCATATTCCATTACAACAAGCGCAAAAAATGACTTCAAGAACCTTCTTCCTCGTGAAGCTCTTCTTGCTCAAAGCTCTCTCGATGTCCAAATTTTTTCTCCCAAAGGCTTCTTTAAGATCTTCTCCCGTCCTCCAAAACAAGCTCCCATCTTGAGTTTTGCCAAGAACTCTCCCTAAACTACCAAAAAGGCCCCCCCATAGGGCGTGTGAGCCAACACTATCTTTAGCCCACCCTTTCTATTTTTGGCTCAAGCTCTGCATGTGACTGGGCCTTCTAATTTGGGTTCCCTTACCTTCCAAGGCACATGAGCACCCCCATTGGGATGTCACAGCGGCGTGAAAACCCCCTTGGGTTGTGTCTCTCTCTCTCCCAATCAAAAGAGGAGGCCTTTAGGCCCCGTTTGAGTGCCTGCTAGCAGGACAGCCACATCATCATCAACATGCATATCCCCAATGACTATCGGCCACAACACCGGCCTGATCAGCAACAATGATAGCCAGTGCCACCGTTGGACGCCAATGCAACGCTAGAGCAGGCTCGAGCCAGAGGTTCACCACGCATGGGAGCTCTTAAGGAGCCCCTTATGTTGCTTATGGAGGGCATATGGTGCTCTATATATATTGTGAGTTTATCGGCTTCAACACCCCATGTGGATTCTTTCTTGCATGCCACATGGTGCTTCCGGGTGCAATGGGGCCTCCAACCCTCTAAAACCCCTTCACAAAACAACTTAAAAACATTTTTTTCCACCTCCTTCCTTCCACTACCATTTCCAATTGAATTATCTTATGGTCGATCCATAATACCCTTGCAAACATGGTCCGTGACTTCAATCCGTGCTGGTCCCGATGCCCCTCAATGGTGCTACGCCCTTGAACCAAGGCAATTAAAACTGCCAAAAATCATCTCGCAACTCCTTGCTGTGCCACCAACCTCAACTGCTTGTATCTTGACCTTCTAGATCGCGTTTGACATGCCGCCACTTCTTGTGGCCTTGGTATACCACATACTTCATGTAATAATCCTGGCAAGGCTCCAAAAACCTCAGATGATAGATTGATTGAGGCAACCAAACTGGCACAAATTTTGCCCCTAGTGAAAACTTCAAACCCCTATAACTTTGCAACCAAGACTCCAATCGTTGATTTGCAAAGATATTCACGCTCCACAATTCAAGCTCTATTCATCTATATGCTGACATAATATCTAACCACCTATCATCACCTTCCCTGTCCATTGGGAATCTACAAACACGTTCAATTTCAAGGCACAATATCTTGCACATCGTGGCTTTGTTGATGAGAGTTTGGACTATCTTGTAGACCATACTGAGGGCCACCTATGGAACTCTCATTTTTGCACTTTCAGCACTTTGATCATGCACCTTTGACAGGCACCACAATAGAGAACTTTGGCCTTGAAAACCACATATAGCATACATAACCGTTGTCCCTTGCATGCTCTTGAAGTTTCTAGCTTCTCCATCACCTCAGAATGCGCTTGAGAGCCCGTAAAATCTTGCTTTGTACTCTTTATAGCACCAAATAGCTTTGGCCACACCATCATGGCCCTTGTTCAACCACAAAAAATATTTATTGGCCTAGGAATGACAAAACTACACAACATCGTGAGCAAACCATGAAAAAACACTACCATATGTACAAAGCTCTACTCCTGCCTTCTATTGACAAACCTCAGGTGGATTTTCCCACTCCTTGCAAAAGTTTTTCCTCTTGGATCAAATACGTGACTTTGTTTTCTTCCATCTATCTGTGTCAACCTCGAATAGTTCTTCACCCAAGCATGTAGCCATCCATGCACACAATAGGCCCATAGCACTTTTGCACCACTTTGAGCATCACCCTGCCTCCTAAACATACTTGGCTCTACCAGCACATCATTCAATCCAAAAGACCCATTTGACCCTCCCTCCCAACCATGTAAAGTGGATTTCCTCTCAAGGGAACCCCATATCTGATAGATAACACATTGTACTGCTGCACTTACAAGCATACTTTTGAACCATGAGTTGTATACCTCTTTTGAAAGCTTGGACACATCTTGGGGATCTCCTTCATCTGCCACAGAGCACACATGCTGTATAGTTTCTACCAATGGATTCATGCTCTCCTTCAACTCCTCCTTAAACTCAATTCCAGCATCATCAAGCCCTTCTTCATCGATCGGCCCTTCAAGATCAACCAACACCTCTGCCTTGTCAACTGCATCTGTCTGGACTTCAACTTTATCTTCAAGCAAAGAAGATAGGGAGTCATCCTCTACCGCATTGTCCTAGTCTCCTTCCAGGCCAAGTTTGCTTTCTCTTTCATAGCAAAACTCTATACCTGCTACACCATGGTGGCACACTCCATAGCAACCTTCACAAGCATAGTCATCACCATGGCACCACATAGCATCTTTACCTGCATGTCAACTTCTGTAGGCCTAGATTCCTCTACTTCAACTTCATTAAGCACATTGGTTTGCACTTCCTCCTACTCCTCCAGCTCAACTTTCACATCTTTATCCACATGCAAGATATCAAATTCCTCATACCTTGAGTGGGATAAATCGGTTTTCCATATCGTATAGGCATCCATAGAAATGCTATCCTCTGGTTCCACTTCTTCTTCCATCCCAGGATCGAAAATTTCCTCTAATTTCACCACTTTAACTTCATCTACAAACCGCACTCTTTGATCTTTAGAACTTACCAATGGAGCTTGCTCAACCATACCTAAGTTTTCTTGTGCATCTTCTAACCAATCTAGAACCCTTTGCTCCTCTTCCACAAATGGAGCTTGCCTGACCGAAATCCTTGGCATCAAAACCACTCCATCTCTTTGCAATCATAAAACCCTTAGTTCCTCTTGCAACGGCATATCTGTCTGCATCAACCTTGGCTTCATCTCCACCTCATCAACTCGTCTAGTCACCACCACATTTGAAGAGCTCTGCCGAGCTTCACGCTTCTTTAAAATCTTCTTGGTCCAACCTCTTTCCAACTTTACCACTTCAGCATACGTCACAGGCCCATTCCCCTCAACCTTGTCTGTAACCTCCTCATGCAGGCAATCCAAAAATTTGCTCAATTTTAAATAATCAACAGTTTGTGTAGTAGTTACCTCAATCCTTTGTCTCCAACGGGCTTCAAATTCCCACACAAAAGCTTGAAAATATCCATCCAAATTTTGCTTTAGACCATCCATCTTCCTCTTTACATCATACACCTACACATCCGGCACACATTGATGTAAAAAAAAATGTTATCCAATCCACATTTTCTTCATCTCGCAATCCATCGTACCATCTCTTTTCTTTGCCACGAACGAAGAGTGGGAAACTCTAATTGTGTCTTCTCCTCTTATCGGTCTGCTCTCCAGCACAAATAGACCATAATCTTGCAGCTAGGTTTTTGCATCTTCAACCCTAGCAAAAATTGGAAAACCCATCCACGCCATCTTGTTAAGTATGGAGCCTCATTTACTCTTGTAATTTTCTGTGGTAAAAGCGCACATTTGTAAGGCCCCCATTATGAGGAGAAGCCATCGTGCGTGAAGGAAAATCACTCACCGGAAACCAAAATTTTCACGGACAAGAATTAGGGGCAACTTTAAAGGCCTCGGGGGCGGAGGCCCCCGAGACTTTTTTTTTCACCGGAATATTCTTTTTCACCGGAATATTATGGCCGGACGGCGGCCGGAACGGAAAACAATCGGTCGGTTGGCCGGTGGCCGGTAGTCAATGGCCGATGGCTGGTGGTCGGAAGTCAATGGCCGGTGGCCGGTGGCCGAATTTAATGGCCGGTGGCCGAATTCAAAAGCGGACTTGTTTTCTCAACGGCGGCCACACATGGGCGGATTGGAGGGTCCGATTTGGACTTATTCGCACAAAGGCGGCTACACATGGCTGTCTCTCATAAGAGAGGGCAGCCCTTTTGGTCTATAAAAGGAGGCCATTTCTACACACATTTCATAGTGTGAAGTTGATGCAACAAGGTGAGTGTGAGGTGGTGAGAGTGGAGCAAGACGGGAGCTCCATTAAGGGTATAATCCCTTTGTAAACTACTTCTTGTTTTGAAGTACTAAAGCCATTGAGTGGCTGCTTTCCCGTGGACGTAGCCCACATTGGGTGAACCACGTATATCGTGTGTACTCTTTCTCTCTCTCTCTCTCTCTCTACTCTATAATCTCGTGTATATAAATCTGTCTCTCTCCATTAAGTAATCTACTCAATTATCTATTTAGCTACGTCTTATTTCCTAACACATCTTTCATAGAACCTCCTCTTCAAAATATGCACTTCATCAGCTCTCAAACCACAACTCTGCCTTCAAATTGGAGCAAACAGATACTCCTTCATGGTAGCACCAGAAGATGGAAGGGAGGAAAGGAGAACACACCCAGAACACAAACACATTGCCTCTCTATAGCCCAAGTTACTCACTGCACCCCAACTTACTAGAGTTCACCTTCAAAACTCAACACAAACCACAAGAAAACCATCATTTTTCCATCACCAAACATACACACATGCTTCACATCGTCAACTAAAAACATACCACACCAATCTTGCTCGTTAACAACCTTCACACATCACACACTGCTCTCTCTTTCTCTCTCATACACACAGAGGCCCATGGAGGCACAGGCATGTCACACACCAACACTAAGTACTTTAAGAAGAGCAAAGATGAGAAGGGGGGAAAGGGGGAAGAGACGACTTAGAATTTGGCTATGTTTTGCCTCAATTTGGACAAAATCACCATCTATAGCCCAAGTTACTCACTACACCCCAAGTTACTAGAGTTCACCTTCAAAACTCAACACAAATCACAAACAAACCAGCATTTTCCCATCACCACATGCACGCATGCTTCACATCATCAACTAAAAACATACCACACCAATCTTGCTCTTTTACAACCTTCACACATCACACACTGTTCTCTCTTTCTCTCTCATACACACAGAAGCCCAGGGAGGCACATGCATCTCACACACCGACACTAAGTACTTTAAGAACAGCAAAGATGAGAAGGGGGGAAAGGGGAAAGAAACGACTTAATATTTGTCTATGTTTTGCTTCAATTTTGACAAAATCACCATCTACAACAACACTATGAAACTTGCTACCATCGGCTTCATCAGCACAAGTAGATGAGTGTAAGGTCTCTGACCCCGACCAAAAAGAGCACCCTTGTACCATGAAATGAACATAATGGAAAAAGTTACTATTTTTAGAAGTTTTCCAAATTCTGTCAAGTGCCATGTTGTTTAGAATGTTATAAAGCTTCCAAATGTGAATTAAAATAATTTTTGTGAAAAATTTCCAAAAATAGTAAGTTTTTGGTCACCTGACCCGTCTAGTTTTGACCGTCTCAAAAAACTGCACTCGTACCCCGAATTTGAAAAAAAAGAATTTTTGGACCCCGAGGGCTGCTAAATATCGCAGGTACTCGGACCAGTACACCTTAGTTAGAGCTTAGTATAGCAATTTACGGCATTAAATTCCGACTCGTATGGGCCGTTTTAGCCTAAAATCGATTTTTCCTCAAAGTTGTGCGGGGAGGCACCGAGGCTCGAGGCTGTGTGGAAGCAGGTTCCAGGCCACTATGAGCCAGCTTTAGCAGCTGGGGGGCGCCCTCTTGTCTTGTGGGAGTTGTGGGAGAGTTTCCAAGCTTGAGAGTGAGTGTGAGAGCCAGTTAGACTAGCTAACTGGACACTTGGTGGAAAGGTAACTAGACTTGCCAATGCATGGAGTGAGTGCTCACTCAGATGCTTATAGCAGCTAGGTTCGATTTTCAGCCTTGAGGAGCCTATTTAAAGGTGTGCTCACACACACGTACACACATGCCCACGCACACACCCAGTACACACAGACATACATACACACACCTTGGGGAGGTGCTGCCGACACACAGTTTTTGAAGGAGAAGCAAGGAGGGAAGTGCTGCCGAATTCTCGTCTTGAGAACTCATTTGGATCAGAAAATTGAGAGGATTTTCATCCCCTAATCACGGTAATCATGATTTAATTTATGCTCATCTGTAAACCTCTTCATCATTCTCTTAAAATTCTCGTCTACTATGCTTAATCCTAGCTATAATTCCCAATAGATGTACTCTAAATCTCCATAGCTATACTCCATTATATAATCATCAAACAATAGCTGATTATGCAGCCATTCATCACTCTTAATCAATGATTAATGCATGATTAGGAGAGATTTCTCTCTCTAGGCAGCATAGTAATTAATTGACAAGCTGGTAATGATGTAGATTTGATGAAATTCATTCTTTTACCACACAAAATTGGTGTAACTAAGATAGATTCAATTTTCTCATACATTAAGATGTGATTAAGGCAAAAATTAATCCATCATTAAGCCACTAAGAAGAGAATTTTCTCTCACCTATGCATGCGAAAATTCTGCATCTTTCTAATTGCACTAGGAAAGTGATTGAACTTGCTTCATTCATCTCTCTTGTAATTTAATTAGTAAAATTTTGAATTTCTTAATCATCTAAGCCAAGTGATTAACTTTAGAGCCGGTTCCCATAGGACAAGTAAAGTATTACCCATAAAATTACTAGGTCTCGAAGGAAAAATCTAATCCTCTTGCATAAGGAGGATTGTTCAATGATTCTAATCTGCCATTTGGATTGTTATGATGCTCTCGGACTTTAGCTCTTTTCTTCAAGTTTATCATTTAAAGTAGTGAGTATAAAATGGCCCCGGTTAAGAGAACTTGCTTCGGTGGTGCCCACGACCGCGAGGCGGGAATGAGCAATGTGAATGGGAAAGGAAAAGCTCCCATGGATGAACAAGCACCGGCCATCTCACGGCCATTGACGAAGAAATGGAAAAGGTAGGTCGCAATTTTGTTCAAGTTGTTTAATTTAACATTGCACACATTTAGCTAGGAAAGAACATATCCCCAAACAAGTTGGAGGAATCCGACGGAAACCTTGGCATTCGAATTCATTTGTATATTAAAGTCTAAAGTAGGAAAGAATGATTGATGGATATAGTGTTTGCAATAGGAAAGAATGTCTGCTAGGGAAAATTTAGCTCGGCATGTTCATTCTATTTTCAATGTTGAACTAGTCCTGATCCCCCTACTGATCACAGGGGGTAGAGTTCCTGGTTAAGGGCTCTTGAATCCACGATTGCTGGTTAAGCGGTGGATACCCACGTCTGCTGGTTAAGTGGTGGGAACCCACGTCTGCTGGTTAAGCGGTGGGAATGTCCATGTCGTGCTTTCTATACGGTGGACATACCTAGTTGTATGGGCAGCTAGGCGAAAATGGGAGGAGTAAACTCTCGCTGGAGGGGGGATGTTGTACTTCCAGAACATTGGAATTTTAATGAATAAGTTTGAGTAGAATTTTTACTAGAACTCTGTCTTGGTGCCGCTTTGCAATACTGATTGAAGGGCTGTCTTAACCAACCTTGTGAATCGGAATCTAATCAAGGAATTTTTTTAATGTTGAACAACAATTGTGGTAGTAATTAGGACACACAAGGAAGTGTGAGTGTGGGGGTGGAAAGTGGGGGCTTGGCTCAGGTTGCCAATGCCTATGAGAAGGGTGGTCCCGATTAGTCGGGAACTCTCTGTCCCCATAGTGTTATGAATCGACTCTAGTATTACTCATTGCCCCAAGAGCAGCGAAGCCTCAAGTGTACGTGCCTCTAAAAGCTATGGGGAAAAAGGCACTCGAGACTTATCTCCTCTTGGAAGGTGGGTCTTAGGATCGCTAGATAAGTTAATCACTCTTCCCTTGCGGGGTGGAACTAGATCTCGATGCTAGTAGGCTCGAACTCGACTCACTTTGTGATGAGAGATCGTCCGCTAGATGAACCATAAACCACTTTGTTTGCTTCCGCTATAGATCTAGTGGCCACTAGGTTTACCATCAGATCCGTTGTTTGAGACGACGGGGTGGGGACCTCACAATGAGCTAAAAAAAAAGACTTCAACCTTATTCCTCACGGAGTTATCCTCGCTAAGAGCTCTCATGATGTCCAAAAAACTTCTCCCAAAGGCTCCATTGAGAGCTTCTTCTCTGATCCAAAACGAGCTTTCATCTTGAGCTGTGTAAAAAACTCTCCCTAAAAAAACTGCCAAAAAGGCCTCCCTATAGGACGTGTCAGCCACAACTATCTTTAGGCGACCCTTTCTATTTTTAGCTCAAGCTCTGCATGTAATCAGCATTTTGATTTGGGCTTCCTTGCCCTCCAAGGCATGTGAGAACCCCCATTGGATGTCACGGTGGCATGAAAACCCCACTGGAGTGCTCACGTGCCTCACGTGCTCACTGGGTGAAAACTCCAAAAACCTCAGATGGAAGATGGACCAAGGCGACCAAACTGGCATGGAACTCCCCGGTGAAACTTCAAACCCCTGTAACTTGGCAACCATAACTCTATTGTTGATCTGAAAAGACCGGCATGCTCCACAATACAAGCTCTACACATCTATCCACTAATTTCATCTTTGACCACCTGTCATCACCTACCCTGTCCATCAGGAATCCACAAACACCTTCAACTTCAAAGGACAATATCTTGCACACGTGGCTTTGTTTGTTGACGAGCTGTTTGGACCAGCTTCTAGACCATACTGAGGGCCACCTATGGCACTCTCATTTTTGCACTTTCAATACTTTGATCATGCACCTCTGACAGGCACCATAGTAGGGCTCTTTGGCTCTGAAAACCACATATAGCATACATAACTGCTTCTCCTTGCCCGCTCTTGTCCTTTCTAGCTTCTTCATCACCTTGGCATGCCCTTGAGAGCCCGTATAATCATGATTTTTACTCTTTGTAGCATCGACCAACTTTGGATGCACCAAAGTTCTCATGATCCACTTCCTCCAATTGTTCTTTTGCCTTCATAGAAATGTAGATTGTGGTACTCCTGCATAATGTGCGATGCCACTCTGGCGGAATCAAAAGACCCATGGGGAGAAAGGGTGTTGAAAGTTGATATGATTGAAGTCACCGACACATTTGTACAAGTAGACCCACCTAAATTGGATTAGTTTGAAAATGAATGATGCAAAACTCAGTCCATTCTGGAATTTTTTGCAAACTACATCTCCTCTCTAGATTGAGCTTAATAATTCGACAATATCAGTCCCAACACTAGTAGGATTGAGCCCTGAAGGGACTGTAGACATAATTGTGGGTACTATACCAGCTCTCATTGCAAGTTAAGATCCTATTGGGGGTGGATACTCCATTTTGGATCTCATTGCTCCAATCAGAGAACCAAGTGTGGCTTTGGGAGTCCCATATGGGATTTCGACGGTTACAATGGTTTTTATTTTCACTCGAACGACAATCTTTGGAGTTTTTGACATGGTAGGACCAAGCGGTAAGCATCATGGTCTTAAGTACATAATTTTTTAAAGAAAATTTGATGAAGATCTGAATTCACATATTCAATCCTTTGAAATGTGGTATGATCCGTTGGATGGCAATAGTGACGTGGTGCATAAGGAAGCAAAATTTGAAACTACCCTGAGCGAAAAATCTTGAAAGTAGCTTACAAAATATGTGGTTGATTATATCATTTTTTTTTTGGATGTTAGCAACAGCTAACACGGGCTACACCGATTATGCACCAAATTGGAGAGTGCTATGGATGTGCACAATATTTCCTATCCACATTGTAAAGGGTTCTGGGCTCATTTGGAGTTCCAAATTGTATATGCTAGCTAGAGGGCTCAACTTAATCCCATAGTAGAAGGGATTGTGGTGCAAGCCTTCATAAGGAAACCTTTATACAAGGAGGCTTGATTCTTGAGTATCCACTCTTGAGGATCCATTCTTGAGAGCTCTCTCTCTCTCTCTCTCTCTCTCTCTCTCTCTCAAGTCTTCACTCTATGGATGGACTAGCCTTGAGCGTAATGCCCATGCTTAAGAGGCTAGTGCTAATCCATTGTAATTAGAGAAGCGTTTCTTAATCTAATCTCTACTTTCTTCATTGTTTTAATTCTTTTATTTTATTATGTCATGAAGTAGTTTCGCCTTCTCATTATTCTAGATTTGAGTGTGTGTGATGAAATCTTGCTTATTAACCACTCTATCCTTCTATGAGAAGTGGATTTGTGATACTTTACATCTCTAATTAGGTTGATTAAGTTGGTTCTTAATAGTGTGATTAGTGTATGTGCCCTATTATTTGCTTGTGCGTGGATGGGTTTAATGAAACTCTTGGCACCATTCACCTTGTGTGCGTAGCTTATGATGAGGTACCTTGATTGGCATGTGGTGATTGGAGAGGCAAACACCAATGTAGTTCATGTGTGCTTGTCAAGAGTGTGCTTTGAAATTATAGTCTATGGCAAGTCAGACTTTGGTGGGCTTAATGTGTGTAGGTGACGCTTGATTGATGATGTGATTAGAGTTAGTGATTCATGTCTAATCTCTATCGCACTAGATGAGCATTCTCTTGAATCCTCTCATTCGATACATCCAATGCTTTTGCTTCCATGCCCTAGCCGGGTTGCCGATCCTATGATTGATAATTTTGTTGGTCTTGGATTGATTAGGCTATGCTACGATTGCCCCCAACATTTGGTTCCACTGCTGGGGATTGATAACCTAAGCTAGTGAATATAGGATGTTAAGAATAGAGTAATTTCACTACTAATTTCATTGGTTTCTGATTGTGTGTAACTCAATTTTGGTTTGATTTGATGATGTTTGTGCAAGTAATTGAAGCTAATTTTGAGTTATGAATACCACAAACCCCCAATTCCATCCCCAATTTCACTAATTTCATACTAACCCTTACTAATTTCGCTTCATTTCCATGCTAATTGTAATAATTCCATGCTAATTTTTACTAATTTTTGACTAACTTTGCTATTCTAATCGCTAACATTTGAAGTGTAATGTATGTTCAATTCCCTTATAAGAGGTGAAATCAACATTTTTATCAGGTTTCTTTGTGCTAATCCATGCATGATTTGATGGTTTGAGTGTTTGATTTTTGGCCTAAAATGGTCAATTTTTGGGCTAATTTGGAAGAGCCACACGTGTGTGTGCACGGTGGAATCATCATGTGGAGCAAGGATTAGTTTGGATGCAATCAATTGTAAGTGCATTGACCTACTCCATTCAATTTTTGGGTGATTAATTTGATTCCAATGTGTTGTTAATTTATTGCTAAAATTAGGTATGTATAATTCAACCTCCTCCATTGCAAGTTTTTTGATCTTTTAGGCAAGCTATATTTGGGGTGAAGTGGTTTAGATTGAGGTATGTGGGAGGAGAAGGAGAAATTAGAGGATAGTTGGGGGTTTGCAGAAGAGAGGGTAGACGGGAAGGGTTAGTGGGGGGGGGAGGGGGAGGAGTTTTTTGGAGACAAGGAGGGATTTTTTTAGTGGAAAAAGTGGGAGAAATACAAGAGGGGGAGGTTGAGCGAGGGTGGTTTAGAAGGGGAGAGGTCTTGGGTTTTTTTTAAAGGTTGACGAGTAAATTCTTCATGGGAGATTGTGGATAAAAGAAGGGAAATTTTTGAAGTATGGCTTAGTGCCAACCATAGACGGAGGGAGCTTTTTGTGGGCAAAAGGTGAGGGAGGTTTGTTTACATGCTTCTTTTGGGGGGGGGGGGGGGGGGGGGTGAGAGAAGTCTATTCATTTGGGTAGTGACTTTGTGGTAAAGCAGTTCCCCCACCGTTTCTTCCTTAGGTAGAAATTCTACCTCCTCTAGGAGAGAATCTCTTCCTAGCATTGTGAGTGCCTAAGTTCAAGGAAGAGGCCAAATGGGTTTGAAGAATCTCATTATGTAGGAGAGCATCAAACTCATTAAGAGAGGCTTGCTTCCACAAGAGTAGTTGGCTTGCCCAAGCTGATGGTTGAACTCTAGGAAAGGAGGTGGGTGCAAGCTTTTTTGTGAGCTCCAAAAGCCTTTCTTCCACGATGTCGTGGTAGTCCTCAAAGATCTTTTGGAGGTTCTTTACAACTAAGGTTTGAGCTTGAATGTACACTTTGGTGCAATCTAGTTGAAATTGGATATTGATGGTTTCTAGCTTAGCACTTA
Source organism: Adiantum capillus-veneris (assembly GCF_014529385.1). Lineage (NCBI taxonomy): Eukaryota > Viridiplantae > Streptophyta > Polypodiopsida > Polypodiales > Pteridaceae > Adiantum > Adiantum capillus-veneris. The sequence continues at coordinate 113,795,916 of NC_140931.1, forward strand.
AGAGCGCTTGTGCATGAGAGTCTTCCAAGGTAAGACATGGAGGCTTCATGCAAAGACTATGAGGAGCTCTTTGGTTGGCATGAAGGTTTTGTAGGTGGGACAGTTGAGACTTCGCTTTATTGAGCTTAATATTGAGGGATTTATTGAGCCTAAGTAAATAAAGCAAAAATTGAACTTTTACTGCCCCTCAATTGGGTCAGAGGTATCCCATCATACCTTGGATTGTATCAAGAAGTGTCATACCTAGAATGAAGAGATTTTACTTCAATCAATCAACTTAGCCATAAAAATTATAGTAAACGGCCAACCACTGGTGAGCCAAAAAAACAACATCCTTATTTCGCAAGCATCTCGCCAATTAACCCAATAAAAGATGGTATTAACAGTATGTAATCAACAGAGCAGCAAAATCCTTCAGCCCCAAAACAGAGGCCAGATATTTGACGCCCCTTGGGGCAAGGAGAACCATCACTCTTTACATTATACTACATCGTTGTCCCTGCAAATGCAAGGGCATACAATACCAACCCTTGGCCTCACTCCCCTTTTCCTTATTAATAGACTATCAGTGTAGTAGTTTACAAATCATTTTTGTACTATTAGGTCAGAATACAGAGAAAACCAAAACAATGCAAGTTTTTATAGGCTAGTCAACCTGTACATGGTAAAAACACCATCAATCCAAAACCTACCATCATATCATACCAAAGGAGTATTCAACATCAACCCCTAGCAACCTTTAGGCGGTGCAAAATATTGTAAAGAATGTAGTAGAAGGAAACAAAACTATTTTGGCTTAGTACCAACCTGTGAATCCTCCTTATGTTCAACCATCTCCATAGCCACACAGTAAGAAAATGTTCAGGCCCTTAACTCTCTTTCACATAACACACAAAAAACACAAGAGCCAAGGCTAAGTGAGGGGCATAGAGTGACCCTCACTTGGTTTTAAATACCCAGCTGGTAAATGTTCTAAGGAGCCATAACTCTTGGCAAATCATCTTTGATTATCATCACGAGATATACGCTATCCAGTAGCAGTCGCCATGGTTAATCTAGAGTGAGAGTTTGGGGGGGGGGGGGGTTTGTTTGGTTAGGTGTATCTTTGGAAAGCGATCACACATACACAGAGTGCAGAGAGAATACGGTAACATGCCAAGGGTAAGCGCGGGGAGTGGGGAGTGATGCCTGAGTAGATGAGGCATAGAGTGGGGAGTGGTGGCAGAGTAAATGCGCCATAATTCCCAAGTAAGGGCAAGAAAAACAAGAGAGTCATGCTTCGGTAAGGGGGATTCCTATGTGGATTAGGCCCCAAAGTCAAAATCCTACTAAGGTGGTGTATCCCATGTAGGGTGGGAAAAACAAAAACATTACTGCCTGATATCAGGGGGAGGCCTTGACAGTGTTAGGAAGCCGTTGTGGTCAGCAAGATAAATAAAAAATCCTTTTCATTTTTCATGTTTGATGGCCGCAAAATTGGCAAAATTGTGCTCTCTTGGCTAACTCAATTTGACAATTATTTTGCGGGCAAATCTTTCACTAAAACAGATAAAATTAAATGTGCTACTAATCATCTCTCTGGTCAAGCTTCTCTTTGGTGGAGCATGCTTCACAAAACGGCAGAATGACCATCAACCTGGGAAAGCTTTCAAAAGCGGGTAAAAGATTCTTTTTTGGCCCCTCAATTCAGTCTTGATGCCCGTCGTACCTGGGCCAACTTTTCATGGATGTAAGTCGATAATGTTTCTCATTACACTTATCATTTTTGGGAGCGCCTTCTACTCCTCCGTATGGTAGAAGAAGTGCCTACAGACTCTTTTCAATGCAAATATGAAGATGGCCTCCCCAATGGCATACATTCTAAGTTCAATTATCTCAAATCGAGGTCGCTTTACGAAGCTATCTCCTTGGCCTACGATGTTGAGAAAGAAATCAACTCCATTGTCCATGAGGTGCGCAACATGCATAACCCCAACCGTCCCACATTTCAACCCCGTAGTCAATGGGGTAACAACAACCAAAACCGCAATTTCAATTGAAATAATTTCAACTGATATACTTCAAACCCTCGCACAAATAATTACACACAAAACCATCCACTCCCTTTCCCTCACAGACACCAAAATAATCATCGTCCACAACACAATACCACCATTACACCCACACACACTGCACCTCAAAATTCAAACACACATCATCATCCCAATCCCCCTGCACATCGGAATGGTGTCTGGTGCTTCAAGTGTTGCCAATACAACCATGTTGAAGCCAACTTCACCAACAATTGTCCATTAGGACCCCGCCAACCCATAGCTCGAGTACACAACATTGAAGACGATTCAAAGCCCCTAGACGACGCCATGGCTAATTGGACACCTACAACACCACCTCGCATACTAGGTAAGCCAATTTTAATTCAAGTCTTGCTCCATCAAACAGGTAAAATTCAAGATTCAAGTGTGTCTATTTTACACGATGATGGTAGTTCACACGATTTTATTTTTTAAAAATTGGTTAGAAAATTGAACTTAACCACGACACCATCTGCATACAAAGTAAAATGTTCTTTTCAAGGAACTAGGTACAATGGCACATGTGAAATTAATTCTCTCACAATTACTATTGGTGATTACACAGAACAACGTGATTTTTTAATTGCACCATTGCAATCCACCGATATCATTTTGGGCATGCGTTTCCACCACCAACATAATCCACAAATTGACTATCGCACACACCAACGAAATTCACTTTCAATGGCAAATATATTTCACTTTTTACTGATGCATTACTTGCTATGTTCCGCTTGATATCACACACACAAGCGAAATGTGCACTACGAAAGGATGACAAAGCATATATGATATTTCCTACTGAAGTAGAGCACACACAACAGTATGTCTTTCACACACATAATGATTTACTATCATAGTATGTTGATTGCTTTATGGATGATTACCCCCCTAACCTCCCACCCTCTTGAGGTGAATTGGATCATAAAATTGAAAATTTTCCAGGCTCACAACCTCCACATAGAGCACCATATAGACATAGTCCCTTGCACCAGCAAGAAATTCAAAAATGAATCACCAAATTCCTAGACAAAGGCCTCATCCGCCTTAGTGAATCCTCTTTTGGTGCCCCAATTCTTTAAGTCCAGAAGAAAAAAAACACTTTTTGCATGTGCATAGACTATCAAGCATTAAACAAGGTCACTCTTAAAAACCGCTATCCCATTCTACGTATAGAAGACCTCCTAGATTGCTTACAAGGAGCAAAAATGTTTTAAAAAATTGACTTGAAATCAGGATACCATTAGATCTGTATGCATCCCAATGATATTTTTGAAACTGCATTTTGTACCAAGTTTGGTCATTATGAGTTTATTGTTTTATCATTTGGTCTCACAAATGCACCTGCCACATTTGCTAGGATGATGAACAAAATCTTTCTTGATTGTCAAGACTTTGTTATTGTGTTCTTTGATGCATTTTGATTTTCCGTTTTGATGAGCACGAGCACAGAAATCACTTGCATATTGTCTTTGAGCTATTGCGAGAGCACCAATTGTTTGCAAATCCTGACAAAAGTACATTTTTCCAAACTCACATTGATTATTTAGGACACATCGTCTCTGACACAGGAATATCCGTCGACCCTCAAAAGATTGACACTATTAAAACATGGCCTACCCCCAAATCTATACATGACATCAAATCCTTTCTAGGCTTAGCAGGCTTTTATAAAAAAATTGTCAAAATTTTCTCACACATTGCATCACCAATGACCACCTTGCTTCGCCAAAAAATACCATTCAATTGGGGTCACGCACAACAAAAGTCATTTAACACTCTAAATATCTCCTCACACATGCCCCCGTCCTTCAATTGCCTGACTTCACACAACACTTCTTTGTAGTTGTTACAGATGCTAGTGGCTCAGGTATAGGCGCAGTCTTAATGCAAAATGATCACCCACTTGCCTTTGAAAGTCAAAAACTCAAACCATCTAAAACCAAATACAAAACATACGATAAAGAATTTCTAGCCGTAGTGCACGCTCTAGAGATTTGGAAATTTTGGGTTGCCCTAGCCAAAAACTTAGGCTCTACAATGGAATTCACATCTGCATTTCACCCTAAAACTAATGTTCAAACAGAAGCCACAAACAACACGATTATGGACCTCCTTAGATCTTATACCACTAAAAATACTGCAAATTGTTACCAACACCTCCCTATGCTTCAATTTTCTTACAATAACACACCTCACTCCTCCATTAATCGTGCAACTTTTGAAATTTTCTACGGGAAAAAACTCTTCGTGCCTGTCTCCACTATTAGCATCGATGTCCCTGCGGCTAACACTTTAGCAAGAGACCACACACACATTTTACAAGAAGCCAACAAGAAACGAAGATACGCTGCACAATCCAACAAGAAACAAATACCTACATCTTTTAAAGAAAACGGCCTTGTTTGGCTTAGAATAAAAAAACAATGCTTGAAAACGTAGAAAAACATCCCAAAGTAAATCCTTAGATTTTAGGGCCCATTCAAAATCCTTCAAAAGATCAATGACAATGAGTTACACTTGGGCATTCCCTCACATTGGAAAATACACAACTCCTTCCATGTTAGTTTGTTGAGACCACATAAGGTACCTATTCCCGATACTCCTTCCACAACTTACCCCCCCCCCAAATTGAGGACGACGAAGAAATTCTGACTCCCAAAATAATTTTAGATCATGACATCACCACTACCCACAAAGGAAACCAGTACGAAAGATATTTGGTAAAATACAAAAATCATTCTTCGAAAGAGTGTCAATGGATTTTTGACCAATCGCTACGTCCGCACTACCATCACTTGATACTTGCATATCACACACCTACAAACACAGATTTTCCAATTCAGGTAGTGCATCTCTTTCAAGTGTTGATTCGCCGGTTTAGGTAGCACTAGTATAGATTCACCGATATAGGCAACACGAACTTAAAATATAGATTCACCAATCTAGGCCGTGTTAGTGCAAATTCGTCGATTTAGGCAGCACGAAATTAAATGCAGACTCGTTGATCTAGGCAACATTAGTGCAGATTTGCCAATTTAGGCAGCACGCCCATTGGTGTCAATCCGTCGGTTTAAGAGAACACCAATTACTAGACCACTCTACAAGTGGATGACCACCATTGCTGTCGCTAGTTTGGTTTTGGTAACAATTGAGGATAATTTTCTTTCAACCCTGGGGTATGTAATGGAATTGATATTTTGATGATTTATTTGTGAAACATTTGATATTTTGATGAAGCATTGCAATGTTTAATTGAACTATGGAATATGATCACTTGTCGTGAGTAGATCAGTGTGACTGTCATGTGTTGGACAGTAAGGCGATAACAATTATTAGGAATAAAACTGCCACCATTGGATTTTAAGGCAATCCTTAGTATTTTATGATTCATTTATAAGTTGAGATGTAGACAACTATTTATTGTTATATTGAGCTTTTTACGAGCCATGACTATTTTATGCCCAAGTGCAAACTGATGTAAATCATTTTTTAGCATGAACTCTTCTATAAATTCAATGTGTGCAAGAGGGACATGCTCACTCTTGCACGGGGAGAGATTGCATCCAGTGCATGTATACTTCTTCTCTCCTCTCTCATCATGTCAGTGTAGCACTCCGCTCTAGGAGGTTCACCTCCACATTCTCCCTTACTCTCTCTCGTCTATGCCCCTCTCTGTTTGCATACAACGTGGATTATGTGTTCGTGCGATACGTTAGGTATGTGAATTTGTGGTTATTTGTGGTTTTATGGTTTGGAGCACGTTCTTTTTTGGTGTTTTGCAGGGGCTTCCCGCGCTCCCGTTTGTAGCAGCATAGATTACCAATGAGTGAAGAACACAACACTAATACATACATAGAATTGAAATTAAAGCAAAATGATACTAGAGAAGGAGCAAAGCTCAATCGGTCTCATGGTGCACATGACTCATATCATGCCGCAATGTATGGTCAACAACAATGATAGATAGACACAAAACCAAGGCAAATCATAGGGAGTTAAAACTACTTTATGCCAGGATCCTCATGAGACATCAATTTTGGCCTTTCAAAGTCCTCTCATGGAATTGGGGCTATTCTAGTGAAATTTGACACATCAAATGACTTTATATGTTAAAACCAAGAAACTACGTATCTTTTCAACTCCGTAACTTACTTAAATCTTGTTGCTTACACGCTATCTTGAAATTTTGATTGTGCAAAAACTCTTGAAAATCTTGAGTCCTCCACAATAACATTGAAACCAAGGTTTTAGGAATCCCATTTGTATTCATACCATGCACTTTGATACATTTAGTTGACATGTGTGGAAAGTTTGAAGTTATTTGAGGTTTTGAATACTTATGTCTCAAGAATTAAAATATCAAGATTTTTGCATGCACAGTTTTTGAATATTTGAAATGATCCAAAAATTGTTTCTTACCAAAGCACTTCTACTTGCCACCTTGAGTCCTCATTGGAGAGGGTAAGCAATGTATCACTTTATAAAACTCAAAGACACATCAAAAACATATTTTTTATATGCATACAACGATATGCTTGAAATGGCCATATCAAACACATAGAACTTTCCATTATTTTATATACTCTTAAGTAATTTTTTTTGCACATGAAACTTGCAACTATCTATAGCACAATTGTAGAAAAGTTGTGTACAATTTTCTACAAGGTTGCTTCATTTTTTCTTGACCTTATAAAGTTGATTTCTTCAAAGCATCAATCGCAGTCTTATGGGGACCCACTTGATGAGTATATTTCTTGATCATGATAGCTTCTAAAATGCAAGGTTATATTTTTCAAAGACCCTCTAGCTAACATATTTAAGCATATCAAGAGGGTTTTCTTAAATACACAGTTTGATGCAAGTAGAATTTAATCTAAATTTGCAAAAAAAGGACACTTAAGTGTCCTATTTTGGTACCAAACTAGTGTTAAGAAACCTTTAAAGTCAGTTTGGCACCAATTGGCAAAGCATTAGTCTTCTCAACCAGATCCATATCAAAGTATGTAGGAGAACAAACAAAGCAGTAACCCTCACTCACATGTTATAATAAGTAATATGCAAAGCAAGGCTAAGTGAGGGATAGGAGTGTCCCTCATCATGTGTTAGATAGGTTGCAAGAGGACGTCCATAGAAACCCTTGAGTAGTGAGTCCCTCCAATAATGCTTACAGCCCATATTCCAAGCCAGTAAGAATCATAGCTTCAAGAGTTATACAGGGGAGCATTAGCACGCCTTCTTTTTTATGACACGGGGAGGAGAGAGATAGGGGGAACAATCGATCAAGCGAGTACGCAGGAGGTAGGAGCAGTAGTCGAGAGGTTTGCAGGTAAATCTTCAATACTTGGGAGGAGGAAGAATTAAAGACAGCTCAAAGAACCACTTAATGGCACAGGGAGGAAAGATACAAGGAGGACCAAAGGTCATACAACTATGCTATAGCAGGCAGGAGCTTCTATACAGGAAAACCAACACGCTTGGGAAGAGAGAAGACTAAAGGCCGCATACCAGGCTCAAAAAGTGGGTGGAAGGGTAATCATCCCTTTACCCAATGGATATAAAGTTGAGGTCCCACCCACAAAGCATCATCCCATTAGGGATTAAGTTTTGAAGAGTAAGAAAGGTAGCGTTTATTTAATAGCATTTACTTAGGCAAAGAAAGTATAGGGAAGAGGTCATGCCACAGGGGGTGAATGGTCCAGGGAACTTTTTTATTTAGGCCTCAAGTGGGTAGCAATCCAAAGAGATAAGGTCAAGTCAAAGTGATACTGCATAAGAGTGATATATTAGTAAAGGGTAGATGAATTATCGAGGAATATCTGCTGTTTTAGTAAACCACAAAAATAAGTGACTAGTGTGTGTGTGTGTGTGTGATATACACATACACATTGTACCTATCAATCAAACACAGAGAGCATAAGCGATGATGTGGCATCTTCTGAGATGGCCTTGTACATTGCGATCTAAAATAGGAACTATAGTGCTGACGTGGTAGATCTGACGCAAGTTTGAAGAGGTTTTGGGTGTCCATGATTTAGCCAATTTCTTTTAGAACTCAACACTAGCCTTGTGAACTTTTTGTATCTGATGTTTTGTGGCCTAGGGCCTTTCTAAGAGAGCCTAGAGGGTCATTCTTACATATCATCTTGGTGGAAAATTGCAGAGTGCTCTCATTCACTAGTTGCACTTTGTGAATATCAATATAAAATAAATACCAAAAGGAGTGCCAGGGTTTGAGGCCATTACCTCTAGGGATGGAGTTTCACCACTCCATGTCTACAGTATGATTCTCTCTTTCAGCTCAATTGCAGATAAGTTCTAGTTATTCTTGTATTTGGCACGTGGTGACCATAGTGACTACAGTGGTATCAGAGCTAGTCATTTACTTTTTTGACAAAAAAATTGGTCCTTGAAGAATAGACAGTTAACAATAATGGATTTTAACCAGCTTACACAGTTTTGTCTTTCTAAGAAAGTCACTACCATGCAAGAGCTTATGGATCACACAAGTTCTTGTTACAAGTTGATGAAGAAGGGAAATCTTGTCTTTGCACCCAACATCTTAAAGAAAATATTCAGCCAACATCTTAAAGAAAATATTCAGCCATAGTGTTCTAATTCCAAGAATTCTTGAGAAACTTTGACTCCACCTAAACAGTCTCAATTTTTTAAAACCAAAAGGAAACTCTTCAACGAGAGGGCTGGTGGTTTGAATGCTTTTAGACAAGGCATACTTTTGATAATTGTCCACATAGAGCAACCTCTAGCTATGAAGGAAAAAACAATAGTAGGACTTGTACTAGATATTTGTCCCAAGGAGTGAACCAGAAACCCTAGCAATGGGAAGCTAAGCCTGCAAAGATGCCAAAGTGACAGACTAGAGTAGGTGTTAGGGTGTGCTCTTTGAGGCCATGCCCTATCCTCTCATTATGATGAGCTCACCCCTATTGAATGCACACCTATCCCCTAATGCATGGAACCCCGCAAATCTACTCCCCCATCGAACCCTCGTCCTCTCGAACTCTCCCTGTTCCAAGAAGTGTTGTAGGCGCTCCCCCAAGGCCTAGCACAAAGGCTCAAAGCCACCATCACAGAAGGAAGAGATGGAACCCCCGTGTCGTCCCTTCATCTCAAGACAACAGCAGAAGAGTGTGGCGAAGCTCATCTCTCAGGTTCTTACAAGCAGAAAGATATACTACCCGAGGACATTCTCGAGGAAGAAAGCCTTGGACCTGCTGTGCAGGAGGCCCTGTGCCAAGTCTCCAAGGTAAGCCCCATGTCACACTCCCTGCTTCTCAAATAAGGAAAAAGCAGAAGGATCTGGAAGAACGTGCCCTAATCGGTTTGCTAGCTGGACCTCACTCGCCTGTCGATATCCTTAGAAGTTGGATTAGAAACCAATGGGGTATCCTGGCTACTGAGGTAGAAACTATTCAGGCCCTGCCCAAGGGGAATTAGCTATTTGTCTTCAAGACAACAGAGATGGCATTCTTTGTCCTTAGTCATGGCCAATGGATAATAAGGTCCTCTCCCTTGAGCCTGTTCCACTGGAACAAGGATTTCAATCATGATCGCTCTGCCATAGTGAACTACCCTGTGTGGGTTGAGTTCCCTAACCTCCCGATGCACTATCACTCTCATCTGGACAAAAAAGGTTCTCCTCTGGGTAAAGTCCTAGGTGGGAGGCAGAAGACCAATTACATCCCATCCTGGTATCCTCAGGTCCTTATAAAAATGGACATTTCTATTGACTCCATCGACATCTTCATTGATGATGGTGAATTTTTGAACAGGAGTTACTCTACAAGTATCTTCCTAATACTTGCTTCCATTGTGGAGCCAAAATCTCACTTTGTGAGGAACTATTCGATCAAATTCCCCCCAAACCCTCAGGTGTCGATGACAGATAAAGCGAAACAAGGCAAAGAAGGAGAAACTGCGGGCTTCACTACGGTAACCCATGCTAGAGGTAAATGTGCAGAATAATGACAAGAGAAGGGATAAACAGAGGTATAAAGGCAAGAACTGGCAGCCAAATTGATTCATTGTGCTTTCTCCGTTGACTTGCTTCGACGAGAACGACTTTCAAGAGTCAAAATTATCCGAATTAGATGTAGAAGAATCAATGCCCACCAAACTGGAAACCCATGTCAACAAAATGGATGCTGACATGATCATTGATCTGAACCTGGCATCCCCCCTGCCAGATATTGCCAACAAAGATAATGCCCCCCCTTCCCCCCCCCCCCCCCCCCCCCCCCCCCCCCCGCGGCACCAATGGACATTCAAAAAGACAACAAAAGGGCTCGTGATCAAGCCTTGCAGAAGTCGACCAAGTCCCCGGCTGGGAAAGCCAAAAAGGACAAAAAGTTGCATGAATGAAAGTCCTAAATTAGAATGTAAAGGGTATGACCGACCCCTGCAAATCTCGCAAAATCAGAGCATGGGTGGCGGATAATCCGGTCGACATCATCTCGCTGCAGGAGATCAAGGTCAATGGAGATGATCTCGATAGGCGCTTGAAGGAAGAGTCGAAGGCCCTCATATGGTATGCCTCCTCCCACTCAAGGGGGTTGGGTGGCACAACGATAGGCATCCCTGTTGGGTGGCTCTCTTAGAATCCTAGCATTCGGGTGGGGGAGCATTGGGTAGCAGTCCCCATATCTGCTCTGTTTTTTGCCACACTAGTCTCAATTTATGTTATAGGTTCTTCAGCTCAAAGAACCAAGATGTGGACAGATCTCTCTCTCTCTCTCTCTTGAAGGAGGAAATCATTTTAATCGGTGACTTCAATATGGTCGAAGAAGGCTCGCATAACAGGTTTCTAGGCAAAGGTATGGTCATCAATGGTGGAGAGAAGATGGTCTGGGATAGGATGAAGGACAACCTAGAGCTGTGGGATAGTGGTGAAACAGGATTTTTCTCATGGCAGAACTACTCCAGAGAGACATTGGCAAGAAAATCCAGATTGGACCGCTGCTACGTATCTCTTACGTTGGCTAATTCCTTCAATAGAATCAAATGCAGGATCAACTACAACTCATGTCTGTCGGATCACTACCCAGTGACCACTATCATCGATCAGAAGGCAAACAAGATTAGGGATCAATGGTTCCACATGGACCCTTCCGTGTTTCACCTCCCTATTGTTCAAGTAGCCATGGAAAGAATCGGGAAAGAGCACTTTGCTAGAACAGTGAGTCCAACTGCAGCTTGGTCTTCAGCCATCAAGGAAACTCAGAGCTGTTTGTCAAAATTTTACAAGGAAATCTTGCAGATACGTCGAAATCAGAGGGATCGAATCTACAACTCCCTCCTCCTCCTCCTTGAATCAAGGCCACAGAGTGAGACTACATAGGCCTCTATAACTGAACTACGAGCTAAACTCAAAAATGAAGAAGACATAGCCACTAAACATGCCTCTATCTTCTTCAGAGAGTGGTGGCCACGTAAAATCAATAGTCCCTCTAAGCAGATGTTTAAGATCCTTAGGAAAAAGCAAATACGAGAATCCTCCCCGTTGTTTGTGCATTCGATAGCTCTATTCAAAATGAAATTCAAAATCTTGAGTTCACTCGGGCCCACTTCAAAAAATTGTTCAGTCCCAAGGAATCGATCTCCCCCCAAGTGTTACAAGCTAGAGATGAAATTTGGAAATACAAGCAAAAGGTGGTCCTTGAAGAAGCCAGCTTCTGAGCTGATCTCCCTTTTTCAATTTCCAAAATTAAGGTTGCAATTGAGTCACTGACTCTTAACAAATCTCCTGGTATAGACGGCTTGCCTGCTGAATTCTTTCAAGTGTTTAAAGTTACCCTTCCCCCCTGTCTCTTGAAAGTTTGGGAGGAAGCAGTTCGGTTCCAGGCACTCCCTTTTTCTATCAACATGGGGATCATCAAACTTCTACATAAGAAAGGTGCCAAGGATAACCTGTCTGATTGGAGACCTCCCACTATGCTCAATACCTGCTATAAGATTTTTGCCAAAGTGGTTGCTCCTCGGATCACTCCCATCCTAATGAAATGGATTTGTACAGAATAGAAAGGCTTTATCAAAGGAAGGAGGATCATCAAGGCAGTCATAGCTCTTTGGGAAGGAATTGAGCATGTTGAAGACTTGGGAATGGATTATGTGTTCATAAAAATTAATTTGACAAAGCTTATGACCACCTCGAATGGTCCTTTATCCTACTTAGCCTGGAAAAGATGGGCTTTGGTAAGGGGCTGATCCGATTTGTAACCACTTTGTTTGGGCAGGCTAGAGCTAGAGTCTCTCTTAATGGATATTTGTCTGAATACTTTGAGCTCAATAGGTCCATTAGACAGGGTTTCCCCTTGGCCCCTCTTCTGTTTGTTGTCAGTGCAGATGTCCTCAACTGCTTGGGCAAAGGGAAGATGGCGGAGGGTAGTATCAAAGGCATTCCTTTGCCATACAGAATCAACCAGCAATGTCTTTCGTAGTTTGCTGACGACACTAATGCCTTGCCGAGCAACGAAGATAACTCTCTGCAAGAATTTTGGGATGCAATGGAAATATTCTGCTCTACCTCTGGTTCAAGAACAAACCACAACAAGACAGGTGTCAGATCCTTGCAGACCCCTCTGTCGGGTTGGATTCTTAGTCAAGGATGCACACCTATCAAGGAGGGTGAAGTCTTTAGGCTGTTAGGTATCCCTTTCGGGGTGAAGGTCTCCCTCAGACAAAGGTGGGATTGGGTGTTAGAACGGTTGAGGGCCAAGCTGGACACATGGAAGAGCGTCCAGGGCTCTCTGGCTGGCAGAGTTATTGTAATTAATCACTTTCTATCTCCTTATATTTTGTTCTTTCTCAATTGTTGGCGCCCTGTTGACTCTCATCTTAGTATCATAAGCAAATACTGTAGGAGCTTCCTATGGGGGGGTGATCCGTTTAAGAGAGTTGCAGTCAAAGTTCGATGGGATATTTGCCGTCTTCCAGTAGTAAAAGGGGGTCTAGGAGTAAACCACATTAAGAAGTGGGCACATAAAATTGCAGCCAAACTCCTTATCCGTGCACTTGAGGATACTAGCCAAGAATGGGCTCTCCTCCTGTTCAGGAAAATAAATAGCTTCGCTCTGGTCAACTGGAAGCCATGGCAGAAACTGAGCTAGATCGCTATTTTTTTTGGGCCATTCCCCATCAAGACTAAAGGGTCAGACCCGCTTATATCGCTTTGGAGAGCGTGGAATAGGGCAAGCCTGGTTAATCTGTCAGTCTTCTGGTCTAACAACAGGGCTAATGCTGTCCGGCAATTCAACTCCATTTGGTGGCCTCTCTCCCCCCTAACCCCTATCGCCAATAATCCGATAAGGACGGCACTTCGATATCACAACAAAGGAATTACTACTTGGGGAGTTCTTTGGAATGGGCAACTACATAGGTGGAAATCAGCTGAGGAACTTCTTTTCCAGTTTCCCCTTCAACCATGGGAACTCACAGTCATTTTATCCAAACTTGAGGTTTTCCCTAGTTCAGAGCTGTGGAAGCTTTCAGTTAAAGAATGTGTCTCGCTCAATGCCTTTGGATGGAAAGGTGGGTTTAAACTCCAACACCCGCAATTGAATCTCAGAGACATCAGTCCTTCACTGCACAACACATTGAAGAGACGTTGGAACATCAGCCTGGACAGGAAGCAATGGATGTTCAAATTTAAGAAGCTATGGGACAAGTCAATTCAACCCAAGAAATCGGTCCTCCTTTGGCTTATACTCCACAAAGCCCTGTGGACTGCGGAGAAAAGCCTCAACGCATGGTTATCCATGGGGATATGTCTCAGATGCAATGTAGAAGTGGAGTCTATATTTCATTTATTTTTAAGTTGTCCGCAATCTATTGTTATTTTGTTCCCTTTCTCAAAATAATAGTCTCTTGGAGGCAACTTCTACTAGGCGACTCTACAGGTATTCTGTCCTGCTATTGGAACCAAACTAGGGCTGAATTTTTATGGATTATGTGGAAATTGAGAAACAGTCATGTGTTTAATGTGGCTCATCAGGCTCCAAGCCTGAAAGCGTTGTTTGTGGATTTCAATTACAGGTGTTCAAAACAAAAATGAACGAAGCCAACCTCTACTATCTGAGGAACTTGATTATTCAAGACGCAAAAATAGCACACCAGGCAATGGAGGCTGAGGATCTGGAACTCCCCATCAATAAGGAAAGTTAGAGAAAATCAGGAACATGCTGACTGCTAATTTGGAATCCTCCTGGGCGGCGTTCGAGGTCATTTCCAAAGCCGACAGCTTCATGGAAAAGATACAAGGAATGATGGACTCTCTGAAAGACTGAAGACTAACATGAAAGGATGTATATGGTCGGGTTGTATATGATCGACTATAGTTGTTTTTTATCTAGTCAAAGTCTAATTAATGTAATGAGTCGGTTTTGTAAAGGGAGAGTCTCCCTAGAATGGTTATGGTCCCGGGTCATGGTCTGCAGGTATCCCATGGTACTCAGTTGTAATTTTGATTTCTTTCTTGTGTTAATATAACTTACACCGTTTTGTTGGAAAAAAAATTAAAAAAATGTGTTTGCTCAACAAAGGGAATTGCTCTTCATAATGTCGCTAAAAATCACGGGCAGAGGTATTTGCTTACATTATTTACAATCAGAGAATTATACTCTCTCTCTCTCTCTCTCTCTCTCTCTCTCTCTCTGTGGAGCAACTGCAGCAGAGGACGGCGCTGGCGAATTAGGTCGAGGGGTAGCAACAGAGGATTGTGCTGGCAGTGGAGAAGGGAGAATTATACTCTCTCTCTCTCTCTCTCTCTCTCTCTCTTCCCTTGGACTGAGCCGCAGGGCAGAGAGCGAATGTCTCTCTCATGGTTAGGTTGTCAAGGCCAGGCAGACGGTGGAGGAGGGGGCAAGGTGCGAGCTTAGGGGCACTGGCCAGCTTGCTCAACAACATTGCTGCAGGGCTAGAAAAATAACATTTTTCCCAAACGAAGAATAAGGGCAAACTTGAAGTTCTCCAGGTTTTCAGGTCAAATTTTGAAGCTTTTACCCGTAATTACACTAAAATTTGTGAAAATTTCTTCAAGGCAAGCTCAAAATCGAACCGGGATTTTAGAATTTCAGCCGGTTAAAATACACTGGACCCCGGTTTTTTTTAACACTGCATTGCTGCCGATGTAAACACCCACGTTGCAATCAGTTTTGCCTCCCCCCCCCCCCCCCCCCCCCCCCCCCCCTCCCCCCAAATGGGTATCTAACTATGGACATTGATAGATTTCTTTCAGAATGGAGCGTATAAATGAGATAAGATAGTGGACACTTATTGTTTATATTGCTTAGAATGTATTCCACCGTATTAAAGAATGAGTGCCCACTAAGTTATCCACCTATCAAAAAATTGTGCATTCTAAGAAAAACTCTCATTTTTTATTAACAAAAAGGGGAGGCATCACTAAGGCCTCACTCCTTTGGGATAGACAAAAAATAGAGGGCTGAGGTGGCAGATTTGATACAAGTTTGAAGAGCTTTTCGGTGTCCAAATTTTAGCAATTGCTTTTAGAACTCAATGCGAGCTTTTTGTATCCGATACTTTTCGAGCTAGGGCTTTTATAAGAGAGCCTAGAGGGCCATTCTTGTAGATCAGCTTGGTAGCAGATTGCAAAGTGCGTTCCTCCAACAGTTGTACTCTATGAAGATCAATATAAAGGAAATACTGAACAAGGTGCTATAGTTCAGGGCCAATACCTCTTGGCGTGCAACTCTACCACTCCTTGCCTTCATTGTGATTCTCTCTTTTAGTTCAGTTGTGATTCCGTGCTAAAGTCTATTCCAGTTGTTCTTTTATTTGGCACTAGTGCCCAAAGTGGTTATAGTATGTTCATATGTATGCATACACATATTACAAAACTGTTTCACTTTTTTCTTGCCCTAAAACGAAACGTTTCAAAACCTCATAACCCCGAAATGGACAAATCCACAAAATGTTTCATGTCACATTGCCAAGAATAGAACAAATGTATCACATTCTGAAAAACCGGACATAATATAAGCATACTTTCATATTTATGAACTTTCATTGAGCAAAGACATGAGCTGAAACTTGGGCCTTGGGAAGTGTAAGATACACACCCCTCGTTCTGCCTGATTACCTAGCACTTACCATTTTCCAAGCATAGAAACACCAGAATTTCCTTTACCCTGGTTTCTAAATTCTCTAACCTAATTTCTTTAGCCCAATTCCATCAACATGTTCTATTGATCAGAGTTGCATTTCAACCAATAGCTCATCATTCACCCCATCAAGAACACAAGAAAATCCAGCAATCATAGCTCAAGAACGAGCGTTCTTTACAGAGTCATTATTCTCCAATCAAGTGGAAATGAAAAGAAGCAGCCAATTCTAGCAAGAAGCATCCCTTTCAGAGATGAATTTGCGCTTATCTTCGAGGAACACTCGTACTGACAGTTGCTACAAGAACACTTCGCACTTTCAAACATGTGAAGGCAGTTTGCATCTTTGACCATAATTTTACACTTCTCTATTTTGTAATAGTGAGGTAGCAACATGTCAATATCCCCACATACCCGCAGGTTCTTCGTGATGCAAATATTTTTTCTTTGAGCTATATTGACTATTGCACAAGCAAAGGCCAACTTACTTCTCACTGTCCTGAAAAGCAAAACCTCTTGAAAGATGTTAGACAAATTTAGTTTAAGATCTTGCAATTTCCCATAGATTTGGCTGCTTTGTGGATGTTTAGCATCCCAATGACAAATGTATGAACATCTCAACCCTGCAGCTACATCCTAGCTGCTTCCATACAGCACTTTTAATTCTCATACGGCCTCCTGCATGCCAGCAGCTGTCTCAATATTACTCATTAAGACGCATGCTGCCGCACTAATCAATCTACTTGTACTTTGCAATCAAATGCAAACCTTCCAAGCTTCACATTTCCCCAAATTCCACAAGCACCTAGAAGAGCAGGCCAAAATTGGAGGATCATCGTCAGACAATGGCATCGTCCTAATTACTCTCATAGCATTGTCAAAAGACCTTCCACGTCCAAAAAGATCAACCATGCAAGTTTTCTTTGATGGTGCAATGCTATATATTTCATCATGTTTTCAACAAACATTTGACCCTCATCCACCAAACCTTTGTGACTACATTGAGAAAAATGATTGAACTTGGGGAGATGCCCTCCTGTGGCATCGATCAGAAACAATCCAGAGCTTCCTTGGCCAGCCCTTGCTGGGCACATCCTTCGATGAGAGCATTGCAAGAGAATACACCTAGAGAAAAACCCTAGCTCCCTATTTGCTGAAAATAGACCCAAGCTTGCTGGCCCTGCCTGTGTTGGGTATATCCAGCAATAACTGCATTCCAAGAGACCCCGTAAAGGACAGGAAGCGTGTGAAAAAAAAAAAAATTGTGCTTTCAAAACTACAACACATTTCGCACACAAGTCGACCAAAGCATTGCCAAGCACAACATTGTCTTTCAGCAGCCCCTCATGCCCATGTCGATGTCTTGCATGCTACCACATGCCTTCAAGATGCAAGCATATGTGATCGCATTTGGAGAGAAGCCCTGGCTCTGCATCCGATGGAAACAACCCAGAGCTTCCTGGGCCTGCCCATGTTGGACAAACCCTCCAATAAGTGCATTCCAAGAGACCACATTGCGTACAGGAAGCTCATCAAGAACTTGTTGTGCTTTCAAAAGTACACAACACCTGGCATACATGTCGACCAAAGCGCTGCCTAGCACGACATTGTTTTCCAGCAGCCCCTTACTAACAACCTCCTCATGAATTTGTTTGCCCGTGTGAATGTCTCGCATAATGCCACATGCCTTAATGATGTAAGCATACATGATCGCATCTGAAGAGAATCCCTGGCTTCGCATCTGATGGAAACAACCTAGTGCTTCCTCACCATGCCCATGTTGGACGTACCCCGCAATAAGTGCAGTCCAAGAGACCACATTGCGCAATGGAAGCTCATCAAGGACTTGTTGTGCTTTCACAAGAACACCACATTTAGCATACATTTCGACCAAAGCATTGCCAAGCATGACGTCATCTCTCAATAGCCCTTGCCTGACAATCTCATCATGAATTTGTTTTCCCATGTCAACATCTTGCATGATGCCACATGCCTTCAAGATGCAAGCATACGTGACTACATTTGGAGAGAAGCCCTGGCTCCGCATCTGACGAAAACACTTCAGAGCTTCATGGCCTTGCCCACGTTGGACAAACCCAACAATAAGTGCATTCCAAGGGACCACGTCACGCATAGGATGCTCATCAAGAACTACTTGTGCTTGCAAAAGTAGACCACATTTGACATACATGTCGACCAAAGCATTACCAAGAATGACAAAGTTTTTCAGTAGCCCCTGCCTTACAATCTCATCATGAATTTGTTTGCCGATGTTGACATCTTGCACGATGCCACATGCCTTCAAGATGAAAGCATACGTGGCGGCATTTGGAAAGAAGCCCTGGCTTCGCATCTGATGGAAACAATTCAATGCTTCATGGCTCTGGCCATGTTGGAGAAACCCTGCAATAAGTGCATTCCAAGAGACCGCATCGCGCTTAGAAAGCTCATCAAGAACTTGTCGTGCTTGCAAAAGTAGACCACATTTGGCATACATGTCGACCAAAGCATTACCAAGTACGATGTTGTCTTTCAACAAGCTCTGACTAACAATCTCGTCATGAAATTGTTTTCCCATGTGAGTGTCTTGCATAATTCCACATGCCTTCAAAACACAAGCATATGTGAGTGCATCTGGAGAGAAGGCCTGGCTCCGCATTCGCTGAAAACAGCCCAAAGCTTCTTGGCCCTGCCCATGTTGGGCATATCCTGCAATGAGTGCAGTCCAAGAGACAGCATTGCACAGAGGTAGCACGTCAAAAACTTTTTGTGCTTTCAAAAGTGCACCACATTTGGCATACATGTCGACCAAAGCTCCACCAAGCACAACGTTGTTTTTCAAGAGTCCTTGGCTAACAATTTCATCATGAATTTGTTTGCCCACAGCAACGTCTTGCATAATGCCACATGCCTTTAAGATGCAGGCATAGGTGAAGGCATTTGGAGAGTGGCCATCACTTTGCATCCGATGAAAACAACCTAGAGCTTCCTTGCCCTGCCCATGTTGAACATGCCCTGCTATAAGTGCAGTCCACGAGACAACATCACGGACAGGAAGCTCATCAACGACTTGTTGTGCTGTGACAAGTGCACCGCACTTGGCATACATACTCACCAACATGTTCCCTAAGTATGTGTCCTTTTCAAGTAACCCACTGGCACCAATATCAGCATGTATCTTGCTACCTTGGTACAAATCCTTCTTCTTAGAACAGTCCTTTAGTGCGGTCATGAAAGAAGCTCTCATTAGAGGGGATTTGGAAACCTGCTTCACAAATTTATGGAGTTCTTCATTGCCACAGGTTTACGGTGAAGGTAACATAGTAAGGACAACAAGCTACGGGGGTGTCGCTGCAAGCTCAGAATGACGGCTGAGGAGGTGGACTGCTAATATGTGGAGTGGTAATGTGTTGCAATGGAAGTCGTGGATCATTTCTTTGCAGTTGTTGGCCTGCATAAGGCTTTATAGTAGACCAGGGGAACGCCCGAAAGCAACTGAGACCATTGGATTAAGCACAAGAAGTTGAGGCGCCATTAAGTGGCCACTTACTGGCCCCTCAAAAAGTGCTTGATGAGTTGCTTTTTGAAGGTGAGGGTGTGTGTGTGCGCGTGTCGTGTTCTCTTTATGGAGTACTTGTTTCGATCTCAAAAGACAGAGCAATATCCGCTACACATGCAAACATGGAGAGGAAGAGAACGAGTCTTTCTTTTGTGAGCTCATTTAAAGACTGCTAAGAACAAGGCTTTATATCGAGGCAGCAGGATACATACTGATATTTGTGATAATGTGTTACTTGAAAATAACACATACTTAGCCAACATTTTAGCCAGTATGTATGTCAAGTGTGGTGTACTTGTTCGAGCGCAATAAGTCCTTGATGAACTCTTGGAGTGCATTAATTGTGGGATATGCCCAACAGAGGCAATGCCAAGAAGCTCTGGGCTATTTTCAACAGATGCAAAGGGAGGGAGAGAGCAAGATACATGTTAATATTCGCGATACTGGGTTACTTAGCCAACACCTTAGTCAGTATGTATGTCAAGTGTGGTGTACTTGTTCGAGCGCAACAAGTCCTTAATGAGCTTCTTGTCCGGAATGTTGTCTCTTAAAGTGCATTGATAGCGGGATATGCCCAATAGGGCAGGGCCAGGAAGCTTTGGTGGGCTGTTTTCAGCAAATGCAAAGAGAGGGCATCTCTCCAAATGCAATCACCTACATGTGCATCACGAAGGCATCTGGCATTATGCAAGATGCTGGTACGAGCAAAAGAGTTCACTATGGTATTGTAAGTCAGGGGCTGTTGACAGAAAACGTCATGCTTGGGCCACTGCCTTAGTCAACATGTGTACCAAATGCGTTGTACTTCATAAAGCACTTAGTATGTATGTCAAGTGTGGTGTACTTGTCCAAGCGCAACAAGTTATTGACGAGCTTCCTATCTTTAATGTTGTCTCTTAGAGTGCATTGATTGCGGGAAATGCCCAACGCAGGCAAGGCGAGGAAGCTCTAGGCTATTTTCAGTAGATGCAAATAAATGGAATCTCTCCAAATGAAATCACCCACATGTGCAACTTGAAGGCATCTGACGTCATGCCAGATATTGGTATGGACAAAAGAGTTTATGATGAAATTTTTAGTCAAGGGCTGTTGACAGAAAATGTCATGCTTGGCACTGTGTTGGTTGCACTGGAGGAGAAGCATAAGTCCCTCTTCAACACTGGAGGGGATAAAAGTGGTAGGGGAAGGGCACATTCCCTACGGTATTATTATAAATGTGGAGAACAATGCCAACTCCACACCATACGTATGTTTGGTTTTTCTTATTTTTAATGGGCACAAGCACCCCAATGCACGATGATTTGCAACTTCTTCCATCTTTAAAATTTACTATTGCCTCCTCCACACATCCGTTAATACCAAATTTTATTTGTCCTGCGAGGTCGTGGAGCTTTTGGTAAAAGCTTCGAGGAGAGATGCTCCGAAGCCTCCAAAGTAAGAGACGATGTCAGGAGTTTTTTGGAGCAAGGGATTGTGCATATGTACATACACATGCATGGTGCATCGAATAAAGGTTTGCCCATTTTCTAGAGCCAGGTGGTTACGTGGGGCCCACATGTGTACAGGTAGGACAGGGTGTGCATAGTGCATCGATTTTCACTATTACCAGTACAAGTGTGTTTTTTCTATAATAATGAGGAGTTGGTAGCGCGTAAAACTTCTTGAGGAAGCTATCCGCGGGCCGACGACATGAGGTAAGCAGGTGCGTCAGATGGCATCTACCGTCAGGAGGCCGAATGGGGTCAATATTTGTGCGTGGATAAGTACGGACACAACGTGGATGTTTTCTTGTGATAATTATGCAGAGAGGTCATCATGAGGACCATCTTTTGGGGCCACTTCACGTGGTGGCGGGATGCATTATTGAAAAAAGCTGAGTGCCAGGTGTGTGAAGGATGCAGTAGGGTGACAACTATGCACTACGAGGTCGGTTTTTGGCCTGTTCGGGGTCCGTTTGAGGTCATCTAAAAGGCCAAGGGTGCCCAACTAATAAAGCTAAGTGTGGGAACTGAAAAAACAGAGAGAAGACCAGAAAAATAGTGGAGAGAAGAGGAGGAACAGCCGCAACTGTTTTTTTGCTCATTTTGGAGCTTGTTTTGGCCGTAAACTGCTCATCCGAGGTCGAAGCACTTTGACATTGTAGACTGGGGTTTTGGGCCGTTCCAGACACGATGGCGCTGTCCATTTTGCCAAATTCCTCACTGTTTTTCTATTGTTTTGGCTGTGTAAGTTTCTCCTATGAGTGAAGCTTCTGCTCCAATTTGTGATTGTATCTAGCTTATTTTACCCATATTGTGTGAGCTATTTGCCCCATTGGTGTTGGCCCAAGTTCAATTGTATCTAAACATAAAAAATTCTCCTCTTTTGAGCTGAGTTTTGTGTGTCTCTCTCTCTCTCTCTCTCTCTCTCTCTCTCTCTCTCTCTCTCTCTCTCTCTCTCTCTCTCTCTCTCTCTCTCTCTCTCTCTATGGAGTGGGTAAACGGATAGTTTCTCGCCTCTCGCTCCATCGGTGTGTTCCCTGTCTCGGCCAGGTGGGTTGTGTAAGCCGAGTGGTGCCCCATAGTGTGTGTGTGTATCTTCCCAAGAGTGTGTTTCGGGTTGTTATAGAGGCGTTCTGTGTGTTTCCATCCCGCTCACATTCTTTTGACGCCCCCACGGAGGATCTTCTTCGAGTACCTTCTACTTCGAGCTTCGAGATTCGAGATTCGAGATTACAGGCTACAGGTTATAGGTTATAGGTTACAGGGACAGGGACAGGTATAGATGATTCACACAGGTACAGGTAGCTGGAGTACAGTGATATACTAGCAGTGGTGTCACTTGTAGTTGTTGTGGGTATGCATCCATTGGCGCCTGTTTGAGCGCATTGTCTAGTGGATTGTACGTTACTTGTGGAAACTGCCATTCTACGCCTTTGTGGAGCCATACTTGGTTTTATTTGGAAGTCCCAGCCATTTCTGAGACTTGGTCTGGAAGATAGTCATTTCTGAGACTTGACTATATGCGATTTGCATTAGCCTTCGTGTGAGGGTCGATAGCGTGAGGTTTTATTGAGATGGGGGATTCTCAAATGTGGAGATCCTTTCGGTGATACAAGTAGCTGGAGCACCCTATTCGTGACCTCGCCATAGGCTATGTACTAGTGATTCCTACTTGATGCTCGGGTTCTATTGTTGACAGTTTACGCAACCATATACAGTCTATATTTTGGGTTCTCACTGCTCTACTTCTGGGGAAACTCTATCAAAATTTTTCCAAGTTATGATGGCTGGTTTTTTGGTCTTTTGAGCCATTTATGTTGTTATGCTGCTGAAATTTTGGCAAAATCAGAGGATAAGACAGGTGTGCTTTCTTGGGAGCTACATGGTTGGCTTTTATGGATGATCAAAATGGCCCTCAATTCACTCCTTTTCATTTGACTCAGAGAATCCAGATAAATGTTCATGTGTCCAGGTAGATTTTTTTCCAGCAATGCATAGTCTTTATGTTCAGGCCAAGAAGATTAAGAGAGATCGTGGAATGTCCTTTGCCTGTTGTAATTCCGATGATTAACTATGAAAACTCATTTGATGTGCATGTGTTTGTCCTTATCTAAAGTTGAGCTCCATTGAAGTTTCTGGGAATTGAGTCAGTCAAAAGTTTTGGGTTCTTGCGCGTGTGTTCGAAGGGGTTCTCAAAGCATCGTAACTTGGGTAGCCATGGCTTTCTCTTATCCGGAGTTTCATGGAAGAAGTGATGAAGATGTGGAAGACTTTTTGGAAAAGATGGAGGTTGCCTGCATTAGCAACCAGATTCATGACCCGACACAGATGTTACGTCTTCTCCAGATTTGTTTGAAGAGTGATGCACGGGTTTGGTCCAAGGCATTTGAAGAGGAGTTGTGTGTGGTTGATCCACCTGTAAGATTGAGTTGGGACAATCTAAGGCATGGATTGGAAGTGGAGTTTGTGAAGACAGAAGATCCTGACAAAGTGTGGCAAGAAGTACAGGGTTTGGTGAAAAAGGAAGGTGAGCCAGTAGATGCATACATACGTAAGTTTTCGTCGGCATGGGAGCGGATGTGCAATGCCTTAGCACCACAAGTACCCCCACCTGATATGATGAAGAAGGACAGGTTCTTGGCTGGTCTTTGGGAGAATATACGTTGGAGAGTGGAGCTAAAGAAGCTTAGGATATATGAAGATGCACTAGAGGTAGCAAGGAACAAAGAGTGGAAGGAACAAAGATGCACTAGAGGTAGCAAGGAACAAAGAGTGGAAGTTGAGGAAAATGAGCCAGTCAGGGGTGGAGTCTTTGCCCATGAGGTCTGAATTTCAGCCTATGGATTCTTCGCAAGGTCGGGTTCATCATGAACCAGTGGTTTCTGTTACTCCTCAGGTTATGCCAGCAGTGGTCACTACAACAGTGCAAGATAATGGGTTAAGGCAAGAAATGAGGCAAGTGGTAGATTTAATGAAGAATCTCATCCTAAACATGCTAGGTCAAGTGGAAAATAATCGAGGTCGAGGGAGGTTTGCAAATCAGCCAGGAAGTGAAGAAAGGCCTAAGAATGGTGTTGGACAAAGCAATGGTAGGTTCTGGAGGCAGACGCCCACATGTTATAATTGCGGAGAGTTGGGCCACATCAGCCCGCAATGTGATAAGCCACCAAGGATGGGGGGAGACATGTATCCATTGCCAAGACAGGTGCTAACTAGGTCAAATGATTATGGCATTGAAATTAAGGGAGATGAAGGAACCAGTGGATTAACCCAGGAGGAAAAGGGAAAGACAAAAGTGCTAAGTGTAGTCACCTTGGAGAAGGCATCAAAGCTAGAGGATACATTAGTGATGCCTATTGGGAAGAGGACCACAGAGGACAAGGAAGGAAGAAGTGCCCCAGGTCCTAGTAAGAAGAAAGGAAAGAGTCATGAAGGCGAGGATGTCAAGGCCAAGAGGAAAAGAAGGGCTCATCGCAAGTTTCATGTGCCAGATTTTCCACTAGGGGATGGGAAATTAAGCTATGACTTAAAGGAGGATTTGACAAGCAGGAAGGCAGATGTTACTTTTGGGCAGCTTATAGAGATGGTGCCTAAGCTAAAGCGACAGTGGAAGAGGATGGTTAACCCAATGGAGAAAGAACCAGAGAGAGGTTCAGTAAAGGTGTTGGCGATGGATGAGCTACCAGAAATTTGTCCAATAGTAGATGTGTGGAATAAAAGAAAAAATCTGGGACAAAGCTATGTGGATGGTGGAGCCCAAATATGCATCATAACACACTCATGCGTTGAGAAGATGGGTCTTACAGTGACTGGGGTGTTAGGCTTCCGGATCAGATTGGCAAACCATCAAAAAGTAAAATGCTTGGGTGTAAAGAGCTTAGAAGTGGAGGCATATGATGCAAAGTTAGTGGTTGATTTTCATGTGATGCCAGCGGGATTGGGAGCATATCCTATTATACTTGGTAGACCATGGTTACGTGCAGTGGGAGTTGTTCAAGATTGGTGAAGTGGTACGATTAGCCTCTATGGAAAGACAAGTGCCAAGAAGCTTTATAATATGGACACAAGGAAACGATTGGAGGAGCTCTATGAAGATGAGGATGAGTCTAGTGATGAAGACTATTCCACAATGACTGATGAGGACAATGATAGTACTACCAGCAGTGATGAGGATGCTGATGTTGCATTTCTTTTGATGGACAAAGGAATCCAGGAGTGTGGTTTAGTTGCATTTGCAAATGAGGTTGAAGATGAAAGTGAAGGGCCTTATGAAGTGATTGAAGGGCTGATGCAAACCAAGATTGAATTGTCAAAGAAGTAGGAATTGATGACACAAATGATCAGTGGAGACCTCTCAGCCATGGAGAAGGAGATATATTTGCACATGCCGGTCTATGCCAAAGTAATCGATGGTTTTCTTGATGCAAAGTTGATATATGGCATCTCTATGGGTTTTCCTTGGGAACCATGTGGAACCTTGATTAAGCTTTTGATGCAGGGAAGGCAAAGTGTTTTTGTGTGGGATCTAGGTGGAATGAGCATCTACTAGTGTTGCTGCTGAGCATTAATGCTCTAGCAGGCTAGGGGATGGGCAAATTATGTCAGGAGTTTTTTGGAGCAAGGGATTGTGCATATGTACATACACATGCATGGTGCATCGAATAAAGGTTTGCCCATTTTCTAGAGCCAGGTGGTTACGTGGGGCCAACATGTGTACATGTAGGACATGGTGTACATAGTGCATCGATTTTCACTATTACCAGTACCAGTGTGTTTTTTCTATAATAATAAGGATTTGGTAGTGCATAAAACTTCTTGAGAAAGCTATCCGCGGGCCGACGACATGAGGTAAGCAGGTGCGTTAGATGGCATCTAGTGGCGTCAGGAGGCCGAATGGGGTCAATATTTGCGCGTGGATAAGTACGGACACAACGTGGATGTTTTCTTGTGATGATTATGCAGAGAGGTCATCATGAGGACCATCTTTTGGGGCCACTTCACGTGGTGGCGGGATGCATTATTGAAAAATGCTAAGTGCCAGGTGTGTGAAGGATGCAGTAGGGTGACAACTATGCACTGCGAGGTCAGTTTTTGGCATTTTCGGGGCCGTTTGAGGTCATCTAAAAGGCCAAGGGTGCCCAACTAATAAAGCTAAGTGTGGGAACTGAAAAAACAGAGAGAAGACCAGAAAAATAGTGGAGAGAAGAGGAGGAACAGCCGCAACTGTGTTTTTGCTCATTTTGGAGCCTGTTTTGGCCGTAAACTGCTCATCCGAGGTCGGATTTGAGCACTTTGACATCGTAGACTTGGGTTTTGGGCCGTTCCGGACGCGATGGCGCTGTCCATTTTTCCAAATTCCTCACTGTTTTTTTGTTGTTTTGGCTGTGTAAGTTTCTCCTATGAGCGAAGCTTCTGCTCCAATTTGTGATTGTATCTGGTTTATTTTACCCATATTGTGTGAGCTATTTGCCCCATTGGTGTTGGCCCAAGCTCAATTGTACCTAAACATCAGAAATGCTCCTCTTTTGAGCTGAGTTTTTTGTGTGTGTGTGTGTGTGTCTCTCTCTCTCTCTCTATGGAGTGGGTAAACGGATAGTCTCTCTCCTCTCGCTCCATCGGTGTGTTCCCTGTCTCGGCCAGGTGGGTTGTGTAAGCCGAGTGGTGCCTCATAGTGTGTGTGTGTATCTTCCCAAGAGTGTGTGTCGGGTTTTTATAGAGGCGTTGTGTGTGTTTCCATCCCGCTCACAACGATATGAGTACTTCTCTTCTTTAATTCACACCATTTCTAGAGTGAATCAAACAAGGCAAACTAGTTTTGTTTGGAGTTTTTTAATTCAATGGTTTGTGAGGATTGAGTTTGTCAAAACAAGGATCTTAGGCTAAGACCTATGGTTTTGAGCAAGGCCCCATGACACTATGCCACATGGATGGCATGCATGGGGACTCCTAATGATAGACATGTCCTCAAGAGGAGGTTGGTGGGTGAAGTGTAGTAGATATTACCTCTTATTGGTCAAGGGTCTTATATCGGTATCAAAGTGGTAAGGTCACTGGCACTCATTCACTTTGGGTCATAAGGAAGGGGGAACGGGCGTGTTGTGAAGTGGAGGATCTACTGTTAGGTAAAGGCGGTGTGCCTCACCGTGCTTTGTCCGTGTCCGCTGTCCAATGTCCGACTGCTCACATTTATCTCCTTATTCTTTATAGATACAAAGAATAAGGAGCTCTCACTCATTCTTACATTGTGCTCATACAGTGAGATTTAGGATCTCCACCCACATACTGTGTACTCTCTATCTCTCTCCCTTTCTCACTCTCCGCACACGCACCGCATTCGCGCACTCATAATTGGTATCAGAGTGCATGGTGATCGCGGAGAGCACGACGGCTTCGAGAGCTTTGAGCTGATAGCTCGCTCGCTCTCGGCGGTGGAGAGATCAAGAAAGCTTGGAAGCTTTGTGAGAATGCAATGGGAGTTTGTGAGCTTAGTTGAGAGGTGATGTATGCTCTTGTGGAAGCTCAGAAAGGAGTGTGGAAGATTGTGTGTAAGTGAAGGTGCTGCCCTAAAAACTGTGTGCATAGCTGCACTATTTTCAAATTCGTTTCTCTCCCATCCATTTCGACGTGGTCTACAACTTTGCATAAGAAACTTTTGCAAATTCCTCATCATTTTGCTGATATTCAGCTCAGACTGACTATATACAGAAATTGCAGGTTTTCTATTTTCACATAGTGTGCGAGTTTGATGCACTTTTGGAAGCACGGCAGGTTCTCGAAGTTAGGTGCATAAATACTGAGCTAAAGATGCAATTTGAGCTTGTGCAGAGCTTGTGGTTTGAGAGTTTTTTGGTAGATTTGAGCAAAGAGTCAAGGAGGCGTTTACACACCATCGAAGTGGTCTCTTTACAGACACGATTTCTGGAGAGTTTTTGGAGCACACTAGTGGAGCTTTGTTAACCCTCACGGCACACGGACACCCTATGATCTATAAACGTTGTATTATTTAGAGTCAGGTACCGGGCTTGTCGGACCAATAGGAAAAGGGTAGGAGTGATCGCCGATGAGAGGCGCACTCTAACACGAACATGCTAGGGTTAGTTGGCTAAGCATGGGCGCCCAAGTGTGAATGGGGTGAGCTCCTATAAAAGCCAACTAAACCTAATTTTTACTCATTCTCTCATTTGTGCAATAGAAGAGTGCTCTTGCTCCATCTCCATCTCCATCTTCTTCTTCTTCACCTCCTCGTGTGTGTGCGTGTGTGAGAGAGAGAGAGAGAGGGAGAGTGTGTTCGCGATCGAGCATTACGAAGGCACAACGGCAACGAAGCGGTTGAGTGCGGCACGACTGCAGCTTCTTCTTCATTGCGGCGAGGAATCCACCACGAAGGCGAGCGTAGAGCGGTGAGTGACACACCCTTTGCTTCCTGAACTTGCTAGTTTAGGCTTGTTGTGTGCTTGGAGCCATTTGTGGCTCGCACATGGTGTATCGGCAAGTCCCTTGCTTCGACAGTGCGGCAAGGAGCGCACATTTTTGGCGCCGCTGCCGGGGATATGCCCTACACTAAGCTTGGTTAGCACTTTACGCTTTCTTGTGGTGCAATTTCTATCATAAGAAAGGCAGGGAATGAGTGTGTGTAGTTGTGTGGAGATTTCTGTTTTTTGCGTTTTCTACGTTTTCTGGTTTGGAGTGCAAAGTTAGCATTTCTTGCGTTTTTGCATTTTCTGTCAAGTTTCAATTTCTGCAATTTTCTACGTTTTCTGTGTAAAATTTTCTGTCAAGTTCCAATTTTCTGCAATTTCTTGCGTTTTTTTTCAATTTTTGCAATTCTTGCGTTTTTCTGTGCTTTTTTCAAATTTCTGCAATTCTTGCGTTTTTTCAATTTCTGCAATTTCTGCATTTTCAATATCTGCGTTTTCAATTTATGTATTTTCTGCATATATTAAAAAAAATTCTGGAAAAAAAAAAACGCGAGTGAGCGGGCGGTTAAATTTCTCGAAAATAAAAAATGTGACTCTTAAAACGGACGGGTTGGTTTGTATAAAAGATAGATCGGGATCGGGATCATTTCCCCAAGCCCAAGCCCAAGCCCAGGCCCAGGCCTCAGTCCTCAGGCTTATGATATATACTAGACTCACTCTTATATATATACCCTACTCCCTCAAGAGAGAATGAGAGCATGTGGGACAAGTCCTCCACTCTCCTCCTTTCTCTTCCCACTTGCACCCTTAGACTTTCTAGTTTGGGCCTAGTTCCCTACTGGAAATTGACAGTTTTAGGGATTCCGAGGGCATAGAGTGACCAAACGGAGGGCTGTAAAGCACGGCACGACCCTCTGACCAATACGCTCGTTTCGCGCTATCACACGGCCCATTCCACGACATGCTCTAAAAAATCTAGCAAAAAAACAAACAAAAAACACGCTAAAAACTAGTCACAAGGCCTCCTAGAGCAGCTTTTTGACACCTTAGGGTATCAAAAGCACATGCACTTACGTTCTGGGTGGGTGCTAGAACACGAGCATATTGAGGGTGCCTCTGTTCATACGGACACCCATTACCCATCCACGATAAGCTCTAGACCCTCAGCGGGGACACAAGGTAGCACCACCCAAGACCCTAAAATAGCCGCTAGTGATTCCTCCTCCGACTCAGAAATCATGGAAGCATACCCTACCCAAAACACTGAGAGAGAAGGCCATGCACCTCCCGAAGCTCCACAGCCTAGTACTAGTATGTTTAGCCGTTTCATGGAAACATTAGGTAGAGCTACTCGCTCAAAACCTGATGCAAATGAAGCACACGAAGGGGGTGGGGAAGTGAACTCTCCTTTCACATCGCACGTGGACCCCACACCCCCAAAGAGTGTCCATGTGGATATCCTACCAACTTCTTACCAAGAAGGCCTTGTTGAGCTGCCTCCTTCAGAAGTTCCCTCTAGAGTATCGTTGGTGACAAGTAAAACCACGGGGAGCAACATTGCTTCTACCTCACAAGAAACCGTTAACACGTCGACTCTAGAAGGATTGTTCATTAATGATCATTGGACATACGACCTCCACACTGAGGTGTTGACGGATCTACACTCTAGCCACGCCTACCATGTAGGATGGATAGAGATTGTACAATCCACCTCTAGTGCCACGAGCATCGAAGATCAACAGAAAATGATCTGTAATGTTATCCATGGCATTATTCAATCAGAAAGGCAAAACCGAGGGGTAAATATACTCTCAACTGGCCCCATGAGATTTCTGGATACGAGCAAGGCTCAACAGCCTACTCTATCACAAATGGAGACTCCTCTAATGAGCCCCATGGACCCATCTTACGTCATTTCACCTGGGGTCTCTATGCAATCTGAGCCTCCGAGCGAAAACTTTAGCTTCCCTAACTTGGCTCAACCCTCTATCAAGGAAAACACAGTGCTCACTCCAGGGATAAGCCTGACAGAGAATGTACCGATGACATCTACGGTTAGTGCAGTGCCACTACCTAGTGTCGTAGTACCTAATATGGGGCCTCGACCATATGTGCCTCTAGCCCCTTATGCACACATGGCCCCCACACCTCCAATTGTACCACTTGCTTATGCTCCTCGAGTGCCGCTCCCTAGCCCTTATCCGAGTGGACCTATGCCCGGTTATATTCCATATCCTGCATCATCCACACATATGCCAAGACCGGCACCCACCATCCCTCTCCCACATATGATTCCAAGAGTACCTCCACCGGCCCTGCCTCCTCACATAGGTGACTTGGCAGCGTTTGCTCAAACCATAGGTCGATCTATCGCGGAAAATATGCGTCATACATCTGACAGAGAGCCTAGAAGTAAGGCAGTACAAATTGCCAAACTCACGCAAAAATTCAATGGGGACGAAGATGCTAGGAAACACATTGAAGTGTTTGAACAAGTATGTGATTCCTTAGGGGAACGCAACGAACTACATAAGTGCAATGCCTTAAGCTTGACATTAAGTGGGAAGGCTGGAGATTGGTATAGAACCCTAAGGGTGGACGAGAAAACAATCTACCCTACCCTTCGAAGGTTGTTTCTAAAGGAGTACATACGAGAAGGTGTGCTTTGGGGTGTAGCATCTCAGCTACAGAAGGCCGAACGTAAGGAAGGAGAGTCAGTAAGGGACTTCATTAGTCGTCTAAAGCACTTAAACTCTCGCTGCCCTGTAAATGAGCGCTTCAACAATAACCAACTGCTTGATCGATTCATTCGAGGGTTGAGGAATGAAGGAATCTATAATGGACTAGTGATTAGAGGTATCACAACCTGGGAAGATGTCACTGCCAATGCAATCCAATTAGAGGACAACTTGATGATAGCAGGCATGAGGGTGTCTACTGACACGAGATCCACTAGCTCACAAGCCATTGAGTATGAACCCATGACTGCAAAGCCCATTGCCAATGAGCCAAAGGTATTTGAGACATTCTTGACAGACCTCACCAAGGCAATCCAAGATCTCTTAAGGATAATCGACCCCCTCAAAATAGTCACATGTATCCAAGAAGGGAGCAACAATGGTGTTCCATTTGCTTAGGTCCACATAGCACTAGTGAGTGCCCTACGTTTAGAGTAAAATTTAATGGAACTTGCAACGCATGTGGTAGGTATGGTCACCAAGCTAAGGATTGTTTAATGATCAAACGTATGATGGCAAATAGACCACCTGTAGCCTGGACGGATGCGCCTCGAGCTCCTGTATTGATGCCTACTCCACTTGTTGAGCAACTACCGCAACACATGGTCCCTAGATCTCAAAATGTTGTACAAGCTACACCGCTACCACCTCCTGTGCTAGGACCGCAGCCCCCGTATCCAAGAGTCGCCCCTATGAACCAAGTGGGTTGCGAGCCATCAAATGCTTATCCAGATGGCTGTGAGGAGGAAATAGACACTAGTATTGCCTACGGACTTGATACATTGGAAGAGTGTCCTATATACTACATGGAAGATTTTTGGGGGCAAGTCAAGCCGGTTTATCAAGCTGCTGCTCTCGCATCCAGAGGTCAAAATATCAACACCCAGGCTAGGAGGCCACCTCTTCAATGCTACGAGTGTGGTGGACCACATCGAGCAGCGGAGTGCCCTATTAGGCTGCAAAAGAATGCTGCACAGATGCAAATGAATCAAGGGAGCACGTCTGCAATGCCAATACTCACATGTAATCGTTGTGGCATAGATCACTTGATTGCCCAATGCCCCTATAACCCAAATGCGCCTAAAATCACACCCCTGAATTTGGTCGAAATTGCTAGTGTGACATCGCCAATACCACCCGTCGCACCCGCTTATGCGATTACACGGTCCATGCTTCAAGGGCCAGGCCATATACTCAAAGAGAGAGATACCGCGTCAGTTATCCAAGCAAAGAAAAAGAAGACACGAAGGAAGAAGTTGCAGAATACGGAAAATTCAAAGCCAAGTTCCAAAACAAACATAGGAACAGGAGATGACCCCGTGTTTATGAATGACCTCGAGGATGATTCAGATTCAGTCGAGACAATGGAGACTAGAACCAATACCACAAAGGGAAAGACCGACAAAGAAAACCGTAACATGGAACCAAATGAAAACCGAATAAGAGAAAACCACAAAGAGCCTCTGAAAACACCACAAGTGTTTCCAAATCCAATCCAAGACCCCCAAGATAAACCGCAGGGGCAAAAAGGGAAGAATCGTAAAAAGAAGATTGGGACGTACCCAAACCCAGTAGACGAGATTGAGCAGGTGAAACATCTAAGAGGTTTAGTGGAGGAGACTCAAAGGAAACTAGAACCAGAACCCATGCAGGTCAAAATTCATGACACAGTGTTTCCCACGCAAGTTCATCCACCCCACATGAACCATAGACCGTTAGCCATATCTAGTATCATCCAAGAAGGGAGTGAGGACGGGACATCAGAAAGTGAGCATACACCCTTCTTGTTGGAAAGGATGTTTAACAAAGGAATACCTGATCCCATTGAGGAATATGAGATTCCATCCTCACCAGTTCCTAGTCAAGGACCTACACCCTGCAAAACGCCAATGAATGTTGCCAAACTAGTGGACTTCATGTCTTCTGAGGTCCGAACCACGATCATAGCAAAGCTGTATGGAGATCCTGAGTTATTCCTTGCACTTCGAGCATTCCTTAACGGAGAGCTACGAACATAGCAAAGCTGTATGGAGATCCTGAGTTATTCCTTGCACTTCGAGCATTCCTTAACGGAGAGCTACGAACGGGATTACCGCAGTTTGCGCAACCAAATAGGCCTGACTCGATTATGATTGATGAGGAAAATCATGTGCAATCACTTGACTTAGATGGACACGAGTCTGTGATCGAGGTACCCATTAACGAATTAGGGCAGTATTTTGAAGGCGACGAGTCTAATGCGACCCTACCCATCACTACCAAGGGATTAACTATAAAGGGAATTCTTGATGGTGGTGCGGGAGTTAGCATCGTTACCAAATATTGTTGGGAATCCATGGGAAAACCCCGCCTCAGTGTTACTAACATTGTGGTAAAGATGGCAAATGGTACCATAGCCAAATCTATGGGGATGCTCAAGGATCTTAAGATCAAAGTTCTAGGACACAAGGCACGACATACGTTCATTGTAATGGATTTCTCTAAACACCTTATGTCATATGAAATGATTTTAGGACGACCATTCATGAGGGAAGCACAAATGGTTCATGATTGGTCTAAAAATCATGTCTATTTGCAATTCCAAGACTCTGTCCTTGGAGTGGATTTGGTGACTGGTAAGGTACACCCCTTAGGGAGTAAAACCATTATTGATCATCGCTCTGACACCACAGTTCACTCGGCCCCACTACAATATTGTTACACTTGTAAGAAGGATACAGACATTGGCCAAGATTCTCCTTATATGGATATCTTACCTGGGATGACTGAGTCGGACAATGTGGATTGGGTCCACCTAGCATCAACCATAGACACTTGGGAAAATAGGGGGACGACCTGGGTAACACCTGAGGGGGATGAATTGCCTATACCCTTAAATATGCTACAAGCAATGCATATCACTTCCGACAAGACTCATCCTAATGTAACGAAGAAAACATACAAGTGGGTCCCTAAAGCTTCTTTAGTGACCATAGCTAGTGCTAAAAAACAGAAGCCTTGTAAGAAACGTACCACTCGCTCCAAGAAAAGTAAGAAAATGTTGCGATGGATCCCTAAACGACTATTGGAAGCCCAAGGCTACTATCAAGGAAATGATCAAATCTGGGTGCCAAAACGTAGATTGTGCTCTTACCTGTCACCTGACCCAAGTGAGCCCAATCCCGTATCTCCAAAACGAATCAATGATCGTGGAAAGAAAAAAATCACAGAATGCTACACACCCGCTCCCGAGCTAGTTTGGGTACAAAAGAAAGAACGATTTGTTCCACCTAGCTCAGGAAGGGGGGAGTCCCATGAAGATTCTAGCTCCTCATGTAATACATCCATAGAGGTAAAAGCTTCTACACATCCTCCATCTATAGTAGTGGACCTCCATGAAGCTACAAAAGAATCCACACCTCCCAGTGTTCAAGAATCACCTGATGAACCACTTCAAGTTCGATCCTGGGAGAGTGCCTTACCACCATTGCAACTTGACGAGGCACCTAGGGTAATAGAAAACTACTGGCAAAAATCCTCACCTATTACCAACTGGAACAATTGGTTTCAAAGGGTGACAAGCTCATTTCAAACGGTATGATCTACCCAAGGAAGGGGGGAGTGTTTGCTGACAGTCATCATTCATTTGTTTCTCTCTCAACCTTTTTCCCTGACCTCTCAATCACCAATCTTAGGGAATGTACATATAAAGCTTTATACCAAAAAAAAAAAAAGAGCAAGAGCAATTAGCAAACGAGTATGCACCTTAAAAGTCAAAACATTGACTCAGACCTACACATGTCACATCTGGTACAGTGAAACAGAAACCTATGCCATAAAACACCTTTGATCCTCATCACTTGAGTGATGGAGGGTAGGTAAGATTAGTACGATAGAGTGTTTCTGTTTTAGAGTTGAGAGATTATCGAAGTTCTCTTTTCCCACTAATGTGCCTCCTGGAGGTATTCCTTTTGTTTCATAGTGTGTGCAGGAGTGTGTTGCTATTGATAGGATTTGGACCTTCATGGAACCTTTCTCTCGTTCACACTTCAAATCAAGCGCGACCATCAACACAAACAGGTGTTTCTTGTCCATTAGCATTGCCCTTATCTTTTTGCATCCATGTTTGTCTGCTTTGATTGTGATTGGTAGCCTAATATTCAGCGCATTGGCTTAGTATCAAACATTTAATTCAATGTAATGTTTTGTCATAATCACTTGTCTAGGTTTAAAAATCAAGCAGTCCGACTAAGCTAGTTTGACCAAGCTAGGTATTAGAAATCTTCTCTTAATACCATGGGGAATGCCTTCCTAATAAGCAATGGTTACTTAGGTTCTTAATCCGATTTAGGCAGCATTGTATGACATGTACTAGGGCTTTCTAGTGGGCTTAACCCTATTGACCTTTAGCTTAAGTATTATAAAGGGAGTTTACTAATGTGATGAGCCTGGGGAGGGTAACAGTGTTATATGACCCCCCAAAGTTACAAAATTTAAATGCTGAAAATGAACAAGCAAAAAATCAAAGTGCCACAATGTAAAACCTTAAGCTGGAAGAGAAATCTCAGCTTGATTTGGTACTTCACTCACATGTATCGCCTATGGTACTAGAGCCCTAGAGGTTCCCAGTGTGGGCGCTTTTCCTTGAAAAGCAAAAAACCCAAGGCATACAAAATAAGCACACACAGCAAAACTGAATCAATGAGAAAAGACTTTGGGGGGTCAACGAAAAAGTAATCAGTCAGGCGATGATTTCATGAGAAATTCCTTTTATGGTAGCTTAACTACAAGGTCTACTAGATATAGCCTCTAGTCAGCCCTCGAACATGAATACTTGGCTCTCGCGATTAAACAACTTAATTGACCACAGAAAATTAAGAAGCTTACCCATGGTATTAATATTCGATCTCTAGTGCCTTTCGACCGTCAAATTAGCGACCCCAGACTTGTTTAATTTTTTACCTTTACATTTGTTTATGCATTTGATTACATTGCAATTTAATGTTCATTGCTAACAAATTGTTTGAAATTCTTTTACCAATCAATTTTTCTACCTAAAACTGCATATGCTTTTTAAGAGAATGCCATTATTGTGCCAGTGTTGTTTGATTTTGCAGTGACTGAAGAAGGCTAAGGACATTCATCTCAAATGCTCTTCCACCTCGACGACCCAGCTTCAACTCAATAGCTTCCGAGGACGGAATCTACATCAGCAAGGGGGCATGTTAACCCTCACGGCACACGGACACCCTATGATCTATAAACGTTGTATTATTTAGAGTCAGGTACCGGGCTTGTCGGACCAATAGGAAAAGGGTAGGAGTGATCGCCGATGAGAGGCGCACTCTAACACGAACATGCTAGGGTTAGTTGGCTAAGCATGGGCGCCCAAGTGTGAATGGGGTGAGCTCCTATAAAAGCCAACTAAACCTAATTTTTACTCATTCTCTCATTTGTGCAATAGAAGAGTGCTCTTGCTCCATCTCCATCTCCATCTTCTTCTTCTTCACCTCCTCGTGTGTGTGCGTGTGAGAGAGAGAGAGAGAGAGAGGGAGAGTGTGTGTGCGATCGAGCATTACGAAGGCACAACGGCGGCGAAGCGGTTGAGCGTGGCACGACTGCAGCTTCTTCTTCATCGCGGCGAGGAATCCACCACGAAGGCGAGCGTAGAGCGGGGTGAGTGACACACCCTTTGCTTTCTTGAGCTTGCTAGTTTAGGCTTGTTGTGTGCTTGGAGCCATTTGTGGCTCGCACACGGTGTATCGGCAAGTCCCTTGCTTCGACAGTGCGGCAAGGAGCGCACAAGCTTCATTCACAAGTTTTCATAGGATACTTTGGCAATGATTTTGTGCTTGGATTCATGGACTTTGCGGACGGTTTGCATATGGTGATAGCACATGGTTGATGCCCATTGTACATGCATTTTGGCAAGCACTTTCAAGTGCCGGTGAGCTCTCTTGAGAGCATTGTTTTTGCATTGATCAAATTTCCGGATTGCTACTCTTTTGGCACTTGCTTATGCGCAATCACTCTGTTGATGTACGTTGAGGGCGGATTGCCATTGTATGTGAAAATGTGGAGCCGTTTTGACATTTCTACTCATTGGTATTGAGTAGTGTCATGGTTTATGCATATTTGCAGTTTGCTCTATGATGATATAGTGATCGATATATTCCCACTTTGATAGTGATCGAGTGTTTACTCTCACTTTGA
This sequence comes from Adiantum capillus-veneris, assembly GCF_014529385.1. Lineage (NCBI taxonomy): Eukaryota > Viridiplantae > Streptophyta > Polypodiopsida > Polypodiales > Pteridaceae > Adiantum > Adiantum capillus-veneris. The sequence goes on from NC_140931.1 coordinate 113,833,514, forward strand.
CAGGTTTTGTCAGTTTGGACACAGTTTGATGTTCTTGTACCCACTCTCGTAGGGGTGGGGAGTTATGTGTGCTACAGTTTTCTGGCACATTGTTCAGTAATTGACACATTTGGGCATCACTTTTTCACTCACATATGTATGTCATTTGTAGCATCATTGAGTGATACTCCGACTAGAGCGGTTGGGCATGTGTATGACTTTGTGAGGTGATTCCGGACGAGTACATTCTTGGATTGTCCATTTGGGCATTTGTTGTTGTCTCCATTGTGATTTACTGTTGAGTTTTTTGCTCCAGTTTTACAGGGGAGACTCTGCCAAATTTTTGCCAAAAATGTATGCCTATTGCAGAGGCTAGTGAGCTTGACCCGTTTGCTCACCCTCTTTGCTTGAGACAGTGGTTTGCTCTCGGGTGGGGTATTCTTGTGATCTCGAGCATTGTTTTCCATAGTTTTGGCATGGGTATGGAGACGCTTCAGGTTAGAGGTGGTTCTCGCTCGCGATTGAAACTGACATGTTGGCATTGCGGCCACAATGGGCATATTAGGGGCCATTGCTTTAGGCGTATGAGGCAGTGGAAGAGGCAATTGCATGGTGCTACTAGAGGACAGATTCTAGAGAGTATGCATGTCATGGGCATGTCACTTTTGAGTCTAGCTTGCCTTCAGACTACTTTGTGTCTTGGGATAGCACATTATCTATGTGTTTTCTACTAGACGAGCATTTAGTTTTTCACGTGACACCATGTCGTGATTTGTTTTGCTCTTTCTCTAGTGGGGGGAGACTTGATTGTGTGCAGTTTGTTGATGGTTCGACATATGACATAGAGGGTGTTGGAGATATATGCATGTCTTTACCTAGTGTTGCATTAGTTACGCTATAAGATGTACGTTATGTACCAGGACTCAGTCAGAGTCTCATTTCAGTGCGTCAGTTTTGCAGACTAGTGGACATCGTGTATTGCTTGGCGAGCGGTCATTTCAAATGCATGGGGGATCACTGGTGATAGCCATAGGTACTAGGAGCGGTCTGGTATACCCTTTGTATATTTTTGACACACGAGGCGGTGTAGTCTATGTGTATTTGCAGCCATGTTTGGAGCAAGAGACGAGGCATGTCTCTTTTGCGGATGTGTTGCATGGAGAGCAGGTTGTGCATTTGTCTTGTGGTGACGTTCGCAAACAATGGTATCTCTGGGGATGCACAGCCCGGTCAGACATCAGTTGAGGTGACATCAGTTGAGCTAGAGACCGATGCATTGTTTTATGACGCGTCTAATACGTTTGAGGGTGACAGTGTCCTTCAGACATCTATGTATGATTGCAGTGGTGCTGATTTTTTGGTTTTGCAGTCATTCTCAACAAATATGCCTTTGCCACATGATGCTGACATGGTGATGCATAGTCAGGTGGTTCCCGATGAGGATGCATATGGCATTGAGGTTGCTGATAGGGATAGGTTGGCACGCATAGTGCATGTTTCATCGGCTTTCGGGTCTCTCATGTCTGACCTTTTGATCTCGAGACCTAATCTTGCTTATGCGATTGGTGCATTTGTAGTGGGAGTTGTTATTTGTGCGATGACTGACATTGGCATTGTGCATTGTGGAGCCATGCAGTGTCATTGTGGCTCTAGCCCTAGTGGTATGCATGTTGCATTTCCACTAGAGCGGTTATAGTGGGCATAGGTTGAGACCCGTCTTCTCTCACCTTTTGTATATACTAGTTGTACGCTAGTCTTCTCGCCACTTATCGACACACAACCTTTAGTTGGAGAATGCTAGGTAAAGGCGGTGTGCCTCACCATGCTTTGCCCGTGTCTGTCGGCCAGTGTCTGGCTGCCCACATTTATCTCCTTATTCTTTATACATACAAAGAATAAGGAGCTCTCACTCATTCTCAAGTTGTGCTCATACAGTGAGATTTGGGAGCTCCACCCACATCCTGCGTACTCTCTCTCTCTCTACTTCTAAAACAATATAACATAAATTCAAAGGAACCCCTAAACTAAAAAAATAATAATAATATAATTTTCTCTCATAGCGAGATCATATTGAGGCTATTTTCGTAGCATATGAACTTCATATGTGTGTGTGTGTGTGTGTGTGTGAGAGAGAGAGAGAGAGAGAGAGAGAGAGAGAGAGAGAGAGAGAGAGAGAGAGCAACCTTGCTACACACACTTGTACTCTAAATCTTCTTAGCCTACATAAGGACTTAGAAGTTAGTATGGCGTTGAACTCTAAACAACAAATGGGAGCCTTGGGATATAGCTTGTTCTTGGTGTCATATGGAAAAGTTAATGATGAAAAACATATTTTCTACATTTTTATACTATAGGTGATTAAATGGTCATCCCATTATGTAGGCCATTCTGCTCAAATACTTAACCCTATTTGTTTTCTTTTCACTCTTGCCAAATGTGTTTGGCCATAGTGAGTCTTGATAATTGATCTTTTAACTTCATGATTACATATAGAAAATTTTTAATAATTCTTTCGTCCCACTATCTGCAACTAAGCAAGCCTCGTGAATTTAAAGTCATGATTTTTGCATGATTAGGGTCATCATGACGTGTTTCTCATTTCTCTCTATTCTCCGCATTAAAATCATAGTTGGGTGCATATTGAAGCACTACGTGATGTAATACAACACCATAGTCCATGCACGAAGTCTTGCTTGCACATAGAGAGGGCAGGAATTCATCTACATCAATCCAACGCTTTGTAATGCCAAAAGAGAGCAACCAAGGAGGAGAATCACATTTTGTTTTAAAAATCTATATCCACTATGAATTTGGCCTCTATAGGTGCTAGTGATCACCTTTCTCTCCCACAAAAACTTGCCATTGATTCCTCTTGTTTTTATTGGATTGGTATTAGGTTCCTTATAATGAGGTTTTGACCCCTCAAATTGAGTCGAAGGGCACTTTCATATGCTATTGGAGCCTTAAAGTTTTGCTTCACCAACAATATCTATGCTTGCTTGGCACAAGTTATTTACCATCTGATGATGGTGTCCACAAAGATGATAGGTACCATTGGTGGTCCAATCCATTTCTTCTTAAGCTTCTTTTGGAAGGTGAAATCTAAATAACTTTCATACTTCATCAACCAAGTCATCCTTCTGTATACTCTTCTCTAGCAAGCTTTGGTTGAACTTGGAAACCTGTTTCTCCCTCTGCCTCACATGAAAGTCTCCCACAACTTCTCTATTCATTTGCAAGGTTTCAAGATAGGTAGTTCTATCCTACAAAACATCCTTTTGAGTTGTGTTAACTCACCATATACCTTTTAATGCACCCAATTGTGCATGTACATGTAGAACTACCTCCTTGCCACAACCAAGTCAAATGGGTTAAAACTAGTAGCAACTTTGTTGTTGTTGTTGTTGTTATTGTGTGTGTGTGTGTGTGTGTGGGGGGGGGGGGGGGGGGGGGGGGGGGGTCATCATGTATAAATTATGTAGTATCGCGTGCATTCAAGGACTATTTCTAAAAATCTTTTTTAGAAATAAATACACCCTTTTCCTATTCGATTTATAAATTTTTTTCCCAATTCCATTTAAGGGTAATCTTTTATATGTGCAAATGTGAGAAAAAATAAATTTAATAACCCCTTCTGTTTCACTCACGTGATAGTCACATAATTATTAGGTGAACCCCCCCCCCCCCCCGTCCAAAAACTTTGTAAGAGGTTCTATAAGCCCATAAACACTCCATGATATTAGCTTCCCACTCTTCTACCTATTTATAGATAGAATTTGTGAGCATTTTGATGATGTACCCATTTTCTCTCTCAACCAAAACATTGCATTGAGGATGGTATGGTGAGGAAAACTTGTGTTGAATGCTCAACTTGTCAGCCAAATCCCACACTAGTATGCCAGAAAACCCTGGACCTCTATCAAGTATAAGAACCTAGGGTACCCCAAAGCGGTAGCAAATATAGTCAAATACAAACTTCACCATTGTGTGAGCATTTACCCTTTTGTGTTGACCCACTTAGGATCTCCTCTTTATAGAGGACTCTTCTTAACAACCCATTGCAGACATAGACCATAAGATCACCCACAAGAGTGAACCTACAAGCCTTTTGAACAGTTCTCCTCTTATGTGACCCTAACATGGTGGACAAACATTGACATATGCTCATAAAAGCATCAACATCTTTCAAGGCCTCCTTTCCTGCATACATGGCTGGTGCCACATACAAACATGCTACATGCATTTACAAATGGATAGTGAGTGATCTACCATTTGATTTGGATCTCTCCTACCATGCTTGACTTATCTCACTTTAGAAAAATTCTTCAACTTCTTAATGGAATAAAAAAAGTGCTTGAGAGAATCTCTTATGACCTTCCACTACGCAAAAGTTTCTTGATGACCAAAAGAGCATCACCTTTCACTATAAGCTTGGAAATTCCATACTCTATACATTTCTTCACCCCAACTGGTGAGCCAATTACTCCACTTTGTTATTTGAATTAACATTCTCAAGGTCATAGGATTTGAAAATTAACCTTGAGGATCTTGAATTACCATCCCTCTACCACCTTTTTGCACTACTCTCTTGTAAGCACCATTGAACCACATCACGAAGGCTCCTTCTATCTCTAGATCTTCACTTGATTCTTCCCATACTAGCCTCAAATTAAAGTAAAATACGTGCTTTTGTTTCAAAAAGTTTCCACTAGTCAGACCTACTAGTATGATGAATCTTAAATTCAAACTTAAACTCTTGCAACTCAAACACCCATTTAATGATACACTTCCATGGCTTCAAATGCAAAACCACCTCAGGCTATAGATCATTGGAGGTGAGCACATAAAATTTTCAAACAAAAAGATACACTTTAAACTTCAAGCATGCAAAAATAAAGTCATCACCTAGTGCTCAACCTTAGTATCGGCCATCTCCCAAGGACTTATTACCCTACTCTCAAAATAGATCAACATGTACAGCTTACCCACTTTCTGTAGTAAAATAACTCAAATGGCAATGATACCCACCATCATAGAAACATAGAAATCATCCTTCCTATTTGAAGACAAACCATAGGCAACTGACAAAGAATTTTTGAACCCTATCGAAAGACTTCTATGCATGTTTAGTCCATTGAAATCCATGAACTCACTGCCCCATCTTCTGAAGAGGATATACATATTAAGAAAGCATTCAGACAAACTTTGATAAATGTTGGGGTGTTTGACACATCTACACCACCAATCAATGGAAACCCCCCTCTACTTTGGAAGTCTACATCTTTAACATCATCATTTATTACATTAGATGTCCTCTCCCTACTCTATAAAAGAAGTTTAAGCTACGTACTTTGTATCATGCATTTTCCCCATCATTTGAGCCTACTTTGTATCCAAAAACATTTACATCTAGTTTGTTATCAATTTAATCATGTTTTTCTATTTCCATTAGTGTCAATCTGTCTCTATACTCTCATGTGATCAATACACCTACTATGCCACGAATAGCTTATTAGTATTTTTGCCATAACCCAATTACCTTTCATGTGGTATTAGAGCTGAGAGTTCTTAATAACATTACTCTCTACTCACCATTTGGGCATGAGCATGCTCCACTACCTTTTGGTGATTAGAAGAGGAAGAAGTTACATTTAGAGTTAATTTCTAGCATAGCTCTCACATTCAATTAGTCTTTGCATTTAGTTTGGTTTTGCACAATTGTCATCTTCAGTTAGTTTCTTTAGAGCTCACAATACATTGCGTCACTTGTGTGTGGACATAATTTTTTGGCAAACATTTTTTGGTGAGCATTTTTTGGAATCCGACGAGAAGATTTCAAGAAGATTCTCTCTCTCTCTCTCTCTCTCTCTCTCTCTCTCTCTCTCTCTCTCTCTCTCTCAGATACGTGTGTGCTTTGACGATGATTGTATGTGTGTTAAAAAAAAGTGTTAAACGGTTCTATCACTATATCACCCAAGCTTCTTCTTCTCCATCATCATATTCTTCTATCTCTCTCTCTCTCTCTCTCTCTCTCTCTCTCTCTCTCTCTCTCAATCAATCAAACATTCATAATTTACAAATCTCTCTCTGTCACTATCCTTTGACTCATACATGTGACTTTTTTTCTCACTATCCTTGCAATGGACTCTTGGTTGAGCTGGTGGGAAGTGTGTATTGCACATTGGGGGAGCATCATGTAAGAAATAGAGAGAAGTGTTGATGGGGAAAACACTCCAAGAACCAAATTAGCCAAGATCAAGCATAGTAGCTGGCTTGTAGGCAAAGGGTTCAAAAGAAAAATCTCATTGTATGACGCATGTACTTCAGATATGGAAAATGCAATACTACAAAGCACGAAGGCAGTTTTTGACTCTCAAGGTAAACATATTGGAAAGGTCCTTCACTAGAGAGGCTCAACGAAAGAGTTTCCTCTAGTCCAACACAAGTGATAAGAGTAGTAAATGAGGCTATATTTGGAACACCCATGTATAAGGCTCGTACCCGCTTGAAGGAGACAAAGAAAACGTTTGGCAAAAGCAAGGGCCATCAATTGAGATTGATGTTGAGGATGAATCAACACATAGACCAAAGTAGAATGCAAAAACATGAGACCGCACAACACACAGAAGGCTAAGGAAGATCATTCTCATGGAAGATTCAGGGGTAGTAGATGGGAGTGAGAATTCCAAAGAGAAGATGAAGTTTTGTGTTTTGGAATGAAAGGTCAATGAAGATATGTGGGCAATCAAAGGAACCCCTATTGGTAGTCATGTGGCATGCAATGGCACCCCCAACAATGGAAAAAGATGTGGACAAAATATTGTGGCATGTAGTAAAGGGACTCCTGCACCATCCTTTGAGGGGTATAGAAAACATCCAAATGGGCTACTCAGAAAATGGTTTTGGTTATGTCCATACATGTTATTCATTGATATGTGGTGGATCATAATATAGAACCAATGCCGTTTCCTCCTCCAACAACTTGGCCGATTGATCTAGGAACAAAACTCATAGACGAAGAAGTTGAGGTACTACTTGAAGGAGGATTTCAAGTGGAGACAGTTGGAAGAGATCGAGAGAGGGCAACAACATGTGAACTCCTCCCAGGGGTGGAGGTGATTCCTCTTCCGCTTCAACAAAAGCAGGTAGCAGTGGTTCAATACTAAGAAATGGCATAAGAGTCTAGTTGCGGACTTTAATTTTAGAGGAGGCAACTAAGAAAATTGGTCTCGTTCTTTGTTCCAAGGCTAAGGTGATTGAAGAGAAATGCATTGTAGACAAAGCACATGAAGTCTTCAAGGTTGAGAATCACTTGGTGAATGGACATGTGGGGTGTATAAGGTGCACATCAAGGATGAGTTGCACATGCCCTAATTTCACCGATAGGGAGGCCAAGAAAAAATGTCATTTGGCTTGCAAGCACTTGCACTTCATTTTTTTGATAGTTCTTGGATTGAGCCAAAATGAAAACATGTTCATACATCAACCCCTGCTAAGCAAAGTACATGTCTAAAATGCTCTTAGCCATGAACGCACATATCCAAACTTAGAGTGAAGCCCAAGATTGTACACTTTTGTGACACATTTTACGCCATGTATTATAGCTGGCGAAGTTGTATAGATTGGGCAGGAATTGGACCTTCGAAAAAGATGTTCTGGATTATCTTGGGTTATGAAACTTTTAATCTCTCTTTTTGTTAGCACTAATCTTGATGTAAATTGATTTAGGTGTATACTTCTCCTTGTGTGTATGTGTGTGTGTGTGTGTGTGTGTGTGTGTGTGTGTGTGTGGTTGTTTTAACTTATATAATAAGACATAAATGAACTTTCACATTCAAAAGACAACTGTCTTGAAAGAAAAGGTAAAAATTAGTACAAAAATAACTCAGTCTTAGAATTATCTTTGTACATGGCATATGAGAATGAAGCCTCATTCTAGTATACAATGATAGTGATCCAATAAAGAATTACTTCCCAAGCGGTAAGAGCAGGTTTACTATTTGATGGACAATAGCTTTAAGCCAAAAAAAATTCCAAGAAAGGATAGAGTCCTCATCTGCATTCATGCAAACAAGACAACATATTCGTTAGCCTTGGATATGTATTACAGGTGTCAATGGACTATATCAGTTATTATCCATGTCCAACTTACAACCCTTTTGAACTTAAAAACCACTGTCCAAAATGTTCATGTGTTTTAGTTCTTTTAGTGAAAAAAGGTTTATTTATCTCATTTATTGTCAGTAATTGTAGGTTTCTTTATAGCCCAATGTTTTATAAGACCTTTAAATACATATTTAACATATATATCGTTTTGATTAAAAGGCCATTACCCCTTTTGATCCAAGCGTCCTATTTTAACCCATAGGTTAGTTTTTCAGATATTGTTTTGCCAATTTGTCAGGCCCAAATTCCTAAGTATCATAAAGCATAAAGTAACCTAATTAACAGCTTGAGATATGTACTAATACCAGAATAACTTTGTCAATTTTGCAAGGCACCGATTTCACTAGCTTTACTAAGTACCATGAAGCCATAAAGTGTCCTCAATACCAACTATAGATACCTCCCATTTTTTGAAAAAAAACTCCGCTTGTGGCAAGCCAAATCAACATTCTCATATTCATTTGGGCTTACGATATCAACCTACCTGAGTTTGTAAGTTAATGAGAAAAAATACTAAATGAGCCCAAGTTAGGAAGATTAGTAAAGAGAAAAAACCCATATATGTTACCAACACTGTCAGCATCATGCAATATAAGCTAACATGCGATATCCTTTGCAAGTGTCACAACCCCAAAAATGTCATAAGGCAAGACAAAACCCCTTTTTCATTTTAGACTAAAAGTAAATAATTATGATTATTTACTTTTAGCTCAAAATTGATCAAAGTTGATACCAGAGACTCTATGCATGATTGCAAACATCTTTTGTGAAGGCTTATAGAGTTTGTGTCACAAAACATACCAAAAACTTGATAGAAACTAAAATCTTTACTGATTGTCAAGAAATTGAGTTTCACTTGATAAATCTTGTTCAAATTTGGTGAAACTTTACTCAGAGGCATAGTTTAAAGTGGTTAACATGTGTGTATACTCAGATGATTAAAAATATGCTAAAACTTGCCAAAAGTAAATAATTGCGATTATTTACTTTTGTTCCATTTTCAAACAATTTTGGCCAACCAAACATACCACAAGTTCTATCATGTTGTGTTGAGTACTCACATCAAATTTTGTAAGATTTGGATCTTTAAAGTGAAAATTGTGGCCAGTTTTATAAAGTGAGTTTGCAGACACAAAATTGTAGACAAATTGAGTAAAGTTTATCCAAACTTGGTGAAACTTTGCTAGGGAGCTTAAGTTGAGTTGCTTTACCTATTTGTATCAACATTTTGGCAAAAAATTACTAAAAAATTCCCAGAAGTCAATAATCGCAATTATTTACATTTGCTCTAGAATTGAGATTTTTTGCACAACTAAGTATACCACAAGGTCAAGCATATCAAGGAAACTCCACAGATCGAATTTGGTGAAATTTGGATCACAAAAGTGAGACTTAAGTCAAATTCTCAAAAATTGAGTCTACGGAAACTAAACAATTGATAACTTGGACAAATCTTGTTCAAACTCTGTGAAACTTGTCCAGAGACTACAACAAGGTGTCTATATGGAAAAAAAATTCTAAAAAGTGAGTAAGCCCGAGAAAAATAAATAATCAGATTATTTACTTTTGAGTCCCAGAGACAAGATTTTGAACTTTTGAGCTTGTACAATGTTAGAACAACATAATACAAGGTCATTGGTCATGTTTGGGTTCCATCGGATCCAAATTAGTACATGTTAACTCAGTTTCTAGGCTATAGATTAGTCCTTTAGTTCTTTGCAAGGATAGAATCTGGTGCTACAAACGAAAACGTCACGAGCCCTGCAAAATAGCAAAAACAATATACTACAAGCCATGAAACGAACAAATTTGCATACCTTGAATCAAACAACGCATAATCCAAGTTGTACATGAGCAGAGAGAGAAAGAGAGCGTGATAGAACGAGAGAGCACGTGCACGGGCACCTCCTAGAGCGGAGTGCTACATCGGCACAGTGAGAGAGAGGAGAGGAGAAGGAGAGAAAAAGAACACGGACACTGGGTGCAATCTCCCCCCGTGCAAGAGTGACCATTTTCCTCTTGCACGTATTTAATTTATAGATTTCTTGAATGGTCAAATTGAGTACAAACTGGCCGGCCGGACATAATTGGCCAAAGTTCATAAAGAGCACTTGAATAATCAAATATACATAAAATGTAATATCCTTCTGCATAATCCATTATATGCTGATGCTTTTGCCACCTGTCAGCCAGCAATAGATAATAAAATATCAATTCTATAACATACCTCTCCGTTGGAAAGCAACTATCCTCAGTTGCGAAGATAAAAATATGCAAACAATACTTGTCAAAAACAATGATTAGAAATCTGTATCAAATAGCAGAAAAATTTTGTAAAATTAGACACATTGGTTATGTCTGCCGTCATCCACATACTGTCTATTCTAGTGTCCCATACCACTAGAATAAGCAGTATATGTCATACCCTGATGAATCAGGATATCATTGGTCACACTCATCATCAAGAATCAATTCTCATCAATCTCAATGTCCATTCCAGAAATACTGTCATGTAAAAAATCATCTTATACCAAATCGCAATCCAATTCCAATTACACAAGATAGGTCCAAATCCAAATCACTTTCGTTATGTACCCGGGTAACAAAACCATACCAGTTACAGTGGTGGCCAACCACTTCAACATGATTTTGTGATCGGTGTTGCCTAAACCGGCGAATCTACACCCGACGTGCTGCCTAAATCGACGAATCGGCACTTGTGCTGCCTAAACCGACGAATCTGCACTGATATCATGAATCTCCAATTTATCAATCTGCTGCCAAAATCGGTGGATCTGCACCAGGATGAGTATCTACACACTGCCTAAATCGGCGAATCTGTGTGTCCGCGACCAATAAACTAGGCTAGGCATAAAAACATCCAAAACAATGACCTGGTACAGAAGTGAAGTAGTTTAGAATGCGAAAGTATGTACCAAATGTTGACGATCATCCTAAAGTAACAGAGCTCATGTAAGCAGTAGCATAGCTTCTTGACAAATCATCTTAGTAGAAGTTTCAATAAGTACAAATCATGAATTTAAAAAAATTGATCTAGCAGTTGAATATAATGAGAATTTATTTATCGAAGCGATATTAAACTAGGGTATTGTCATGTAAAAGTTGTTGTAATAGGTGGTGGGAAATCTGGAGTCTTGAAGATAGGAAAATAAGTAAAGTAGTATCTTGGGTATGATATATATGGTATTTGGGTGTAAAGATACATAAAGAGAGAGCGTACTCATCAACGGTTATTAAAAAAAAAAGACCTTAGTAGATGTAGATTATTGAAATGCAGTGAAATTCCATACCTAGAGGTTGCTTGATATGATAGCATTGTAGTGAGCTTCATGTGCAAAAGGGCTTCTCAAAGACAAAGCAGTAAAGATGATTTTGTGTTAGATTCAACAACAATCTAATCATATAGACAAAAGGCGGAATATCTTGAGTCATATTGATTTTAAAACTGATAATGAGGGAGAGAATTTGTACAAAAAGGAAACAATCATAGTGATAGATATGCACGGCACATGCCATGTTAACATTGAGAAGTCGACATGAATGTGTGATATATCTACTTACCAGTGGCATAAAAAGTGGAAACATAATGCACAAAGGGTGTGTGTAATTAAAATTCAGGTAGATTCATTTGAAAAGAATGCTAAAGAAACATAGAACACAATTATGAATATTTTAATACCAAAATCAAAAACTTATCGAGTGTATGAGTAGTGGCAGGGCAGCTTGTGCTCAAATAGTTTTGAAGCACTTAATTTTGGTTGAAAGTTTCATCGAACGCTACTATCAACTCAGTGACCATGCTCAACTAGAATGAGCAAAGCTGCTCGGGATAAGCTGCAATTCAAAGCGTGGTTAGTGTATGACACTTGCCTTTTGCATTGTGTAGGTACCAGGTAGATACGTGTTCTCCAATGTATTTTTTTATATTATATATATACACACACACACACACACACACACACACATATATATTTAATGCAATCAGTGGATTTTATACATTGTATAATTGTCAAAAATATAACATGATTGGTGTCAATTAGCATAACAATGGGGGGGGGGGGGGGGGGGGGGGGGGGGGGGGTGAAAAGAGAGAGAGAAATGAAATGTTATAGTATCCGTCTTTAAAATGCAAAAATTACAGGAAAAAAAAAGAGATAGTGCTTGTGTTTCTAATACAATGTTTGGGTACGAAAATAGACTAAAATCATCGCCGTCAAGCCCTGTGGATGCCGGCATTGGGCGTCGTTGCAAAAAGTATTGCATTAGTCATGGAAGCGCTTCATCAATGTCCATCGCTGTAAGTAGTCATATTGGGAGGGGAAAGAGAGGGAGCGACATAAAATGCTATATTACTCGTCTTCCAAAGGCCTATGGGACAAAACTGATACAACCCGTATGGTTCTAGTACAATGTCTAGGGACAAAAAAAATAATAAAAATAATAATAATAAAATGAGTTGTAGTGAAAGACTAAAACTAAAAGTTTGAAAGGCGTGATTACAATCATCATCATGATCATGGTATGTCGAAGGATATGCGGCAAAGGGCGTCATGCGAGAAAGTGTTGCACTAGGCGCGGAAAAGCTGCGTGAACGTCCGCCTCTGTAGGGAGTCATAGGGGGGGAAGGGAGAGAGAGAAATGAAATGAAATGCTATATTAATAGGGCATATGATGCCAAATTGATACAATCCGTGTGAATCTGATCCAATGCATGGGTACAAATTAAAATGAAGCAAAGTAAAAAAATACAAAATTCATCATCAGCATTGTTAATGTTCTGACGGCATCTGAGAAAATATTGCAACAGTTGCTGTAGAGTGTCGCCCATGTCTACTATTGTAAGAAGTTCGACGTCTGGGGGAAGAGAGAGAGAGAGAGAGAGAGAGAGAGAGAGAGAGAGAGAGAGAGAGAGAGAGAGAGAGAGAGAGAGAGAGAGAGAGAAAAACAACACGGACACTCTCCCCCCATGCAAGAGTGACCATTTTCCTCTTGCACGTATTTAATTTATAGATTTCTTGAATGGTCAAATTGAATACAAACCGGCCGGCCGGACATAATTGTCCAAAGCTCATAAAGAGCACTTGAATAATCAAATATACATAAAATGTAATATCCTTCTGCATAATCCATTATCTGATGATGCTTTTGCCACCTGTCAGCTGCAATAGATAATAAAATATCAATTCTATAACATCTGGAAGTCTCATTTGCTGACTCGCTTATCTAAAATTGAAGTGATATACATGGATCAATCACAATAGTTAGCAAAAATTGTATAGTCTTTGAGAGAAAACAACTAACTTGGTTAAAACTGACACAGGAACCAGGTTGCAAGAAAAGAATTGGAAGCTTGACAGGAGTTGAATTCAAGTCAAGTGGAAAATATAACAATTCAATCCATCGGTACATACTCTATCCAGGGCTTAACAAGTCTATATGAACCTTAGATCTGGTCGTACACTAGCAAATGAAGGCATATTTAAAGAGACTGCTAGTAGGGTATCCAGCGAAGAGAGTGTGAATCAAGGTGATCACTTGGGCACTATCTTTGAAGAAGTCCCAAACACTTATTCCGACTCAACATTTGAAATATCTTCCTATTCGACTCAGTCAGGAGCCGGAATAGCAGTGCGATATAAGCACATACTCACCTTTTATCAGACTTATGTCCATGGAGCTCAGGTTTACCTGGATCCTAATGAAGAGTATGCCATTCACTTTGATGACCTTGACATAAATTTTGAAGAGGAAATAAGGGCAAACAAACAAGGAAAAATGTATATGGATAAAAATGGGACTCAGTATGTAAAAGTTGAAAATCCTGATGTGGTAGACAAATGGAGATTAGAAGTGAATACAATAATTCCGGACATGGCAACAAAAGAAGGTCCACCAACTTTAGAATTTGACGGATACGATCAAGTTGATCTGAAACCTTTGAAATAGCTTAGCACTGAGAATCCTAGGATTGGAGTCTATTGTTGGGAGGATATGAACATCAAGGATCTTTTATGGACCTCTCATGCCGAACCAATGCAGTTAATTAACACCCATGAAGATCATCTATATCTTCAAAATCAAAGACAAGGGTTCAGCAAATCTACCATCTTACCTATTTAGATATTGTTATAACAATAACTTTGTTATGATGAGTCATGAGGAGGTTGAACAAACCAGATACCAAGCGCCCTCATCAATTATATGCATACCAGATGAACATATGAATGAAACGATGATTCTTGGAATCTCATGGATGAGAACATACAAGGCAGTACCAGATTGGGACACCAATCAACTCAAGCTATCACTTAAAGGAGGACAACTCTTAGTTCCAATTGCACGAGAAAAGAGGAAGGGAAAAGAGGTCATCCACAAAAGAAACAATCTACGTCAACCTCTAGGCAAGCAACTGCTACACGCAACATGCAAGGAGTCAGGCATATTTGGGTACCAAAAGCACAACTCAAGGACAATCCATCTCAAATTTGGGTGCCCAAAAACTCATCTACCATACTGAAGAAAGTTTCACATCTAACAACTCAGGGAAAAGCATCTTTCAGAAGAGAAACTAACACTAGATGGGGTTTGGAAACCAAAGGAGCATTTATCTTCTCCACAAACTGTAAAGCCGATGAATCAGTGGAAAGTAAAATCTCAAAAAACTCAACCACAATAGTTCGTCAACAGAAAAACAAAATATCAATGGAGAGTTAAATCTCAACAACCGTCATCATTGATACCTATAGCTCAAAAAATTAGTGTGCTAAAGCATCCAGATGGTACAATCAGACAATGAACACATAAATTACAAAATTTGCTATTTAGAAAACATAACAAGAAACCTCGACCACGGAAACCCTTGAGTTAACTGCTCAAGACCCAAGTCTTGCACCACATACTGGTTTGAATTGCATTGACCTTCAAAGCAAGATAGAGCCAACCACAACTATACATAGACACAATTGTTCAACCCATGCACATAGTCATCCCAGAGGGGTGGAAGGAAACTTCATTAATTAAGGGCAATGTTTGAAGAGGGAGGAAAAAGTTGGATGTTAACGTGTGGTTTTTTGCTAAATAACCTAATAATGCCCTTAAAAATCATTGACAGGGAAATTTCAGCTGATAACCTCTCCCCGATGAGTGTAAGTAGTGTATATACTATCAAAAATTACACTAAAAAATAGACTTTTTGCTCATTTTTATTAATTTTTCTTAATATTGGAGCTTAAAAATAGAGAAATCCACCAAAAAGTAATAAAGTCGTGTTTTTCAATGGATTTTCTTAATTGTTGATCTTTCGATTTCTTTTTTATGCATTTTATTATTTTCTTTGATTTTTTCAATAAACAAGTCAAACATTAATAATAAATAACAAATGAGCTCAGATGGAAGATATGCTGATGATCAAAAGACAAGACGGCCATGCACAAATTTTTTTAATCAAAATGACAAATGAAAGCGGGAAAAATTAGGCCGTCAAGGCCTGTATTTGCAAATTCTTGTAGAATGAACTAACAGAGTCCGATCGAGGAAATTTTCGAGTCTAACATAGATTTCACAGCCTAATAGGATTAACAAGGGAATTTGGGGAAAAGTAATTTGGGAAGTCCGAGTATAGATATCTTAGGTAGTCCAAATCACCTCATTTTAGAAGAGAGCTCTCTACCTTCTTCGCTCGCGATTTTCGAAGTCTATAGTCACCCATTTTCAGCGCCGTTTCACACGAGACATGAGAGGTAAGTTCTAAACTTATCAAAGAACATTTTTATGCAGGCGGGTAGCAGGTCTAGGCCCAGGAAAAAAACCCTAGAATCCTAGTTGTGTATGAATTTCTACAACACAAAAACGACCATAACGGCCTGTCAATCGAATTGGACAAGACTTGAATTGTAGCATGCCCCTAGATAGTAAAACACTTCCATAACATTAGATGACCATTTGACAGGGTTGAGTGGGTTCCCAAGTAAATAATCTAGGTTTTTGCCACGTGCCAGAATTGAATTCTGACTCCACGGGAAGCTTATAGACAAGGTCTATACACAATGTACGTAGATGGTTTCAAGAAAACAGTCAAGGTAAGCTCACTGATAGCAAGAAACAGTTCAAAGACTACAAAACGTCAATTTTGACATGACTCCGAATAAGCCCAAACTGGATGAGCAGTATTAGGACTATGTAGCGGACAAGCCCATGGCTTCAAAAGTGACCAAACAACTCTACACAACAAGTGGTAACAAAAACTGGTGCTTTCAAAGTCAACAAGAGCACAAAGTGATGCCGACATGACCAAATCTTACCAAACTCATTTTAGGACTTGTTTTAGATGTGATGAAGATGTGTGTAGGTCATAAAATTGTCTTTTCAAGCAAAAAATACAACTATTGTTAATAATCACGATTATTTACTTTTGTGCACAATTGGCTTGAAAATCATCATTTTGCTTCACCTATCACTTGTACACATCTTTCTCATGCCACATGTCAAAACTGAGCCCAAAAGATCAAGTAAATCTTAGATTTTGTCAAAAAACGCACTAAAAGCTCTTTAGTCCAAATTTTGAGTTATTTGCCAAAATTTTTAATCCAAAACGTCCCATATCTCACATAGAGGGTCTATAGCATGTGTGGAACCAACTTGCAAGAAAAAATGTTCAATTTGGTAAAAATATTAATAATCACGATTATTTAGATTTTGACCACAATGAGTCCAAATTTTATCTTTGACCTTATGGGACCAAAGTACATGATGTGACAAGCCCACCAATCAAGTTTAATCAAACTTGGATTTCAAAAATCCAAAATCCCTTCATATCTATTGTTTCACAGTCTGAAGACTAAATCTGGCACCATTTCCATATTGTACACTCAAATGAGCCCACACTTCACTCAGAGTATCTAAATCACATGTTCTACAAGCCTATGAAGTCAAAAGTGCAAAATTTTAGAAAAATTTTATACTGTAAATAATCGCGATTATTTACTTTGCTTGCATTTTTTTCCTCAATTGAATGCTTTTGATCTTTACATGTTTTTATGCATCTATGCATGCTCCAAAATTGATTTGAAGCAAAACGGACATCATTTGCCAGCAATTTAGACACAGGGCATTTCAGAGCGGAACTTGTGGAATTTTCTAACTTCAAAATTATATTCTCCTAATAGGTGCAATGCAAGCTGCTAAGAAAGCAAAGAAGAGAATGACCCAAAAAGAAAAGTTGCAAGAGTTGCCACCATATCAGTTGGAGCCGAGTTCAGTGAAAACGTCCAAAGTAACCTACCTATCAAAGGAATAGCTTGAAGAACACAACACCACAGTCTTCACCGACAGATTCAAGAGTGAAGAGGGAAATCAGGTAGAGTTGCAGATTCTACCCAAAGAAGTCTATGATGAAGCAGCAAAGCCAACAATAAAAGAAGCCAACATAAGGTTAGGACTTCGAAAATTTTACGACCAACACCCATGTAGAGTAGACTTCCAAAGGACTTATGAACTACTATCAACAATCAAAGAGAATGGATCTGCCCAGATCACGAAGCAGCGAGGACAGAAAGTCAAAGTGGTCATTAACAAAGACATAGTGGCTGAAGCACTAAAACTGCCCACTGAAGGTATGACAATGAGGGTCATAAATAGGAAGACATCTGGTACATTCACAAAGGATAAAGTTGCCACCACCTTCTCCGATCTTATTCTAAAGCAAGTGGAGGATCTCGCCTGTCTCTATCACCAGCACTTCTACTTTCTTGCAAAGAGACCACCAAGATACACTACTCAAAATCATGCGGTTGCAACCACCTTCATGCAGGTATTGAAGTCAACAACAAGACAAACAGTAGATCATGCTTAGTGTGTGCTTACAACACTCAACAGCACAAAGAAGGAAGGAAGAGTAACATATCTGCGAGCTCCAAAAGTTCTAACCCGGATTGCATACCATGCCATTGGGATGGCCAATAACTTGCCGTTAGCCCCCCAAATCAAAATACATGGATAGTCACAGCTCAATCCTCTCCACAAGCCACTAGATCAAAGAAGAAAAGAATCTATAAATTAGATGAAGAATCAACAGAAAGCTAACCTGAAGCCCATAGCACTGAAGAGAGTTCTGCCAATGAAGAAAAAAGGGCAAAGAGAGAAGAAATGAAAAGAAAAGCAGTGGCCGCCCATCAGGAAGAACCTCAAAAGAAAAAAAACAAGGTTCAAAAGAGAGAAAGAATCTTATGAACAAAGTCGACAAGCTGCAGGAGAGAACCCAGAATCATGGAGTCCAAGGTAAATCAAGGGTCCTAGAACTAAGAACCCAGAGAAGAATATCCAAAGGACCTGCTGAAAAGAATGTATGTGGAAGCCAAAGCCCTAAAGATATAAAAGACTTTAGAAGCACAAAGAAAATCCAAAGAGGAATCGACTGCTCGACAAACACAACAAGCAAAAGCTGCAGAACCGACTTAACCACAACAGGAACATGGGGAGATGTCACCAAGACCACCCTTACCCACTACCAAACAAGAAGATCTATGCCTGCAATAAGATAAGAGTGAGGTTAGAAAACTCATCCACAAACTGCACCCAAAGGCACCTAGTGTGTAGTTCTATCCCTGAATGTGTATGAGTGAAAGAACATTCCAAAAATGACCAAAGTGGAGGGTGAATATATGTGTACACTATATCTGTAGGAGAAAGAGAGAAAAAGAATAGTGGAGGGTAAAATAGAGTACATAGATGGCACAACAGAATCACAAAAAGGAATCTTTCAATGCCCTAACTAAATGTAGCAAGAAAACCATGATTTTATACTACCATAAATGCATACAACATAGCCTTAATACCAAAACTACTTGTAGGAGCATCAGACCTTGTGTGGGACCAACCAATCCACACATCCGCCCGCTTTTACTATGGACAAAGAAAATTTTACTTCACTAGGAGCGAGCTAGAACACCTCCATCATGTGCCACACTGAGACTAAGGTTTCTCTACCTCCCTCCATGAACCCAAGTTATGAAAAGATTCCAAATACTAGCAAGCGGTAGGATATTGACACCAACCATACCAATTTAGGCTCCTCACCTCTTCAGTAAACATCAGGTGTTCAGGCTAACCAAAGGTAAAGTCCTTTACGTGCTAGCCATGTATTCCATTTCAACCCCCCACGTACTATCTGTATAGAAAAGCCTAGCAAAAAATAAGATATAGGAAACACCCATGATCCAGCATAGCCCTAGGTCATTAGCCCTTTCATTTTAGACTATACAATGTAAGGTGGGCCTAATCGTGTATTGAAGTTATCATAAGAAATAGAACACATGAGTCCAATCAAAACATGGCATCTTGCATATGCACAAACAATCATTTCCATGTCAATGCTATACAATGTCTCTACGCTTACATGTTTGACATAATTCACCAAAACCACTTCACAATCCAAATTCAAACCATGAAGTATAATCCATTTCTCATCACATGAATGAGCATTCCACCCTACTTTGGATGATGCATGACCATCTTCTAAACCACTTTAGCACATAGTATGGATGAAAAAAAATTACTAGCATTTTGGTAGCACAACCATAACCAAAAAAATAATCCAAGAGCCACATTGGCTACCACAACCATAAACATAACCATATTAAACTTTAGTCCTTGACCGTAAACCATACTCTTCAACACTAAAACCAGCTCCCATACTTGAAGCTTTGATTGTACTTTTTTATGGTGATTGAGGCAACACCCATGGACCTTAATGATGTAATTTTTATGCATACAAAAGAATCCAACCAGCGATTAAGCATAATCTCAAATCACCAATTAAAAGATTTTAACCATATGCAAATGATGCATTACAACCATAGAGCTAGAATTTTTGACTTAGAAGGATGGAATGCAGTACACACATGCACATGAGACACCCACATCTATTCTTGAAGGTTTCATACATCATATAACATCATCACATAACCTTATCATGATAGAAAACAACCCCATCACTTTGACCAATTATAGGCCACAAATTCACACTTTAATGCAAAACAAATTTTCCATATTTTTTGATACACACATAATATACAAGAGTAAGTGATGGACGTCATACCAATATATCAATCTTAGCCCTATAACATATACTATCACCTTACCACACCTTCACCCATATGAGGCCCATGCTAGCAATCATGATGCAAAAAGAAATTTTTTTAATGAAAAATTATCAATACAATTTGGGTTGTATAGGCAGTGTAATAAGCTCCAAAAAAAAAAATCATAAATATTATATGAACCTCACATCAAACCCACAACTCCATATGTACCCCTCCACGATAGCACCCCTACATGTATAGGTGATCCCGTGCCAAAAGAAAATACTAACTCTTACTCATGAGGTGAGGAAAGGTGATCCAAATAAATTTATCGACATGTCTAATCAAGGTCTTAACTGGATAAGTTACTTTTCCCATCCAATGAGTGCATATGCTAGCTCTCCAAAGAGCCGAGCGTAAAAAATTTGATTGTGCACAAAATAGCATGCCAAATTTTGACCATAATTCTTCACTAAATCAAAACTTGACATAAGAAATAGATAGAAAACACTCTAAACAATGCTTCTAATATGTAATTTTAAGGGTTTCGCATGATTCAAGACGGTTTGGATGACCAAAACTCTGTTCCTACTGCTTACAGGATGTGAAAGAAAAGCGTACTTTTTACATATCTACGTTATCATAAACACAACATATGCATACATC
The DNA here is from genome assembly GCF_014529385.1 of Adiantum capillus-veneris. Classification (NCBI taxonomy): domain Eukaryota; kingdom Viridiplantae; phylum Streptophyta; class Polypodiopsida; order Polypodiales; family Pteridaceae; genus Adiantum; species Adiantum capillus-veneris. The sequence continues at coordinate 113,854,423 of NC_140931.1, forward strand.
AACATTCTAAACATGATAACGTTCGGCAAGCCCATACATGCCTATGTACACAGAAAAGCACCAATCAAAAGCATAGTTTTCCTACACAAAATGAAAACGAAGTAGAGATAGAAAGAGATGATGGCTATGTATTTTAAAGCTTCTTAACATGATCAAGGTTTGATTCTCAATGGTTATTATGCTTCTTTCTTTGTGGAAAGAGAGGAGTTTTGAGATCTACATAGAGGTTTCCCCCACGAAGTTGATGGAGAGCATGAAAAGAGAAGAGAATATAGTAGAGAGAATAGAGGGAGACGGATTCTTCTTCTTCCCATGAATGACAAATTGATTATGAAGTCAGAGTGCACCCCAAGGGAAAATTAAGTGCCTAGACTTTTAGCTAAAATCAATCCTAAATTTATATCAAGGCTCCTCTCTTTTCTAAATACAAGGATTTGCTTTTAATGGTCAACTCTTGCCCCACCATTCAAGTTTGTGGTGCAATCCACTCAATAAAAACAAGATCTTGGCAACTTATGCACCGTAGGTGAACTAAACCATACCACCAATAACCAAGACACTCATTGTATTGCCCTAACGTATTTATGGTGCCACTTTTCAAAAAACAATCCTTATAAAAATATATTTTTAATCCCATCGCCCATGGTATGTTTGTTTTGCACATAAACGGTGTAAATTTTTTTTTTTTGGATTAGATGATATTTAAAAGCACATTGCTTTTTGAGAACGTTGAAAAGCATGAAAAAGAAAAAAAAAAGCACAAAGACCAAAAAAAGCAAATTTTTCAAAAAATGAACTTTGGCTTCACTTGGCTTACATGAGCTAGAAAACAAACCTGTGTTTTCACCGAAAAGCATGAAGAGCATCCAAAAATCATATATCTATAAAATTAAATCTTGGCTCCCATGGACCTAGTAGAAGAAGGATCCAATGCTACTTTTTATAAAAAGAATCAAAAAGTGCAAAAATTGAGAAAAAATAATGTTCCCAAAATTGAACCAGGTGTTTGTCTGACCTTGCTTTCTACTCTACCTAAAATAGAACCTACAAATGACCTTGCTTTCTACTCTAATGCATCACAACATTGCACAACAAGCATTCTAAACTAAAACAGTGAAAATAAAATCATGTGTCCAAGAAAATCCATTTATACTATGAAGAAACGCAAAAATCAAAGATTTTATAGCCATCTTGTTATAAAGAATCCATATAGATGGATGACATGGTCACATGGGATTAGGCCATGCAATCACAAAATAACTCAATTGTCAACAATGAGACATGGGACTCATTTAAGTTTCCAGAAGACAAGCTGGTCTTACCTTGTAGATGGGTTTACGAGAAGAAGTTTACATCTAAGAATCCTAAGCCGAAGTACAAAGCTAGATTGGTTTCTAAGGGGTTCAAGCAACAAAAGGGAGTTGATTTGATGAGTTGTTCATGGTCAAGATGACTATACCGCATGTATTGCTTGCACTAGTAGCCATTGAGGACATGGAGCTTGTCCAAATGGGCATGAATATTTCTTTTCTTCATGGGTATCTTGAAGAGGATGTTTACATGAGGCAACCTAAAGGTTTTGAGTAGCCTATCACGGAGGAGCTCTATGAAAGATTTGAGGGAAGCAAATCATTTTCTTGGTATGTGTATGAAGAAAGACAAGAAAAATAGTATTATTGACTTGTCTCAGGAATTCGTTGAGAGGGGGGGGTCTCACTATATGTAAAGCCTATATATTGTGTGAATTCAAGGGCTATTTATGAAACCCCTTAGATATGAAAATTTCACCAAAAAATATGATCCTTTCCCTACTCAATCTATAATTTTTTTCAAGATCATTTTTTCAACACCCTTCTGTAAGTGAAAATGTGAGAAAATAGAATAAACTAATCCCTACTATTGAACCCACATAAGAGGAAATTTTTTATTGTAGTGAGAGTTCTTGAACTTACAAAGAGATATATATATAAGTTTTGAAATTTGAAAAAAAACTTACAGATTTTAAAAGAAAAGGGTACATTATATTCCTTAAAAAATTCACAGATAAGGGGGTTTACAAACATGTCTTGAACGCACATGATATGATAGTTTTTCACATAGTGAACCCCCTGAGCTTGGAACATGAGCTTGGAACATATCCCATAGAACTTTAAGAGCCTAGAGAACACTAAAGACCACTTTCAAATTTGTTGCACCCTTCAAACCTCCCAAATAATAGGACATCAATAAATAAACCCATATTCATAGCATCACTCAAAACCTCATGGCATATCTATCATCATATGATTCATCAAAAACTTCATGGACATGAAGAGCATCTCCATATAGCGCAAAACCTTCATCAAGAAGAGACATAAGTTTCACATCATCCATCTTAGAAGACTACTCCAGTCTATCTGTATTATGCTACAAATTATCCTTATCACATATAGTTTGCAAAAGGACTATATAGCCCTTAAATTTCTCCTCAACCCCCTCATCATCCCGCAGATATCTTTGTATTTTTGAATCATAATAATTTTTATACTTTTGAAAAATAGCGTCTACATCCCTTTCCATTTCATCACCATAACTGGGAGCTCAAAATCCTTCTAAATCTTCACCTGGAAGACCCACATTCTTCATTCTCAAAAAGAAACCTTTCGATAAACCTTCTCATATTTTAGAGAACCCTCAAGCATAAGCACCAGACTTCTTGCAAACCTCTCCTCAATATCCTCATCTTCTTTTGAACATCTCTACATCTTTGTTTCATAATACTCTACAAGAGCAGTAAAAGATTGCCAATCATCTTGCACCCCCTCTGAATGAGCACTTCCATTAGTATAGTCTACAATCATTAAATCCAAGACAGAAACATCTTCCCCATCACTTAACTTTGACTTTGGCATAGAGTTGAAATCCTCTTCTTGCTTCAAGTTATCACTTTTCCAATCTATAGTAGATAGATGCTCATAAACGTGCTTGCACTCACCCTATGACATAGACCCTAATCCACACTTATGCCCCATATGTTTTTCACATACCCGTAAACAACCCAAATCCTTAGAACCCTATAGCAATCCATGGAAAGCATCTTTTTTTGCATCTTCACTTAGACTAGAAATGTCACCCATATCCTAAATCACCCCACTGAACAAGTTTCTTGCCATGTTTTCCATCCTCTGATGCCACTACAATCTATATAGCACCCATAAACACTTCTTTGTCTTCCATTTCTAAATGTTGAAGCTTCTTAGATTCATACTTGGATAAAGAATCTGGATATATCATTCTTGCAAGCATAGTCTCCACTATGTCTTTATCACTAGCATTGGCCAATAATACCTTGTCATCTTGGAGAAGACATGCATCAAAAAAATATTCAAACCTTGCTTCAATGGGAATCTTTAATAGTTCTTGAATTTTTCTCACTTGTATGGCTTCTTCATCTCTAGATGCATGCTATTTTATTTCCAAATCTAGATAATTCTGTTTTGACCAATTTATCAAAGACATCCCAATTGTTGGAAAACTCTATTGCAAACCCTTGAATTTTCTCATCTCACTCTAGAATCACAATCATCAAGTCTTCTAGAATCACTTAAATCGTCATCTTTGCTTCATAACACTCAATGTACCCTTAAGGATCATATCCGTCAAGAATGTTCATATTGATTGTGTCATAATGTCTATTGCTTGTAGATCAGCCGTCTTTTCTCCTACTCACATTCCACTTGTTTCATATTGGATTCATCAGGATGTCAAGTTGAGAAGAATCTTGCTCAAGAAGCTGTGTTATTGTAGCTGAACAAGTGTGGGACCTCAAGCTACATGAGGTTTGAGAGAGAAAAATGACACAATTCAAATAAATTTTGCACTAAAGACCCAAAAATGCATCCTTCACTCTGCTTTCTTTGATTACAAAACCCTAGTATACACTTAAACTTTAAAAAAACTATGTGATTATATTGAACCCAGGTAACAAAATCATACTAAGGACAATGGTGGCCAACAACTGCAACATGATTTTGTGATCGGTGTTGCCTCAACCGACGAGTCTACACCAATATGACATGCTACCTAAATTGGTGAATCTGCACTAATGCTGCCTTAATTGGTGGATCTGCATTTACCATTGTGATACCACTGCTACAAACGGAGGCAAAGTGGCCCTGCAAAATATCCCAAACAGCCATCTTTTCTCCTACTCACATTCCACTTGTTTCATATTGGATTCATCAAGATGTCAAGTTGAGAAGAATCTTGCTCAAGAAGCTGTGTTATTGTAGCCAAACAGGTGTGGGACCTCAAGCTACATGAGGTTTCAGAGAGAAAATGACACAATTCAAATAAATTTTGCACTAAAGACCCAAAAATGCCTCCTTCACTCTGCTTTCTTTGATTACAAAATCCTAGTATACACTTAAACTTTAAAAAAAACTATGTGATTATATTGAACCCAGGTAACAAAATCATACTAAGGACAATGGTGGCCAACAATTGCAACATGATTTTGTGATCGGTGTTGCCTCAATCGACGAGTCTACACCAATATGACATGCTGCCTAAATTGGTGAATCTGCACTAAGGCTGCCTAAGTTGGTGAATCTGCACTAATGCTACCTAAATTGGCGGATCTGCATTTACCATTGTGATACCACTGCTACAAGCGGAGGCAAAGTGGCCCTGCAAAACATCCCAAATAGCACACTGCTAACCATAAACAAACAAATATGCATACCTGACAAATTTCACAATGCATGATCCAAGCTATACGGAACAGAGAGAGACAGAGAGCGAGAGAGAGCACGTGAAAATGCACCTCCTAGACCGGAGTTCTACATCGGCAGCGAGAGCGAAGGGAAGAGAGGATAGAAGAAAGACACAAGCACTGGGTGCAATTTGCCCCCATGTAAGAGTGAGCATTTTCCTCTTGCATGTATTTACTTATAGATTTCTTGAATGCTCAAAATGAGTACAAACTAGCCGGTCGGTCATAAATGGCCAAAGCTCATAAAGAGCACTTGAATAATAAGAAATGTACATAAAAGATATATCTTGTGCCATAGTCCATAGCTCCTTTAGCTTTTTCCACCTGTCAGCTACATTAAATGATAATATATCAATTCCATTACACACTCCACCTTGATCTTACTCTCGTGCTCTTTGGTTGTTGCTCTTCTTTCGTGCTAAAAATCTCACTTCCTTGAAAAGCTTGTTGAACTTGTTCTTGCTCTTTCTTCTCAACTCTCCCTTCGGATTTGAACTTTCAATCGACCTCCTGCATACACATTGAACAAATCATAGCCAAGTTGTTTCTCCAATTATCCCTATCTAGCAATTGTGCAAGCATAAGAGATGGTAGTTAGCAAAAGCCGTCCCTTTTGACTCAAAACAAAACTCAGAGCTTCCTTGCTGTCATGATTCCATTTGATCTGATTTGTTTCTTGTAAAACCTTTATAACAAATATATGCAAATCCCTTAAAAATAATTATTGTACGCTATCTTTTGGCAAAAATTTCTAATTGGCTCAAAGCTAAGTTGAGGCACACTTTCCTGTGAACATTGCATGTTAAGTATGGAGCCCGATTTAGCTTGTAATTCTTATTCTAGAAAAGCACATTTGTAAGGCCCCCATTATGAGGAGAAGCCATCGTAAATGAGATAAATCACTCACTAAAATATTCCCTTTTCATCGGAATATCTTGGCCGGACAGTGGCCGGTGGATACTTGGTCGGTGGTCCATGGCCCATGGGTGGTGTTCAATGGACGATGGTCGATGGATGTGTCTACACATGGGCGGCTACCTCTCATGTGAGAGGGCAATCCATAGAGACTCCTTGGCATCTATAAACAGAGTCCTCTTCTACACATGATGAAGAAGTTGGAAGTGCAAGCTAGAGAGAGAATCATGCGTTAAGAAAATGATCGTGCAAGTTAGCAAGGGTCCAATGCTTAGCTATTGGCACATTTTCAATTTTGTCATTTAACAAGTGAATATCCAAATCAAAAGTAGATGTTTTGACTTCGAAAACATGAAGAGAAATCCATTTTCCTTCTTGCGTACCCACTATCATGACTAAATTGCACATAAAGTTGACCTTGTTTTTATGTAACTCATGCAAAAATGGTGTTTAGACACAATGCACTTGTAATGATCATCATTATGGAAACCTTCCATATACCCTTATTTATCACCTAAGATAGCGCTTAGAGCATCTAATGGTGTATCTTTGCAAGTAAACACAGTAGATGTTTGAGAAAATGGTATGGCCCTAAACGCATGCGTAAATACATGCATAGGGCAGCACCACTTAGGCCAATTGACCTCAAGGCTTTGCTACGCTTAAGGGAGCCTTGTAAATCATCCACTACCTTTTTCTTGAAGCTAAGCAATGACCATACATCAAGGATTGACCATTCAAGACTTTGAAGTGTAGGGGAGTCAATGATTTTAAGCTCAAAAAACCCCTTGCCCTAGTGGGTCTCACATAGTTGTGGGAGTAGAAGAGAATTTGTTGGTTGATGAGTTTCTTTGTGGACATGTTAGCTAATAGAAAATATCACCTCACCAATGTGGGCATGCACAACCATTAAAGTGTTAGACAGGGATTGAAGTGGTTATTATTCAAGTAGGGAAAACATGATAGACATACAAAGTAGATATGAGTCAAAGACCAAAGACTAAAGAAAGATAATCACAATTTGAGCAAGCCTCTTCCATATGTTGGAAGAGGAATATACTTGGATGTTTAAAAGGGTGTAAACATGTTGCACAATAGAAACAATACCCTCCTTCTTTTGCTTGAAATCAACATGGATTCCCTTACAATGACATTCCAAGACGTCCCGAAGTTGCATTCGATGCAATGTAGAGCGCTATGTAAACACTCACGTACCCCTTTTGAAATCCATTCGTGTGAGATCCCCAACCCGCCAATACCAAGATCGGGATGGGATCCTTGACAAGTCTCTAGGTCTGATAAAAATCAGAGTCTCTAAACAAGAAAAATCCAAGGAATAGACCTTTACCATTGACAATGGCTTGGGTCTATTGCCTTAGAAGAAGACCTAGTCCTATCTCGCAGTGGAAATGGGACAACATATTAAAAGTCCAAAAAACTATTTTGGCCCTATAACTTCCACAAATTGGGCTAAAGTATCCTCAACCAACGCTTTTTTCCCCTAACATATGTGAGGGCACAGCCGCTGGTGGACTCCTCTTCCAAGTGAAGATGTTTTTCCAAACGTTTTTAGTGCGCGAGGATGGATAGTTACCCGACTAATCAGGTCCACCCGTCCATGATTGACAACCTTAATCAACCCCTACTTACCACCCCGCACTCACACATGATTCATTTATTTTCAAATTACCATCACATTGTTTTAACATTTAAAATAATGGTTTCTTTTAACGTTCCGTCACAGTAATTCCTTCAATCAAGTATTAAAGATATTATTGAAAAGCATGCTTTTAACAAACAGACATCTTTAAACTTAGAGACAAGGTACTGTCAATCAAAATATTGTCCATAATAACCATGACCAATACTCTTCTTGTCTCAAGATCACCTAAGGGTGAAAAAACGGCACCCATTCCTTATTCACAATCCGGAGTGGATAAACCCCCACCCAAGGTTCCGGGTGTCCATACACCAACCCAGTTGCCCATACAACCGGGCGGCTCCCCTAGGATAAAAAACGGTATCCTAACTTATGTAGAAACATCAAGACATGACACGGAGTAGAAACTCATCGTTCATGGGGGTAACCGACTTATTCGTGGCTGAAAAGCCATCATTATCCATCAATTTATACCAAGGAGTCGGAGGTGTCTTGAGACAAGCTGTCTTAAGGATGATCAATTATATCTTTCCTAATTCAACCAGTTTTAACCCAAACAATTCTTTCCTACATTATAAACAAATGCACATTGGAAGTTATTCCTTTTCGAATTCTTACTCACTCCTTACGTATGCAATGCTAACTTATAAAAGAACTTAAACTATTTAAAGACTTAATTGAATAATGGAAAACCCACCTGGGATTGATCGGCCATCTGTTGTTGTGCTGGCGCCTAAAGACTCTCTTCTGTAGGCCTACTACTAGGCCCAACTTCGTCGTCGTGCGACGTTGTAGTTCTTTTTAGAGCTCTACCCTCATCATTAGATGTAGGATTGGCTCGGGTCCTTTTAGGTGCCATAACTTCTTATCCTTATAAAAAGGATGTCTAATCATTAGGTAAATTATCCAAAAGCTAGACTTAACCTTTGTATCCAATTTTACCCAAATCTAGGTTAAATTTGTAGTCTTAATTGTTAAATTCTTGACCTAGTAATTTCTAAGCTCTCCTAATTTTCTTATAATTTTTTATATCTTTTTTCTAGTTTTTCCATCGAATTTTAAGCTTGGAATCTGCTAATTTTGAGCTTAATATTTATTCTATTTATTTTCTCTTAAACATTTCATTTCCTTAACTTTATATCACAGGTTTACACTTACTATAATTGTCCAAAAACTTTTCACCGCAAAGTCTATTTATTTTAATTAATCTTCTGCTAAAAATGGGGTTTTTGGTCAATTATAAATTTCTAAACTCACTAATAAACTATGGTATAATTATCACAAGTAGATAAGGATATTTTTGACCTCTTGCAATTATCTTTGAATTTTCCAACTTAATTATCTAATTTCCATGTTTAATTTTTAGCTAAAATTAGTATAATTTGACTAAGATAAATATCTATACTAATTTTAACCTTGACATAATTACAACGGACTCTTTATCATGTAATATAACTCTGATAAATAGAATGTAATCATCTAAGATGATTTACTAATTTTTTCCTTTAAATTTCAACTAGAATTAATATAATTTGACTTAGATAAATATCTATACTAAGTTTCTAACCTTGAAATAATTTTCACGGCTTTTTCATGATGTAATATAGCTCTAAAAAATAGCATGTAATCATCTAACATGATTTACTAATTTTCTCCTTTACGTTGTGCTAAAATTAGTATAATTTGACTAAGATAAATATCTATACCAATTTTCTAGCCTTGACATAATTTTCACAGCTTTGACTATGTAATCTAACTCTAATAAGTAGCATGTAATCATCTAACATGATATACTAATTTCTCCCTTTACTTTTTATCTAAAATTAGTATAATTTGACTCAAATAAATATTTATACTAATTTTCTAAATTTGAAATAATTATCACGGCCTCTTTTGCATGTTTTCTAAGACTGATAAATAGCATGTAATCATATAACATGATTTATTAATTTCCCCCTTTAATTTTTTCTTAAAAGCAGTGTTTTTCTACTAAAATAATAGCTAAACTAATTATCTGTGGTTAAATTAATTATCACGGGTTCCTTAAGATGTATTTTAACTCTAAAAATTATCTCAAAGCTTTTAAGTTTAATTTGCTAATTTCCCCCTTTACTTTCTCTTTACAAACAGTTTTTTTCTACTAAGATAATTAGCTAAAGTAATTATCTATGGTTAAGATAATTATCAAAGTCTCCCAAAGATGTGTTTTACTCTGCAAATTCTCTCGAACCTTTTTAGTCTAATTTTCTATTTTCTTTCTGTAATTTTCTCTTAAAATAGTGTTTTTCTACTAAGATAATTAGCTAAACTAGGTATCTATGGTTAAAATAATTATCACGGGTTGTCTAAGATGTTGTTTACCTTTGAAAATTATTTCAAAGCTTTTTAGTCTAATTTGATATTTTTCCCCTTTAATTGTCTCTTAAAACCAATGTTTATCTACTAAGATAATTAGCTAAGCTAATTATCTATGATTAAGATAACTATCACAGGCTCCCTAAGATGTATTTTACCTCTAAAAATTATCTCAAAGCTTTTTAGTTTAATTTTTTATTTTCTCCCTTTAATGTTTCCTTAAAAACAATATTTTTCTACTAAGATAATTAGCTAAACTAATTATCTGTGGTTAAGATAATTATCATGGACTCCCTAAGATGTATTTTACCTCTGAAAATTATCTCAAAGCTTTTTAATTTAATTTGCTAATTTCCATCTTTACTTTTCTCTTAAAAACATTGTAATTCAACTTAAATAATTACAAACATTATTCAAAAAATTAAGAGATAATTTTCATAGTATCTTAAAAGTCTAATACAGTACTAAAAATTATCTTATCTCAATCTAAGTTTAATTAGTGTAATTACCATTAATTTATGATTAAAATGATTAATTTCAGCTCTATTATAACATAATAATTAATTAGATTAGTATCCCTAAGCTTAATCCCAATAATCAACAAAGAATTAAGAATTAGGAGAGAATTTTAGAGTGTAAATAAGTTTAATCTTCTTAATTAATTGGATTAATTAAAAAAAAGTAAGTAGATCAACATAATTCTGCTAACTAAAAAGGTTTAGTGCTAATTAGCATGAATTAGCCAACTAGAGTTTTGCTCTCTAGTGGTTTTTGAGTAGAGATCTCTCTACATGAGAGAGAAATGGCCAGGACTCCGAGTTTGTTCAAAATATGAAGCAAGGGGTCTTATTTATAGGTTTCTGGGCACTAATAAGCTCTCATAGGCTAAAAATGGTAGTTTCTTGCAGCTCAAGCAGCCCTACAGCTCAAGATGGCACCCCCTACTGCTAATTGTGTCCCTGGCAGGTCATCACCTCCCATTACCTGCCATCTTTAAAATATCAATTCTGTTATATTTTGACCTATTTTTGCTTAATTGTTAAATATCTGGGAGGCCTTTAGTAAAGTCTATGCTTAAGTGATTACTGCAACCATTCAATTTTTCTTAATAATCTAATTTACATTGAATCTTGTGGAAGGACTAGCGGGGTCAGTTTTTGTCCGAATTTAAATCTAAAAATTTCTAGCCTGGGGTTTGTTGTGCTTAAAATTCCAAAAATACCATTTTTAATTGCTTTTGAAATAGTGCTTTACCTATTTGTAAGTCCAATGCTTTCCCCTAAAACTTTGAGTTCATTCCTCTGCAGCTAGAAAGGTGGAGACCTTACAATTGGTACCAAAACAACCCTTGGGATGCTTGGTATTGTGAAGTGGATGCTCTTCCATTTGCAATTTGGGTCTTCCTTGAGTGGTGGAACTAGCCATCTGTGCTCTATAGCAATGGAGACCTTGGATTTGTAGAGAGAGGAAAGTCATTTCTAGAGGGAAAAAATCATTTTTGATATTAGTTTCGGGGCCGGGGGGGTTGAAAGGGAAAATGTTTCTTTTTGAGAATTTTTACTTTTTTGAATTGTTTTGCATGTATTTTCTTTTTTATATAGGGGTGGGTGGGTCTTTTTCCCTTGAAGGATCTCTCGCAATCATGGCAGCCTAGCTCCTATCCCCCCACTTTTCCCCTCTCTCTAGGGATAATGAAATAATTAAGGGATCAAAATAGACATCCCCCTACCACTTTTTAACTAATCAATGATATCACCACCCTCTTCTCATTGGCCAATTCTTAACCTTCCTTTAATTGAAAGGGCCTTCCAAGATTAAAATATTTCCTAATGCATCCATATCTTGGTTTTGTTGTGCAAAATTTGGGTAGGGCCAATGGTAAAGGAGCCCAAATGAGAGATGGTCTATCAAAGAGCAAGGCTAACCAATGGAGCATAAGACCTTAGGGTTAGCTTCATTGAAGACCTCCAATAATGTGTGTAAAAGTCCTTTGACCTTAGGTAAGCTAGGGCTGAGCTTGAGGCGCGGGAACCCGACCCAGCTCGAGGTGTTTGTCCTTCTTGTCATGCTTGATGACTAAGGTGCTTGAGGTGCTTGATGATTGAGGTGCTTGAGATGATTGAGGTGCTTAATGATTGAGATGCTTGAGGTGCTTGACATGCTTGAGATGTTAGGGTTGCACTTGAGGTGAGAACCCAGCCCAAGCTTAAAGTGCTTAAGGGCCAAGCTTGTGGTGGGAAGCACTACTTGCACATATATTGTTTTGCAGAATGTTGTTGAATGCATAACATGTTTGCATAACTTTTGCACAAATGGTGTAAATTGATGTAAATCATTTTGAGATAAAATTACAAATTTGAAAAGTGGAGTAGTAGTGTACCTTTTGATTTGGTTGTAGCTAGCTCTCAAGGCTATATAACATCTTTTCATGAAGTCCCTTTTTAATAGCGACAATGTTGCAACTCTTGTAGGTATTCAAGCACTTTATACCTCCTAGATAAGATGGAATGGTATGATATGATGAGAATGGGATCGTGCTAGCTAGGGTGGATGAAAGACCAACATGGTGCACACAAGTGAGTATGTGTAGGTTAGATTATCACTCAAGCGAATTAGGTTCCAAGATGAATTAACTTGGACTCATAAACACGATCTTGTAAGCCATCAAAAACTCACCATAAACAACATAGATGTAATGAAAAATGAAATGGTTTTTTATTCATGAGATGAGCTTTAAGTAGTTCTACATCCTTGCACCAATACATGTGGGATAATTCCACCTTTTCTCTCCTTAACTCATACTCTAGTGACTCTAGGATAAAGCTCATACCTTACAATCCTCCCCTTGAGGTTTGGGCTAGTACAATACATTGAAGATTCTTTATCCACTAAGGATGACACAGTATCCACACATGGTGTCAATACATATCCCCTAAGGATGACAAATCCACAAAGGATGACAAAAAAATCCTCCCCTTGAAGAGAGGCTACAATCTTCACAGTATGTCGTCGCAATAGACCAAGTTATTCTCACCTTGTTCTTCATCTTCTTCTTCGTCCTCCACTACATGATCTAATCCTTTGACAGGTTTCTTGCCTTTGTAGTTTTTGCTATTGTTACTACTTTCTCCACTTGAGTAGCATGGAGAAGGAGGATTCCCCTTCTTACCACATTTGTTGCAAGACTTGTTGGTGTAGTAATCCTTTGCTACATGTCCCATTCTCCCACAATCATAGAACTTCTTTACACTTGATAATGAGGATGCGACAAAAGTTCCTCGTGTGATGAAGTAGCATTTCTCCCTTGCTTCTTCTCCTCGGGCATTAAAGAGTTGATTACATCTTGGAAATCTGGTGTTGGATCCTTCTCCTCAATGATGGTCATTATCTCGTCAAAGCTCTGTGGTAAGGCTGCTAGAAGAACTGCAATTTTGTCATCCACTGGTAGTATTGCATTGCTTATATAAGCTAGTTGTGTGGTCATTATCTTGTCAAAGCTATGTGGTAAGGTTGCTAGAAGACTGTTATTTTGTCATCGACTGGTAGTATTGTACTGCTTAGATAAGCTAGTTGTGTGGTCATGCTTTTAAGGCGATTGACCAAGCTTGGAGTATCTTTGTCATGTTCCATTTTTAATTTGTATAGTTTTTTCTTTAAGCTGAATTTGCTCTTCTTTTTCCTAGCTCCAAAGTTTTTTCTAGTGCTTCCCATGCAGCTGATGAAGCTTCACTGTCATCAATAAAGCATACATAATTGTCATGTAGTGCAGTGATTATCAGTGTTAAAAAAAAACCGGGGTCTAGTGTATTTTAATCAACTAAAATTAATTTCGGCTAGATTTTGAGCTTTTCTTGAAGAAAATTGGTAAATTTACACAAATTTTAGTGTAATTACCGGTAAAAGCTTCAAATTTTGACCTAAAAATCATGAGAATTTCAAGTTTCCCCTTATTTTGATCGATTAGGAAAAATGTAATTTTCTAGCCGTGGTAATTATGATTTCTAAAGCATGCTCGTCCTTGGCTTGATTTTGTGCTCTCATAACTCGTGTTTGTATGTATGCTTCATCAATGGATGACGGATCAGTGATCGTTGGCTTGACTACTTCCCACAACTTCTTTTTCATCAAGCATCCTTTCACCTTGGTTTGCCAAGTGTGAAAGCCCTTCTCGTTAAATTTCCTAAGCCCTTTCTCTTCCATTGCACTAATAGAGGGCTCTTATCTTAGGATACTCTCCTAGCCAGTGTCTACCTCTTTACACAATCACAACTAAAAAACCATCCCCATAAATGTAGATTATGATATTCATTGCACATGGTGCTTGGTGCAAAAAATTTAGAGCTTAATTGCGAGAGAGAGAGAGAGAGAGAGAAATTCCTTCGAACTTTGTGAAGCTCCTCTTCACCGGAATGAAGCCCCTCTTCACAATTTTTGACATTTGCTTTGCCTTGGAGTGCGAAGCTTTGACTAGCTCGACCTTTTGGTTGGAGATCAAAAACTTGGATGCTCTTTTGAAGCTTTGATAGCCTTTGGAAAGCCTTCTTTTCTTTCTCTTAGTACTTTGCAGGAACCTCCCCCTAAAAGGATAAGGACCAAGGGAATTCCTTGGTGGCGTGGGACTAGGGGCCCTCTAAGGGCAGGGCCAGACCAAGAGAGTGTGCGGGATCAGGGTGCTCTTGTGGACAAGCAAGGCCTCGGGAGCATCCGCTTATGGACCCGAAAGTGCATTGCAGTAGGCTTTATCACCGCGGTGGCGTCTGCCCGTGGAGCAAAAAGGGCCGCGACGTGTGAATCGGCACCAACGGACCCGCCAAGATAATGAGATGCAATGAAATGCGAAGTTCAGGTCCGCCCAATGTCCCTCACTAAAAATGGCCTTGTTGGTCGAAACCAACACACTGCAAATCCGAGTAGCTTCCAAACGGGTGAGGTAACCAAGGGCCCACCAACTCTTGCTTGTCTTGCCTCTAGAAATTAGGGATCTTAAGTAAAAATCATACAGGCAAGACAGAGAGAGATTATCCGAGATTGGTCAAGATAATATGAGGGGCAAATGGGCTCCAAATGTGGAGCTTAGCGGCTCTATAAGAAGCTCTCAACAAGGGCTAGTACCACACACAAGTACATAAAGGTAATGAAAGCTAAAAAAGGATATTATGATTGGGGGAAAATGCACTAATTGAGTGGAATGAGGTGCAATAATTGGCCTAATTAATGATGTAAGAAGCTCTAATCATATCCTTTCTTTCTTATTCCATCAATTGGGTAGTGGCACTTCAATAGTACGTATCCCATCACTAATGGAGTTCAAAAGAATATAATGCAATTAGTATTGAGCGTGATATGCAATGCAAGGAAGTTTAAGTAGTGATCACAATTAGCAAGAGATGAAGTGCTAATGTGACCTAGCATATTGAAAATGATTAAGAGATGCTAATTACTAACACACAAATGCACAAACCTAGCTTAGCACAACCTGAAGCTCTGATACCACTTGATGAGAATGGGATCGTGCTAGCTAGGGTGGATGAAAGACAAACATAGTGCACACAAGTGAGTGTGTGTAGCTAGATTATCACTCAAGCGAATTGGATTCCAAGATGAATTAACTTGGACTCATAAACACGATCTTGAGTAGCTACTAAGCCATCACAAGCTCACCATAAACAAGAGAGATGTAATGAAAAATGGAATGGCTTGTTTACTAATGAAATGAGCTTTAAGTAGCTCTACAGCCTTGCACCAATACATATGGGATAATTCCACCTTTTCTCTTCTTAACTCATACTCTAGTGACTCCAGGACAAAGCTCATACCTTACATAATACACTTTCTCTCTCATCTTTCCCTCAGGGTGCTTGTGGTATGGTATCATTCTTTTGGAAACACTTAGGCCACACACTTATCTCTCTTAGTCGTGTAAAAGACAATATAAATTTTCCAACCTTTCAAAGTTTCTTGAAAAAGGATCACACGTTTATAGATAAAAGCGTCTCACATTAGCATATCAAAATTGTTCATAGACCATCTCTCTGATAAATTTGCAAAGTTCCACTTGTGAATTGTCACTCATTAAATATGCCACATTCCATTGAAAGGATAGTAGTATACCTTATCAAAATTGTACACATACCATCTCACTAATAATTTGCAAAGATTCACTTGTAAATTGTCACTCATTAAATATTCTACATTCCATTGAAAGGATAGTAGTATAGCTGATCAAAATTGTTCACACGCCATCTCATTGATAGTTTGCAAAAATCCACTCTTGAATTGTCACTCATTAAATATGCTACATTCCATTGAAAGGGTGGTAATATACTTGAGTACAAAGTTTTATTACTAATTCAAACCTCGCAAGGTTGTAGAAAATAAGAGTTAGCAAATGTAAATAGGAATTAAAAAAAATTGTAGAGATTTTCCCTAATTATTCTTGATTAATCGACAGCATACCACAAGCACCACAAGGGAAAGATGAAGAGGGAAATTGGACCATACTATTTCACACCATTCGGGAGGCATGAACCACTTGAATGACCTATTGGTCATAGTCATTATCAAAAGAGAGCAAGAAACAACGTCAAGAAGGGATGATATATAGCCTTGAGAGCTTAATGTGACCATCCATGTCAACCAATCAATAGCATCTTACAAATCTAAAGCTCTCCAAACAAGTAATGCATTCAACAACGTTTTACAATACAAAAGTTGTGTGTGCAAGTAATGCATTCAACAATATAATATAAAACAAAAGTAGTGGAGATATACTTCTCAATAATTCTATTCATATTTTTCTTAAACCATGAGTTTGAAAGAAAATGCATAGCTACCGTCCAATGCGAACTGTCTCTAAGCTTGTAGGATTTGACAATATTTTGGAAAAATGATCGAGGCTCAATAGGGAAGGTCCCAAGTACATACATGCACCCGGCCCATGCTAGAGACCAGTGTTAGAAAAAAACCGGGGTCTAGTGTATTTTAACCGACTAAAATTTTAAAGTCTTGGTCAGATTTTGAGCTTGCCTTTAAGAAAACCGGTAAATTTACACAAGTTTTAGTGTAATTACTGGTAAAAGCTTCAAATTTTGACCTAAAAATCGGGAGAATTTCAAGTTTCCCCCTATTTTGATCGGTTAGGAAAAATGTAATTTTCTAGCCCTGCTAGAGACAATAACTTTGCAACGGTGTATTAGTATGAAATCTATGATTTCAAGATTTCCCTTTGGTTTGGAAAGGGGTTCAAAGCTTAAATTTTGCGTGTTTGGTTCAAGGACTCATTTTTGTTGGCACTTCCTATGGCAGAATAGGGCAGTACCCACATGCTGGAGTCTGGTTTTTTTTTTTTTTTTTTTAAAGCAAGGCGGAGCTAACCGCCCGCCAAAATATCATGGCCCCCCTTTCTGCAGCGTGTTCTGTGTGTGTGTGTGTGTGGGGGGGGGGGGGGGGGGGGGGGGGGGGGGGGGGGGCAGCGATGGCTGCAGAGGAGCTCTCTCTCTCTCTCTCTCTCTCTCTCTCTCTCTCTCTCTCTCTCTCTCTCTCTCTCTCTCTCTCTCTCTCTCTCTCTCTCTCTCTCTCTGTTGTCTGTCGGACGCGCTAGCGCACGACGTTATTGTAAATTGTGCTCTGAGTGGACGCCGACAACTGCGTTGCTCTCCCCGCATCATCGCCCTCCAACATTGCAAAATGCCACATCAATGGCATATTGTAATGTAACTAATACTAACCTTTGTGTGCCACAAAATAATTAATTTAAATGGCACCGTGTGAGTAGGCCACACAAAAGATAACTTAACTTCAAAGCGGTGTACCTAGGGTAAAAGGGCCAATAAAAAACCGGGGCCCAATAATGAGACACAAGTCAGGGACACAAATAACCCAATATTAGTCCAAAATATTTTCATTTCTATAGCCATTTTTTAACGTGGCCCAAAAAAAGTTACAAGGCCAGTTCTGGCTTACAAAGGGTCCATCTGTGCATTTGTCCACGTACATCAAGGATTACAGCTGGACCACGACCACCTCTGCACACCTTTGTTAAATGATTAACTCTAATAAGCTCTCAGACTCCTTCGCGCCAAAATCTGCCGCTTGATGATCCACTACCTGCACATAAATGACCATTCTCAGCAATGATGCTTCACAATACACAGATACATCATACAATCCACAGGACACACAGACAATCGTTAAGAGTTGCACTCTTGTTGCCCGTACTATATAATCAAAACCAGAACAGCTTCAATAGGTAAGCACCAGCCAAGCCACCCACACCACTGCCTCAATTTAGCACAAGCCAACCCACCCACACCACCTTCATAGAGTAGAAACTTTACAGAGTATCCACTACAAAAAACAAGCGCCAACAACCAGCACATAGATGAAGCTGTGCCTTATCAGAAGAGACACCTTTATAAGTTTGTTGAACACAAGCACAACAACCCCTCTCATCTACATGCTAAACTATTCACCTTAGGCTGCTACATATTCAATCGCAAACAACAGTTAAGCAATGCAAGCACTCGCATGATGACTTCAAGAGCCCCATGTGAATGCAAAGCCTGCTTGATAGAGAGGCATCCAGGGCTCGAGGGTCTTCTTTGTACTTCACAACTGCTGCACAAGAACGGTGGAAGAGTTTGCTGTTGCGGGAAGGTACATGTCCTGCCCATTTTTATGTGTAGATTACCTCGCAACCAAGCACCATTCATTTCACCAAAACTCCCTTCATCTTCAACTACACAAAAGAAGACAGCCGAAAATCTCCATTTACCCTCTCCTAAACCTGCTCCCAAAAGAAAGTTTTCAGTGAAGGAATACTCCAAGCTCTTGGAACCAGCTTTGGATTAGATCTTTGTGCTTTACTCAAGAGTAAGAACATTCTTCTACCTTCTTCACTTCATGAGTTTATGAGCCACCTTATCAATTTCAATCTGTGTAATCAATCAGCCGTAACATCTTTTCTTAACATGCAGCAAATCCGAAAATGCCAAAAAGAAAGCAAGCAAACCATACACCAGCAAGGTCTAAAGGCAGCCGACTACATGCATCTGATCTTCAACAACATTCCCACATCACATCCCCACAAAGCAAGTGCAAGAAGAAAGTGTAATTCATGGATGAGAGTAGAGACAATGTCTCTCCACCAATCAGAGACCAACATCAAAACCTCATCGTCCAACCATCAGCAAGACAGCAACACCGACAGTACCATAAACCTCTCTCCACATCACCTAAAACCACCAACAAGCCAACATCATCTGCAAGTAAAATCAAACCTCTTCTTAGGCAAAGATTGGACAAAATGCGAGCCCGACCTAGTCAACCATCGACTGCTTTTTGATGCATCAACAACAAACTCTACAATCATGTTGCACTTAGTTCTTTTGGTTCTTTTACACCAGTTTAATACTGTAACTACTGTTATGAGTTTTGTAATGTCATCTCTTGGACTATACCATTTTGGTCTCCATGCTTTTGTCGACCTATGAGTCATGTATTCATCTTGACGGAATATATATGCAAAGTTTCATTGCCTTGGTTTAGCTTCGTTGTAATGCACATTTTGGAACATACAAAAAAGAAACAAACCATACATTGTTGAGTGAATACGAAGCATCACCCATATAAAAATGTTGCTCTTGAACCATACATTGCTGAGTGAGTATAAAACTCACCTGTATACTTTGTTCTTGAAGGTCTCATCGCCATGTTGTTGGTTGGTGAATCTGGGTTGTCTTCTTGCGAGGAGGGATCTGCATGCCCCATATGTTGCTTCATCATCTACTAATGTTGCCCATTGCTGCTTCGTCATCTGCTAGCTGTTGCCCATTGCTGCTAAATAAGTGAGTATCAGTATCCGTCTCAGTCCCCTGAAGGAATTTGCAAGCAATGCGTACTGATGAAATAATTTACATCACATTACTTCATGCATGTACTGCCTTCCATGCACTCACAGTTTAGCATATCGCCTTACCTGAAGCTTTCAAGCTGGGGCATCTTTCAGCATTGCAAAGCGTAACTAGAAGCAAGGGCATGCTTTGGCCTAGTGGAATACACTTGCAGTTGAGGTAGTGAGTCGCTGGGAAGAATTTCGCTGGTGCTTGTTGTGCATGAAAACAGGCTTGGTATGCGGTGCTTCCTGCGCAGAAGCTCATGATGTGAAGGTCGATATGCAGTAAAATGAGAATTAAAAGAATTGGCTACTGAGCCTAGTGTGTGAGGAACAAGGGCTGTACCTGATTGCCTCCCGTAGCTGTAAACATGAGAGTCGACGAAGTTGAAGCAGACAGTGTAGAGTGTTTTCCCTTCTTCTTCACACTTCCCCCCCGTACACAGGGTCTGCCCCTAGCCCCCTACCCCTAGCCCGCTCTTCACTGCCTTGGCGGAAAAATGACCTCACAGGGGCAAGCCTTGGCCTCGTGGGATGCACCAGTGGAGGCGTACACCATGCACGGTGGATGGGTAAGCTAAGCATGAAGTTTAATAGGGTCATCAAAGCTTACAAGCTAGATAAGACTCGGACGCGTGTCAGCTCAAGCGTGGCTCTAATAACACGCTTAAGAGGTGCTTGAGTAGTAAGTGCTGGCTCTGCAAGTGCTTACCTACCACACCTATATTGAAAAGAGGGTGGACAAGTGGAAGGGGATCCAAAGTCCTATTTTTCATGCCCACTTTTAATACAAAGGAATCTTTGTTTTTCCCAAATAGCCCTTCTCCCATCACTGCAACACATTCACCTTCTTTACTAGTGTACAATGAGATGGAGGGATCCTGACCAATACCTTAAACACCCAAAAACACCCAAATTTGACCCCTAAACCAAACTTTCCCCTTAGGTGGCCCTAAGTTGGCCCCTTTACCCTATCATCTATTTATAAAGCGAGCAGCACCAAAATCTTCATACCGGCAGAGTCTATGGGGAAAGTACGTGTTTCTGCAGTGTTTTCGCTTAGCATCCCAAAACAAAAGGTGTTCTCAACTGCTATGGGCGTGCTCTCTCTCTCTCTCTCTCTCTCTCTCTCTCTCTCTCTCCTCTCCCCGTGTCACCGTGCAGTATGAAATCCGGTGCAGTGGGATTATTCGATGATGATGATCACATGAATGCTAAGCATGACGATGATGATCGTTTGCCACCTCATGAGCTGAATGCAAGGAGCCAGCGCACAACCTTTTCAGTTTGTGATGGAGGGGTGAAAGACTTGGGAGTA
The DNA here is from genome assembly GCF_014529385.1 of Adiantum capillus-veneris. Classification (NCBI taxonomy): domain Eukaryota; kingdom Viridiplantae; phylum Streptophyta; class Polypodiopsida; order Polypodiales; family Pteridaceae; genus Adiantum; species Adiantum capillus-veneris. The sequence goes on from NC_140931.1 coordinate 113,875,316, forward strand.
CTCGCAGAGATCTGAGCCGAGTACGCAACATTGTTTGGTGCAAGACGGGAGTTGTTGATTGATCTATGGGATTTTTCAATATTGTCCCAAATTTGCGGATCAATTTCTTTCCATCTGGGGACCTTCTCTAAGAGCTTTCCGAGATTTCCCTCGTTGCTGGTTTGTTTTGCAAGTTGCAAGATTCGAGTTGCAGCTCCACACATTATGTTTACATTTCTCTGGCATGCGGTTTGAAGCAGAGACGGTGGCATACATAGTAGTCCCCTTTTGTCCTACTCATTAGCAGAGATTTGTTTTGAAAAAAAAAGACTTTTGTATATGAAAAGAGAGGTGTTGAAATCCTTTCCTGTCTTGTTTTTGCTTACTAACTGAATCAAATTATGTAACTCGATCAAGTTCAAGTTGAGTTACGGACCTCGTGATTATAAGTTATGGGTTGCTGAGCTTTGTGGTTGTCCAACTATTGCCAATGGCCATAATGTTCAGAGCACTTTTTGCTGAACTTGGTTGCTCTAAATGTGTTGAAGTTGGGAGGTGCCTACAGTGTTGCTTCTAAGCAAGGCATGGTTGGTTGATTTATGGTTTTGTATCAGGCTTGCTTCTTAATGATGGGTTGTTGGCTGATTTGTGATTGGGTAAGATGCGGAGCTACTTTTTGCATTAGAAATCTTATAAAAAAAAAAAGGAATCATCAAGTGATATTGCCACAATGTGTGATCAAAGTTATTCCACATTATTAAGTTTCACAGGTTGATTATGCTACTCAATGTGGCCTCGTGTACTAGTAAGTGATTTGCAATGAAATAATTTCTGTTTGGATTCCACCACAACAGACGTCATCAATATAGTATTTGATGAATCGGGCTTGTTGTTGCTGGTGAGCTCTTGGTCTCTGTACACTCCCCAAGGGACACATCTTTGCACGAGGTGTTAACTTTGCAAGGGCTCTTGCCTTTGGCCATTGAGCATTGAAGAGCATGCATGATCTGTGATGCAATTGCTCCAAGAGGATTTCTGGTTGTGAGGGATTTTGAAAATTTTACAATAATCTCTCAGGTTTTCAATCATGTGGCCATTCTCCATGATTATGCATCCTGACTACCAAGAGATGAGAGTTGGTCCACTAAATTCTTGGAACGAGTATATTAACTGAGTCAATTCTTCTCGCTTAAGCTTAAAGATTGATTTTAAGAGTGCACTCTTGTGGTGTTATGGTAGGGGTTTGGTTTGTTTTGTTTGTTTTTCCAGAGACAGCACCAAGAAAATGGTGTTCTATAATTGTCTCTACGGCAATGTAAATCCTGATAAATGTTGGCCCTTATTGCAATGTAATTCCACAAATCGCACTAAATGCCATATGGCACTATTAACTGGAATAACTCATCTTGGACCACTTTGGAACTTCAACAGAGCAGACTGGCCCTCTGCATGCCTTTTAGAAGGGTCTTTGCCACCCCCTGTAGACAACGGAATCATTCGATATGCACTAGGGCTTCGAGGGATATGAGCCCGAATGCTTCTCTCAGGTGTTCTAGCAAGGGGAGAGGAACCACTGCTCACAAAAGCATTTGTTGCACCATATGCTTTTTCTAGTTGCTTTGTAGGCTTGGTCTTGTCTGTGTAGTCATTCCTTGTAGAGCCAATACCAAAACCTAGCTCCTCCATTATAGAATTAGCCATCCCCCTTTGATGATATCCCCAAACTTAACTCATCCGTAACACTCATCCTGTGCTTCTCAAAATCTGTCACGGAAACAACATTCTTCATGTCCCAAATGTTTTCCTCCTTTAGGTCATCTGACTCATCACCCTCATCACTTGTTCCAACATCAATAAGAAAAGAATCCTTAGGAGATGAGGACACAGAGACTAATTGTGTGACAGGAGTCCAATCCATGCCACAAACCACATTTGATCGGTTGCTTCTCACCCCACTTTTTGGTCTCGTAAAATGCTGCCCAGACCAGAAGGAGGAGAGAATGCCTTAGAGCCCAGGCCACCCAATCGAGCCATAGTGTCTTCTTGGAGTGATCAGAAACCCTAGAGACCCATATGCATGTCAAGGGCAAGGGTGCCCATAAAAAATCAGCTATGATGGTCAAAATGTCTTAAGCAATATATACATTGTCTTTCCTATGAATCATAATCCTTAGAGATATCTATCCACAAAATTGAAGGAAGATCTAGATAGCGTATATTAACTTGGTGAGCCGAAGGCTCTTTTTCCGATATCTGAACACAGCAGCCACCACATCGCATTAGATTTAAATTTTTAAAAAAAACATCGCTGCCAAACTTTGTCGTGAAAAGCTACCAGGTGAATAAAATAAAAAGCGCACTCTACGTTGTAGCTGCGTTGCAGTTAGATCATCAAGCTGAAGGGTACGTTGGATGCTTGCAAACGTGATGAGCCCTCAGATATTTCATGTGATCAACCGATGGCAGAGGTCTGTTCTAGTGCTACTGAAATAGAAGATATCAAATTTCAATCAATGATCAATTGGCCTAATCTGGAGTCGAATCACCAACAATCATTGCCTTCCCAAGCCCGTTCGGCACATTTTTCTACTGATGCTATCAGGTTGTTAGCGATGCAGACGACAGAGGCAGAAGAAATGGAACGAGTAAACATCAAAGTGGACATGAGGGCAAAAACGCTTTCAATCACACCAAAGCTTCTGATGGTTATCCTCAAGTAATTATAAGCTAGTGGCTTCAATGCTAGTTGCTTACACTTTTAGCAGAGTGTGTGAGGGGATTAGTGGCAGATAGATCAATGTTGAGGGAAAGGCATTTGGGAATATTGCCACTAGTGCAAGTCATGGTTTGATGAGCCGTTGGCTTCACTCGCACTCCTCGTCCAACTCTGTTGATAGCCTATCTGAAAATTTGATGAGGCAAGCATTTTGGAACAATCTATAGACAAACTGAAACATCTCTCATGACCAATTCAACGCAGAATATGGTGTCTGCGACAGTTGGTTAATGTGTATCTCCAAGGAGATGCAACAGCATTGCAGTGGAAGTCGAGTGGTAAATCATGTAGGTGTCTACATTACTGATCAGGATCAAAAGAATAGTCAAAGAGCAGAAGGAGAAGCTAATTCTTTTTCCCACACAAAGAGATTTGATGCTGGAGAAGCTAACGAACACGGATTGCAGATGGCATTTTTGAAGACAAGCATACCAATATGTCAGCACCTAATAGCCTTCAGGAGCAGTTCATTGCTGTCCATTCAACAACTAGGTGGGATTGCAGAAACTCTATAAACAATATGGCCAATATTGCGGCCTGTAAAGAGCTTCTCTTGCTAATAACCATGATTCGGTGGTAGATCCTATGAGCAAAGGTCCATGTTCGCAGCAGCTATCAGATGAAATTCAGATGGCTACAGATGACAGACATCGGTTTGGTATTGTAGCCAATACAAACCCTCATTTTTCCTTGGGGCAGTGGTAATCTATTCACATCTTCTCAAAGGTCTTTTGTGCAACAGGCGATTGAGATAGAAACCCCATATAGCAAGCACGACTCCAACTCGACAACACTGCAAGGTTCGTTATCTGCATCCAATGTTCCACGTGCATGCGTTTGCTTGGCGCAAACTCTCCACCATACTTTTGTATGGCACCTCTGTATGACGTGCACTGTATACTTTGCACTTTCAATCTGTGACATTTCATTGCAAGACGATATGTTTAACTATTCACATTGCTTCTTTGTAGCTCGACTCAAAAATTGGCTTGTATATTGGACAATCAAAAAGCAACAATACAACATTGCAGGTCAGTAAATCACCTCATTTATTGTTGCAGGTCATTTATGCTTTATCTATCTGCTTGTTTTAGAATTTTTTGCATTACTTTCTTTGCTTCAGTTTATTTGGATCTCGTTTTCAAGACTATACACTTGATGTCGATCTCTGCACATGCTAGTTACACACACAACTCTTTACATGCGGTTGCTAGTCAATGCATGTGATGTATTACAATAGTGAATGCATGTGGTGTATCACAGTTGTAATGCAAATAACCTATGAACTTTGAGAATAGCGGAATTAAGAGAATTAGAGTGAGTATTTTTGTGAGATTACTTTGAGAACTTGGAGGGTGAACTTAATTGATGGTAGCAACATAAACATAGTACTTAATTAACTTGGCATGAACAATACTTTTGCAAAAGAGAGAGTATTAGAGAACATGACAATAGATGAGGACCGGATTTACTTGGAGCCGGTCCCCCCTCCAAAAAGGCGTTTGTATTATAGATTCTCCCATCAAGAGAGACTTTGTTACAATACAATCTTTGTGTTCCTTGTGACCTTGGTGATGCTATGAAGATGGAAAGCTTCATGCATCACGAGCTTAACATAAACTTTGCAAAAAGCATTAACTTTCCTAAGCCTCAGTCCCAAGGCATCAAACACCTTCGAAGGTGGAGAGAGCTAGCGGGGAATGAGGGTAGGGAAGAGGAAGAAGAAACATTCCATAGGAGAAAGAAATAGTTCCTCACTTATCATCACTCTTCTTGCTTAGCATAGCATAATAGCATAGTAATGAAGATGAAGAAGATCGCAAGCTTAAGCATTGAAGCATGGCTCTTGGTTGGATTTGCATTCCATAGCCAAGAGTGTTGGTGTAGGCTCTCCACTTCTCAACAAACTTGGAGAAGGACATGGAGCTCTTGCATTTTGCACTCCACACAATGAGAGAAGGTGTGTGTGTGTGTATGTGGGAGAGTATACATCCCCTCTCATGCTTGGTCCACACCTCTCTCTCTCTCTCTCTCTCTCTCTCTCTCTCTCTCTCTCTCTCTCTCTCTCGTATTATTTTATTATTTCCTTTGGACATATGTCCTCTTTTTCTTTTTTGAGAGAAAGAACTTAATTGTTTATCTTTATGTATCTAAATTCCCTTTAAAACCTATCCAATAATATTCAAACACATCATGAGGGCCACATGTGGAGGATCATTTGAACATGTGTCTTTTATGCTTATTAAGTCATTTGGTTGAATGGAATACTTCAAGGACTTATTCAATCAAGCACGGCACTTTCATGTCTTTTGAGAGTTATCTTTAAATTGAATACTTCAAGAACTTTAATCATTTAAGCATGTGAGAAACACCTCAAGCTTTTGGGTAAAGCTCCCACTAAAACTTAGCAAGCCAACAAGCACCTCATGCTTGGATAGGATTCCCACCTCAAAGTAAGCCCTAGCTTGCCTAAGTAAGGCTCTTCTATGCTTGTCAACAGCAGGTTTTTGCCTTTGTTGAGAGATGGATATAGCCTCCTTAACCTTTTGAAAAGATTCTTGTAGGTCATGGCTATACTCATCAGCAGCAAACATCTTCCCATGTACTTTAAGTAGCAAGGGACTTTTAGGTCTTCCCTCTCTGATCTTAAAAGGTGCTTTTCCTGTAGTAGTATAGACATTATTATTGTACACATACTCTACAAGGGTTAAGTACTTCTCCCATTGTGATTGTTGATCTACTTCTGTAACATAAGTCTTTAGTAGATCGAGTATCGTAAGATTGGCTATCTCACTTTGGCCATCCGTTCGTGGGTGGTAGGCCAAAAAGGGAAATTCAATCTTGTATCTAGATTTTCAAAGAGACCTTTCCAGAAATTACTGATCATTCTAGGATCTCTATCTAGCACGATGGATGTTGGTAATCCATGGTATTTGAAAATTTGAGATATGAAAATGGTTGCCATTTGGTGTGCCTTAATAGTCTTTTTGACATGAATAAAGTGTGCTTGCTTGCTAAACCTGTCGATTATTGTCCATATTCTCGTATTCCCATGGATAGACTTGGGTAATCCAAAGATAAAATCCATGGATATACTCTCCCATGTTGAATTAGGGATTGGCAATGGCTGGAGTAATCCAGGTTGTTTCCCTCTATCATCCCTCGATGCCCCGCATAGGGAGGAGCATGGGATTCATACATGACTTTCTCACGAAGGGAGTGGGTAACACATAGCCTATTGCCATGGAGAAGATAACCATCCTGCAAAAGGTGAATGGTTCCTTTTTCTTTCCCAAAGCAAGGGCTGACATTACATCTTTGAATTTAGGGTCAATAGCATACTCATCTATCATGGAAGATAGATCATTGTGAGTTGCTATAGACACTGCATTGACTTTTGTTCGTCGTGAAAGTGCATCGGCCACTTGATTGTGCTTATCAGCAATGTGAGCAATATGAAAATTAAATTGCGAAAGAAAATTTTTCCACCTCATTTGTTTGTCGGAAAGCTTTGTTTGCGTCATGAAGTACTTGAGACTTTGATGGTCTGTTCGTAAAATAAATGGTGTCCCCAATAAATAGTGCTTCCATGTGTCTAAGGCATGTAGAACAACTAAAAGCTCTTTCTCATAAATGCCCAAGACCTGTTCATACGTATTGATCCTTCGGCTCTCCATATGCTATGGCATGCCCTTCTTGAAGCAAGACTGCTCCAAGACAAGCATCACATTGGATCTCAAATGGATTTTAGAGATCCGGAAGCATGAGGACTGGTTGAGAGATAAGCTTCTCTTTGAGATTGTCAAAAGATTTTTGCTCCTTAGCAGTCCATGAATACTTTACGTTCTTTGTTAAGTCATGTAATGGTCCTGCTATTTGAGAAAATTTTGCTATGAAGCGTCTATAGTATGCACACATACCAATAAAGCTTCTTAGCTCATGTAGATTCCTTGGATTAGGAAATGCTTTTATTACCTCTAACTTCGATGGATCCATATGGATACCATCTTGAGAGATAATATGACCTAAGTATTGAATCTCTTGAAGGAAAAATTCGCTTTTCTTTTGGTTGAGAAAAAGCTTGTTCTCCCTCAATGCTTGAAAAATCACTTGGAGATGTTGCTTGTGTTCCTCCAAGGACTTGGAGTAGATGATGATATCATCATAGAACACTCCAATGAACTTGAAGTAGGGTCTAAATATTATCTCCATCAAACGATTGAATGTGGCAGGTGCATTGGTCAAGCCAAAAGGCATGACTAGATATTCATAAAGACCAAACGTTGTACGAAACGCGGTCTTTAGGATATCTTCCTCCACTATCCTTATTTGATGATAGTCACTTTTAAGGTCAATCCTACTGAAGTAGGTAGAGACTTATAGCTTATCAAACAGATCTTCTACCCGAGGTACGGGAAATCTGTTTTTGATAGTGATACGGTTTAGTGCGCGATAGTCCACACACATGCGATATGTACCATCTTTCTTTTGCACTAAAAGGACTAGAGAACAAAAGGGAGAGGAGCTAGGCCTCACCATCCCTTTGTCTACCAATCCTTGTACTTGCCTTATAGTCTCCTCTTGTTGAGCTTGGGAAACTCGATAAGGAGGCTTGTTAGGTGGTGAGCTTCCTGATGGGAGCTCAATTCGATGGTCATCATCCCCTCGTTTTGGAGGTAAGTCCATAGGGATATCATTGATGAACACATCTTGGAATCCTTTTAGAAAGTTAGACAAGTCTAACTCTTCTTGCTTCCTACCATTTTCACTTGATAAACCATTAGCATCATTAGTGGATTCTTTGACAAAAATCATGTATGCAAAAATCGAGCTTTTCATTGACTTATCAAAAGCTGATGGATTTACAAGTGGTATAGTACGACCAGACTCATTAGCATCTATATACATGTTCTTTCCCCTGTAGGTGAAGTTGATTCTCCTTTCAGGGAACTTCATGTTGATAACCATGCGATCAAACCATGGTGCCCCTAGGATAGCATCCTCATGTTGGAGAGGAGAGATGAAAAAGTCTTCTTTGTCGACATAGCTTTGGACATGAAGCCTCAACTTCCCAATCAAGGGAGTAACGGAGGCTTGCTATCCATTGAAATTTGTGTCAGCCGTTACAATATCTCCCATCTCGAAATCTTGAATGCCCAACTTGGTGGCCAACTCCGTTGCTATGAATTTGTGAGTAGAGCCAGGGTCAAGAGCCAGGGTCAAACAAGATGAAGGCATTATGCTCCCTTACCTTTCCTCAAGCATAGGAGAGAGATGATCCTTTGCAATGAGCATCCTCTTTTGGAGCTTTGATGGTGGAAACCCTAGGAGTCTCATTGCGATCATCTTTCTTGGGGCAAGAACGATAGCCATATCCTTGCTTCCCACACTTAAAACACTTATGGTCCTTGAGAAAATCTTCAAACTCTTCATGAGAGAGTTTGTTTTTAGCTTTATAAACTCCCTTCTCCTTGGACCTATTGTTGTTGTTGTAGGAAGTGCCTTGGGAAGAATTTTGGGCATTGGTTTTTCCCTTTGCATCATTTTTATCTTTGTTTTCCATGGGTTTGACATTTTGTCTAGCCCCTTGTTGGAAATTGATGCGGGAAGCAACCATGGGATGGTGGATTACTTCGGTGATAGAACTAGGCCGTTGCGAGTTGACATACTCGGCCATTTCTTTAGGTAATCCCGCACAAAATTACTGCTTTTGCTCGGCGAAGTCTATCTTTTGGAAGACAGTAGCCTTGAGATGTAAGTCCCAAAACTTGTCCACATATTTGTGAATAGACTCATGTGAGAGAAGCTTCAAACTGCGCCATTCAGTAAGTACTTTGTCGTTTGCATCGCTTGCAAGGAATTGCTTCATGATGGAAACTCGTAGAGTTTTCCATGTCTTTGGGGCTTCACCGTTTCCACAAAGCTAGCCCACCATTGACGAGCTGATTTTTTAAAGTGCATAGCTACATGGCGTAGCTTGGAGGACTCCGTGAAGCCCTCGTCTCCAAAGGCCGCATCAAATTGTTGGATGAAGGCCAATACTTTGTCAGTGGCACCAAAGGTGCTATCATAGGTGAGAAAAGAGATGCTCTTTCCTCCCTCTTTGAACTTCTTGAGCTTTTGTGATCTTCACCATGCAGGGTATGATTTGCGATGTCCTCCCCTCTTGTATTCTCTAGGAGAATAGCCATAGATTTCGTCGGGAGAGGAGGAGGGTGAAGAAAAAGGAGAAGAGGGTGATCTCTTTCTTGAACTTTTCTTCCTTTGTTTCCTCTCTTCCCTTTCGGAGTGACAAGGAGAAGGACTATGTGTTGACCGTTTCCTCATGGGAGGAGTTGGCGATCATCTAGATCGCTATCTTCGTGGAGCCACATCTTCAGAGGAACTTAGGGATTCATTACTTTCTTGTTCTTTGGATTCCTCCTCTCGTATGGGAGAGAGTCTTCTTTTGGGGGTCTCATCAAGAGGCCTCCTAAGCTCTCTCTCCTCTTAGAGAGGAAGGAAAATCCCATAAGCACGAAGTTGTTGAGTAACTTCGGCTTGCAAAGTAGGGTTGCCCATAGCTTGATGCAACATAGTAACAGGATAATTGATAAACATGGGGGCATCATCATTAGCACCTTCATGTGCAAAATCAAAGTTATCAATGTTCATTCTACTCTCTTGGTTATTGTTAGTCATGCTAATTATATTTATGTGTTTACTTAGTGTATTCTTTGGAAACTCAAAACCTTAGTTGCTACTCCTCTTAGCCTTTGAAAATAGGCACTTAAGTATCTACACCCACGGTTCGAATTGGTTAATTATAGAGAGTAGTGGGGTAGGTCTAACATAGCAGAATTGCCGAGGAATAGCTCCTTTTGGACTTCTTATGGCTCAATAATGATAAAGCCGTAGGCAAGTCTAAAAAGACCCCATTATTAAGACCAAAGCTCCCGAGGTGTGCACCATATCTCACATAGTGGGCTCAAGAAAACCAATAATAGATCCTATTCCCACTTACCCTAATATAATTAACAAAATCAACCATTATAGGCTACTTAAGGACCTCTCTTCTTAGGCAAGAAAAAAGAAACCAAATGCTATGATACCAATGTAATACAAATGGCCTATGAACTTTGAGAATAGCGAAACTAAGAGAATTAGAGTGAGCATTTTTGTGAGATCACTTTGAGAACTTGGAGGGTGAACTTAATTGATGGTAGCAACATAAACATAGTACTTAATTAACTTGGCATGAATAATACTTTTTCAAGAGAGAGAGAGAGAGAGAGAGTAGTAGAGAACATGACAATAGATGAGGACCGGATTTACTTGGAGACGGTCCCCCTTTGAAAAAGGCGTTTGTATTATAGATTCTCCCATCAAGAGAGACTTTGTTACAATACAATCTTTGTGTTCCTTGTGACCTTGGTGATGCTATGAAGATGGAAAGCTTCATGCATCACGAGCTTATTATAAACTTTGCAAAAAGCATTAACTATCCCAAGGCCTCAAACACTTTCGAAGGTGGAGAGAGCTAGCGGGGAATGAGAGTAGGAAAGAGGAAGAAGAAACATTCCATAGGAGAAAAAAATAGTTTCTCACTTATCATCACTCTTCTTGCTTAGCATAGAATAATAGCATAGTAATGAAGATGAAGAAGATCGCAAGCTTAAGCATTGAAGCATGGCTCTTGGTTGGATTTGTATTCCATAGCCAAGAGTGTTGGTGTAAGCTCTCCACTTCTCAATAAACTTGGAGAAGGAGATGGAGCTCTTTTATTTTGCACTCCACACAATGAGAGAATGTGTGTATATGTGGGAGAGTATACCCCCCCTCTCATGCTTGGTCCACCTCTCTCTCTCTCTCTCTCTCTCTCTCTCTCTCTCTCTCTCTTTTATTTCCTTTGGACATGTGTCATCCTTTTCCTCTTTGAGAGAAAGAACTTATTTAGTTATTTTTATGTATATAAATTCTCATTGGACCCCTTTAAAACCTATCCAATAGCATTCAAACACATCATGACGGCCACATGTGGAGGATCATTTGAACATGTGTCTTTTATGCTTATTAAGTCATTTGGTTGAATGGAATACTTCAAGGACTTATTCAATCAAACATGGCACGTTCATGTCTCTTGAGAGTTATCTTTGAATTGAATACTTTAAAAACTTCAATCATTTAAGCATGTGAAAAACACCTCAAGCTTTTGGGTAAAGTTCCCAATAAAACTTAGTAAGCCAACAAGCACCTCATGCTTGGGTAGGATTCCCACCTCAAGGTCAGCCCTATCTTGCCTAAGGTCAAAGGACTTTTAAACACTAACTTTTGGAGGTCTTTAATGAAGCTAACCCTACGGTCTTCAAGCTCCATTAGGTAGCATTGCTCTTTAACATACCATCTCTCATTTGAATCTCTTTTAACCTCGGCCTTGTGTTGAGACAAATCCATAAACACATGTCTATATTCTAACCCTTGTTCCCGTTTATTCTCCCACATTAAATGATCAGTTTGATATGAGAGAATCATTTGGGTTGGTTCGATATTAAATTTTATTACAACAATAGTGAATTCACCTTGTGCATCTTTACTTTAGCTCTAAATAATTGATACCATACTAGGTGTTGAAATAATTGATATCATACTATATACGTCCTCATTTCTCTCGTACTAGGTGTCAGTATGAAGTTCTCAAGACCTAGAAGATTACAGTCCAAGTATCAATAATCTAGGGAGCAAATTGCAACCAACTTGAAACTAGCTTACCGTCCATATGCTAGGTCATGGTTTAAAATTACTGCGTTGTATAAAGATTGGAGCATGCAATCTGACATCTTTGCTCACAATCTAGAAATATGTCCCTGCTGCACGGCGGCATACCTCACATATATAGCGATAAACGAGGTCGACAGACAAATAAAATAGACACTCGTACTGTCCTCACTTCTGTATTATTTTGGGTGCTTTGCCATCGGAGCGGGAACAACAAGACTTAACAGTATTGCATCTAAAATACATTACCAGTTCAAGATACCAACCACGAATCAACAGTAACCCCTCTCTATTCAGGACACCGATGAGTGATATTTGGACAAAAAAGGGGCATATATTATAATTATAGAGAAGCTATCCATGTTATAAAGGCAGATATTATAATTATGGAGGAGCTATCCATGTTAATCCAAACGACATTTTACCTTATCATAAGACAAAATGTTAACATAACAAGGAATACATTGGCAGATCCCTTCAACAACAAATGTGTTCTCTTTCTCGATAATCTTGCCCAACTACCCCCAGTTTGTAGTCATGCACGGGAGCTTTGTAACACATGCCATATCACAAGCTTGGTCTACTTTCTACATGCAACTTTCTATAGGATGTCATGCTCTGTAAGACATGCAACGGACCAACGGACCCTGAATTGCTTCAATTCTTGACCATTATTCGTGAAATTTCGAAAACCAGTTGTAGACGAGATCAATTGTACCTTGGGTACATGTATTATAGATGAAGCACATAAGCATGACTACATCAACAACTCTACTCTGATAATTTGTACTCACAGGAGACTTCCAATACTATAAAAACCTGGCCTTGAATAAGTTGAACAATCAAACCGACATTACAAAAGTTGAAATAAAGACGAATGGGGGTAACATAAATGTCCTTCAGTAGTGGCTCCTAGAGTCTAAGTTCAACGAGCTAGATTTTATCGCAATTGGCATGTGCTGCATGATCACTGAAAACACCGACTTGACAATCGGTGTGGCAAACGGTGCAACATGCTTTGTCGATGCCATAGCACAAAACAAAGAAGGTGAGGTTACATGTATCACTATCCTCATTCATTGTACTCATCATAACTACAAAAGAAGAAAGGCAAAACACAGTCAACATCCACCTTCTATGCTACCAACCACTCGATGAAATTTTTCTTTTTGAAATACTTTCCGTTTGCAAGAATTTACATGTAGCACATATACTAGAAAAAAACATTCAATAGTAGACAACCTCGCTTGGATATACTCTCAACTATAATTATCCCTATAATCTTGAATAATTGATGCGCTTAACTTTGTCTACGCCCATAAACATGATTTCAAATGTATATCCATTTCACGTAGTGCCGCCCTTGCCAAATTAGTCATGCTCTTGTTTCCTTCAGTGCTAGATACTAAATGTCAATTTGCATATGTCTTAGTGTATTCTATAGATGTTATATAGCAAGGCCCACCAAGCAAGGCTAATTCTAACTAGCAATTCCAATTTTTAACTTGAAGGCCACTGTGGCCTTGTCTACTGTAGACGACCTTGTTTAACAACCTTACCCTAGTTGAAAAATCATACAGAGGAAATGTGTATGGGTAGCAAAATCGGGCCTATGTCCAGACACAAATCAATGTGAACAACCCACAACTTCTGAAAGCTCAGCACGATGGGCCTTCTCGCGAGGAAGCTCAGAGCTGCCATGGCGAAGAGTTGCATTCTGCTACTAATGCTTTTCTTGACGAAAAGATTTGTGGTTGCAGAAGAGAGGGAGCCCATGCCTTTTTTTAGCAGGTCTTATCCGTTTCTGAAAGCAACTGCTGAGTGCCCTGCCTCCGTCGCCCTCAAGCTGAACGCGTGTGTATCCGTCTTGGGTGGCGTGTTGGGCGATCCGCTTCTCACTCCTTGTTGTGCCCTCCTCCTCAAACAGGCAGATCTGCATGCCCAATACATGTGCTTGTGTGAGGCCATCAATGCAGGAGCCCTTGGAGTGGTGCCTTCCTTCGTTAAACCCCGGGTCATCGTTAACATCTTGATCACCTGCGGTTTAGAAGTGCCTTCGAAGGTTGTCTGTCCTTGAGCGAGAAGCAGGCTTCTGCAAGCAGAGCCTCCAACACATTGCAGTTCAGTTAAGCTAGCTTAATCAACTTCACCCTCTGTGCACAGTTGGACGAGGTGAAAGAGAATTGTATGTATATATGGCATGCCCTTCTACTTGGCTAAGATGTGGTGGCAGTGTTCTTGCTATATGGAGGTCAAATGCTGATTGTTCGTTGCATGTGGCCGCATATCACTTGGCTTCTGCAAGACCAGAAGCTTTGGATTTGTCTTTATGCAGGTCAGATCTCCAACAAAACCTTCAAGTAAGCAAATTGGGTTAGACAACGAAAGTAGTATACATGTGTTGATTATCATCCTACTATCACTACATAGAGGCGTTAGTTTAAAGCCATCAAATGCTTAGACATATGTGCTTTTCATGCCAACCCGTCGAGTCCTGCTAATCTCAAAATTTGGATCATGTCTATTGATTTGTTGTCAAGGTATTGAGAGCTCATGTAGTTGGATATTTTCCTCCCTATATCAATGATTATATTGTCCCAAAAAACCTGTTAATTCTCAAAGCCACCATGTAGAGAGTATTGCCTTTAATGTTCGTCCATGAGTCTCTTATTACCTGATGAATACAATAATTTCTACATCACATGTATCTGCGATTAGCTGCCCCATTTGGTGGAGACTTATAACAAACACTCGGTATATACCATCACAGCAATTCGCCACACGTTTGATTAGTGCGATGCATTGTTACATGATAGTCTACTTGTTTGAGAAATTTGAACTTATGATTTTGTCCCAAGTAGTTAGTTCGACAAAATCTAGTACTCGGTTGTGTATTTGATTTATGAAAGGCCTTTTTCTGCAGATGAGGCAAAAAAATTCTTTCGTACACTACACAGAAACTGTCGGATATGATGTTCATTTGTGACCTGAATTATGAATGCTTTAATTCAAAGTCAGCAAATCTGATTTTGAACAAGTGTGGCTCAATGTTTTTGAGAATTTTCTTTATGGGGCAAGGCAGCTTCTAAGTTTTGCTAGGACACGATTCCTAATTTAGTTGAACAATTGTAGTTGCTGACACCATACTTAAATAGGGAAATTTCCTATTTTAGTTAGGAAAATTGGCTCGACAAGGATTAGTTTACGTGCCGTGCTAAGTGTACAAGGCTTGGGACCTATGTATGTGGGTATGAACATGGATATACGGCCAATTCGAATGGAAGCTCAAAACTTACATAACCCTCCAACACCCGGCTTTTGAAAAAAAAAAAAGATGCCCTCAAAATTAGTCTCGCTTTTGATACCTTTTTGTCTTTATATTCCCAAGTTGCACTTTAGAACAACAAAGTGGAGTTGAAATTAGCAAATGTTCACGAGCCATGGGTTGATGGCAACGCTCTCCTTGGCATACTTGGTGTCTAAAACAACTCGTCCTAATAATGTCCATCATCAAGTAGTTTGGTTTTGTTGGCTGTGATCCATCATCGAGGACGCACTAGGCATCAAACAGTCCATGACAACTTGGGGCCATGTACAAAGAATGCATTATAAGACAAATAATTTATGAACAATGTGGGGTAGAACTTTTTCCAAAGTTCACATGTTTAAGCTTAATCAAAATAAAACTCAGACTGGAGAGGGATCTTTCATATACACCATTGTCAAATTGTATTTATAATAGTCATAACCATCTCCTTTGCAAAGATGATTGGTTACACAGAGGATAATTGATTGTTTAAATATTCAAAACCACTTCATGTTTGTCGTGCAACTCGTAAGCACATAAGATTCTCTCCATAGAAAAGCAAAATACCAAATGATCATACATGCGATATGTATGGGACAAAGTACATGGTCATTGCAATCTTATCATCTTCAACCAAGGATCCACCTAGAGCTTCATATTATTGAGGTAACAACAATTTGACATACTTGCACATTGAGATGTGTCTTGCACTTGACCACAATAGTTACCCTCCAAGTGGAAAGCTTTGATTTGATGTGCAAGGCCATGTGAACATTGAAGCCTCTCTCATTTTCTCTCCCAAGGATGAAGATGTTGCATTGGGCACATTGAGGCTCATGTGGTAGCCAACCTTACCTTTCTAAATAGAGTTGATTGTTTAATTACAGAGGTTAGCTTGGAACTCAATGGAAAAGATTGTGCATAATTAGTTGTCTCACTAATCTATTCAATAGTTAATTACATTTTAAAAAAATTACATGGTAGGTTGTCATGATTTCACAAAGTTAGCATACTACATTTCCATGTTCACCTATATTTTTACACTGCATTTCCATGACCTCTGGGACTCCCCTTACCTTGAAAGTCTCCTCGACCACCTGTGTTCTATATATGATTGTTATTTTGTTGTTGTGCATGGTGGTTGGGGATTCCCATTTGGTGAACTTGGTGTGCTCTCAGACCATTTGTTCATGGTCTGTGTGAAGGAGGTAAGGCTCATTGCTATTGACTAGGTCCGGTAAATTTTCAAATACAATGACACTTTTAATCATAAAAATCCAAGTGGAGTAATTGGATCCATGAAAATTTCTCTTCCCTTGTTAAAAATTGATAGATGGCTTAAGAGGATTGAAGCAATGAAAATAGAATAAGTTAGAGATACTTACCTCGATTTTTTTGATATTTTATGTGATGGATGTCAAAGGCGTGCTCAAGATATGATTTGTTGTCAATTTGATGTCTTTGACAAAAAAAGGCTTTTGACTTGCAAGGTGCCACCCAGTTTACGGTATCATGAGAAGAAGAAGAAGAAGAAGACGACGAAGAGAATTTTAACGTCGTAGGAAACTATACCAAGAGACCTTAAAGAGATATCTCTCTGCTCAAAAACTTGAGCAGGTTGTAAAAGACCTCTTGAGGGAAGGAGAGATATTAACACTAGTTCTGTAATCGTACACTCAAGTGTCCTAAGACACTAAATTGTCCTGTTTTTTCAACAACTTGTCATAATTATTTGATAAGCTAGAAAAAAGATTTATAGGTCACGCTCATATAAGCCCTAGGTCACTTTAAGAACATAGCCAAAAAAAATTAATTCTATCAAAATTAATAACAAAGTAGGATTATGTGATAAGTTTTAGATTAAAAAATCATAAAAATTTAATGCAATTTTAACAAACTTTCCATAACTTGAATAAAACTTCTCATCAAAATAATATTTTGCATAGATTTCAAGATGTATGGATATGAAAAAACCTTTTATTGCAAGAAATTGAGCTTCATAACTTAGATATGAGTTTATATTTTTGTTATAATAAAAAACCAAAATCTTGAAAACGTTGACAAAGAGGTCTTGCATGCCTCTTTTGTTAACATGATGCGGTTATGGGACAAAACTTAAGGTCTACAATGTATCTATAGGCCAACACCCATCAATTAAGCAATTTTCAAGGTTTCAAACTCATAAGAATCTTTGTGATTTAAGATCATTTAAGAAAATTCAAACTCATAAGAATCTTTGTGATGTAAGCTCATTTAAGAAAGTTTATAGTGTATAATTTCTTGCAAAAACAACATTGCTATGAAAAACTAATGAGGTTACGAAGCAAAACTTAAGGTCTACAATGTATCTATAGGCCAACACCCATCAATTAAGCATTTTTCAAGGTTTCAAACTCATAAGAATCTTTGTGATTTAAGCTCATTTAAGAAAATTTATAGTGCATAATTTCTTGCAAAAACAACATTGCTATAAAAAACTAATGAGAGTGTGTATATAAATTTCCCAATTGTGTCCATATGAGGTACTTGTATACAAATAAGTGAGATGAATAAAAAAATCAAAAAGCAAACTTTGTTTTAAGGCTATTCTTTTATAAATAGAAAATAAGAATTACAACATGCGTAATTTTTGGGATATTACATAAATCACCATATGTGGCTTGCATAACCATCGAATACTATCACTTAATAATGGCGTCATAGATCTAGTGTATATGCATCTTAAGACATTTCAATGTTAGATGAACTATATGTTTTATGTGGTCGCTAATTGAATTCATGGACATTGCATATTTGACCCGCACAACTTTCTATATTTAATTCTAGTCACAAAAAAAAGAAATACATGACAATTGCAAAAATATCAAACACGTATATAAGTTGTTATCACGTAGAATACATGCTTTTTGCTCATTTTTTTCTTAAACTGGAGTACGAGTTTTAATGAAACATTGACCATTGTTTTGTGTAGGTGCTTTGCATGAGTGTAGTTACTGTTGAGGTTGTGTACAAAAGTGAGGGATTATAATTTTTATGAGTACTGTGGGTAACATTTTATAACTTTATGAACGCATTTCTTGAGATGTTTTGTAGATTTCATGTAGCATTTTATTTAAATCTGTGAAAAAAGGACACTTTCCTTTCTAGTACCAAACTAGTAATAAAGTTGTAGTGTTATGGTTGGTGGGGCCGTGGGCAGCTACAACCGGTTGTAAGCTAGCAAAATAGAAGACCAAAGGAGTTATGAGAAGTGAGCACCTAGTCTCGGATGCTGGAGCCACCATTATCCAACAAAACATAAGAAGTGCAAACGTAATTACTGGTGGGTTATAGAGGCGTATGCCATGTTAATGGCTATCGATCGTGGTGTTTATGAAGTTGCAAACCGGATGCAAAGAGTGTTCTAAGAAGATTGTTTAGGCCCTTGGCTAGGCTACAACTGGGGATCATGGGGTGCAATGTTATGGTTGGAATTGAAATCTCTCTCTCTCTCTCTCTCTCTCTCTCTCTCTCTCTCCCCCCCCCCCCCCACACACACCTTGAGTGCATCAAGTGGCATTAGAGCCTTGGTTATCGGCTTGGGCATGGAGATAGATCACCAAATATTGGGAGTTTGATGGCTCAATTCAAAGAGATGTATGATCTTGTGGAACCTCAATAAAGAGTGTGCAAGTCCATGTGAGTTTAAAATTGTGTGCCGCAACATCACTATTTTGTAGCTTACTTATCTCCTTGTAGAAGGTAAATTTAAGAATTCTGTATGTATGTTTTGATGAGATCTACAACTTTGAGAATAGAGTTTCTTCAAATTCTGCATCATTTTGTATCTATTTTGCGCAAACTAATTGTGTGCAAATAATAATAATTGTCTATTTCTTACATTATGGCAAGTGTAGCATGCTTCTTCAGATTTTGCATCATTTTGTAGCCATTGTGTGCAAAAAAAAATCAATTGTCTTTTTATTGCATTGTGCAAGTGTAGCATGCTTTTAAAATCACTAAAGGTGCTTAAAGTTGTGTGTGCAAGTTCTAAGATATGGATATGGATGTGTAGCAATGTTTTAGTGGTTGCCATATATGATAGTTGTGTTTTTGTATTTTATCCATTTGTGATGAGTTATGTGCATTGCGATTTGTACTTTGGATGCAAGAATTTTTGCATATGGTTATGCTCTCAATGTACACTTGATTTCAATGTATATGTCAGTGTTGTGTTTTGATGAGATGCCATTTATAAGACGGGGTTGTCACATCAAAAAAATGGAATCTTCTAGAGTATAAGGAATTGATGGCATGCTATATAGCAATGGATAGATCCCAATGAGTACATTCTAAATCCAAAAGGTCCGACAAGTTTTAATTTCATTTGTAAAAAAATTATCGTGTGCCCGTTTTGGACAAGAGGGAGAAAGTCAAAGTCCTTATAGGGCCCATTTGAGAGTCCAAAATTTTCCTAATGCGATTTGGTTTCTTTCTAAGTATGTGTGAGCATTGAAACTTGATACCAGTTTATGGTATACAAGTGGTTATGCTTTGAGATCTGAGCATTAGATGCCAGTGATCACTCTTGATGCTTTATCTTGTTTATGGTAATCTGACTCAGTTTGTGGTCTCCTAGTACCAATTTACAATAGCTTTGATGCATGTTTAGCAATGTGCTTTTCCATCTCATGTGTGATTGAGGTAGATTTTAGTTGCAGTGGGAGTTTACTAGATTTTGAGTGGCTTGCTTAAGTCTTAAGTATTGATACTACTGGTGAAGTGTATGTTTCCAATGACTTCCATATTTTTTATGATACACATGGCATCAAGAGAGAGCATGCTTCTGCTCATACACTGGCCAAAATGGAGTTGTGGTGAGGGAATGGATAACATGATTCAAGAGAGAATTTGTGATCTTCAAATAAGGCACTTGATGGTGGCATTCTAGAAGAAGCTTGGAGTAGTCAAAATCCATCACATGATCATTTGCGAGTGTTTTGTTGTAAGAATTTTTCTCATGTTCCCAAGGAGCTTAGAAAGAACCTAGAGCTAAAGTGTACAAAGTGAATTATCATTGAGATGAAGAGAGTACAAAAAATGGGTGATTGCATGTGCGATCTAATTTCTCATAAAACTATCCATAGCAATGATGTGATATTCCTTGATAATAAAATGCATTAGAATCCTTCTAAAGAGCTTGAGGTGAGGAAGGTTTTCCATGCAACACAAGGTGAAGAAATGTGTGCACAATGATGCTCCTATTAGCTCTAGCCATGCAAAGAGTAGTGGCATTGCATTGAGTGATACTAAAATTCTAGTGGAATAGTTGGTTTTTCATCAGATTCTATTGCAATGAGAGGTTTGACATTGGATCCTAGGTTTCTTGAGAAGTTTGTGATGAGCCTAGATTACATTCTATTGATGGATTGTGGTGAGCCCTCCTTCGATGCTCCTTCAATGATGAGGCTATGTTATGGGATGACTAGCTTAATTGGGAGAGTGATAAGAACGAAGAGATGGATGCTTTGAAAAAGAATGATACTTGGGACTTAGAACCTTTTCCAAAAGAAAAAAAATTCTTTGATATATAAATGGGTCTACAAGTTGAAGATCACACCCAAAAATGGGAAGCCAACGTACAAGGCTAGACTAGTTGCCAAAGGTTTCAAGGAGAAGTAAGGCATAAACTTTGACAAGTTTTTTTTCACTTTTCAAGACTCACGGGGATCACTACAATTAAAAAATGTCTATCAAGTGGATTCAATAGTGGGGATTAGTTTATTCTATTATTTTTCACATTTTTATATATAGAAGGGTGTTGAAAAATGATCTTTTTTTTTTTAACAAATTGAGTAGAAAAAGGATCCCTTTCATTGGTGAAAAATTCATAGCTAAGGGGGTTTTATAAATACTTCTTGAGCACACACGATATATAAGCTTTACATATAGTGACCCCCCCCCCCCCCCCCCGAGTTTGAAGAACACTACCTTGCAAATAGTACTTGCTTTGGTTTTCAAAGAGGAGATGGAGCTAGTCAAAATGGATTTGAAGACATGTTCTTACATGGTGACCTTTATGAGAACATTTGCATGCACTAGCTAGACTTTTTTGTTGAGTATGTAAAAGAGTAGAGGAGCTTAAGAGAATCCTTTATGGTTTGAAGTAGGCACTAAATGAATGGTGAAGTTTGATGCTTTTATTATGTCTGAAGTGTATAGATGAATCTAAATTGATCATGGCCTCTTCATTGGTCATCACATTAGGTAGGCCATTGTAGCTAGATAGTTGATACTTATTTTCACTCTTGTCAAGTTTGTTTGGCCATTGTGAGTCTTGATAATTGATGTTTTGAATTCATAATCACATATGGAAATCTATCAATATTTTTCCCATCATGAATTTCTCTTTATTTTCCATTAATGTTATTGCATATCATTTATGTGTAGGCTCTCTACCTCTCTACTTGCTTGGACAAGGAGAGGGAGCTCTTGCACTTTGCATTTCACACAATGAGAGTGTGTGTGGGAGAGTATACCCCTCAAGCATGCCCCCTACTTGCTTTGGCTGACCCCCCCTTGTAGCTCATGCTTGAAGCTCATTGGACCCCTCCAGGCCTAGCCAATCACAAGCAAGAGTCATACCAAGCAAGCATGCTAGTCTTGGGACAAGTGTCCCCCTTTCCCCTTTGAGAGAGAGGACTTGATAAATTCTAAAACAATTAATTAAATTAACTAATTTATCATTGGACCACTTGGGAGTCCAACCAATAGGCTTTACGCACACCTTGAGGGTAACCTACCTAGGGGCTTGACATGTGTCCTACTTGGCTCTTGGGAAAGGGGTGCCCTTTGGGAGAGAGAGTGGTCAAGAAACCAGCCCCCCTTCTTGCATGGCTAGACTCCTCCTTGTAGGGATTTGCTTTGACTTTTGTGACACCTCAAGCCCCTCAACCTTGGGCCCCGTTCTCACCACAATCACAACCCTTAAGCCCCTCAAGATTGGGTTGGGTTCCCACCTCAAGTACAACCCTAGCACCTCAAGCATCTTAGTCATCAAGCAAGACAAGAACCTCAAGCTTGGGCCAGGTTCCCACTTCAAGCACAGCCCTACCTTACCTAAGGTCAAAGGGCTTTTAACACTAACTATTGGAGGTCTTCAATGAAGCTAACTATTAACTAAGTCAATGTCAGTTAACAGAAGCTGCTAAAGATCAAAGATGTACGGATGCACATAGAAGATCAACATGAAGAAGTAGTAAAGATTGGAGTTACACATTTTTCCAAAATGGTCACGTATTGTATATTCCCGATTTATTTCAAGCCATTGTAATCTTTTAATGTGTTACGGGCTCAATGAGAGTTCCAAGCTGTAAAGAACAGATTAGTTAGTGTGCCTAGGTTGCAGATTCAATAAGTGGTCGAGCCCTAAAGGCCTTGGACATCCGGACATTGCATATTTTTACCCTAGGTATATAAGACAGTGTGTAAAAGAATTAGGGTTCTCAAGCTCATTTGTTGAGAGCACTCTTTGGTGAGAGCTCTTGAGATGTGTGGCTATGGAGTCCTTGAACTTCTCTTTTCTCATGTGACTTCGTTAACACTAATCAATGCTTAATTCTCTTTCACTATGCCTCTCTCATACTTCTTGTGATTGCCTATGATGCTTTGATTAGCTAGATTGTAACTAATTAGTGGTTAGTCCCTCTCTAATCTTGTGTGATTGCCCTCTCTTGCTTGTGTATGCATGTAGGTTTGATTGGAGTGTGGTGCTTGATAGATCTATGTGTGTGTGCTTGCGATTAGTGTATTGCATGATAGATTCGTGTTGTGTACGTCTAGAAATTGTTAGTGTGTGTGATTAGGTTGATTGAAGGGAAGTGGATGTGGATGTGGAGATTGCCCATCGTTGTGGCTTAGCTCCTCCTAGGCCGAGAAGCTCACCTCGTAGAGTCAACCATTCGTGTTTCCATGATTAGCTAACTAATCGTGTGAGTGTTTCCATGCCCTAGTCGGGTAGCTCATCCCTCCGGATTGATAATTTTGTTGGTCATTGGAGCTATGCAATGATGGAACCCCCAACATTTGGCACCGTTGTCGGGGACGATGGCCTACGAAAGTGTAATTGTGGTATAATCGGATGTGTTTCCTCACTAATTTCACTTGTGTGTTTATGTTTTTATGGATTTTGGATGTGTGTGCATGAAGCAATGTGTTCATAATTCCCTAATTTGTCACGGTATCTTGCCAATTGTGTGTTTACACACTCTAATTTCATACTAATCCCTTGCTAATTTGACTAATTTTGCTAACTTACACACTAATTTGCTACGAAGGATTGGAGATTTTAACCGTCAATCGATCTTCATTGGAAAGGTAATTAAGGTGGTATTCTCAACCTCCCTAGAATCTAAAGATGTGTAGAATTGTGTAGAGACTCCAACATGATGCAATGTAATGTCAATGCCATGTTGTTGCAATGACATGTTGATGCTATGATGTTATGAAAAAATTTGGATTGTTCGTTTTCATGCCGTCGTAATGCCAAAATTTTCTAGATTTGGTGGTGAATGTGCATTGCTAAGTGTGTGTTTAATTGATCTAATTGTATGCTTGAATGGTCAATTGCAAGTGTGTGCACTAAAATCAAGTGTGTGCATGCCTAATTTTAGGTGTGTGTGCACTATTTTGCCCTTGATTGTGCACCTAAAAATCAATGTGTGCTTAATGATTTTTCAATTGTGATGATTGATTTGTATTGTGGTCATGCCCAACTAGAGATTTGTGAAATCTTATTGCAATTTCGACAAGATTAACCTTTTTGTGTGTGCACCTAAAGATTGGTAAAAACTGTCAATTATTAGTGTGTGTGCGCCTAAAACATGCTTAATGTGCATGATTAATTTCATTTTTGATTGTATGTTTGGTGTGTGTAATGGTTAATTGCTGCTTTTTGGAGCTCAAAGCAGGGATTTACACACTTCAAATGCATCAAATTTTGACCTAATTTTGCCGCTAATTTTATCGATGTAATTGTCTAGTTTGGATTTTATTGTCAAATTAACTGGCAATTGAATTAATGTGCTTTTTGTGATTTTATTTGGCTACACTGATCCCCTATGTGTGGAGATTTTTTTTAAAAAAGGAGTATTTTTTGAATAATTTTTGATAATTTTTGCTTAATTCCATAAAAAATTGATATCTTGCGATCTTTACGAGCTGTTTTGAATGTGTGGTTATGGCTTGATTTTGAGCGCATTTGAGCTTTCGTTCGTCAAATTTTGAGCGTTTTACTATTTTTGGAGATCGGGTTGATGACTTTGTCGAATTTGGTGTTTTCGATAAAAGCTACTATTTTTGGTGTGCTTTTGCATGTCGAAAGTTTTGATTGTGATTGCCGATGATTTTTAGAGATTTCTAGAATTTTTTGGATTTTCGGGTGATTTTTAGCGTTTTGGCTTATTTTTGGCATTTTTGGACGATTGAAAATAAAATAAAATAAAAAACCGGATTTCGAGCTCGACGCTCTTGCCTTGCGGTGCATAAAATTCTTCGTCGATGGATATTTACGGTCTGTTGGGATAGTTTTTGTCGACATTAAAATACTCCTTTTTTTCTCTCTCTGTGTGAACACCACCCACACCCATCCCTCTCTCTCTAACTTCCACTCTCTCTCCTACCCCTCCCACTAACGCTTATTGTCACTCTCTTTCTACCCCCCTCACACTCTCTCTAACTCACTCTTTCTCACACTAAAATCGCGCTAATTTACATTCTCACTAACTCCCCCTCATTCTCTCTCCGATTACTTTCCCTCTCTCTCCTCCCCACCCACACTCTCTCAACTCTCTCTTGCGTGCGCCACTGTCGCATTCTCTCTCTCTGTCTCTAGCGCGCCACAGGCGCTTTCTCATTCACTCCCTTCTCTACCCGTTATTGGCTGCTCCCGCCTTGGTCTTCGGACCCCACACACACACACACACGTCGTGACACTCTCTCTGTCTTCTCTCTGCACCACTGTCCCACTCCCTCTGTCCATCTCGTCTCTCTCTGCTGCACGCTATCAAGCCTTGCAGTCCCGCCGTCAATCACGCGCGCCAGACTCTCGTGCTGCGCGCTGCTGTGAACTGCAGGTCAACGCTGCCGCCTTCAATCCCATCCACACGCCATCCATCGCCTGTTAGCGTTGTTGCCACGTCTCTGCAGACGCCAGGTAAATCAAAGGTAAAATTCTCCTTTTATAGTCAATTTCCATAATTAATTAAAAACCCAAAATACAATAATTGAAAATTCCAAAAATCCAATATATATATATTTTTTAAAAGAGGGATTTTTAAATCATTACCAAAAAAAGGGAAAAAACCTTTGAAAAACATTTTTAAAAAATCAAAAATTCAATAAAAATTAAAAAAAGGTTTTAAAAATCACCAAAAAAAGAAAAACTCTAAAAAATTCATTAAAAAATAAAAAACCTCATTAAAATTCTATTAAAAATCCAAAAATCCACAAATAATTCACAGGAAATATAAAAAATTCATGGAACTCACAAAAACTCATAAAAAATAAAAAATGACACGGATAAATCACCAAAAAACTTATAAAAATATAAAAACCTCATAGAAAATTCATTAAAAAAAAACACACAAATAAATCCCTAAAAATGAAAAAAATTTCTTAACAACTCTTAGAAAATCCTTTAAAAAATTCAAAATATGGCCAAAAAAATCACAATAAACCATTAAAAAATCATAAAATCTTCAAGAACTCCATAAAAATTCTTAGAAAATTCAAAATTTCACAAAAGTATAATCGAAATAAAAAGAAAGTCGTCAAAAAAGCCAGAAAGAGGCAGAAAAGCAAAAAAGCAAAGCCTAAAGAGTCGCACACAGAGCAAACTGCGCAAAAGCAAACAAGTCCAAAAAAAAAACAAAGCCGAGAAAATTACACACCGCAAAGCGACCCAGATCAACAAAAAACCGATCGAAGAAAGCGAGCAAAAAGACCAACTAGAAGCCATGAGAGGCAGAATTTCTTAAAGTTGTCAAAATCAAGCGTACAAATTGAGCTTCGAATTGGACGAACAGGGACGCAAATCACGGTGGATTGTAGATTAGGCTATTCAGAGCCCAGATTTTCATCATTTCAAAGGCCCTAATCAATTTTGACACAGTTGAGCTAGAGTTAATCAACTCTTATGAGTCTGAAGGGCAGTCAATTGCAAAAGTGCTTTGACTAAAGCATTTTAATCAAAATCGAGCATCAAAAATTCTAATAATTGATACCAAAATCTACTAAGAGACAATTTTACAGAACCAGCCATCATGGACTCAAGTCGAGCCGAGAATTCAAATACAGCATAGCAAGCGAGTAGCAGTGACAACACAGGTACAACTGCAACATAGCAAAATTTACAGCTATATGGCTATAATGGAGATAAAGTCTTATATGCAGATTTCGAAGGCCATAGATACTTGATGAGCAGCAAAAGCAACACAGGAGCCAAGATCCTATTGATTAGAGTAAAAAAAGATTCAGAGAACTCCCAGATGTTCACAGAATTCAGTAAAGCCAGGTATTGCAAGCTCAAAGATGAAATGCAGATAGAAGTTCAGAAAGTCAACCCAAGTGGTTATCCAAAAATATGCACAAGCCAGCAAAACATACAGTTGGTGCATATGCAATCGGGGTCATTGTACATGGATTACAAGTGGTCAGATCTAATGGAAGATCCAACATATCAACCAATAGAAGCCAATCTAATTGGAGAACCAGGCCAAAGACGGTACAAAGGTCAAGATGGAGCATTCTATAGCTTGATGCTCAGTGTTTTAAAAGAAGACGCCAACAACTTGGCAAGCATAGAAACAGAAGCTTCTCAGCTAGAGCTTGACATGACAGAATCAAATGAAATACCACCAGTCATGGCGTATTGCCCAGATTGTGGACGAAAAGAATGACATTTTTCTGAAGATTGTTCAAGAAATCTTGACAACAGGGATACATCAACTTCCAAGCAAGATACAAAGCAAATTGGAAATGCGAATCTTGATGAAAGTGCATTTAACTTGTCATTTTTAATGCAATCGGATGATTTTGCACTACCATTAGAAGCACCAGTAAAAGCACTGCAAGTTCAAAATTAGCATAAAGATGCACAGGCACCTGAAAAAGCTTAAAATTGATTCTTTGAATAACAAATTCTTGCATGAGTTTGGTCAAGATGTCCAAATATCACCGAATGTTGAAAAGACTGTTAGGTTTGCAAATGATTTTGCATCCACTGCCACAAGTTTGCAATCATATGAGTCTAAGGGACACATCAAATAGAATGATGCTAGCATTGTGTAGCACCCATAATTCATATGCACACTATGTAAACCAAAAAGGGAAACTATACAAAAAGGATCAACCAGTGTTTGAACGGCCCACATACCAACTCGCAAAAGTGCATCGAGTGATAGATTAGAAAGGATGGTTCATTTCAAAGGAAAGAATCTATTAACGCCCATCCTCTCTAGAGCTAAAGGATATTAGCCGAGTGAACCCAGAAATCTATTCAGAGCCAAACTCTCCTCCATCAAAAATCAAGCTTTGACAGTGTAGCCAAACGAGCATATACTTTGAGCAAAACAGTCGTAGATAAAGACGATATTCTAGCATCTATAATGCCTTGGGTCCTGAAACCACAGAAGCTCATATCATAGGAGACCCATGGAATAGACAATATCAGGATAAAGATAATGTTGTATACAGCTTGACTTGGGGAATAATTTATCATGTTTCACGAAGATACATAGGAAACTATGCAAAAGGTTTACAAATGCCAAACATCAACAATGCTACACCTTCACAGTCCCAAAAGGTGAGATTAAACCAGAGCCAAACAATTTTGAACTCTTACAATGAAGCAAGCTATAGTGATCACCCTAGGAAGGGGGGAGCTGTAAACTCATTAAGCTCAGCTTATGTACCAAGAAATGCTACACTAGTTAGAAGCCCTAGAGCTTCTAGCCAACATGCCCCTTCAAAGCAGAAACCATTGAAAGATCATATGGTTGTTGGAAGTTTCTAATTGACACAAGTTCCCTTAGAATCTGCAGACAAATGCCTCTATGAAGATCATCAGGGACAAACGTTTCAACTGATCTCCACAAGTCAGAGTCAAAAGCCGACAAATCCCATAGTGTTCAAGCAGTTACATGTGACCAAGCTCACATATGTGCAAAGCCTCAAGTTGTCAAAACAGGTGTCAGAGAAGTCAAAATCAATGGAAGCTAAAGTTCAGAAGGCTACACAAAGTTCACCACCAAAATCTCCTCCAAAAAGACAGATTCTGCCAGAAAGTACAGTGGATCTATTAAATTCAAAGGTTACTCAGATGCAGGTAGACAATGCGCAACAATTGCAAACAAAAAGTGCAGTATCACAGTCATACGAGTCGACATCATCAGAAGCAGGTGATCAAAGCAAAGAAACTGCAAATAAAGCTCCACCAAAGGACACTACCACAATAGAATCAGTCAATACAGAAAGAAATCCTAAGACCATCAAGTGCAACATTGTTGGTGAAAACAAAGAAAAGTTGTCAAGAGCAGTAAAGCTAGATTTTCAGTTAGACAAGAACCTCATGTCTTTTCGCACTTGGAAAAGATGTGGCCAACCAAAGCTGGAAGATGCTCCTGAATTTGTGAGCATACTTGGAGACAAACGAGCAGAATGCGGGGGAATCATCTCCACCACCATTGAAGTAAGTTCATAGATCATCATAGATCACATCATAATGAGAATGCCAATGGCTCAGAAGATGTCAAAGATATAGAACTCAAACATGACGGAGTCTTCAGGGACAACAAAGAATGAAGACCAAGACTGGTCACCCGCGGATGACAGCACAAAGTCCTCAAGCATAGTTAAAATGGAGACTTAGATCAAAGCAGATCTTATTGAAGATGATTCATCTCCATCAATTAGAACTTCAGAAGAGCTTAAATAAAATCAAACAATAGCAAGTGCAGATCAAACAGGACAAAGAGCAACCACAAAAAATATAGAGCAAAGAATGCCACCAAAGCCAAAAGTTAAGAAGAATGAGGTTATAATCAACCAGGAAGCAATAGGAAGTCAAAAGATCAATCACTGTCGAATTAGCCGATGCAAGTCAGATTGGAAAACAGGGTCTTAAGACACTCTCCATAGAGACACAACTGAATCAAGATGAGACCTTGACAAAAACAGGACATAAATTTTCAATAGAACTAGCAATGAGAATAGCTATAGTCCTCAGCAGTACAAAAGAAGCAAGTGTCAGATGCAATGCTCTACTAGATGAAGAAGAAAATTGCAATATGGTTGCAAACAACATTCAGATCATTTTAGAGATTTCTCCATGCAAACATGATAGCAAAACAATGTTGGGTTTGCATACAAGTCAAAAAGAAATATTTGCTATCCTTAGCATCCAAAATCGTGAAGAGCAGGTAAAGTTTCAGGTAAAGCCTTCGAAAGAAATGCTTCTAGATGTAATCCTTGGACATCAGTGGTTAGACCAACACAAGGCCTACAAAGAGGATACAATGCTAATACTCTCTTCTCCAAGAGGTAGCCAACAACATTTACAGGTACCGATAATGCTAAATTCAGAGTTGCAGAAGTCACAAGAATCAAAGACAAATATTGCAGACAAAGTAAAGCTAAAGTGGAACCTTCACCGATTAGCACGGAAGGTGTGACAGCATATGCCTCTACATCAAAGAACCCCCATGGATCAACTTTTTCAAGCAAGTCGGACTTTCAAAACTTCAAGTCAATTGTTGACCCAACTAAAACTCGAAAAGCAAAGATATTTCAGCCAAAGTACTCAAGAAAGCAAAAGATATTCAAGCAAGTGTTTGTTCCGAGTAGTTTAGTCAAAGTCAATGATCCAATTTGGATAAAGGACGGGAAATCAACACAAAAAGACAAACACATGGGATGGATAGCATCACAATGGAGCTTAAAAGAACAAGAGTACTATGAAGGTAACACACAGATATGGGTACCAAAACCTCAGGTAAGGGCATATGAAGTAACATAAAGACCCTCCCAAGAAAGAAGGCTTACAAGATATCAACCTCAACAATATCCTAGGATACCTAAGAAGCAGGTATACAACTGAACAACATTGAAAGATGCTAAAGTCTACCACAACTCTCAAGAGGATACAGAACAAAGATGGATCTCAAAGAATGTTTCTTTTGGACAATGATTCTACATAGGTTATACAAAGATTTGGCTTCCAGTCAACCACAAGCCAGCTGTAACTACACCAGACTTGCATGAAGATTTAAAGAACTCAACAAGACCTAGAGCAAAGCAAAGCCAACAAAGGAGATACAAAGGTCATCAAGAGATTTGGATTCCTAAGTCTTCCAATGTTTCGAGTCAAAAGCCAGATGCCGACAACCAACAGAGGCCTACAACAGCATCAAAGACTTCTATCAACATGCCTAATTGGAGAATCAAACAGATAATGGAGTCTTCACAGTCAAAGAAGGACCACCCAACCAACACGAATGCAGATTCAAAGATGATAAAACGGGTATGGCAAAAGAAACCTTCCATGCCAACTTGGTCCTTCACTGATCCTCTTTTTGAGGATTCAATCTTAGTTTTACCTGAAGAAATGTTTGTAGTAAGCACAAGAATGTAAAAAGTCAAGTCGCCAGGGTGCAAAAAACACTTTTTGGCATAGTCAGAGTCGGGCTGCCGAGCCATAAAATGAGCAAAGCATTAGTCCCAAAGCTTCAAGTCGTAAATAAACTTTGTGCTAAGAGTCGTAGTTATTAGGCTTACGCTCAAGCTGTAAGAGTTGAGTATATCTAAGTTGTGTCGTTCATACTGGATGAGATGAGCTTAAGAGTCAAAGTCTATTAACTTACAATTGGTGGAGTGTTGTAGAGTCCAACACTCACGCGCAGTGCACAGTAAGATGAGAGCACATATCCTCAACAACAAAAACCATTCTTAAAGAGGTGCCAGCTTGCAAAGCCATGTCATATGCTTTTATAGCTACACTATCTTTCTGAAAATCCCCTCAAAATCCTTCTTGCACAGCATATTGTTTTCCATGCATTTCTGTGTATGCATAAATAGGATGTCCCAACATTGGACATATGCATTAGATACTCTTTTTTGTTTCCACATATGCACCTTGAGTAGACTACAATAGGCAAACCAATGTTCCATCATGCTACCCTTTCATATTTGCTGCCTTTTTAATTCCATATCTATCAGCAAATAATCCCTTGAGTACTTTATTAATATTTCCAATGCTAATAAGTACCCCAATAATGCATGCATCCCAAACACACTTTTTTCCCACTGGGTTTATTCCCTTTGGTCATCCAGGTATTAGAACCTAATTTAGAACCTCATCATTCTACTTCCCTTGTACATATTTTTTATAAATAAACAGAAGCCACCTCATTATGCTATTACAACGAAAAAGTGCGACATCATCTCTCACATCAGATATATTCGAACCAATGAAGATGCTGCAGCAAATTGAACCTCATCAACAAATTCAACGACAAATGAAGACAACCAACCCATCAACAACCAATCAAAACCTTCCACAGCCTCCACGGACACTTTTCAACAGTGCCCGAGGACGAGCACTAAAATCGGAAGGGGGGAATGTTAACCAGGTCAACATCAGTTAACAGAAGCTTCTAAAGACCGAAGACGTACGGATGCACATCTAAGATCAACATGAAAAAGAAGTAAAGATTGGAGTTACATATTTTTCACATTTTTCCAAAATGGTCACGTATTATAAATTCTCGATTTATTTCAAGCCATTGTAATATTTCAGTGTGTTACGGGATCAATGGGAGTTCCAAGATGTAAAGAATAGGTCAGTTAGTGTGCCTAGGTTGCAGATTAAGTAAGTGGTGGAGCCCTAAATGACTTGGGCACCCGGACATTGCATATTTTTACCCTAGGTATATAAGGTAGTGTGTAAAAGAAATTAGGGTTCTCAAGCTCATTTATTGAGAGCACTCTTTGGTGAGAGCTCTTTAGGTGTGTGGCTATGGAGTCCTTGAGCTTCTCCTTGCTCATGGGACTTTGTTAACACTAATCAATGCTTAATTCTCTTTCACTATGCCTCTCTCATACTTCTTGTGATTGCCTATGATGCTTTGATTAGCTAGATCATAACTAATTAGTGGTTAATCCATCTCTAACCTTGTGTGATTGGACTCTCTTGCTTGTGTGTGCATGTAGGTTTGATTGGAGTGTGGTGCTCGATAGATCTATGTGTGTGTGCTTGCGATTAGTGTGTTGCATGATAGGATTAGTGTTATGTGCGTTTTGCAATCATTAGTGTATGTGATTGGGTTGATTGAAGGTGAAGGGAAGTTGATGTGGAGATTGCCCATCATTGTGGCTTAGCTCCTCCATAGGCCGAAAAGCTCACATCGTAGAGTCAATCATTCGTGTTGCCATGATTAGCTCACTAATCGTGTGAGTGTTTCCATGCCCTAGCCGGGTAGCTCATCCCTCCGGATTGATAATTTTGTTGGTCATTGAAGCTATGCACGATGGAACCCTCAACACTAACCCTAAGGTCTTTAAGCTCCATTGGTTAGCCTTGCTCTTTGATAGATCATCTCTCATTTGGGCCCCTTTACCATTGGCTCCGTGTTGATAAAGATCTGTAAGCACATGTCTAGATCCTAACCCTTGTTCTCATTTATTCTCCCAAATTAAATGATCATTTTAATATGAGAAAATCATTTGGGTTGGTTAGATATTAGATTTTATGACATTACCTCTCTCTTGAAATCATAGTCATTCTCGACTATGAGGTAGAAGAGATAAAGCCTTAGTCATTAGTAAATCTTTCTTAGCGGGTAGAGGATCCCTTTTTACCCTCGGACATCTTTCCAAGATGGATGACTAGTCCATTTGGTGCTTGGGAGACATAGCTGCCGCAAGCATGTCTGCTCTTTAGTCCATTTCATTCTCCCAAGTAGAGTGACAAATTCTACTTGGTGTTTGAGAGACGTCGTCATCACAAACATGATTTTAAGCATGCATACTATTTAAATTTGTGGACAATGAAAAGAGAACTAGTCTTATAATACAAAAACATTGGTTGTATAAAAGAAATTTGTACATTTGCTTACTCTAATGTAGCATTGTAAGCATTGACAAGGTTCACACTATCCTTAAATTGTGTTCCTTGCATCCATCTAGCATCTTCAAAAGGATAATTTTTTAACTTAATAAGATACCGTTGATAGCCGTTTTTCGGCTCTCCATAATTGCCATAGTAAGTTACTCCACCCTACCAAAATCACCCAAACACTATGGCTATCCCTACCATTTCACTGTAAATAGGCGTGTGTGAGTTAGGGGACTTTTCCCATATTTTCTTAAAAAACCCTAAATTAGCTAGTCACTGGGCTAGTTGAGCCAAAAAAATAAAAAATAATAAAAAATAAAAGTATATTATGGCCTCTTTGTGTGTAAATATTTCATTGTATATATGGCTTAAATATAGGTATTTTTTATAATTATTTTGATATTTTATTTAAATATTTCTACTTAGGTGTGTGTTTTATTAAACCTATGTACACCTTCTTTCATCCTCTTACACCATAATTATATTTTTTGCCAATATGTACATACTCTAACCTCATATTTTTCTTTTATACAAATCACTCCCACATTTTCACCCTCACCCTCGTGAAAACAAAAATTTGATTTCTACTCATTGGTTACTTTTATTATATTTACTTGCATACCTTTTCCTCTTTCACCCAAAATAATTCAAGGAGGGACCATATCATATGATTCCAATATCTTTCCATATCCATAACTCCTCCATATTTTTATTATTATTTTTACTCATTATTCTAACACCATGTGTTCATTGAGCTAAAGTCCATGAATAGTCCATACACTAGTCCCACCATGTATATATTTCTTATTTCACCAATAATCCTCCTCCATGCATGGGTCAAGGGCAACTTGAATGCTTTGTATTATAATATGACAAAGGAGGGGCTCACTCTTGGATGCATTGTACAAATTCAACAAAGGAGGGGTCCACTAAAAGACTTTTGCAGGCATAAAAAACAGGCTTTTTGGTGAGAATTTTGGCACCTACCTCCACTCCGAATTTGGAGCGGTAGTCAAAAGAGAAAATGTAGCCCACGCTCTGAATAATCACCTCAAATTTTTTCATGATTTTTGGAGCTACCAGCGGTGAGATATGATTTTTTGAGTGGACCCCAGTTTGCCCACTTTTCTCACAAGTAACCCTTAGTCTTCTCTCACCCTTCCACACACCTACTCACTCTTACACATCCCTCCCTCTCCTTCCCTCACTCAAACCTGCAATTTCCATGGCTTCTCCCACCCTCTTCACCATTACCCTTCTCTCTCATCCCTATAGTTCTTTTATGAACCTCTACATACATACACCCTCTCCATGTCTCTCTATATTGCTTCTATGTTACAATTTCATTTACCTCTCCTAAAATATCTAAAATTCAGCATCTTAACCATGATAACCTCTGCAAATTGAGGATTTTTCATCAAAAAATCCTCTTTTCATCGTGGTGGTCAACCGTGGCGGCGGCGTAAAGAAGCGAAGAAGAAGAAGAAGACCAACGGTCATTTTTTCCACAATCTACACAAGGGTGAGTTCAAGCTTCTTCAAAGCTTCACCATCTCAATGATTCTCTTTTAATTCACCCCTCTTCCTTCATCAAATCAACTCACTCTACCCATTGTAAATGTAACATTAACTTTCTAGTGATTACTAACGACTAACATACTAACACAAAATAGCATTGACCTAACCATAAAAGACACCTCACCTCAAGACATGTATAGTAACTCTCTCTCTCTCTCTCTCTCTCTCTCTCTCTCTCTCTCTCTCTCTATCCCCTTCCTTAAAACTTACTTTCACCTTATCTACCATCAATAATGCTCTCTTTTGAGCCCACACCCATGACTCAAGCAGACAAAGAAGGCCCGCAATGTTTTGATATTCAAAAAAATCATAATCCTGATTTGTTAGCTTGTAAATTAGGATTTCCAATAATCTTAATGAGGGGTCTCCAACCTATAAATAGGCCCCTCTCCTTCTTGTAAAACAACCTCCAATATCTCACATAGCACCCCAACACTCTATGCGTGAGGAGAGACTTAGGTGTAGCAACCACTTGTGAGCTTCACTCTTGGTGTGAGAGAAGCCTTCAAGCTACACATTGCAAGTGAGAGAGCGTGAGTTCCACAAATCTCAAAACCACTATTGTATATGCTCCTTCATCATCAATAAATTGAGGTTTGGTGCATCAAAGGCGTGATTCGACGTTCAAATCTTCGTCCTTCCATTTGTGCAATACGGTTTGGTGAATTCAAGGTGACTTGTGTATTTTGAGTTTTTATCGATTGAT
Organism: Adiantum capillus-veneris; assembly: GCF_014529385.1. Classification (NCBI taxonomy): domain Eukaryota; kingdom Viridiplantae; phylum Streptophyta; class Polypodiopsida; order Polypodiales; family Pteridaceae; genus Adiantum; species Adiantum capillus-veneris. The sequence goes on from NC_140931.1 coordinate 113,910,564, forward strand.
CTTGATTTTAGAGAGTGTTTTAGTGTGTTTTTCATTGCCAGTTTTTTGTCCATTGTAAGAGGGTATTGTGGTGAGAGGTCTCCCACACCCTAAGACAGTGTGTGTGTGTGTGTTTTGGCAATGTTTAGCAATCACTAAGCATTGAGTGAGTTTTGTACAAGTTCTACGATAGCATCATAACGAACCATCTCCATTTGCAAGTCACAAATAAGGTATTACGCAAGATCCTTTCCTCTCTCTCTTCCCTTTGCTCTAGCTCTCTCTGGTCCATTTCATGTGTGTCTTGGTGTGAGGTTGCTTGTGTGTGTTGTGTGGTGCATCTTCTTGGTTGTGCCAAAATCTCTCTTGCGTCCTAGTTCGCATACCATAACTAGGTGGTGCCCCTATCTTGTTTGGGTTTGGCTGTGGGTTTGTTGTTGTGTTGTGCTAGTGGTTGCCCCAGCCCCAATTGAGCAGCACGGGAGCCTTGAGGGGTGTTTAGAGGTCGCCTCTCTTGTTGCCCGCCCCGGACCGCCTCACCGTCATATAATCTTACCATGTCGTAGTACCTTGTCTTCATGCCGAAGAATAGCTTCGGGTTGTAGCACCTCTTCTTGGTCTTCAACTTTGGGAGGGTCTTCAATAATTGGTTCGCTTGGTGGCTCTCCTTTGTAGGGCTTAAGTAGGCTCACATGAAAAGCATTGTGTATGAGTCAATGGTTGGGCAACTTGAATTTATAAGCCATTTCATTGATGGGCTTCAAGATTTGGAAAAGACCATAGTATCTTTTTGCTAGTGATAGCCGTTTTTCGGCTCTTTGTAATTGCCACAGTGAGTTACCTCACCCTACCAAAATCACCCAAACACTGTGGCTATCCCTACCATTTCACTGTACATAGGCGTGCGTGAGTCACGGGACTTTTCCCATATCTTCTTAAAAAACCCTCAATTAGCTAGTCATTGGGCTAGTTGAGCCAAAAAAAATAAAAATAAAAAAAAATATAAGTATATTATGGCCCATGCGTATGTAAATATTTCTTTGTATACAGGGCTTAAATAAAATATTTTTTCATAATTATTTTGGTATTTATTTAAATATTTCTACCTAGGTGTGTGCTATTTATGCTCTGTACATTGCCTCACCATTACCACAATTTTTTCTTACCATTTTTCATACTCTTTATTTCATATAGAAATATTTTCATGTAAGCTTCTCTTATATTTGGTGTAACTCCACCCCAACAAAAATCCAAAAAAAACTAGTTTTATTTTTGTGTATATTTTTTCACTATTGTGATTTTTTCCTTCCTACATCTATTTTTTTTTTCTAAAAAATTAGAACACCAAAAATATTTATCTTTTTATGGTAGCCTCATAATGAGAGAGATTTCTTTTGACCCCTTTATATTTTTTTCCACTTATATTATTTATATTTGACATGTACATATTTTTTAGACCCCTCAATATTTGATTTTCTTAGTTGTACTATTCACTTATATCATAACCTCAACAATATCTTCAATTATAGACCTACCAAATAAGGTCAAGGGTAGGTGGCATGCATACATGCACTATGGAGGGCTCACTCTTGGAGGTATTCAAAAGAATCATCCAAAGAAGGACCCCACAAGGACCTTGTGCAGTGGAAAAAAACGGTCGGTTTTGCTGAATTTTTAAAGTTCACTTGCTCTCCGAATTTGAAAAGGTGATACAAACAAAAGTTGTAGCTCGTGGGCTGAACTTTTGCCTCAAATTTTTTCATATTTTTTTGAGCTACGAGCTGTGAGCTATGATTTTATTAGTGGACCCTAGTTTTCCCATGCTATGCAGCCACACTCTCTCTTCCACTTTATCATTTTCCTCTTTCACACACACTTCTCCACTCATCATCCCCACCTCTCTCACCACTCCTCTCTGCACCCTACTCACCTTCTCCTCAACCTTGAAGAATAAGAGAAACCATGGTGAACTCATACCTCCCACACACAATTCCATTCCAAAATTGACCACCTAGTCTCATTTTTCCTCCTCCAATTTACCCATATCTATCAAAAAAACCACAAAATTCAGCCTCTTCTCTTAAAAGACAGCATCATGGTGGTTGATTACTCAGCTTCAATTACCTTGTCTCTCAAGGAAGGTCAAGAGTGGAGAAAAAATGTACCGTCAAAGCTAGTGGACCGTCAACAAGCGTCAAAATTGGCCCTACTCAAGACACTTGGAGTATCAACCTTGTAAGAAATCCACCTTTTCTTACCTCTTAAGAGTTTTTCTTCTTTATTTGTATCCTACATGGATACTCCCATTGTAAATATCCAATTCCATTTGTAAATTAATACTAACTCTACTAACACTAACCCACTATGAAAAGTCCTATCACCTCCATTTCTCTCCTCTCTCTTTCCCCACCAACTTCTTGATAATTCCAAGAAAAAGAAATTAGATAAATGGCTGAAAATCTAACCCAACCATGGTTAGAGGAGTAACCCTAGCCTTCAAAATTGCTATAAAAGGAGGGTGTGGCTAGCACAAAAGGGGGAGCCATAAGCAAGAGCACTATGCTATAGCTTGAGAAGCCAAGCTCAACCTCTCTAGAAGGAGCTCTTGAGTGGAAGCTCATTGTCTTATGCACGTGCATGTGTTGTAATAGGGGATTAGCAAGGGAACTCTATGCCATTGTAAGAGAGAGAGTGATCATTCAATTGAGAGTAGGAAATCTATCATTTCTCCTACTAGTGTAATCCCAACATTTGCTGAATCAAGGAGGGTGGATTTGGACTAAGCTTGGATACGTTGTCTCCCTTCCAACGTGAAGTAATGGACAACAATGATGCGTAAGTGTCTTGGTGTTTTTTGTTAAGTTCTTGATAGCTTGTCTCTGGTGTTGTCATCAATCTAGCCATAAATCCCACATACTGTAAGAGGGCGACATGGTGGAGAGGACTCCCCTGGCCTTAAGACAGTGATTGGGGTGGCTTTTCTTGTGATGTGTTGTGGTGAAATTTATGCAAGCTATGTTGAACAAATACTAATCTCACTTTGATTTGTCATGACAGATTTGTAAGAAGGAATTAATGCAACAAGCACCCCCTCTCCCTTTCTCTCTCTTTCTTACATATATAATTGTGTTTGCTTGATCATTGCCGATACATTTCAAAGCAGCCCGAGCACTATCTCTCTCTCTCTCTCTCTCTCTCTCTCTCTCTCTCTCTCTCTCTCTCTCTCTCTTTACGCGTCCTAGTTCGCATCCAAAACTAGGTGGTGCCCCAAATTTGTGTAGGGTTAGGTTGCGGGTTTGTGTGTGTGTTTGTTGTTTTTTCCAACCCCAACCCAATTGAGCAGCACGGGAGCCTTGAAGGGTGTCTAGAGGTTGCTCTTCTTGTTGCCCGCCCCGGACCGCCTCAAATTGGTGCCCCCACTGAGGAACGGCATGTGTATTTTTGTGTAGAATCAACCTTTAGCATAGTCAAGTAGTTTGCATGAATCACGAAAATTTGTATGATCCCTTCATTCCCATTGCAAGGCAAAAGGTACACATAATTGTTAGTACTAAGTTGCAATTTCAACGTGTCATTTGTAGAATTTTAGGTCCTCTTAGGTTGGCCGAGATAAACGCTTCAGTAAATCCTTTTATTTTGCCTCTCATTAGGTACGACCTTAGTTTGGACGTCTATATTTTTGTTTTGTTTTAAGCATTAGGTCATGCATAGACCATGGATAATGGCCGAGGAATAGAGGTTTTCCCCTTCCATTTCACTCCACACATTAGAATAAACATTGCAATTAGTAGGAAAATCCATTTTCAACAACGTATGGTGTTCATGTTTGGTGCCCAAAGAGTAGGAGAAATTCTCGCATCACCAAACCCTGTCATCCTACCTCTTATTGATTATCATAGGTCGTTTGATGTGAATATCTTTATTTTGTTGTAGAATAGATTGCAAGCTAGAAAACATTATTGTGTAAATCTTTTTAAGAAAGAAAAACAAAAACGGGTGTCACTTTGAAATCAATTCAATGGAAAGCCAACGCCAAATGTCTGGGTATCCTCTTTTCTTTGGAGAGCCTGGAGAGGATGCAGAATTATTTTTAGCGAATTTCAAGATGTCTTGCCGTATCAAGAGGATAATAACTGATCAAGAACGTGTAGAAATGTTTGAGGTGGTCCTTAGGAAAGATGCTAGCACTTGGTTTGACTCTTTGCCTGAGGAAGTTAAGGGGAATTACACAGAAGTTTTGAATCGTTTCAAGAAATACTTCTTTGATCCCCAAAACACTCAAAAATTATGGCAAGACATTGTTTCTCATAAGCAAAAAGACTTAGATGACTACTACTTGTACAAGCAAGAGTTTCTACGTCTTTGGGCTCTATGGATACGAAATGTTGCTAACCCTGGTGATGGTGCAGAATTTCTAAAGAAGGAGAGGTTCATAGCCGGACTCTTTCCTGACCTTAAGGTAAAAGTTGAGGCGGGTGCACCTGCTACCTTTGATGCAGCTGAAACTAGGGCTGCTGAGAAGTATAAGAAACTCAAGTGCTTAAGGGGAGAGGTTCCAATAGAAGGTCTTAGACCCAAAGGTAAGTCACAAGCATCAACATCGAGGGAGCTTCCTGAGGTAACGGCGGAAGTAATTGAGAAATTAAACGAATCTTTAAGCAGCCTGTCAATTCACCTTGCACAAGCTGTAGGTCCAAAGGGACAAGCAAAGAAGTCTGAAGTGCGAGATCCACGACCTAGGAGAGTCTTGCAATGTTGGAATTGTGGAGAGTCTGGACATGGGATGTATAATTGTCCTTGGCCCCGTGGGGAGCCAGGGAGACCTAACTTGAATTACCCAGTGATGAATGCACGTGAAGGAACTGGTCAACAACCACGGCTTATACAAAGGCCAAATGGACCAAGACCACCTCCACAAGGGGTAGAAGGAGTTCCACCTTTGCCAGATCCAAATGTGCATGTGGTAGAGGTGACAAACTCAAATGAGGTTGACATGGAAGCAAATGGCATTAAGCGTGGCCGAGGAAAAGGTAAAGAGAAAGAGGGTGTCCCATCACAGAGTGACCATGGACAAGGCAAGAAGGCAAAGGAGACCAAGGAAGCTAAGAGGACTCGACGTCGTATCAATCTCCAAGACTTACCTCTTGGACATGGTATGGCTCCATACAACCTGTTGGAAGACATGCGAGGTAAGGGTCCTGATATCTCATGGCCTCAGTTTCTTGCATTATGCCCACAAGTTAGGAGGGATTTAACAAAGGCAGTTAGCACTAGGAGAAAGGTAAAAGAGAGTTTTCCTGTTGTAAAAATTGCACATGCTGAAATGAACGAGGATATTATACCTGTGCTAGATTGTTACATAAAAGGAAGATTGGTTAGGAAAGGTCTAGTGGATGGGGGTGCACAAATTTGCATCATGACAGAAGGGCTCATGCAAAGACTAGGCATGCACATCCATGAGACACCTGAAATCAAAGTGAAAATGGCAAACAATAGCAAGGCTAGGTGCGTAGGCATTTGTAAAAATGTTTTTGTGGAGGCCTTTGGCATTAAGAAGGCAGTGGATTTCTACGTCATGTCTACCAAGGGAAATGGTTACCCATTTATCCTAGGAAGACCATGGCTAATGAAAATGCGAGCTTTGCAGGATTGGAAGAGTGGAAAGCTAATTTGCAGGAATGACAATCACAAGAAGGTTGTCTTTGACATGAAGGAGCAACGCCAAGAGGAGCTCCATGAAGAATCATCTCAAAGTGAGACGGAAGAAGGTTGGACCGATAGCACTTCAGAAGAAGAAAGTAGCGGCAACATTACTGAAGAGGAGTCTTCCATCGAAGCCATGGGGGTAAGGTTTAAGCCAAACAACCAGGAGACCTCTTCTCGAGGTTTGGAAGAGGTAGGTTCCCAAGAGAACCAAAAGGTGGAAGATGAAGGGATGCTGGAAGGTACAACACTTACAAAGGATGAAAGAGAGGAGTTCAAATGTGTGCTAAGGAAGTTTCCTAGGCTTTTTTCCAAAGACTACACCGACGTGCGTGGAGTAGATGTTGTTCAACACAAGATTGAGTTGAAGCCAGAGGCCACACCTAAGACTCAAAAGCTACGAAGGCTAAGAGTCATCAAGGAGCAGGCTTTACTCAAGGAGGTAAGAAAGCTTCTAGCAGCAGGTTTCATTTATCCAGTGGAGAATTCAGAGTGGGTCTCTCCCGTTGTTGTCACTCCTAAGAAAAACGAAAAGTGGAGGGTGTGTGTGGATTACCGTCCACTCAATGAGGCAACAAAAAGAGATCACTTTCCCCTCCCATTTCAGGATGAGATACTAAATGAGGTAGCTGGTCATGAGAAGTACACTGTGTGTGATGGCTACTCAGGCTACTTTCAAATAGGTATCGCATTGGAAGATCAATTGAAAACAACCTTTATCACTCCTTGGGGTTGTTATGCTTTTAGAGTCATGCCATTTGGTCTGACAAATGCTCTTGCAACATTCCAACGTTTCATGAACATGGTGTTTCAAGCATTCTTTGGAAAGTCAATTAGGGTGTTCATTGATGATTTCTGCATTTATAGCTCAAAATCATTGCATCTACAAAGGGTAGAAGAAGGTTTAAAGAATCTCTACGACATGGGAGGTCAACTCAACCCCGACAAGTGCCACATAGGTGAGGATGAAGTGATCTTGCTCGGTCACAAGGTTTCCTATAAAGGCATTGAGGTGGATCCTTCAAAGGCAAAGGATCTTATTGAGCTCCCATCACCGAAGAGTCTTAAGGAGGTCATCTCTTTCATTCAGAAGGTGAAGTATATGTCACGCTTCATTCACTTAGCCTCGGAGTTGCTTCATCCTTTGCAAAAGTTGACACAACAAGTAGAATTTGCATGGTCTGATGATCTTGAAGAGTATTTTTGTAACATTAAAGTCATTTTGTCAGAGCTACCAACACTCATGCCTCCTTGTTGGGAGTACACATTCTTTGTTAGCTCTAGTGTTGGAAGGGAAACAATTGGTGCTATGTTGCTACAACAAGATCCCCACAGTACAAGGATGCGACCCATCTACTTTGCTAGTAGGGTCATGAATGCTTTGGAGAGAGACTACACAGAAGCAGAACTCATGATGCTTTCTCTCATGTTTGCGGTGAGAAAGTTTAGATCCTACCTGCTACCAAAACCTTTTGTAATTCTCACTGCAGAAAATTTGTTCCCTTGGGTGTCATCTCAAATGAATCTTAGTACTAGGATCTCAAAGTGGATTATGGAGTTGCAAGAGTTCCAATACTCTTTCAAGGTAGAAGATAGTGTGCGTGCACAATTGGCAGGGATTCTCACTTATAGGGTACATGAGAAGGAAATTAAGGTGCCTCAAGTAAAGACCCTACCATTGCCACCACCAAAAAGTATTCCTAATGCTTTTACCTTGTTCTTTGATGGAGCTTTTTGTCGAGCCACAGGGAAACCAGGGGGAGGGCTAGTGTTGCTCAACCCAAGTGGAGAGGTGGTCATGAAAGAGAAGTTCAATCTACCAAGTTCAGCTAGCAACAATAAAGCAGAATATGACACACTACTTCATGGTTTAAAAATATGCATTGGCCATGGTATACAACGTCTCATGGTAAAAGGGGATGCACTTCTCATTGTTAAACAGATTTTAGGCATTTGGGCATGCAAGAATGAAAGCTTAAGGACAAAAGTTCATGCCATTCGTAAGATGTTTAATCAGTTTGAAGAAGTGCAACTATATCATATTCCGAGGAAACAAAATGAAGATGCCGATTTACTTGCACAACGGCAGTTACATGTGTTGAGAGAGAAGTGCAGGTCATCATGGTGGCAGCAGCTGTCAAGCAACCGAGATACCAGGGATTGGAGTCATTGGCTCCCATTATTGGCTACATTTTGGAGGGTGAGTTTCCACAAGACTTCACGAAGGCTCAGAAGAGGAGACTCATGAAGAAGGCAAGCGCATATCTCTTCCTAGAAGGCTCCCTCTATCAAAGAGGGAGGGATCAAGTATGCAGAAGAGTACCAACTATTGAGGAAATTCCAGCCATTCTAAAAGGTTTTCATGAAGGCATGTGGTGGTCATTTTGCCCAAGAATTAACGTTGAAGAAGATTTTGCTTGCGGGGTATGTTTGGCCAAGTCTGCATGTGGATGTCCAACATTGGTGTAAAAGTTGTCACAATTGTCAGGTAAATGGGAATAGAAGATTGGTTTATGATCCAAGGCAAATCGTGCTTGCAAATGGACCGTTTGAAAAGTGGGGCATTGATGCTATGGGTCCTCTGCCTAGGACAAAAAATGGTAAACTCTACATTCTAGTGGCTGTAGACTATATGACTAGGTGGGTGGAAGCACAAAGTGTGGCAAAGGTAAATGAGAAGACAGTGAGCAAATTCTTCTACACTCACATTTGTTGTAGATTTGGCACACCTTTGGAGATTGTTTCTGATAATGGTCTAGGGTTTAGAAAGGGATTGCTCACAAAAATCTGTGAAGAACTTCACATTCTGCATCGTCACAGTACACCCTACTATCCCCAATCAAATGGTTTGGTAGAAAAAGCTAATGGTGTCATTGCAGGCATCATTAGAAAGATGGTGAAAAACAAGACAAAGTTGTGGGATGACTTCTTGGATGGTGCCTTGTGGGCGTATCGAACCACATATAGGGAAGCCACGGAGTTCACACCATTTCACTTGGTCTATGGTCAAGAGGCTTTACAACCAATTGAGCTAAACATTCCAACAATGCGACTTCATGGCAAATCAGCACAAGATGATCAAGAAGCATGGATGGATCGACTTCTTACCTTAGCTGAGCTTGAGTGGAAAAGAGAAGCAGCATACGAGTGCTATAAGAGGAAAGCCACACTGACAAAGGAGAAGCTTGACAAGAAACTGAAGGACAAAGGCATCAATGAAGGAGATCTTGTGCTAAGGTATGACAATCGACTCGATAATCGTTTTGATGCCAAATTTGAAACAAGATGGCAAGGGCCATACATAGTCAAGAAGGCTTTCAATTCAAGTTACTATCAGCTTATGGACTTGAATGGTAAAGAGCACTCCAGGAAAGTAAACGGGTATCGCTTGAAGCTTTACTTGAGTCGCCTTCTACCAAAGGATCTACCACAGCAAAAGGCAACTATCCCATGTAAGTATTGTTCCATGAAGCATGAGTGTAACATAAACCAAAATTCCAAGGGGCCAAACAATAAAGATCTCGTCAAGGACTCTGAAGCACTCTCTTTGGAAAAGATGCTCTATGATGGTACATGAATATACCATCATCCAGGGGGAGGGCTAATGATAGCCATTTTTCGGCTCTTTGTAATTGCCACAGTGAGTTACCTCACCCTACCAAAATCACCCAAACACTGTGGCTATCCCTACCATTTCACTGTACATAGGCGTGCGTGAGTCACGGGACTTTTCCCATATCTTCTTAAAAAACCCTCAATTAGCTAGTCATTGGGCTAGTTGAGCCAAAAAAATAAAAAAAAATAAAAAATATAAGTATATTATGGCCCATGCGTATGTAAATATTTCTTTGTATACAGGGCCTAAATAAAATATTTTTTCATAATTATTTTGGTATTTATTTAAATATTTCTACCTAGGTGTGTGCTATTTATGCTCTGTACATTGCCTCACCATTACCACAATTTTTTCTTACCATTTTTCATACTCTTTATTCCATATAGAAATATTTTGATGTAAGCTTCTCTTATATTTGGTGTAACTCCACCCCAACAAAAATCCAAAAAAACTAGTTTTATTTATATGTATATTTTTTCACTATTGTGATTTTTCCCTTCCTACATCTATTTTTTTTTTTCTAAAAAATTAGAACACCAAAAATATTTATCTTTTTATGGTAGCCTCATAATGAGAGAGATTTCTTTTGACCCCTTTATATTTTTTTCCACTTATATTATTTATATTTGACATGTACATATTTTTTAGACCCCTCAATATTTGATTTTCTTAGTTGTACTATTCACTTATATCATAATCTCAACAATATCTTCAATTATAGACCTACCAAATAAGGTCAAGGGTAGGTGGCATGCATACATGCACTATGGAGGGCTCACTCTTGGAGGTATTCAAAAGAATCATCCAAAGAAGGACCCCACAATGACGTTGTGCAGTGGAAAAAAACGATCGGTTTTGCTGAATTTTTAAAGTTCACTTGCTCTCCGAATTTGAAAAGGTGATACAAACAAAAGTTGTAGCTCGTGGGCTGAACTTCTGCCTCAAATTTTTTCATATTTTTTTGAGCTACGAGCTGTGAGCTATGATTTTATTAGTGGACCCCAGTTTTCCCATGCTATGCAGCCACACTCTCTCTTCCACTTTATCATTTTCCTCTTTCACACACACTTCTCCACTCATCATCCCCACCTCTCTCACCACTCTTCTCTGCACCCTACTCACCTTCTCCTCAACCTTGAAGAATAAGAGAAACCATGGTGAACTCATACCTCCCACACACAATTCCATTCCAAAATTGACCACCTAGTCTCATTTTTCCTCCTCCAATTTACCCATATCTATCAAAAAAACCACAAAATTCAGCCTCTTCTCTTAAAAGACAGCATCATGGTGGTTGATTACTTAGCTTCAATTACCTTGTCTCTCAAGGAAGGTCAAGAGTGGAGAAAAAATGTACCGTCAAAGCTAGTGGACCGTCAACAAGCGTCAAAATTGGCCCTACTCAAGACACTTGGAGCATCAACCTTGTAAGAAATCCACCTTTTCTTACCTCTTAAGAGTTTTTCTTCCTTATTTGTATCCTACATGGATACTCCCATTGTAAATATCCAATTCCATTTGTAAATTAATACTAACTCTACTAACACTAACCCACTATGAAAAGTCCTATCACCTCCATTTCTCTCCTCTCTCTTTCCCCACCAACTTCTTGATAATTCCAAGAAAAAGAAATTAGATAAATGGCTGAAAATCTAACCCAACCATGGTTAGAGGAGTAACCCTAGCCTTCAAAATTGCTATAAAAGGAGGATGTGGCTAGCACAAAAGAGGGAGCAATAAGCAAGAGCACTATGCTATAGCTTGAGAAGCCAAGCTCAACCTCTCTAGAAGGAGCTCTTGAGTGGAAGCTCATTGTCTTATGCACGTGCATGTGTTGTAATAGGGGATTAGCAAGGGAACTCTATGCCATTGTAAGAGAGAGAGTGATCATTCAATTGAGAGTAGGAAATCTATCATTTCTCCTACTAGTGTAAGCCCAACATTTGCTGAATCAAGGAGGGTGGATTTGGACTAAGCTTGGATACGTTGTCTCCCTTCCAACGTGAAGTAATGGACAACAATGATGCGTAAGTGTCTTGGTGTTTTTTGTTAAGTTCTTGATAGCTTGTCTCTGGTGTTGTCATCAATCTAGCCATAAATCCCACATACTGTAAGAGGGCGACATGGTGGAGAGGACTCCCCTGGCCTTAAGGCAGTGATTGGGGTGGCTTTTCTTGTGATGTGTTGTGGTGAAATTTACGCAAGCTATGTTGAACAAATACTAATCTCACTTTGATTTGTCATGACAGATTTGTAAGAAGGAATTAATGCAACAAGCACCCCCTCTCCCTTTCTCTCTCTTTCTTACATATATAATTGTGTTTGCTTGATCATTGCCGATACGTTTCAAAGCAGCCCGAGCACTATCTCTCTCTCTCTCTCTCTCTCTCTCTCTCTCTCTCTCTCTCTCTCTCTCTCTCTTTACGCGTCCTAGTTCGCATCCAGAACTAGGTGGTGCCCCAAATTTGTGTAGGGTTAGGTTGCGGGTTTGTGTGTGTGTTTGTTGTTTTTTCCAACCCCAACCCAATTGAGCAGCACGGGAGCCTTGAAGGGTGTCTAGAGGTTGCTCTTCTTGTTGCCCACCCCGGACCGCCTCACTAGCTTAGCATAATACTTTTGATGGCCCGTAGGATTTTTGCCCATTGTTTGCCCCAATTGAGCCTTGGGAAACTTGAGTAAGACCCATTCATTTTCTTTGAAGGGTAAGGCCCTTTTGTGCTTGTCAGCAGCAAATTTTTTCCTTTGTTGAGAGATGGATATAGCCTCCTTAATCTTTTGAAAAGACTCTTGTAGGTCACGGCTATACTCATCAGCAGAGCGAAGATCTTCCCATGTGCTTTGAGTAGCAAGGGACTTTTAGGTCGTTCCTCAATGATTTCAAAAGGTGCTTTTCCCGTAGAAGTATGTACAGTATTATTGTAGGCATACTCTACAAGAGGTAATACTTTTCCCATTGTGAGCGTTGATATACTTCGGTAGCATAAGTCTTTAGTAGCTCGAGTATCGTAAGATTGTCTATCTCAATTTGGCCATCCGTTTGTGGGTGATAGGCTGAAGAGAAATTCAAGCTTGTTCCTAAATTTTCAAAGTTACCTTTCCAGAAATTATTGGTCATTCTAGGATCTCTATCTGACACGATGGATGTTGGCAATCCATGGTGTTTGAAAATATGTGATATGAAGAGAGTTGCCATTTGGTGTGCCTTAATAGTCTTTTTGAGAGGAATAAAGTGTGCTTGCTTGCTAAACCTATCGACTATTGTCTATATTCCCATATTCCCATGGATAGACTTGGGTAATCCAAAGATAAAATCCATGGATATACTCTCCCATGGTGAATTTGGGATAGGCAATGGCTGGAGTAATCTAGGTTGCTTCCCTCTATCATACTTTGTCTTTTGGCATACTACACATTTTGAAACATACTCTTGTTCGTCCACTTTCATGGTAGGCCAATAGAAATACGTTTCTACTCCTCGAAGAGTAGGTTGAATGTCTTTATGCCCCGCATAGAGAAGAGCATGGGATTCATACATGACTTCTCATCACAAAGGGAGTGGATAACACATAGCCTATTTCTATGGAGAAGATAACCATCCTACAAGGTGAATGGTTCCTCTTTCTTCCCCAAAGCAAGGACTGACATTATGTCTCCATAGGCAGGGTCAGTAGCATACTCATCTATCATAGAAGATAGATCATTGTGAGTAGCTATAGACAGCGCACTAAATTTTGGTCATTGTCGTAAAAGTGCATCGGCCACTTGATTGTGCTTACCAGCAATGTGAGCTATATGGAAATATAATTGCGAAGGAAATTTTTCCCACCTCATTTGTTTGTCGGAAAGCTTGGTTTGCGTCATGAAGTACTTGCGACTTTGGTGGTCGGTTCATACAATAAATGGAGTGCCCAATAAATAATGCTTCCATGTGTCTAGGGCATGTAGAACAGCTAAAAGCTCTTTCTTATAAATGCCTAAGACACGTTCATCTGCATTGAGCCTTCGGCTCTCATATGCTCTGGCATGCCCTTCTTGAAGCAAGACTGCTCCAAGGCAATCACCACAAGCATCACATTGGACCTCAAATGGCTTTGAGAGATTCGGAAGCATGAGGACTGGTTGGAAGGTAAGCTTCTCTTTGAGCTTGTCAAAAGCATTTTTCTCCTTAGCAGTCCATAAATACTTAACGGTCTTGTTAGTTAAGTCATGTAGTGGTCCTGCTATTTGAGAAAATTTTGCTATGAAGCATCTATAGTATGCACACATACCAATAAATCTTCTTAGGTCATGTAGATGGCTTGGATTAGGCCATGTTTTTATTACCTCTAACTTTGATGGATCCATACGGATACCAGCTTGAGAGATAATATGACCTAAGTATTGAATCCCTTGAAGGAAAAAATCGCTTTTCTTTTGCAAAAGCTTGTTTTCCCTCAAGCTTGAAAATTTACTTGGAAATGTTGCTTGTGTTCCTCCAAGGACTTGGAGTAGATGATGATATCATCAAAGAACACTCCAATGAATTTGTGGCACGGTCTAAATATTTTCTCCATTAGACGATTGAACGTGGCCGGTGCATTAGTCAAGCCAAAGGGCATGACTAGATATTTATAAAGACCAAACGTTGTGTGAAACGAGGTCTTTAGGATATCTTCATCCACTATCCTTATTTGATGATAGCCACTTTTAAGGTCAATCCTACTAAAGTAAGTAGAGCCTTGTAGCTTATCAAACATATCTTCTATCGGAGGCACAAGAAATCTGTTTTTGATAGTAATATGGTTTAGTGCTCGATAGTCCACACACATACGGTATGTACCATCTTCCTTTTGCACTAAAAGGACTAGAGAACAAAAGGGAGAGGAGCTAGGCATCACCATCACTTTGTCTACCAATTCTTGTACTTGCCTCATGATCTCCTCTTGTTGAGCTTGAGAAACTCAATAAGGAGGCTTGTTAGGCAGTGAGCTTCCTAGAAGGAGCTCAATGCGGTGGTCATCATCCCCTCATTTTGGAGGTACGTCCATAGGGATATCATCGATGAACACATCTTGGAATCCTTTTAGAAAATTACACAAGTCTAACTTTTCTTGATTCCTACCATTTACATTTGACAAAACATTAGGATCTTTTAGGGACCCTTTGATCATGTACGCAGAAACTGAGCTCTTCATTGATTTATCAAAAGTAGGAGGATTTACAAGTGGTATAGTATGACCACACTCACTAGCATATATATACATGTTCTTTTCCCTGTATAGGTGAAGTAGATTCTTCTTTCAGGGAACTTCAGGTTGCATGCGATCAAACCATAGCACCCCTAGGATAGCACCCTCATGTTGGAGAGGAGAGATAAAAAAGTCTTCTTTGTCGACATAGGTTAGACATGGAGCCTCAACTTCCCAATCAAGGGAGTAACGGAGGCTCGCTATTTTTTGAAAGTAGTGTTGGCTGTTACAGCATCTCCCATCTCAAAATCTTGAATGCGCATTTTGGTGGGCAACTCCATTGATATGAAGTTGTGAGTAGAGCCAGGGTTAAACAAGATGAAGGCATCATGCTCTCTTACCTTTACCCAAGCATAGGAGAGAGGTGCACCCTTGCAATGAGCATCTTTTTTTGGAGCTTCGATGGTGGAAGCTCTAGGAGTCTCATTGCGAACATTCTTCTTGGGGCAAGAACGATAACCATGTCCTTGCTCCCCACACTTAAAACACGTATGGCCCTTGCGAAAAGCTTCAAGCTCTTCAGGAGAAAGTTTGTTTTTGCCTTTGTAAACTCCCTTCTCCTTGGATGGATTGTTGTTGTTGCTGTTGTTGTTGGAAGTGCGTTGGGAAGAATTTTGGGCATTGATTTTCCCCTTTGCATCATTTTTGTCTTTGTAAGTTCCATGGGCTTGACATTCCGTCTAGCCCCTTGTTGGAAATTGATGCATGAAGAAACCATGGTGTGATGGATTACTTTGATGATAAAACTAGGCCGTTGAGAGTTGACGTATTCGGCCATCTCTTCAGGTAATCCCGCACAAAACTGTTACTTTTGCTCAGCAAAGTCTATTTTTTGGAAGACAGTATCCTTGAGAAGTAAGTCCCAAAACTTTTCTATGTATTTTTGGATAGACTCATGGAGGAGAATCTTTAAACTGTGCCATTCGGTAAGCAATGTGTCCTTTGCATCGCTTGCAAGGAATTGCTTCATGATGGAAACTCGTAGAGTTTTCCATGTCTTTAAGGCTTCACCATTGCCATGAAGGCTAGCCCACCATTGACAAGCTGATTTCTGGAAGTGCATAGCTACATGTCATAGCTTAGAGGAATCCGTGAAGCCCTCGTCTCCAAAGGTCGCATCAAATTGCTGGATGAAGGCCAATACTTTGTCGGTGGCACCAAAGGTGCCATCATAGGTGAGAAAAGAGATACTCTTTCCTCCCTCTTTGAACTTCTTGAGCTTTTGTGACCTTGACCATGCAGGGTATGTTTTGTGGTGTCCTCCCCTCTTGTATTCTCTAGGAGAATAGCCATGCCTTTCGCCGGAAGAGGAGGAAGGTGAAGAAGAAGGAGAAGGGGGTGGCCTCTTTCTTGACGTTTTCTTCCTTTGTTTCCTATCTTCCCTTTTGGAGTGATGGGGAGAAGGGCTGTGTGTTGATCTTTTCCTCTTGGAAGGAGTTGGCGATCGTCTAGACTGTCGTCTTCGTGGAGCCACATCTTCATAGGAACTTAAAGTTTCATTGCTTTCTTGATCTTTGGATTCCTCCTCTTGTATGGGAGAGAGTCTTCTTTTGGGGTCCTCTTCAAGAGGCCTCCTAAGCTCCTCTTGGAGAGGAAGGAAAATCCAATAAGCGCAAAGTTGTTGAGTAACTTTGGCTTGCAAATCAGGGTTGTTATAGCTTGCTGCAACCTCGTAACGAGATAATTGTCAAACATAGGGGCATCATCATTAGCACCTTCATGTGAAAAATCAAAGCCATTAATAATTAGTTCCTCACTTATCATCACTCTTCTTGCTAGCATACATAATAGCATAGTAATGAAGATGGAGAAGATGGCAAGCTTAAACATTGAAGCATGGCTCTTGGTTGGATTTGCATTCCATAGCCAAGAGTGTTGGTGTAGGCTCTCTACCTCTCTACTTGCTTGGAGAAGGAGAGGGAGTTCTTGCACTTTGCACTTCACACAATGAGAGTGTGTGTGAGTGTGTGTGGGAGAGCATACCCCTCAAGCATGCCCCCTACTTGCTTTGGTCGACCCCCCCCCCCCCCTTGTAGCTCATGCTTGAAGTGTCCCCCTTTCCCCTTTGAGAGAGAGCACTTGATAAATGCTAAAACAATTAATTAAATTAACTAATTTATCATTGGACCACTTGGGAGGCCAACCAATAGGCTTTAGGCACACATTGAGGGTAACCTAGCTAGGGGCTTGACATGTGTCCTACTTGCCTCTTGGGCAAGGGGTGCCCTTTGGGGGAGAGAGTGGTCAAGACACCACCCCCCCTTCTTCCATGGCTCGTCACCTCCTTGTAGGGATTTGCTTTGACTTTTGTGACACCTCAAGCCCCTCAACCTTGGGCCCATTCCTCACCACAAGCACAAATCTTAAGCCCTTTAAGCTTGGGTTGGGTTCCCACCTCAAGTACAACCCTAGCATCTCAAGTAGCAATTTTGTGCTTGGATTCATTGTCTTTGCGGATGGTTTGCATATGGCTATGGCTCATGGTTGATGCCCATTATACATGCATTTTGGCGAGCACTTTTGAGTTCCAATGAGCTCTCTTGAGAGCATTGTTTTCGCATTGCAACTCTTTTGGCGCTTGCTTATGCCCGGTCACTCCGTTGATGTACGTTGAGTGCGGATTACCATTGTATGTGGAAATGTGGAGCCATTTTGGCATTTCTACTCATTGGCATTGAGTAGTGTTATGGTTTATGGTAGAGATTATACTTAAGTTTTTGCTCAATTTTCAGGGGAAACTCTGCTGGATTTTTCCCAATTCTTGCCATGGTTTATGCGTATTTTGCAGTTTGGTCTTTGATGGTATAGTGGTCAATATATTCCCACTTTGACAAGTTTTGTCAGTTCGAACACAGTTTGGTGTTCTTGTACCCACTCTCACAGGAGTGAGGAGTTGTGTATGCTACGATTTTTTGGCACATTGTTCATTCATTAATACATTTTGGCATCAGTTTTTCACTCACATATGTATGTCATTTATGGCTCCATTGAGTGATACTCCGGCTAGAGCGGTTTGGCTCTGTGTATGACTTTGTGAGGTGATTCCGGACGAGTACATTCCTGGATTGGACATTTGGGTATTTGTTGTTGTCTCCATTGCAATTTACTGTTGAGTTTTTTGCTCCAGTTTTACAGAGGAGACTCTGTCAAAATTTTGCTAGATGTGTATGCATCATAGAAGAATGCATCGATAGAAGAATGCGTCTGACAAGTTTGAGGGCAACAATGTCCTTTAGACAGCTGTGCGTGATTGCAATGGTGCTAATGTTTTGTTTTTGCAATCATTCTCAACAGATATGCCTTTGTCAGATGATGCTGACATGGTGATGCATAGTCAGGTGGTTCCTGATGAGAATGCATATGGCACTGAGGTTGCTGGCAGAGATAGGTTGGCACACATAGTGCATGTTTCATCGGCTTTTGGGTCTCTCATGTCTGACCTTTTGGTCTCGAGATCTAATCTTGCTTATGCATTTGGTGCATTTGCAGTGGGTGTTTTCAGTTGTGCAATGACTGATGTTGGCATTGTGCATTTGTGGAGCCATGCAGGTCATCACTCAACACCTGCATCAGGAGTGTCATCGTCGCTCTAGCCCTAGTGTTATGCATGTTGCATTTCCACTAGAGCGGTTACAGATGCACTCACGTGTTGGAGTGAGCCAGTGGGCATAGGTTGAGAGCCGTCTTCTCTTACCTCTTGTATAAACTAGTTGTAGGCTAGTCTTCTCACCACTTATTGGCACACATCCTTTAGTGGGGGAATGTTAGGTAAAGGCGATGTGCCTCACTGTGCTCCGCCGGCCAGTTTTCGGCCGCACACATTTATCTCCTTATTCTTTATACATACAAAGAATAAGGAGCTCTCACTCGTTCTCACATTGTGCTTGTACAGTGAAATCTGGGTGCTCCACCCACATCCTGCGTTCTCTCTCTCTCTCTCTCTCTCTCTCTCTCTCTCTCTCTCTCTCTCTCTCTCTCTCTCTCTCTCTCTTCTCACTCTCCGCACACGCACCGCATTCGTGCACTCACAGTTTGTCCGCACGACTATGTACGCAATGACCAAACGGGAATGGATTGATATGAACATGCGTGACATTTGAGGATGAGATTCTATTGGTTAACAGATTTACTTGAGAACACTTGGCACACCTTGTGGTTTCAAAATGCCTTTTGAAGATAGGACCCACAATTTCTTGGGCACAAAAAAATTTTAAATAAACAACATTCACAATTGACTCTTCATCACCTTCACTTCAAAATAGTAACAAGTACAGGTACTGAACTTAACTTCTAACCGCATTCCTATCTTATTGCAGACATAGCGAGAACCACAAACATTGTGAATCCATGGGATGAAGCTGACTCGACTAGTGCATAGAGGCTACAAGAGGTTGTCAATCTCTTGGAAAACAACATTCAAATCACATCTAACTCAACCTACACTCAATTGACCAAGTCACCAAAAGCTAGTCACTAATTGGCAAACAAATCACAATCGTTATAGCATCAAACACATCCAAACGTTACGAAACTTCTAGGACATGTTTATAAGACCTAAGCACACATGCTTATGGTCTCAAATCTCACTTTCTGTCAAGTGAAAAAATCACGATTAATTACAACAGAGTGAGTTTTTGACCTAGTCGTTTTTGACACAGAATGCATCTAAATGCTTAGCAATGATGCCCCAATATCCCACCTATACTTATTTTATGATTTTCCAACTTAAATTCCTCATTATGGATGAAATTATGCCACGGGTCGGCGACGCCAAAAGCTATGGATTACCATGAAATGTTTACGTCAGCACGTAGAGCTCTTACCTACGGTTGCAACTCAATAGACAGCACTGCAATGTGATAACAGAGGAGGGAGTAGGAAGCGCGAGAAGGAGATAAGTGAGCACCTTTAGCTCACCTTGTGTTCTATTATCCAAAACATTACCAAATACTTACAAAAATGGCTTTTATACCTTAGCTAAGGTTTCTTTGGTCAAAACTAATAATCTAGGAGCTCTAACAAAAGATAGGTTGATACAATCTCGAAACTTGTAGGCCCGGCTCATCAATTACACTATTTATCTGGAAAGTAGGAGTTACAACATTTCCAATTTATCAAAATAATAAGCTCCGAAAAATGTTACCCAAGTTAGCATACTGTTAACATTCCCCCCTCCTCGATTGTGTCATCCCTTGACACAGCTTCATGGATTGAAGGAGACTTTGCGTTGATGGTTGGTGAGGCGGTCTTTAAGCACATATAGGGTTTTTTCATATCCGATTCATCTTTCTTTGTTGGGGACTTGCAAAAATTGCATGATGACTCTGTTTTTAAGTTCAATAACTGAATAGTTAACAAACCTTGATGTAAGGTTGCTGATCACTCGCCCAAATATCTTTGTCCACCATGTGAAGTGTTGGGAGCTGAGAGGGGGAGACCGGTTGCTTAAGCTATTCAGCACATGCTCACAAACATCCCATCAACCTATCCACCTCTTTTCCCAATTTCCAAACACACACACACACACACACACACACACCTAGACTATGACACATCACACACACACACACACACACACACACACACACACACACACACACACACACACACATAAACAGAGAATGACAACGCGCGAGAGGGATTAGAAGGATGGTGAGTGATAGCGTCGTTTCCTGCTCGCGAGGAAGAAGAGTAAAGTATTGGGCGCACTAGGGTGCTCCCTTTGATGTAGAGCAGGCATTAAAAGGTTGCAGTCGATTGTGATGCTTTTTGCCCAACCAGGGGAAATTCCCACATCACACCTCTGTTTTGTTTGTGCCGGACCTCCTGTTGGCTACAAGGTGTTGTAGTCAACACAACTGGAAGCTCCTTGTGTGATGAAAGGCCGTCGGGTGTCGCAATCAGATCCTTCAAGTGGTAATCCTTGATTGTTTAGGTGCTTAGATACACTATCTGCCTCCAGATCTACCACTTCTTGATGATATTTTATGTATTCCGCTTTTCGACCTTCTAAAATTTCTCCAAAGCACTCTGATGCCGTGTTGTCAAGCACCATTTCTTCAAGGACCCTTCACTTCTACGACTTTCGCTCTTTGCCTTCATAATCGCAAAGAGTTAGCTATTAATTAAAACTTAAATTGGCCATACCAATTCTCAATGTCGATTAACAAAATTCATTTGTCGATTTGTCGAGTGATTGCCGATTAGCTTCAGTTTGCACATCTGATATTGCCGATTGAAAAATCCTCTTCGAAATTGGAATTGGATTGCCGATTTTTCTCGAACCTGAAGCTCTGATATCATTGTTGGGAGATGAGAGGGGGAGACCGGTTGCTTAAGCTATTCAACACATGCTCACAAACATCACCATCAACCTGTCCAAGCACACACACACACACAACATAAAATTGACATAGACAAGATTGTAAGAGTGTGTAAGAGAATTGTAAGGGATAGAGACTTGATTAGAGAGAACATAGTAAATAGAGCATAGCATAAGAGAGTAGGGAAGAGAATCTTCAAGAGAAAGTCCTAAATCTAGCCCCAAACTCCACGACACCTCTCTTGTGGAGTTGGTATTTCATATATTATTTGTGAAATTAAGGTGCCAAAATTTGAGGCCCCTCTTTTACAACCACTTCACTTTTGTAAAGGAGTGAAGCTCATTAGTTCTTGCATGACCCATAAGGGAAGTTCCCACTATAATTATTTACAGAGTCATAGTGGCTTATTGGAATGAAATTCTAAAATACTGTGTGAGTATAAAATGGCCAAGAGTAATTGCTGACGCCTCTTCATCAACTCCCCACATTCTACAAAATCATCATCAACAACTCAGTTAGAAAAATAAATAGACATCCCATAATTAACCATCAACAACTCACTTAGAAAAATAAATAGACATCACATAATTAACCATTACGCTAGATATCCCAATTACAGATAACCACTACAACAGGAGGGTGCCCAGTCTCGTAACATGAAGAAACTTGTATATAATGCCTCTTCAAATGCCAAAATATTGCTTGATGGTAGAAACATACATCTAGCATAGAAGCCATAGAGGACTTCTTCTGAAGGTTGTCCACTCAAATCGTAGCAAAGACCTTTGTTGCCTTCTAGAAAAAACATCCATGGTGCACCGGCTTATTCAGACTCATGAAATGTTTGAATGCATGTAAGCAGCATTCTGTAGATTTTACAAAGCATTTTACATGAGAGATCGGGAGGCTCTTGAAGAAGTTCATGGCGCCCGTTAGGGTTTTCACCATGTATTCTTTCACCAAAACCACCAGCTCTAGTCCCTGCTCTAGAGCTAGTAGTCTTGGGTAATTTAGCCATGTTGGCCTTTTCTTCTTCAGTGTATTGTGTGCTTGCCATGTCCTTACCCTTGGTATAGGACAGGTGTATGGCTGCAGGTGCTCTTATGAACAAAACTAGGTATCTAGAGTTCCTTTTCAACCAGTTCTTTATCCATTTAGGGTGGATATCATCTGAGCCTTCTACCTACATATTCTTTCCTTAACCTGCAGTAGCTCCACCTTTGTCAATGGGTAGGGCAGTGATTGTTGATGCCATTGAGCATTGATTTGGTTGGGAGTGAGCTGAGTTACATTAACTGAGTGGAGAACTCTCAACTCCCAATCCATTGCTGCTTTCCATTCAGCATCTGCTTCTTGGACAATTTTCTCTTTCAATGCATCTTCCTCAGCTTTAAAAAGCTGGACCATTGGCACGTGCTCGGCTTCAGTGATTGGTACTTGAAACTCTGACTTTCCTGCGAGCCCTTCTGATGACTGTGTTTCCATATCAGCAAAAGAAATTGATGGTATGTCGATGGTTGGTTGTTCAGAGGTTCCTACCTCCTCCTGAGTTTCTGTATGTCCCTCTCTTAGCAGCTAATTGGCTCTCTTCAATTCTTCTATTTCCTTGAGCAATTGCTCTTCTCTTTGAACTCGCATCAATGCAAGGTCTCCTCTTTCTGTTTGTTCCAGCTTCAACTCAAGTTCAAGGTCTTCGTTCCTCTTTTCTAAAGTCTTGTAGACTTCATATGTTCCCTTGATTCAGGCTCCGGCTGGGTTTTCTCTTATCTGTCTTAGAAATGCCGCTTGATCATTGATTCGTTGCTCGGAGTACTGCAAGGAGGCATTAGCTACATCTAGCTTCACTTGGATCTTTTGTACTTATAGAGTAGTGGTTAAAAGTTCATCGGTTACTTCTGTCAGTTATTGATCTTTGCTTTTGCATGCATCAGATAAATTTATCAGGAGCTCTCCCAGCTCTTCCATCTCTTTTTGTTGTTTTTCCCTGGCAATCTGGTGTTGTTCTGCTTCATTTTTAGCTCTTTAATCTACCTTTGAAGATCTTCAATGATGTTCATTCTGTCATCTAGCTCTCCTTGTAGAGCATCAATGACTTGTTCCAGGTCTTTAGCCTTGGCACTCGACTCAGTGTTGTGGTTCTCATCTTGTCTGTGATCAGCTTCATTTGCTTTGCATACTCATTTACCTGTAGGATGACTTCATCATTGGTTTCTCAGCCCTCAGGTTCTAGATGGGGTTGTTTAGAATTTTGTGTTGTTTCGGTTTGTGGTTGTTTTGTTATTAGAGCGGTTTCTGCTTGTGGCCTTGGAGATGGTTCTACTGCTTCTTCTTGAGGCTTTGCAGGTGTAGCCACTTCTTCTTCTTGAGGCTTTGTGGTTGCCTCAGCTATTTCTGCTTGAGCTACTATAGAGGAAGGTCCTGCTTCAGCTGTTTTGGCTTCCTTGGGTTGTTCAAAATTAGCTTCTTCCTGTTGCTCGGGTTCTTTTTCCTTTGCTACATCGCCTTCATTAGTTTTATCTATTGGTGAAGGCCTTGGACTCGGCATGGGCTAATCTTCTTGTTTCGTAGTTGGTGAAGAGGCTCTTGGAGACATCTCTCCTTGATCAGGATGTGACACGCTTTGTTGTGCAGCTTCTGCTTGTCTTTGCTTCTCAGCCGCTTCTTCCATTGCTTTTCCTTGAGCTTCTAGAGCTTCTTTAATCTTTGAAGCTTCTGCTTTCGCATACATCCACTCAAGTTAATCTTTGGGATCCTCTGGAACCTTCTTTGCAGGGTTCTTGGTTCTTGGTTCCTTTACCTCCCTTGGACTCGATTTTTTGGGGTCTTCACCTACAGTTTGGCGGCTCCTTTCGTATGTTTGCTTTTCTCTTTCAAATCTAGTCCTTTTTTGTTGCGGTTCCTCTTGGTGAGCTACCACTGCTTTCTTTTTCATTGCTTCCCTCCTTGCCTTGGTTTCTTTGTTGTCAGAGCTTTCACTGTTGTGGGCTTCATGGGAACTTTCTGCAAATCCTTCATCTGATTTATATACTCTTTTTGTTGATATAATGGTCCACGGAGAAGGTTGAGCTGAAATTATCCATGTGTTCTGATCTAGGGCTGGCAAGTTGTCGGCCATTCCAACAGCATGATATGCTTTTATTGTTACCACTTTTGGAGCACCCAGATATGTGATCTTTCCATCTTTCTTCATGCCCTTTAGTGTTGTAAGCATGTACTGCGCGTGATCTATTGCTTGCTTGGTTGTCGACTTCAATACTTGAGTGAAAGTAGTCGCGACTGCATGGTTTGGAGTTGTGTACCGTGGCGGTTTCTTTGAGAGGAAGTGGAAATGTTGATGGTAGAGCCAAGTTGGATCCTCCACTTTCCTTTGGATGAGATCAGAAAATGTGGTAGCAGCAGTATCTTTAGTAAAAGTACCTGCTGTCTTTCTATCCTTGGCCCACATTGTCATTCCTTCAGTTTGGCAGCTTAAGTGCCTCGGCCACTATATCTTTAGTGATCACCACTTCAACCTTTTGCCCCTGTTGATTCGTGATTTGGGCCGATCCATCTTCTTTGATCATGGATAGCAATTCATATGCTTTCTGGAAATCCAGTCCACATGGTTCCTGGTCGTAGAAATCTCGAAGCCCGAGCCTCCTGTTGGCTTCCTTGGTGTCTCTCTTTGCAGCTACATCATAAACCTCCTTAGGTAGCATTTGCAATTCTACCTGGTGTTCTTCTTCACTCTTGAATCTGCCAGTGAAGACCATGGTGTTGTTTTCTTCGAGCTGTTGTTTAGACAAGTAGGTTGCCTTTGCCGTTTTTACTGAGCTTGGATCTAACTGGTACGGTGGCAGATCTTGTAGCTTATCTTTCTGAGACACCCTTTTCCTTGCCTCCTTAGCCGCTTGCATTGCACCTGTTAGGTGAATACACTGTCAAAGTTAGAAAATTTTGCAAATTCCGCTCTGAAATGCCCTGAGTCTGAATGGCTGGTAAATGATGTGCATTTTGCTTCAAATCAATTTTGGAGCATGCATAGATACATAAAAGCATGTAGAGATCAAAATCATGCAGTTCAGGAAAAATTTGCAACAAAAGTAAATTATCGTGATTATTTACAACTGGGGACTTTTTTCAACTTTTTGCATTTTTGACATCAGAGGCTTGAAACATGTGGCATTTAGGTACTCTGAGTGAAGTGTAGGCTCATTTGAGTGCATTGGGTGGAAATGGTGCCAGATCTAGGCTTTTAGACTCTGAATCAATAGATATAAAGAGATTTTGAGTTTTTGAGATCCAAACTTGCTCAAACTTGATTAGCGGGCTTGGGACATCATGTTCTTTGGTCCCATAAGGTCCAAATTGCAGATTCCATCCATTTTGGTAAAAAAGTAAATAATCACGATTATTAATTCTTTCACCAATTTGTACATTTTTTGTTGCAACTTGGTTCTAGGCATGATGTAGAGTTTGTGCGTGAGATATGGGGTGATTTGAATCAAGAAATGTGACAATTAACTCAAAAATTGGATTGAAAAGACTTTGGTGCGTTTTTTGACAAATTCAGAGTTTTTCTTGATCATTTTGGCTCATACTTGACATGTGGCATGTAATAGATGTATACAAGTGATAGGTGAAGTGAAGAGATCAATTTCAAGCCAAACAAGCATAAAAAGTAAATAATCACAATTATTTACAACAATCACTGTTTTTGCAAGAATTGACAATTTGATGACCTAAACATCTTTAATACATCTAAAACAAGTCCTAAAATGAATTTGGTAAAGTTTGGTCATGTTGGCATCACTTCATGATCTCATCGACTCTGAAATCACCGATTTTTGTGACTACTTGGCATGTAGAGTTGGTTAGTCACTTTTGAAGCTATGGACTTGTCCTACATAGTCTTGATGCTACTCATCCAGTTTTGGCCCATTCGGAGTCAGTTTGACTTCATACATCAAATTTAATGCTTTGCAGCCTTCGAGCTATTTTCTACTGTTTGAGAGCTTGCCTTGACTGTTTCCATGAAACCATCTAGGTACATTGTGTATAGACCTCGTCTATAAGCTGCCCGTGGAGTCAGAATCCAATTATGGCATATGGCAAAAATCTAGATTATTTACTTGGGATCCCCTCGACCCCTACCGAATGGTCATTTGGTGATATGGAAGTGTTCTATTATATAGGGGCATGCTACAGTTCAAGTCTCGTCCAATTAGGTTGAGCTGACAGGTCACTATGGTTAATTTTGTGTCATAGGACTTCGTGCACAGCTGGGTTTCTAGGGTTTTTTCCTGAGCCTAGACTTGCTACCTGGCCATATAGAAATGTTCATTGATTAGTTTAGAACTTACCCCTCATGTCTTGAGTGAGACGGTGCTGTAAATGGAGGACTGTAGACTTCGAAAATCGTGCGCAAAGAAGGCAGAAAGCTCTCTCCTCCAAGAGTGACCAGTGGAAATGAGGTGATTTTGGGCTACCTTGGATATCTATAGATGGACTTCCCAAACTATTTTTCCCATATTCCCCTCTTAGTTCTACTAGGCCGTGAAATCTATGCTAGACTCAAAAATTTCTTCAATCGGATTCCGTTAGCTCATTTTGCAAGAATTTGCGAAAGTAGGCTTTGGCGGCCTAATTTAGGCTTTCCGCCTTTATCTGTCGATTCGATTGAAATTTTTTTTGCATGTTGCCTTGTCCTTCTGATCATCAACATATCTGCAATTTCTCCATCTAAGCTCATTTGCTATTTATTATTAATTTTTGACCTATTTATTGAAACAAACAAAGAAAATAATAACATGCGCTAGAAAAGTTAAGTGAAAATTCAACAATTAAGAAAATCCATTGTGAAACACCGCTTCGTTGTTTTTTGGTGGATTTCTCCAATTTTAAGCTCCAATATCAAGAAAAATGATGAAAAAGCAAAAAAGACTATGTTTTGGTATATTTTCTATAGTATATACACTATTTACACTCATCGGGGAGATGTTACCAGTTAAATTCTCCTGTTGATGATTTTTTAAGGAAATTACTAGGTAATAAAATCACACGTTAACATCCAACTTTTTCCTCCCTCTTCAAAAATTGCCCTTAATTACTTAGCTCCCTTCCACCCCTCCTAGATGGCATACTCCGGGACGACTGTGTGCATGGGTTGAACAATCGTGTCTATGCATAGTTTTGGTTGGCTCTACCATGCTTCAAAGATCAATGCAATTCAAACCATTATGTTGTGCAGGAGTTGGGTCTTGAGTAATTGACTCAAGGGTTTCTATGGTCGAGGTTTCATGTTGCTATTTCCCAAAGAGCAAATCATGTAGTTTGTGTGCTCTTTGCTTTATTGTACCATCAAAATTCTTTCCTGAGCTATTGGTATCAATAATGACGGTTGTTGAGCTCTAACTCGCCACTTGTATCTTGGTTTTTCATTGATGAATTGTTGTGGTTGAGTGTTTTGAGACTTAACTCTCCACTGCTTCATCGGTTTTATAGTTTGCGAAGAAGATAAGTGTTCCTTTTTACTCGAAATCCATCTTGTGTTAGGTTCCCTACTCGAAGATGCTCTTCTTTGTGACTTTAACTTTGGAACCTTCTTCGATACGGTAGATGATGTCTTGGGCACCCAAATTTGAGACGGCTTGTCCTTGAGTTGTGCTTTTGGTACCCAGATATGCCTGACTCCTTGCATGCTACTTGTAGCATTTTCTTGTCTAGAAGATGAAGAAGATTGATTGCTTCGTGGTTTCTTCTGTTGACCTCTTTTCCATTCCTCTTTGCTTGTTGCAATTGGAACAATGAGTTGTCCGCCTTTAGGTGATAGCTTGAGTTGATTGGTATCCCAATCTGGTACTGCCTTGCACGTCCGCATCCATGAAATTCAAGAATCATTGCTTTATTCATGTGTTCATCTGGTAAGCATACAAATTGATGAGGGCATGAACATCCATGTACTATCACATTCAAGTTGACTACTCCCAATGCCGGTGTTGGGTTCTTGTTGCATCCTTTGATAGCCGATATTCCCAATGTCAAAGACTAATTCGTTGCTTTCTTGTATGTGGAATAATAGACTGCATTTACTCAAGCTCCTGTATCTACCAATGAATTTGTGATATAATTGTTCAGTTGTACTTTGATGCGAAGGTCCATTCCATTAACCATTCATCATCTGTTGACACTGCATCCTTCCGCAACTCCCACAGTCTTTCATATGGTTCCAAAGTGTTGATGGGAATAGGAGTTTGTTGATTTCTGAAAGCAGCTTTCCTCTTGAGTACCCATAGTCAAGCTTCTTCTTGGGCTCCATCACTAACCTGCTGTCGTTTCATCCTTCTTTGATTTGTTGCATGCATCTTTTCTAGAAAATCATTGGTTAGTGGCAAATTGTACTTCTTTAAGTGGCATCCACTAATCCAATTAGCCATTGGTTCATCATCTAGAGTGGATAACTTAACTGCTCCACTTGGAGATACATCTTCAATGATAAACGGTCCGTTTCCCTTTTTCTTGAACTTAGGAATGTGTTGTTTAAGGGAATAGACTAAAACTAAGTCCACTTTTTTGAAGATTTTTGTGACTAGATGGGAATAAGAAAATTGTTTTTGTTTCCACTTTTGTGCATAGATGTGAGCTACAGTTGTTAGCCTTTGCTCATCAAGCTTTTCTAAATCTTTGAGCCTCTCTGATAGTTCATGTCCAGTCCACTCAAGATTCTTAGCTACCCTTAGTATCGGCAATAGAAATTCTATCGATAGTATGGTATCAACCATAAACAAGGTTAAAGGGTGTAGTATTTAAAGTTGTCTTGAATGAAACTCTATAAGCCGATAGAGCGGCATGGAGATTCATTTCCCAATCAGTCCGTCCTGAACTAACCACTTTAGTCAATAGCGAGCTAAGAATCTTATTTGTGTGCTCAACTTGTCCGTTTGCTTGTGGATGATAGGGAGCCGACTTGTTATGGATAACCATAAATTCATTCAGTAGATACTCAATTACCTCATTGAGGAAATGAGTTCCCCTATCACTAACAATTTCTATTGGCAGTCCATATCTTGTGAATGCATTCTCATACAAGAAAGCTGTTGTGGTTCTAGCATCATTCTTTTGGGTTGCCTTGGCCTCTGCCCACTTGGTCAAATAGTCCATAGCTACAATGATATATTGAGCCTGAGTTCTATAAGCAGGTGGTTGTATTGGCCCGACAAAATCTATGTCCCACTTTGCAAAAGCTCTAGCCCCCATCATCAATCTTAAAGGCATGCTATCTACACGGGTTGGCATTTTTGCTTGTTGACATGCATCACACCTTCGAACATATTCTTTGGCATCTGCAAAATGTGTTGGCCACCATATGCCTGCCATTAATATTGCTCTAGTGGTGGTTTCACTAGAAAAGTGACCTCCGGCTAATCCAGCATGTGCTTGTTCTATAATGGGAATATATTCGTCTTCATTTGCACAAAGACGTAAATGTTGATCCTTTTCCCTTCGATACAATTGGTTTCAATAAGAACATAGTCTCTTGCTTCAGTTTCAATTGCTCTTTGGCGGCGTTTACTCATATCCTCAGGAAATGTTTGGCTTGATAAGTAAGTAACTAGATAGTTACTCCACTTAGGAATGAGTGATATTTGGAACAATGACACATGAGATATGGGTGCTTATTTCTGGCATTGAGGACATTTTTTTACAAATGAGTGAACATCACTCCTCATGGTTGGCCAAAATACTCCAAGTCTCAAGATCCGCTATATAGTTTGGTCTTCGGCAAAGTGAAGTGCTACTATGGTAATATGTGCTTGACTTAGGTATTGGGTTTTCTCCTCAGGATTAATACACAAAAGCAATATTCTATCTCGATTTCTTTTGTATAGCCTTCCAGCTAGTAATTCATACATAATCGATTGCTCAATTAATCCGGGTGTAATAGGAAGTGGTATTTGCGAATCCAATTGGTCTATGGTCATTAATGAAACCATATTTTTTGACCATCAGGGTATCATTTCCACAGAGAATAGATATGCATCTGGTAGATCATCGTCTACCCCTTTCAGTGGTTCTCTTGATATAATCCTTAACAAATGATCTGCTCTTTGGTGAATGTGCCCTTTTCTACAACCATAGTGAAATCAAATTCTAAACGAATGATGAACCATCTCACTATTCTTCCTGTGTTGCATGACTTGTTGACCAAGTACACTAAGGCTTGGTGGTCCACAAAGAACACAAACTTGTTAGCTAATAGGTAATGTCTATACTTTTTTACGGCATAGATCATTCCTAATCCTTCCCTTTTGGTGGTTGTATAATTTTTCTCTGCCATATCCAATTGTCTACTAGCATAAGAAATAGGAAAATCCATTTTTTCGTCTCCTAGTTGAGCTAGTATGCACCCAATGGCAAAATTGGAAGCATCAACATGTATGTGGAATATCTTACTCCAATCTGGTGCTTTCAATATTGGGGCCAAGGTGAGGGCTTGCTTAAGCTTCATGAAGGATTATTCACACTCATCAGTCCATTCAAAGAGTGTAATCAAGTTCTACATGGGTTTTGCAAGTATAGCGTACATGTAAATGAATCGTCTATAATATCCACAATGTCCCATGAAAGCTTGAACCCCTTTGATTGTCGTTGGTCTAGGCAATTTAGCAATAACATGAATTTTATCCATATCAGTAGCTATGACATTTTTAGACACTATATGTCCAAGAACGTTTCCTTGTCTGCCCATAAATGTGCACTTTTCAAGATTTAAGCAAATCCTATAAAGTCTACATTTTTCGAATACCTTTTTGAAGTGTTGAAAATGATTAGCCCAGATTGATGAATGTACACATAGATCATCCATATATACTTCCAAGAAATTCCAAAGATATTCTTTAAAAGCATGACTCATCAATTTTTGAAAGGTGGCAGGAGCATTAATTAACCCAAAAGGCATAACCTGATAGACAAAAATACCCCATTCAGTTGCAAAGGCAGTTTTATGATGATCTTTGGGGTCAACCAAAAGTTGATTGTATCCCAAAAATCCATCTAAAAAACTGTAATAATATAGTATGATGTTTCTTGCTATACAATATAGTATGAAGTTCTTTGTTTAGCAATCCCTCTAGAAACAATGATACTAATCTTTCTTCCGTAGGTATTTCTAGTTCTGGGTATCTTGCAATATATTGCTTTACTCTAGTTGTACAATCCCTAACAGAGTCACCTTGTTTCTGTTTAAAGCTATAGATTTGAGCTAGCGTATTATGTTTGATCCCCGTTTTGGAACATGCAGCTACAAATCCTTGAGCTAATGTATTTAAATCCATGATTGACCTTGATGGAATGTTTTGGAACCATGTCAGTGTTGTCCCTTCTAATGTCATTCCAAATCCCTCAAATTGAGTATGGAAAGCAAATATGCGTTCTGCTCTTATTACTTGCTTAAAGCTTGCTAAGTGGTCATATGGATCCCCAAATCCACTATATTTTCTGACCCATTTTTGAAAATTAGCTGGTCTGACACATCTATTTGGTTCAACTCCAGGTCTCCTGGAAGTTGGTCCTGTCTCGAGTCCTTCAAACCAATCTGTTAGAAATAGTGACTCATGTAGCCCTGGACTGTCTTTAGTGTCACCCAGTTTTTTTTGTGATGAGGTAGGTTTGGGTTTTTTAACATTGCTCCCAAAAGATCTCTCACGGAGTTCCTCTCTTGGAATAGTTTATGGTCCTTGGCCCAAAAATATCCAATCTCTTATGGAGTTCCCTTGGTATTTGGTTTGTTCCACCTCCTTAGGACTCATCACAACAAAGTTATTGAACCCTTGTCTTTGATTTGAAGATATAGATGATCTTCATGGGTGTTAACTGTCCTAATTTGGCATGAGAAGTATATACAAGATCTTTGACATTTCTATCTTCCCAACAATAGACTCCGATCCTAAGCTTATCCGTGCTAAGCCGTTTCAAAGGCTTCAAATCAACTTGATCGTATCCCTCGAATTCTATGTCGGTGGTCCTTCTTTTGCTGCCATATCCGGAACGAGTGTATTCACCTCTAATCCCCATTTGTCTATCACATCAGGGTTTCCAACTTTTAAATACTGAGTCCCATTTCTATCCATATACATTTTTCCTTGGTTATTTGCCTTTATTTCCTCTTCAAACTCTATGTCATGGTCATCAATGCGAATAGGATACTCTTCATTAGATCCAAGTAAACCTGAGCTCCATGGTCATTCATCTTATAAAATGTGAGTATGTGCTTATATCGCAGTGGCGTTCCGGTTCCTGAATGAATCGAATAGGAAGACATTTCAGATGTTGATTTTGAAAAAGTATCTGAGACTTTTTCAAAGATAGTGTCCAAGTGATCACCTTGATTCACACTCTCTTTGGTGGATACTCTACTAGCGGTCTCTCCAAATATGCCTTGGTTTGCTAGTATACGACCAAATCTAAGGTTCATATAGACGTGTGAAGCCCTGGATAGAGTACTTACCGTCGGATTGACTTGTTATCAGTTTCTTTCACTTGACTTGAATGCAACTCCTGTCAAGCTTTAGATTCCTTGTCTGCAACCTGATTTCTGTATCAGTTTTAATCAAGTTAGCTACTCTTTCACAAAGACTGTACAATTTTTGCTAACTATAGTGACTAGTCTATCTGTATCACTTCAAATTGAGCTAAGTGAGTTAGCAATTGAGACTTTCAGATTCTAATTTAGCAAAAAGCCAAAGGAGTAATCTGCAACCTGGAAACTGAGTGAACATGTACTAATTTGGATCCGATTGAACCCAAAATTGACCGGTGGCCTTGTATTATGTTGTTCTAACACTGTACAAGCTCAAAAGTTCAAAATTCTGTCTTTGTGTCTCAGATCACGATTATTTACATTTTTGAATTTTCTACACTTTTTAGGCTTTTTTGCCAAGTATTCAACTTGTTATGGTCCCTGGACAAGTTTCATCAAGTTTGAACAAAATTTGTCCAAGTTATCAACTGTTTTGTGTCCGCAAACTCGGTTTTTGAGAATCTGGCTTAAGTCTCACTTTTGTGATCCAAATTTCACCAAAGTTGATTTATGGACTTTGCTTGATACGCTTGTCCTTGAGGTATGCTCCAATGTGCAAAAATGTCCAATTTTATAGCAATGTAAATAATCGTGATTATTTACTCCTGGTGTTTTTGTGCAACTTTTTTCCACAATGTTGACACAGAATAGTTAAGTAGCTCAACTTAAGCCCCCTAGCCAAGTTTCATCAAGTTTGGATAATCCCTGTTCAATTGGTCAACATTTTTGTGTCTATAGACTGACTTTACAAAATTGGCCACAATTTTCACTTCAATGATCCAAATCTCACCAAATTTGATTTGTGGGCTTAATATAACATGCTAAAACTGGTGATATGTTGGGTTGGTAAAAGAAGTTGAGAAATGGGATAAAAGTAAATAATCGCGATTATTTACTTCTGACAAATTTTTGCATCTTTTTTGTCAAAGAGCATGTACACTTGTTTAACACTTCAATATAAGCCTCCGAGTCAAGTTTCACTAAGTTTGAACAAGATTTTCCCAAGTCACACTTAAGTTCTCGACAACTGATACAAATTTCAATTTCTATCAAGGTTTTGGTCAGTTTGGTGATCCAAATTCTATGGGCCTTTACAAAAGATGTTTGTACACATGCATATAGTCTCTCGCATCAACCTTGGTCACTTTTGAGATGAAAGTAAATAATTGTGATTATTCACTTTGGGCCCAAAATGAACACTTTTTTCAACTTTTTTGTGGACACTCTTTTTATGATCTATTTTAAGCCTCTGAGTCAAGTCAAAACTTAATTTGGCCTAATATATCAAGAAAAAGTAAATAATCTAAAAATTTACCTCAAATACTTCCTCAAGCTTACCCACTGATTCATACAACTTTCAAACCATAATCTCCAGTCGGATTCAGTGGTTGACAGTCTTTTCATGATGTTTCCAGCCGTAGACCTGAAATTATGCAACTTCACATAAACAACTCACAATTGATTCTAAGCAACCTTGTGAGATCCCACCTTGGATTCTACTTACCCTACTCCTAGATTCTACTGAAATTTGGTTGTGGAAAGTGTCCACAAACACTCATTTTCTTGTTTTTTATGGTTTTCTGAGCCTTGATCTTAAGACTTGTCTTGTCCATCAATCATTCTCAAAATCCTAATCTTATCCTACAATCCTAAAAGGTACTTAGCAAGTACAACCTACTTCCAGGCTACCTCTACACAGCAAAACAGGACAATCTTAAGCTATGCGGTTTTAAAGAGAAAGTTTTGACTCTAGGTGATCCTAGAGAAAGTTAAATGACAACTACACAAGATGCTTGTGTTTTCCCTAGTTTAGGTCTCTTCGATCCCCAGCAGCAGCGCCAAATGTGGGACGGGTTTCTAGCTTCATTCCTATCTTATTGCAGACATAGCGAGAACCACAAACATAATTGTCAATCCATGGGATGAAGCTGACTCTACTAGTGCATAGAGGCTACAAGAGGTTGTCAATCTCTTAGAAAACAACAGACAGCTTGCGTCTAGTCTACAAATCCCTTGATTCTTCCTTCTATAAAAAGCTTCTAGATCGAGGCTAGTATGTAAAAGAGGTGGATGGCATATGCTACAAGATTGGACTTGACACTCTAGTTGTCAAGTATATGATTGCCACTCACTCAATTGTCATATCCTTTTTGTACAATCACTATCACTTCATCTGAGATTTCTATGTATCAGCAAGTTTGGAGAACAATGTTGTCATATGTGTGGAAGTGGTGGATAAAAACTTCAACCTTGTGATAGTGATAACAATAAGGAAGCATTGCAACGTGCTCTAGCTCCAACATGACATAGTGGAGGAGATGGTGGACAAAGACTCCTCAAAATTTTATTTCTTTTTGAGTGGATGCAAAGTAATGCAATGAATGCAGAATCCAATTCTCTACAGAGATCTCCTCAAAATTTTACTTTTTTTGGGCAGATGCAATGTAATGCAATGAAGGAAGAAGCAAGTTCTTTGTAGAGATATTTGTGGCCAAGTTTAAATTGTTTCAATTAATGCATCTTGGAAGTCTTCTATAGAATTATATCTTCTAAATAAATACAAATATTTGTTTCAAATGTGTGTTCGTAGTGATAAGTATTTGACTCTCTCCTTCTCTCAAGTTGGTGCCAGTGCTTTGGGAGAGGTACAAAGAATCATTTTAATGGATAGAGCTAGCATAATATAGTGTATTTACAAGTACAAATTCAAAGGTAGAAAAGGGGCAAATAAAATTGCTGCAAATATGGGATCAAAAAGTCCTCTAGCTAGAAATCATGAAGATGTTCTCAAATGAGGGCGGGGAGAGAGTTTTGCCTGGTGGATTAAGCAAACATTTGTGGGGCATGTAATATATCAATAATTTTTTGTGAGCATCAAAGGGCACATGGATTTGGGAGAAGGTTTGTAAAAGAGGTGCACATTGGATTTTTGGGGGTGGTAGTGGCCAAAGATGGACACTCCTAACGCAAAGCTGAGGCCAGGTGAACAAGAGAACAACTGAAAAACAACCATGTCTACTTGTAGCAAAGGTACATACTAGATTTCACTAATGTTGAGGCTTTCTTGTCCAGTGTCTTGTCTTCTCTTTTTTCAAGGTTTTCCTCCTCAAGCAATTGTGCTTCTGCAATCCTAGACTCCTATGTTTCCATGGTAGATGTATCCGCTGTCAGGAGTCTTTTGGAGCAAGGGATTGCGCATATGTACATACCCATGCATGGTGCATCGAATAAAGGATTGCGCATTTTCCAAAGCCAGGTGGTTACGTGGGGCCCACATGTGTACAGGTAGGACAGCATGTATATACTGCATCAATTTTCACTATCACCAGTACCAGTGTGTTTTTTCTATAATAATGAGGAGTTGGTAGCGCGTAAAACTTCTCGAGGAAGCTATCCACCGGCCAACGACATGAGGTAAGCAGGTGCGTCATATGGCATCTAGTGGTGTCAGGATGTCGAATGGGGTCAATACTTGCACGTGGATAAGTACGAACACAACGTGGGTGTTCTTTTGTGATTAATTATACAAAATTTCATCATGAGGACCATCTTTTGGGGCCACTTCACATGGTGGCGGGATGCATTATTGGAAAAAGTTAAGTGCCAGGTGTTCGGATGGATGCAGCAGGGTGACAACTATGCACTGCGAGGTTAGTTTTTGGCATGTTCGGGGTCCGTTTGAGGTCAATTAAAAGGCCCAGGGTGCCCAAGTAATAAAGCTAAGTGTGGGAACTGAAAAACCTGAGTGAAGACCAGAAAAAACGTGGAAAGAAGAGGAGGAACAGTCGCAAGTGAGTTTTTGTTGTTTTTGGAGCCTGTTTTGGCCATAAACTGCTCATCCGAGATCGGATTTGAGCACTTTGACATTGTATACTGGGGTTATGGGCCGTTCCGGACGATGGCGCTGTCCATTTTGCCAAATTCCTCACAGTTTTTCTGTTGTTTTGGCTGTGTAAGTTTCTCCTATGAGCGAAGCTTCTGCTCCAATTTGTGATTGTATCTGGCATATTTTACCCATATTGTGTAAGCTATTTGCCCCAATGGTGTTGGCCCAAGCTCAATCGTATCTAAACATCAGAAATTCTCCTCTTTTGAGCTGATTTTTTTTGGGTGTGTGTGTGTGTCTCTATATGGAGTGGGCAAACGGATAGTCTCTCTCCTGTCACTCCATCGGTGTGTTCCCTGTCTCGGCCAGGTGGGTTGTGTAAGCTGAATGGTGCCCCATAGTGTGTGTGTGTGTGTGTGTGTGTGTGTGTGTGTGTGTGTGTGTGTGTGTGTGTCATCCCAAGAGTGTGTGTCGGGTCATTATAGAGGCATTGTGTGTGTTTCCATCCCGCTCAGATTCTTTTGGTGCCCCCACGGAGGATCTTCTTCGAGTACCTTCATCTTTCGGGATTACAGGTTGCAGATTACAGGACAAGTATAGGTACAGGTACAAGTGATTCACACAGGTACAACTAGCTGGATTAGAGTGATATACTGGCAAGTGGAAGTCACTTGCAGTTGCTGTGGGTATGCATCATTTAGCACCTATTTGAGCGCATTGTCTATTGGTATTGTACGTCACTTGTGGAAACTGCCATTGTACGCCTTTGTGGAGACATACTTGGTTTTATTTGGTAGTCCCAGCCATTTCTGAGACTTGGTATGGAAGATAGTCATTTCTGAGACTTGACTATACGAGATTTGCATAAGCCTTCGTGAGAGGGTCAATAGCGTGAGGTTTTATTGAGCTGGGGGATTCTCAAATGTGAGATCCTTTCGGTGATACAGGTAGCCGGAGCACCCTTTTTGTGACCTCGCCATAGGCTATGTACTAGTGATTCCTACTTGATGCTCGAGTTCTATTGTTGACACTTTATGCATACATATACAGTCTATATTTTGGGTTCCTACTGCTCTACTTCTCTGTCGAAATTTTTCCAAATTGTGATGGCTGGTTTTTTGGTCTTTTGAGCCATTTATGTTGTTATGCTGCTGAAATTCTGGCAAAATCAGAGGATAAGTCAGGTGTGCCTTCTTGGGAGCTACATGGTTGGCTTTAATGGATGATCAAAATGGACCTCAATTCACTCCTTTTCATTTAACACAAAGAATCTAGATAAATGTTCATGTGTCCAGGAAGATTTTTTTCCAACAGCGCATAGTCTTTATGTTCGGGCCAAGAAGATTAAGAGAGATACTGGAATGCCCTTTGCCTGTTGTAATTCCGATGATTAACTATGAAAACTCATTTGATGTGCATGTGTTTGTCCTTATCTAAAGACAGGCTCCATTGAAGTTTCTAGGGATTGAGTTAGTAAAAAGTTTGGGTTCTTGCACGTGTGTTTGAAGGGGTTCTCAGATCATTCAAACTTGGGTAGCCATGGCTTTCTCTTATCCGAAGTTTCATGGAAGAAGTGATGAAGATGTGGAAGACTTTCTGGAAAAGATGGAGGTTGCCTGCATTGGCAATCAGATTCATGATCCGGTGCAGATGTTGCGTCTTCTCCAGATTTGTTTGAAGAGTGATACACGATTTTGGTCCAAAGCATTTGAAGAGGAGTTGCGTGTGGCTGATCCACCTGTGAGATTAAATTGGGACAATCTAAGGCATGGATTGGAAGTGCAGTTTGTCAAGATAGAAGATCCTGACAAAGTGTGGCAAGAAGTACAGGGTTTGGTGCAAAAGGAAGGTGAGCCAGTAGATGCGTACATACGTAAGTTTTCATTGGCATGGGAGCGGATGTCCAAGGCATTAGCACCACAAGTACCCCCACCTGACATGATGAATAAGGACAGGTTCTTGGCTGTTCTTTGGGAGAATATACGTTGGAGAGTAGAGCTAAAGAAGCCTAGAACATATGAAGATGCATTGGAGGTGGCAAGGAACAAAAAGTGGAAGCTGAGGAAAATGAGCCAGCTAGGGGTGGAGTCTTTGCCCATGAGGTCTGAGTTTCAGCCTATAGACTCTTTGCAAGGCCGCATGCCAGCGGTTCATCATGAACCAGTGGTTTCGGTTACTCCTCAGGTTATGCCAGCAGTGGTCACTACATCAGTTCAAGATGATGGGCTAAGGCAAGACATGAGGCAAGTGGTAGATTTGATGAAGAATCTCAGCCTAAACATGCTAGGTCAAGTGGGAAATAATCAAGGTCAAGGGAGGTGTGCAAATCAACCAGGAGGTGAAGAAAGACCCAAGAATAGTGTTGGACAAAGTAATGGTAGGTTCTGGAGGCAGACGCCCACGTGTTATAATTGTGGAGAGTTGGGTCTAATCAGTCCGCAATGTGATAATCCACCAAGGATGGGGGGAGACATGTATCCATTGCCAAGACAGGTGCTAACTAGGTCAAATGATTATGGCATCGAAAGTAAAGGAGAAGAAGGAACCATTGGATCAACCCAGGAGGAAAAGGGAAAGACAAAAGAGATAAGTGTAGTCACCTTGGAGAAGGCATCAAAGCTAGAGGATACATTAGTGATTCCTATTGGGAAGAGGACCACAGAGGACAAGGAAGGAACAAGTGCCCCAGGTCCTAGTAAGAAGAAGGGAAAGAGCCATGAAGCCGAGGATGTCAAGGCCAAGAGGAAAAGGAGGACTCGTTGCAAGTTTCATGTTTCAGATTTTCCACTAGGGGATGGGCAATTAAGCTATGACTTGAAGGAGCATCTGACAAGCAGGAAGGTAGATGTTACTTTTGGGCAGCTTATAGAGATGGTGCCTAAGCTAAAGCGATAGTGGAAGAGGATGGTTAACCCAATGGAGAAAGAGCCAGAGAGAGGTTCAGTAAAGGTGTTGGTGATGGATGAGATACCAGACATTTGCCCAATAGTAGATGTGTGGCACAAAAGAAAAAATATAGGACAAGGTTATGTTGATGGCGGAGCCCACATATGTGTCATAACACACTCATGCGTTGAGAAGATGGGTCTTACAGTGAATGGGGTGTCAGGCTTCCGGATCAGATTGGCAAACCAGTATATATTTTTTCTACGCTATTAAGTTATCTAGAGTAAATTCCCCCTCTTCGTTTAACCTTTGTGGCAACGCATACATTATACTCTTCCCAAAAATGTCACCTTAGTCATATATTTATATTACCACCCTTTTCTTTTTTGCTTTGTAAATAGAATAAGCATACAATAACCAACTATATACCCCCAAACTTTCTTACCTCTTGTGAATTAGTAGTAGAAAAATAATATATCCATCTTCCACCCCATATAGATAAATTCCCATGGAAATCAACTCTCCACTTGTCTTTACCAAAGATTATGGTCCCTCTCTACAAATCTTCTATGCCCCCTACATAGGTGGCCCAATAACTCTTAAGAATATACATATAGTTTCTCTCCTTTCAAAAAGACTCCAATTGTATATTCTTTTCACAAGCAAATAATATTGGGCCCTCCTCTATTTGTTTAAGCATCATAGCCTTTTGAAAAAGCATGATTCCCCTTGGATGCATACAAGCAAAGGGCCCATACAAGAAGACTTGGAAGCAAAAGGTTCCCTAGCCTAGTGTGGACCTTCCAAACCGAATTCCTTGGTGCATGGGCGTGAAGAATAGTCCAAATTCATATCAAACATGTTGAGAAGGTCAATTTTGCCTTTTGAAGCATGTCATTCCGAGCTACAAGTAAAAAGTTATGGTCAAAATAGTGTAAATCTGTCAGATTCGCAGCAAAAGGGAACTGTAAATCAAGTAAATCAGGAGGGTGAGAACTTATTTTTCCCCTACTCATCTTCTAGAAGAGCAATGAGTGTTCAAGGTCACTTGCATGTGATGGGACCAACCTAAAGATGCTTTCTGAATGCCAAGACAGACAAGTTGAGATACCCCGCAGGAGCCACCCGTAGGGCCTCATGGTGGGGCCCACCTACATTATGCACGCCTATGGAGCCTTCACGGTCTAAAATGATATTTTTGGTGAATAAATAGTCTCTTTTATGTCCAATATTCAATGAGTGGTCAAAGGACACTTAATTAGGTCTAATCACTTACTCTAATTAAGTGTAGCATAATCCCACTCCTACACAACTATAAATAGCCCCCTTGGAGAGACTCAAGGACACACACCTATATTTTCAACTTCATGTTGTTTCTTGATCAATAGTAGAGAAAACGCCAACTCTCCCTCTTTCACATCCTCCCTCCTAACCCTCCTCTTTGGAGAAAGTGCAACTCTATTCTCCACTCTTTCCATTCTACAATCTCTTACTCCATCAACCCAATAAATCATTTGTAGCACCTCAATAACTTGTAAATACATCATGATCTCTCTCATGGTTATGTTAATGATCATGAAATCATCTTCAAAACTTTCAAGTGTCGCAATTCGTGATGGTTAGCCAGCGTCTGTCCTCCCCTTAAAAGGTGTGCGAGAAATCAAGTAAGTGTTCTATTCTCAATTTACCATTGGTTTGTTTCTCCACACTTATTCAATTGGTCTAAAGAAATTTCTAACTCCAACTCTCTTTTGCTTCATTACATATGCATGTGGCTACCTCTCATGGTGACTTTATTTGTGTCATAGCATTGCATAGATGGAGATGAGCTCTCTATGCAAAGTGTGTTAATTTGATGTAAGTGATTCTCTTGTGTGTTTGAGAGGCAAGTCTTGTGCGCATGATTTTTTTGATGAGTGCTTGAGAGAGGAAGAGTTTGGATGTATTATGGGTATTCTTATGGGGAGAAGGTGAATGCTATTCCACAAATTGCATATTTCATTTTGATGAACGGCATTGGGTTGCATAATCGTTGATGGTGTTCAAG
The DNA here is from genome assembly GCF_014529385.1 of Adiantum capillus-veneris. Taxonomy (NCBI): domain Eukaryota; kingdom Viridiplantae; phylum Streptophyta; class Polypodiopsida; order Polypodiales; family Pteridaceae; genus Adiantum; species Adiantum capillus-veneris. The sequence goes on from NC_140931.1 coordinate 113,951,729, forward strand.
TGTCCAAAGTGTATATAGAGTAAGGGGGTTTTCAAAGTGTGTTGCTTGAGTGGGTGAGTGCAAGTGTTATTTTGATTGGTTTCCTTCTCCACTCCCAAAAGAAAGTGGTGCCCCAAGTAGTGTGCGTACCTCTTTACGAACATTTTGTGAGGGTAGGCCCATTGGTTTGGGTTTAGAGGCCCCATTTCAAAAAGGTCGCCCTCATAAAGTGGTGCCCCCACTGAGGAACATATTTCCAAGTTACCTTCAAATTTTTTAGTGATGAACAATGGAGTTCCCATCTATCCATTTCATTTTGCACAACACATTAGAGTAAATGTTCACATAGATAGAAAAGTCTTTTTCCAGCAACGCATTGTTTTTATGTTTGGTGCAGAAAGACTTAGAGAAATACTGGCATCACCCAATCCAATTATACTTCCAATCATCAATTATGAAACTTCTTTTGATGTTCACGTTTTCATTTTGTGTTAAAGGCAGGAACAAGGAGTAGTGAAGGGGTGCTCAAGGGCCATATGAAGGAACGAGGTCTTCAAACCAACAACGAGGAGTAGCACATGAATCACGATCAAAACAATGAACCTTTTAGGCCTATTGCTTGGCAATCCATTCATATAATCATTGCAACCAAGTTTAGGTTTCAATCTATCATAAGGAGGATATTTGGATCCACTCGCCTCAATGAAATCAATGCTTCAATTAATCCATTTATTCTACCTATGATAAAGTACGAATTAACAATGGATGTGTACATCTTCATTTTAATGTAATCAGATTTATAGTGTCAACAATCTTGTGCGGCCCGTAAAAGAAAAGTTTCTTTAAAAAAAGAAATTTCAAAAAGTCTAAACAAAATGTCAAGTTCTTTTCCCACGTTCTATGCAAGAAGTGGGGAAGATGCGCAAGAGTTTCTTGACAACTTGGAAATGGCACATCTCATATCCGGGAGAGATGAAGAGGAAGTAAAGCTACGAGCCTTCCCGTTGGTTCTAAAAGCAAAAGCTAAAGCATGGTATGAGACCTTGCAACCCCAAATCAAGTCCAATTGGGAGAGACTGCGAGCAAGCTTCCTCTCCAAGTTCGGGCAAGGTGATACTTCTGAAGGACTATGGAAATGTCTTATTGGACATAAGCAGGTATCACTTGAAGACTATCCCTCTTATGAAGCAACCTTTGTCAATCTATGGGGTAGGTGGGAGGCTACATTAGAAAATCATGGTGGTGCACCTAACTTTCTAAAAAAAGAGAGATTCATGGTTGGCTTGTATCCACTTTTAAAGGCTAAAGTAGAGCTAAAATTCCCATCCACCTTCGAAGAAGCACGTGAGGTAGCCATCATCAAGTTTAGAAAACTACACTTCCAAGCACATAGAGCAAGGGATTTCAATGAAGTGAGTGAGAGGGAGTCTTCACAAACCATGGAAGCACCAATTAGGGCCCCTCTTGCACAATCTTCACAAATAGGAGATAACTCTCAACAAGAGGTTTTACAAAGGCTAACTCAACAGCTTGAGAACCTCACTCTGAATCTAGTACAAGGCCTACCTCAACAACGACAACCAAGAGAAGGGAATCGCAATCAACGAAGACAAGCTCAAGAGTTGCGATGTTGGAATTGCAATGAAATGGGCCATGGCATGTACAATTGTCCACATCCAAGGCGACTTCCGGGAGACATATATCCCCCCCGCCTCCTCTCACTATGCAGCAAGAACAAGCTCAAGGCCCACAAATCCTTCGTCGACCACCACCACCAGCAAATATACCTCCCGTCCCACATGAGGAGGAAGAAAGAGGAGTCAACATCATCAAACTAGAAGAGGTAATAGATGAGCATACTCTAAACTTTGATGTTATGCCGGCAGAAAAACGCACAAGAGCACATGATAAGGATGAAGACATGAGAAGTGAAGGAACAAATTCAGCCAGAAGGGACAAGAAGAAGAAGTCAAAGATGGAAGAAGCTGAAAGTAGCAGGAAGAAAAGATCAAGGCGAAGGGAAATTGGTATCAACGACTTCCCATTGGGAAAGGAGCTAGAGCCCTACAACATCTTGGAGGATTTACCAACCCAAAAGCCAAACATTTCATGGCCTCAACTTCTACACCTATCAGCCAAAGTAAGAAGGCAATGGCCAAAGTTGGTAAGTACAAGAATTCCAAAAAAGAAAGCAAATCTTTCCATTAAGGTTGTGGCCTCAAAGCTACAAAAAGATGTGGAACCCATTGTGGATGCTTACATAAGGGGTAAAAAGGTGTCTAATGTATATGCTGATGGTGGAGCTCAAATGTGTGTGATCACGGAAAAATCAATGAACAAGTTAGGGCTTGAAATTACAAAGTCCTCTAATTGTCAAGCTAGGCTAGCCAACAACTCAAGTGTGAAGTGTTTGGGGATCATTGAAAATGTAAAAGTCTCTGTATGTAACATAGATGCATGAGTGGATATGTATGTCATGCCAGCTAAGGGGGAGGGCTATCCCATCATCCTAGGGAGGCCTTGGCTCATTGCTGTGAATGCAGATCAAAAATGGGGAAGTGGTCGTTTGATTCTTAAGAAGGGTCAACCGGTGGTGTATGATTGGCAAGAAGGAAAGCAACTAGATATCAACTATGAAACCACGGCAGATGAAGAGAGCGAGGAGGAGAGTCCTTACTCAAGTGATGAGGAAGCATCAACCAGTGCATCAACCAGTGAAGAGGAGTCTTCTTTGGAGGTAATGGGAATTGTATTCAACGCCAACACTCAAGATGTTCCAGTAGAAGAAAAGCCAACAGACAATCACACACGAGGGGATGAAAGATGCCACCACCTTGAAGAAGGATTTGAGAAGATGCTTGCAAAAGATCTTACTTGTGAGGAGAAGAGGTCCTACATCAATATGTTAAGGAGGTATCCCAATTTGTTTATCACTGACTACTCACAAATAAGAGGTGTAGATGTAATAGAGCATCGAATTGAATTGAAACCAAGGACCAAACCCGTGGCTCAAAAGTTAAGGCGACTAAGATCTGTGCAACAAAAGGCTCTCCTACAAGAAGTGAATCGACTCTTGAAGGCTGGCTTCATCTATCCAGTATCCAACTCCGAATGGGTATCACCTATTGTAGTCACTCCCAAGAAGAATGGTAAGTGGAGGGTCTGCGTGGATTACAAACCCCTCAACGCTGCGACAAAGAAGGACCACTTCCCTCTCCCTTTCCAAGATGAAATTTTGAATGAAGTAGCAGGTCACGAATGCTACACTGTGTGTGATGGGTATTCAGGATATTTTCAAATTAGAATAGCAGAAGAGGACCAACCAAAAACCACCTTCATCACACCTTGGGGATGTTTTGCATTCAGAGTAATGCCTTTTGGGCTCACCAATGCTCCTAGCACCTTCATGAGATTCACAATATTTGTATTTCAGCCATTCTTTGGAAAATCTATAAGAGTATTTATGGATGATTTCTGTATTTATAGTTGTAGATCACTTCACTGCCAAAAGGTTGAAGAGGGGCTTAAGAGGCTCCATCAATTTGGGGGACAACTCAACCCAGAGAAGTGTCATATCGGTGAATCTCAGGTGGTTTTGCTAGGCCATGTGGTTTCTTCACAAGGGATTCAAGTGGATCCCTCTAAAGTAGAGGCCCTTTTGTCATTATCTCCACCAACAACAACTAAGGAGCTAATGACCTTCAACCACAAAGTGAGGTACATGTCTCGCTTCATCCATCTCCTAGCAGAAGCCATTGCCCCTTTGCATAGGTTGGCAAGCCAATCCACATTTGAATGGGGGAGGGAACATGCAAAATGTTTTGAGGAAGTGAAGGGCATTCTTAGCTCTCTCCCAATCCTAATGCCACCAGATCCAAAGGAGACCTACTATGTCACTCCAAGTGTAGGTTTCGAAGCAATTGGTGTTGTTTTGATGCAAAAAGGTCCTAAAACATCATACATGAGGCCGATCTATTTTGCAAGCAAGGTGATGACTCCGGCCGAGAAGGGATACACTGAAATGGAGAAAGTGGTCTTTGCAATCTTGTTTGCGGTAAGGAAGTTTCGATCGTATCTTCTCCCTGTGCCATTTGTTTTTCTCACCTTAGAGCACAATCTACCATATGTTGTACAACACATGAGCCTCTCATCTAGAATAGCAAAGTGGGTGCTTGAACTCCAAGAATTTGAATACACTTTCCTTGTAGAAGATAGCACAAGAGCAGGACTTGCAGACATTCTCACCTACAAAGTGGGAGAAAGGGAAGGATCACGACTACAAAGAGAGGAAGGCTCAAAACAGTTCAAAGTGAAGAAGATTGATAATGCCCATACTTTATGCTTTGACGGAGCTTATCAACGCCAACAAGACAAAGCAGCAGGGGAAATCATCATTTTGAACCCACAAAAGGAGGTAATGGTTAGAAAAGGTATCACTCTACCCAGTGTTCACTCTAACAATGAGGCTGAGTATGCTGCTCTAACCCTTGGGTTAGAAGAATGCAAAGAATTAGGCATACAAAGACTTATTATAAAAGGTGATTCTTTGCTAGTGGTTAGGCAAATCCAAGGAACTTGGAGGTGCAAGAATCGTACATTGTTTGAGTGGCTTAGTAGTGTAAGAGCTTTGATGAAGGGTTTTAAAGCAACACAGGTACAACACATTGTGAGAACTCATAACAAGGAAGCAGACTTACTCGCAAATGAAAAGCTTCAAATGGCGGTAGGAGGTGTGAAACTATATGAACCCAAATATGAAGGTCAAGAGGAGCTAAAAGACATTATCTTCTTTCTACAAGCTGGTGAGTGTCCCAAACACTTAGACAAGGTGCAAAGACATAGACTAGTTAAGAAGGCCACACCTTACCAGTTGATCGGGGATGATTTATATCACAAAGGGAAAGATTTGGTCTTGAGGAGAGTACCAGGTGTGCAAGAGATAGAGAAAATTCTTCTTTCATGTCATGATGATGTCTGTGGTGGTCACTTTTCTCAAGATATTACAAGTAGGAAGATTTTACAAGCAGGGTTTATTTGGCCAAGCTTACATCGTGATGTCCAATATTGGTGTAAGGCATCTAAGCCATGCCAAATTGCTGGGGATAGACGACTAACATATGAGCCTCGAGTCCCAATAATATCTTATGGCCCTTTTGAAAAGTGGGGTGTGGATGCAATAGGTCCCCTACCTCGTACTTCTACAGGGAAGGTTTTCATCATCATGGGTGTTGACTACATGACACGATGGGCGGAAGCAACAAGCACAACCCGAATCACAGCTGAAGAGGTATCAAAGTTTATTTTTGATCATATTTGTAGTAGGTTTGGAACACCCCTAGAAATCTTATCAGATCGAGGCCCGGGTTTTAGGGCTGACCTTCTGAATAATCTCTTGAGGAGGTTAAAAGTGAAACACCTGCATTCCACACCCTACTATCCTCAATGCAATGGATTGGTGGAAAAAGTGAATGGAATGATATGTAAGATCATTTCTAAGCAAGTTGTGGACCGGCCTAATGATTGGGATCGCCATTTGACGGCTTCTCTTTGGGCGTATAGGACATCTTTCAAGGTATCTACCCAATTCACCCCTTTTCATCTAGTTTATGGACAGGAGGCACTTCTCCCCACTGAGGTAGAGCTCTCAAGCTTGCGCGTTCTTTCAAGAGTGGCAAAAAAACCAAAAGAGGTTCTACATGAAAGGATCTTAGATCTCCAACGACTTGAGCTAGATAGAGAAGAGTCCATTGATCACTACATCACCAAAGCGACAAGCCAAAGGGATAAAATCGACAAGAAGCTCAAGGGGAAAGGATTGAAGGAAGGTATGTTGGTTCTTCACTATGATAACCGACTTGATACTCGACTCAACAAAAAGTTTTTGCAAAGATGGGAGGGACCTTTCATGATAAAAACAAAGTTTGGAAATGGTAGTTACAGATTAGCAGATTTATCAGGAAAACTCCACAAGACCAGAGTCAATGGATGGAGATTAAAGCCCTACTTTCAACGTATCAATCCGTTGATAGGCAGTCATCTGTCTACATCGTCTAAGCTCCAAATTGACATGGCTCCCTTCGGCTTGGAAAATGCTCCACCTATTTTTAAAGCTTTGATGTGCAAAGAAGAACCAGCCTTGGAATCTGAACATACCCAAGGCAACCCTCCCATCTCCGATTTATGGGATTGAGGTAATGAAAAGCGGGTCTAATGGAGTAAAAGAGTGCATGACACTTCTCCTATTGAAAAAAAAAAGTGGAAAAGGAAAAATGACAAAAAAAAGAGAAAAAAAAGAAGAAAAAGAAGCAACACCGTCCTCCTAAAGATATGAATATCTCTAGGCTTGGGGGAGGGCTAATATGAGTGGCATAAAATGGTAACCATCTTTTTGCAACATTTGTCAGCCTAGTCAACGTCCTCTTCCTCATATGTGTATATATTTTTCTACGCTATTATGTTATCTAGAGTAAATTCCCCCTCTTCGTTTAACCTTTGTGGCGACGCATACATTATACTCTTCCCAAAAATGTCACCTTAGTCATATATTTATATTACCACCCTTTTCTTTTTTGCTTTGTAAATAGAATAAGACTACAATAACCAACTATATACCCCCAAACTTTCTTACCTCTTGTGAATTAGTAGTAGAAAAATAATATATCCATCTTCCACCCCATATAGATAAATTCCCATGGAAATCAACTCTCCACTTGTCTTTACCAAAGATTATGGTCCCTCTCTACAAGTCTTCTATGCCCCCTACACAGGTGGCCCAATAACTCTTAAGAATATACATATAGTTTCTCTCCTTTCAAAAAGACTCCAATTGTATATTCTTTTCACAAGCAAATAATATTGGGCCCTCCTCTATTTGTTTAAGCATCATAGGCTTTTGAAAAAGCATGATTCCCCTTGGATGCATACAAGCAAAGGGCCCATACAAGAAGACTTGGAAGCAAAAGGTTCCCTAGCCTAGTGTGGACCTTCCAAACCGAATTCCTTGGTGCATGGGCGTGAAGAATAGTCCAAATTCATATCAAACATGTTGAGAAGGTCAATTTTGCCTTTTGAAGCATGTCATTCCGAGCTACAAGTAAAAAGTTATGGTCAAAATAGTGTAAATCTGTCAGATTCGCAGCAAAAGGGAACTGTAAATCAAGTAAATCAGGAGGGTGAGATCTTATTTTTCCCCTACTCATCTTCTAGAAGAGCAATGAGTGTTCAAGGTCACTTGCATGTGATGGGACCAACCTAAAGATGCTTTCTGAATGCCAAGACAGACAAGTTGAGATACCCCGCAGGAGCCACCCGTAGGGCCTCATGGTGGGGCCCACCTACATTATGCACCCCTATGGAGCCTTCACGGTCTAAAATGATATTTTTGGTGAATAAATAGTCCCTTTTATGTCCAATATTCAATGAGTGGTCAAAGGACACTTAATTAGGTCTAATCACTTACTCTAATTAAGTGTAGCATAATCCCACTCCTACACAACTATAAATAGCCCCCTTGGAGAGACTCAAGGACACACACCTATATTTTCAACTTCATGTTGTTTCTTGATCAATAGTAGAGAAAACCCCAACTCTCCCTCTTTCACATCCTCCCTCCTAACCCTCCTCTTTGGAGAAAGTGCAACTCTATTCTCCACTCTTTCCATTCTACAATCTCTTACTCCATCAACCCAATAAATCATTTGTAGCACCTCAATAACTTGTAAATACATCATGATCTCTCTCATGGTTATGTTAATGATCATGAAATCATCTTCAAAACTTTCAAGTGTCGCAATTCGTGATGGTTAGCCAGCGTCTGTCCTCCCCTTAAAAGGTGTGCGAGAAATCAAGTAAGTGTTCTATTCTCAATTTACCATTGGTTTGTTTCTCCACACTTATTCAATTGGTCTAAAGAAATTTCTCACTCCAACTCTCTTTTGCTTCATTACATATGCATGTGGCTACCTCTCATGGTGATTTTATTTGTGTCACAGCATTGCATAGATGGAGATGAGCTCTCTATGCAAAGTGTGTTAGTTTGATGTAAGTGATTCTCTTGTGTATTTGAGAGGCAAGTCTTGTGCGCATGATTTTTTTGATGAGTGCTTGAGAGAGGAAGAGTTTGGATGTATTATGGGTATTCTTATGGGGAGAAGGTGAATGCTATTCCACAAATTGCATATTTCATTTTGATGCACGGCATTGGGTTGCATAATCGTTGATGGTGTTCAAGTGTCCAAAGTGTATATAGAGTAAGGGGGTTTTCAAAGTGTGTTGCTTGAGTGGGTGAGTGCAAGTGTTATTTTGATTGGTTTCCTTCTCCACTCCCAAAAGAAGGTGGTGCCCCAAGTAGTGTGCGTACCTCTTTACGAACATTTTGTGATGGTAGGCCCATTGGTTTGGGTTTAGAGGCCCCATTTCAAAAAGCTCGCCCTCAACAGGTATTATCTATCCCGTGAAAAAAGCTGAGTGGGTGTCCCCTGTTGTCATTACACTGAAGAAGAACGAGAAGTGGAGAGTCTGTGTAGACTATAAGCCATTAAATGCTGCTACCAAGCGGAACTACCCTTTGCCATTTTAGGATGAGATTTTGAACCATGTTGCAGGTCATGAGCGGTATTCTATTATGGACGGCTTTTCAGGTTACTTTCATATTGGTATTGCATTGGAGGATCAATTCAAGACTACTTTCATCTCACCATGGGGGTGCTTTGCTTATCGTCAAATGCCTTTCGAATTGGTGAATGCATATGCGACATTTTAGGATTGGATGAATAAGTTATTCAGGCCATACTTGGGTAAGTTTATCATAGTTTTCATGGATGATATTCGTTGTTATAGTTCTCAAGCAGAGCACTTGTCCAAGTTAAAGCTAGGCTTTCAAAGATTAGACGAGGAGGGAGGGCAGCTGAACCCAAAGAAGTGTAAGTTGGCACAACCGCTGGCTCATCTTTTGGGCCATGCGGTCTCCCATAATTGTATTGAAGCGGATCCAGACAAGGTGAAGGCTTTGGTTTTGATGGAGCCTCCCACCAATGCTACAGGTTTGGCTTCTTTTGTGCATAAACTCAAATATTTGGCCAGGTTTTTCTAGATGCTTTCACAATATGTGTACCCCCTTCAGAAATTAAGCCAACAGGTTCATGGATTCCAATGGATAGAGGATGCTCAAATAGCTTTTGAGAGGGTGAAGGAAATATTATGTCAATTGCCTACGGTGTGTCCCCCTAAGAATGAAGATTATTTTTATGTGGCCATGATGGTGGGAACTGTTGCTATTGGTGCAGTGTTGATGTGGTGTTGATGCAGAAAGAGGGTAAGTGCTACAAGCCGATTTATTTTGATAGTTGGGTGATTAGCTTGGAGGAGAGATCATATACGGAGGCTGAGCAGTGGGTGATGACCTTGGTCTTTTCCTGTTGCAAGTTCAAAGTGCATTTGATTGTTCGAAAGTTTTATGTGCTCACCTCTAACAATTCATTATCTGAAGTGGTACTTGAGTTGCACGAGTTTGAGTTCGAATAAAAATTGATCACACGAGTAGGTCTCATTTGGCGGACATTTTGGTCAACAAGGAAGTGGACCTGCCCATCTATCCAAGGGTGGTGAAAGAGGATGCTGCAAAGGAACCGAACTTGAAGGAAGCTTTCATCATGTGGTACGGTGCTTATCGAAGAGTTGTGCAAAAAGAAGGAGGAGGAGTGATCATTTCGAGATCCCCAAGGTATGGTAATTTTTTCAAGAGCCTATGATTTGGAAGGTGTTCACACAAATAATGAAGCGGAGTACTTGACACTTCACTTGGGGCTCAAGCAATGTGTGGAATTCGGCGTCTCTAAGTTGGTAGTTAAGGGTGATGCTCTACTAGTTATAAAGAAGCTTTTGGGGCAATGATAGGTAAAAAGGGATTCTCTTAAGAATTGGTTTTTTTCCATAAAGAAGCTGTTAAAATTCTTTGAGGAAGTAGAGTTTAAACATGTTAGAAGAGAGCAGAATCAAGAGGCGGATCGGTTGGCTAGCAGTCATGTGCAAACTTAAGTGTCAAGTTTGCATGTGGCACCGGCGGCAGGGAAACTTTGAAGGAAGTTGATGATTTCTTGAGTATAGGCCAATGTTCAGAGGGCCTTTCAAAACTACAAAAGAGACGGATTGTTCAAAAGGCTCGGAAATTCACTCTAATAGGAGAGGATTTAATGACATATGGTCAAGACAGAGTGTTGCGGAGGGTTCTTTACAAAGAGGAGACTGGAATGATGCTAGAGCAATGTCATGAGAAAAGCGGACACCATGGCAAAAATCAGGTATTGTTTCGCATTTTAAGAGGCGATTTTTGGTGGCCCTCCATTGTACTAGATGTACTCTCTACAACTTACTCTCTGATGCATTCTAAAATGGAGGAGAGAAGTGAAAAATATCTTCTTTTTATGCACATGTTTTATAAGTGCTTTCATTCATCCTGATAGGTTATTTTCCTTATCTTGATAATTTATACTTCTTTGATAACTTATCTTACTTATAAAAAAAATTCAACAAGTTACTTGCTCAACTTATTCTTATCTTCTCTTTTCCTTCTTTTTTCCTTATCTTATGTTTTTCTTTATACCTATTTTTCTCAAAATGAAAAGCTAATTTTTTAAGCATTGGTTATGTCCATGTTCCCATGGCATAGAAGTATCATGAGTATACTTTGGTATTTAAATTGAGCCCATATTTTTTTGAATATTTTTTTCTTTCTATTATTTTCTTTTTTTTCATCTTTTAAGTCGGTGGATTAGATGTATTGGCCTTGCATAGGTCTAAGAGAAGGCCCTGTGCAAGACATGCCATCAATGCCAAACAATAGGTGAAAGATGACTGGTTGCCGAACCACAAGGAGCTATCATAGATCATGATGCATTTGAAAAGTGGAGATTAGATGCGTTGCCCAAGTCTGCAAGCAGTAAGAAGTACAATGCGGTGGCCATTGATTATCTTACCAGGTGGGTTGAAGCAAAAGCGGTGAAGGAGGTAAATGCTCATATAGTTTCCCAATTTGTTTTTGATTGCATATGTTGTTGCTTTGGAGTGCCTTGGGTGCTCATCTCTGGTCGGGGTCAAGGGTTTAGAAACAAGCTAGTGCATGCACTAGTGGAGAAGTTGAGTATTCAGCACAAGTTTTTATCTCCATATCATTCACAGTGCAACGGTCTTGTTGAGAGTGCAAATGGACAGATACTCAAAATGCTCACCAAGCATATAACAGGTTGAGGAGTTGGAAGCTAATCTTGATAAATGTTTGCGGGCATACAAGATCTCTTACAAAGTGGCTACCACCTTTACTCCTTATGAGTTGGTTTATGGCAAGGAGGCGGTGTTGCCTGTGTATGTGCAGCTAGGTGCACTAAAAGGTATGTGGTAGATTGACAAGTCTCATCAAGATGTTTTGCAGGATAAAATCACAAGTCTTGAAGCTTTCAAGATGGATCGAGAAGCAGCAGCATATTTTTATGTAAAGCAGCGAGAGAAAAGAGTGGCTAAATTCAACCAACATTTGCCAGAGAAACAGACAAAGAAAGGTGATTTCGTGATGAAGTATGAAAGCTATTTAGATTTCACCTTTTAGAAGACGTTTAAGAAGAAGTGGACAGGGCCTTACAAGGTCCATCGGGTTTTTCCCAATGGTACTTACCTGCTGATGCGGATGAATTGTCGTCTTCTCAAGAATCGAGTGAATGGTGTGCGTCTCAAGCTTTATTTTCGAAAGGGAGTTGGTCAACAATGCATCAAGTTTTGGTAGAAGGGGTTGGGCAACCAGCCTAAACATGATGTACATTTTCCACGAATAAGACTTTGTACATGCAATAACATTTTTTGTTTGCTCACAATGTTTATCGGTTTTGCAGTTTTGCAGTTTCTTTAGTCATCTTTTTGGTTGAACATTGAATGTTCAACAAGGGGGTCGGGGCAATGATGGTGCAACCAAAGTGTGTTGTCCCGAGCAGAGGTAAGAGGCAGTGATTTGTATGCTTACAGATGCATGGTAGAGGGCTAGAGCAAATGGGAAGAGCTTTTGCAGCCAAGTGACACTGAATATGTATGCATTATGTGGTTTTTTTTGGCCAAAAGGGCTCTAGAGAGGGCCTGACAGGGTAACAGGTGAAGGAGGATCAATGTGTTGGGTTTTGGCCTATATGTGTAGAGTTTGAAGTGATGAAGGAGCAGGTCTAAACAGGCTCGTCAAACGGAGCTACAGAGTGCAAGATATTTGAGTTTGAAGGTGCAGTACATTGAAGATCTGAGATGGACATGGCAGATGATGACAGGTGGTCAGAGTGGTTTTCAGCATATGGATCTGTAGAGATCATCAAGTGGGACATGTCAATCTGTTTAGATCGCAAATCATAGCCAGAATGAGAGAGTTATTACCAGTTGAAGTTTCAAAAGGGCCAATTCTGTGGCGGTTTGGTCACCTCGAACTGTGTGCCATTTGAGGTTTTTGGAGCCTCGCCAGGGTTTGTATGTGTTTTATGTGGTATATGAAGGCCACATGAAGTTACAATGCGTCAAACGGAATCCAAACGGGCAAGATATTAAAAGTTAAAGCTGACGATAGTTACCTATAGGGCTATACCAAATAACGTTGCAGGGTTTGTATGTGTTTTATGTGGTATATGAAGGCCACAGGAAGTTACAATGCATCAAACGAAATCCAAACGGTCAAGATATTAAAAGTTAAAGCTGACGATAGTTACCTACATGGCTATACCAGATAACATTGTCCAGATTTTGGGATCTCCATTCAAGGCCTTCAAATAGTCAAAATGCGGGGTGAGAAGGTGGAGTGGATGCTTAGTATGAAAGTTTTCAATGAGCTTCAACGGTTCGGTGGTATGGCAATGAAGCCCCAAAGGGGAAGCAGTGCAAGGTGGACGAAAAAAAACGTTTGTAATGAGGTTTTCGAAGTGTTTTTGGGAATGCCCTTGGAGGGTTTTGGGATTCAATCGGCGAGCAGATGACACGTGGCAGAGTGCAAGATCCCACATGTGGTGCCATGAATCACGTTGGGAGGAAGTGGAGAGAGCTTGGAGCTCCATGCAGGCCAGCTATGGCGGCCGTTCTGTGTGTGCTCAAAGACCGCTCTATCCGATAGTTTTGGGGGAGGAGAAGGCGGCGTGCCAGTGGCGCAGGGCACAATAGCGCCGCTAACGTGGGTGGAAATTGTGTGTTGATGTGGCAGGCATGTTCCCACGGCACTCTCAGTGCCCCTCCTAAGAGGTGGATCACATTGTGTGGGTCTCAAGGCGAAGCCGAGGCCTCCATTTAGAGGGGGGTGCATGCATATATTGAGCCTCAAGTAAGCTGAACATAGCAAGGGTGGTTCATGCAAAGAAGGAGCCGAAAATAGAAGGTTCCTCTGAAAATAGCAAAGGGGAACTCAAAATATAAAAACTATATACAGGGCAAAAAAAATTGTATTTGGGGGAAAAATCAAACACCAAAACAATATCATCAACTTCTTCCATGTCTGAACATTATGAAGCCACCTCCCACTGTGACTCATTGTCACTTTGCGCCACAGTTGCAATTGCCTCATGCATTTGCTTTATATCAAAGCAATGTTATGCCACTCTCATTGCAATGTTGGTTGGAGCATGCAACAATCTCACATTACAAAACACATATACTAGAGCCTCGACTCGTTTTGACTACAATCTATTTCTCTTTTTAGTGTGTAGGAACTCAAATGTAGACCAATTTCTCTCGCAACTACCACTTAAATCATCAATAGGTAATACCCTCATAGCTACGTGCTACAATTCTATCTTTTCTCCACCGTATTCTTTCCACCACACGTGCGCGCTGACTTTTTTGATGGAGTCAATGTGCCAAGGATAACCAAACATACCAACCCTATCTGCATAGTCAATGCATTGGTGAAATGCATCTTTTCCCCCTTCAGGCCCTAAGAGTTGGGTGCAAACTTCAGAATTGGAGGATTGTTCATGGAGCTGAAATTTTGGATCCAAAGCAAATGCTGCGCTATGTAACGTTTTGTGCGTTTATGCCCATCAAGATTCTGCACATGAAAGCAAAAATGGTTTGTCTCTATTAGTATCCTTGAAATTCCTTAAGCTTTTTAATGGCTTCTGAAATATACCAATACACCTTCCCAAACACAAAGGAATATTTATCCACCAAGCACATGAGCAAAGGGTTTTGTAACATTGACAACGTTTTCCACATTTCTCCAAAACACTGGAGAATTGACAAGTTGATGAACCCTGAATGTTGTAGCTTAGTAGGTGGGATATTTGCTAAGCCATGCATCCCATTGCCTTTTGGCAAATGTCTCCACCAATGCATGTCGACGAACTTCTTTTAGTGTTGACAACACATAATATGAAGTAGTAAACCTAGTTGCACAGAAGATTTGTAATGCCTTGTTAGGCAAATTTGTTATGAATAAAGCATATGAAAATTGATGCTCTCTAATGAATTTTACTATTATGTTTTCTTCCAGCAAAGTGGTCTTTACTTTTTCAACTTTGCAAATGTCTTTCAAAAGTAAATTGATAGTATGTGCAGCACATGGTATCCATGTTAATTTCAAGTACTTTGCTTGAATTGCAAGACCCGCGCCTTTATAATTTGCAGCATTGTCAATGACGATGGTTGTTTACATTCCTTGGTCCTCCAGCTTTTGATATGGCATGCTCATAGATCTTTGAAAGAAAGGAAATTGTTTTTTCTTTCAAAGACATATCAATGGCTTCTAAAAATACTGAACCTCAAGGAAAAATCAACATCACATTGATTGAAGGCTTCTTTTGATAGTTGGTCCATCCATCCAAAGCTATAGTACACCCAAAGGTAGGTACGTATTCCAACACTGCACGTTTGAGCATGCTTTCTACCTCATCTTTGACCTTCTCAACATACTCTGTGCGCATTTTGTTATAGTCCATCATCACAAATCCTTTTGTGGCAGTGCTCATCAATGCATCTTTGAAGATAGGGTTGCGAACTACATTGAAAGGAATACCACATGCGAGAAATGCTTGCGTCCACTTCAAATGCAGCTTGTAAGTAACCACTGTTATCTTGATGGAGTGTTTGATCCGTAGATATCTATCTCTCTTCCAATACTATTTGTACAATTTCTCTTCAAATTAGATGCATGACTAGATGAACCTGCTTCGAAGGATGTTGTACCATGCACTTCACTCTGGGAACAAAGATTAGGAAAAAAATTCTCCCTATTCTCAGTGGCATTGGATCCCTCCTCATTTGCAACAGGTCCATTTTCATCCATTAGATATGTTCTTACCCGACTACAACAGCTTTTGCATGACCCTTTATTTTTACTCTCAAGAATAGCCTTTACTTTTCATGCACAATCTGAAAATCTTTCATAGATATCTCATGGAGGTAAACTACAAGGCCCAACACTGCCTGACGCTTTGAACAAATGCTCTTTGATCCTAGTGATGTTACCACCAAATACATGGTGACAATACTTGCACTTCAAGCAAGGTACAAATTTTCATGGCACTATTTCATGCACGTACGTCCACTCATGACCACGAACCATGTTGCACAAAAGAGATTTGTAAAAAATAGACAATTGTAATTTGTAAATTGATCCTTCTATCAATCACACCTGAAGTACACATTTTGTTCATTGATTATGTCAAAAAATTGTTAGTAAGTATCAACCATATTCTACAATAATTTTCCTTTCTAAGCACACTTTTAAAAAATATATCTATAACTCATTGTTTGAATCTTTGGAATGAATTTCGCATAGTTTTTACACCTACAAACAATATTTTGTCGCATTAGGTCATCTTGAGGTGTGAGTGTAATGCTCTGACACGACGCAATGGTTGATCATTGCATATCTTCCTAGACATGTGAGCAGCTACTCTATAATGGAAATGGCATATGAACTTTGAGGATAGCAAAATTAAGAGAATTAGAGTGAGCATTTTCATGAGACTACTTTGAGAACATAGAGGGTGAACTTAATTAGCAGTAGCAACATAACCATTATACTTAATTAACATGGCATGAACAATACTTTTGCAAGAGAGAGAATTAGAGAACATGACAACAATTGAGGACTAGATTTATGTGGAGCCGGTCCCCACTCCAATAGGTGTTTTTATTATAGATTCTCCATAAAGAGAGACTTGGTACAATACAATCTTTGTGTTCCTTGTGACTTAGGTGATGCAATGAAGATGGGAAACTTTATGCATCACAAGCATAACATAATCCTTGGTAAAAGCATTAACCATCCCCAGCCTCAATCCCAAGGCCTCAAACACCTTTGAAGGTGGAGAGAACTAGTAGGGAATGAGGGTAGGGTAGAGGAAGAAGCAACATTCAGAGGAGAAAGAAATAGTTCCTCACTTATCATCACTCTTCTTGCTTAGCATAGTAATGAAGATGAAGAAGATGGCAAGATTAAGCATTGAAGCATGGCTCTCAGTTGGATTTGCATTCCATAGCCAAGAGTGTTGGTGTAGGCTCTCAACTTCTCAACAAGCTTGGAGAAGGAGATGAAGCATGGATAAGATGGTGGCTGGCTATGTTGGACATAGTCATGCCATCATGCACTATGGATCCACTTTTAGGTGCTTGTATGTTAACTTTTTGTTTTCAAAGCCTTTGATGAGATTGTATCCTTGTGTGATGCCCTCAAGGCCAACTGTTTTGCACTAGGATGGGAGAGCTGGAAGAGTGGGAGTCTCTTACAACTATTTTTTCAATCAAACTTGGATTCGTGACTTCTTGAGTCCATCCATCTAGCAAATATTGACTTACAGTGCTTCCAAGGTGTATAACATTCTTGGTACTACGTGTTGAGCAAATCACCCTTTTACAGGTGGGGAGATGCACTCCTGTGCATTTGCATATGGGTAACTGAACTTTCAGTTCAATCCCCAGGGCCATGCCAAGGGCAGGTCGGAGCAAGTATTTTGGGCCATAGTGTCCAATGTACATTATGCTATTATGCACCCACTTGTCGGATTCGATTTGGCATATGTTGTCACATGGGATACAACATGGTCTAGAGACTCAAGAAGTTCGGTTTAACTAGTGTGGAGCAAGGCTAATGAGGGTATCGTTGAGTGTTTGTAGTTACCTTCACACACAAGTACATCTTGTACTTGTAGGATGTTCTTTTTTCAGACATCCTTAGTTGAGACATATTCCATATGTCGCGAATATGAGTCAAGTATGTGTCACGACAAGGTCCCTAGGTGCCGGTCTCATCTGTTTTCTAGACATTTTCAGCACAACGTATTAGGAGCAATTTCAGTGGCCACAAGTTGTTGGATACTTAGAATGACTTGTTAAGGTATAAGTGCTGCTACACAACATTACAACATTACAGATGGTTGTTTTACATATAGAAAGTCTATGAGTCGTTAATGAAAAAGTTTCATTGTTTGTACCTAGAAGTGATCACTGTTTCACCTTCTATTATGGTTCAGACGTTTCAGCAAGGCTTGCAAATGATTGCAATTGAAAGTATTTAGTTTCTTTTCTGAACTATTTACATTCCTCTTTAATGTGTGTTAGGCGCATAACATTTGCCATAAGTATTGGCAAGGATCACCATGGATATACAGGTTCGGATCTGTTTTTTTCCAAATGCATGCACACTAGGTGTTATGGGTCCTAGTGTTTAGCAAAGGCTGATTTGGAGCAACATGCGTATTCATCAAGTTGTTGCTTATGAAGTATTTTGCACTCTATGTGCAGTATCTCTATGAGATTACTTTTTGGGTCTACTAATCACCAATAGAGATCATGGCTCGGATTGGGTGTTTGTGGATTTTTCAAGTTAACCACGATGGTTATTCAGGACATTATTGATTCCTCAACAATGTTACACGATGTTGTGATTTCGATTTACCAGTCATCTGGGTAGACTATCTATAAACCGTGGGGGAAACACACCTTAGTACTGTCAGTTATCCAAGGAGATATGCAAATTACAAAGTGTAATCTTGGGCTAAAGCATATGCAAAGTGCGTACATTAGCACCAAGCAATCCAATTAATAAGCATTTATTGCTCTACTTGGAGTTGGCTTACCATCAGATAAAGCATTTTTGCAATTAGGTTTAGTCTCTTCATGTTTAAATCAGGTTCTCAACCTTGAACACTAGTTATGGTGGGGTTGTTTACTGATGAAATTTGAGAACAAGTTAAGGACTTATACTTCGCTGATGAGTTATGTCAACAAGTTACTTTCACGGAAAGTGAAAAGCGGTACTCTTTCAGGTACATCTTTGTTGTGATAACTCGTTTAAGCATGCTCATGTGCATTCTAAATGGAGTCTACACACTAGATGGTTCCAAAAGGACAATGTAATGGGAATGGCCTATGAACTTAGAGAATAGCGGAATTAAGAGAATTAGAGTGAGCAATTTTGAGAGCATAGAGGGTGAACTTAATTGGTAGTAGCAACTCTATCATAACACTTAACTAACTAGGCATGAACAATACTTTTACAAGAGAGAGAGAGTAGAGAATATGACAACAGTTGAGGACCGGATTTATGTGGAGCCGGTCCCCCCTCCAAAAGGCATTTGTATTATAGATTCTCTCATTAAGAGACTTGGTACAATACAATCTTTGTGTTCCTTGAGACCTCCTTGGCAATATGAAGATGAAAGGTTCACACACCAAGCTTTTGCATAATTTCAACAATCAATCTTCGCTTGGAAACAATCAAGAACTTGTGAACATCATTAATCTTTGTGTTCCCTAAATCATTTGAGTGCATGAAGATGTATACTTTTTATGCATCAACTTGTGCTTAAAGAAATAATTAATCTACTTTGCAATACAATTAATCTACTTGCATTAAGTAATTAATCTACTTGCAATAAACCATTAGCCTTCTTGCAATAAGCATAACATGCACTTGTAGAAAGCATTAACTATCCCAAGCCTCAATCCCAAGACCTCAAACACCTTCGAAGGTGGAGAGAGCTAGCAGGGAATGAGGGTAGGAAAGAGGAAGAAGAAACATTTCATAGGAGAAAGAAGTAGTTCCTCACTTATCATACTCTTGTTGCTAGCATACATAATAGCATAGTAATGAAGAAGGAGGAGATGGCAAGCTTAAGCATTGAAGCATAGCTCTTGGTTGGATTTGCATTCCATAGCCAAGAGAGTTGGTGTAGGCTCTCAACTTCTCAAGGAGCTTGGAGAAGGAGATGGAGCCCTTGCACTTTGCATAGCACACAATAAGAGTGTTTGTGAGTGTGTGTGGGTGAGTATACCCCCTAAGCACCCCCCTAGCTTGCTTGGGTCGACCCCCCCTTGTAGCTCATTGGACCCCTCCAGGCCTAGCTAATCACAAGCAGGAGCCATTACAAGCAACATGGGTAGCCTTGGGACAAGTGTCCCCCTTTCCCCTTTGAGAGAGAGGACTTGATAAATGCAAAATCAATTAATTAAATATCCTAAATTATCATTGGACCCCTTGGGTGGCCAACCAATAGGCTTCAGGCACACCATGAGGGCAACATGGGGAGGAACTTGACAAGTGTCCTTGCTGCCTCTTCAAGCTGGGGCTTCCCTTGTGTGTGTGTGTGTGTGTGTGTGTGTGTGTGTGTGTGTGTGTGTGTGTTCTCTCTCATCCCCCCCCTTGTAGGCTCGCCCCCTTCCTTGTAGGGATATTTTTGACTTTGGATGAGCGAGCCCCTTAGTCATCAAGCATGACAAAGCACTTGAACTAGGGGGTGTTCCCACAAGCATCTCAGGCAAGCATCTCAAGGCACCTCAAGCACCTTAATCATGTAGCAAGTCAAGCACCTCAAGCATGGAGCCAGTCAAGCACCTCAAGCATCTTAATCAAGCACCTCAAGCATGTCAAGCACCTCAAGCACGACAAGCACCTCAAGCAGGGCAAGCACCTCGAGCTTAGGCCGGGTTCCCACCTCAAGCTCAACCCTAGCTTGCCTAAGGTCAAAGGACTTTTACACACATTATTGGAGGTCTTCAATGAAGCTAACCCTAAGGTCTTATGCTCCATTGGTTAGCCTTGCTCTTTGATAGACCATCTCTCATTTGGGCTCCTTAACCATTGGCCCCGTGTTGAGATAGATCTATAAGCACATGTCTATATCCTAACCCTTGTTCCCGTGTATTCTCCCACATTAAGTGATCAGTTTAATATGAGAAAATCATTTGGGTTGGATAGGTATTAATTTTTATGACATTACCTCTCTCTTGAAATCATAGTCGTCCTCGACTATGAGGTAGAGATGGTAAAGTCTCACCCATTAGTCCATTGGTCTTAGCGGGTAGAGGATCCATTTTTACCCTACGACATCATTCCAGAGTGGATGACTAATCCACTTGGTGCTTGAGAGACATTGTCTGCCGCAAGCATGTCTGCTCTTTTTAGTCCATATCATACTTCCAAAGTAGAGTGACAAGGTCTACTTGGTGTTTGGGAGACGTAGTCACCACAAACATGATCCTAAGTATGCATACTTTAAAATTTGTGCACAAAACATAAAAAGAGAGGCCTATAAGACAAAAACATTGATCATTTAAAATGCATTTCTTTTACATTTTCTTACTCTTTTGTGTCATTGTAAGCATCATTAACAAGGTTCATATTATCCTTAAGCCATGTTCTTTGCATGCATTTAGCATCTTTGAAAGGATAATTAAATAAGATACTGTCAGTAATCTTACCATTTCTTAATACCTTGTCTTCTTGTGGAAGGATGAACTTGGGTTGGAGCTCCTCTGCTTCATCCTCGATCTGTGGCGGGTCTTCATTTGTGTGAAATTTGCCTTAGATGAGCCTTGGGAAAGTTTAGTAAGACCCAACTTTTTTTAAAAAAAAGGATAAGGCTCTTTTGTGCCTAACGGCAGGAGCCTCTTTTGCCTAGCTAATAAATGGATATAGCCTGTTTAATCTTGTAAAAATATTCGTTTTGATCTCGGCTATACTCCTTTGCAATGAAGATCTTCCCAGGTATCTCAAGCTACAAGGGACTTTTGGATCTTCCGTCTTTAGCCTCGAAAGGTAGTTTCTCCTAAGAAGTATGTTCACGTTATTAGAGACATACTGTTGTTAAGATAAGTACTTCTCTCATTTTGAGCATTGATCTACTTCGAATCACAGGCTTTTAGTAGATCAAGGATCATTAGTTTTGTAACTTTGCTTTTGGCCATCCGTTGGAATAGTAGGCCGACATAAGAGGATTACTCTAATTCTGATAGAGATTAAAATTAGTGGTCATAGTAGGATTTCTATTCGACACAATTGGATGTTGGCAAGCCATGGTCCTTTTTTCATACTTCATCTTTTGGTATACCATACATTTTGAAACATTCTCTTGTATGTTATTGTTTCTTGGTAAGCCAATACAAGTATGCTTCTACTCCTAGCAGAGTAAATTCGAATTTCTCTTTGCCCCGCATATGGAAGGAGCATGGGAAGTAAGGAAGATATAGCCTATTGAGGTATGGAAGATAACCATCTTTTTACGTGAGTGGTTCTTTTTCTTCCATTTGTAAGGCTATTATCATATCCCTAAAGCCTGGGTTAGAAGCATATTTAACTATCATAAAACATAGCTCA
Source organism: Adiantum capillus-veneris (assembly GCF_014529385.1). Taxonomy (NCBI): domain Eukaryota; kingdom Viridiplantae; phylum Streptophyta; class Polypodiopsida; order Polypodiales; family Pteridaceae; genus Adiantum; species Adiantum capillus-veneris. The sequence goes on from NC_140931.1 coordinate 113,973,312, forward strand.
TTGTAAGTTGCTATTGATATCCTATCTACCCTTGGCCATTGGGAAAGTGCATCGGCTACATGATTGTGCTTGCCAACAATGTGAGCAAAGTAGAATTTAAATTGCAAAAAGAAATTTTCCTACCTCATTTGATTGTCCGAGAGCTTGGTTTGCATCATGAATGGAGTCCGCAAGAAGTACTTCCATGTGTCTAGAGCATTTAAAACAGCTCATAGGTCCTTTTGTATATGACCAACATTCGCTCATTGGAGTTGAGTCTTTGAATCTCGTATGCTATGGTATTCCCTTCTTGAAGCAAAGTTTTGCTCAAAGGCAATCATCCAGGCATTACATTGGACCTCAAATAACTTTGAGAGATCCCATAAGTTGAGAAATAAGTTTCTCTTTAAACTTTTTAGAAGTATTTTTCTCTCTTTGCGGTCCATGTATACTTAACATTCTTTTTTTGTTAAGTCATGTATTGGACCTGCTATAAGCATGGATTTTTTTGATGAAGCATCTCTAGTATGCACTCATACCTTTAGAGATTTGCAACTCATGTAGATTCCTTGGATTAGGCCATCTTTTATTACCTCTACTTTTTGTGGATCCATAGAAATACCACCTTTAGAGATAATGTGACCTAATTATTGAATCTCTCTCGAAACTTACCAGTCCATGTTATTGCCTTTTCGAACTCCTCTTGTGGATCTTGTAAAGCTCAATAAGGAGGCTTATTAGGCAGTGAGCTTCACGGTAAAAGCTCCATTGTATGGCCATTGTCCCCTCATTGTGGAGATAGCTCACGGGGATATCATCAATAAAAACATTTTGGAATCCATTTAGGAATTTAGACAATTCCAATTCCTCTTGATTCCCGTTTTTTTAATATTATTATTTATTTAATAATATTGTTATTGGTTGAAACATTAAATTCATTTATAGACTTTCTAACAAAAATCATGTATATGAAAATATAAATTTTCATTAACTTGTGAAAGCATGTATATTTACAAGGAATAGGATACTACCCGACTCATAAACATGTATGTACATATCTCCTAGCATAGGAAAAACAAAAGCCTTTTTCTATAAGCATCCTCTTTTGGAGTTTCCAACATAGAAACTCAAGGTGGCTTGTTGCATGCATTTCTTTGGGGACAAGCACGATAGACATGCCCTTGTTGTCCACACTTGTAGCATTTGTTATCTTTACGATAACACTCTAGCTTTATTGCAGAGAGTTTATTCTTACCTTTATAGACTCCTTTCTCCTTAGCTTTGTTATCGGTGTTGCTAGAGTTGCCTTTGGAGGAAGTTTGAGCATTATTCCTCCCTCTAGGCTCATTTTGATCCTTCACGTCCATGAATTTAGAGTTTCTCTTAACCCCTTGTTGGGAATCGATTTGAGAGGCGACCATAGTATGGTATATGACCGCCGATATGGTATTAGGCCTTTGTGAGTTAATATACTCGGCCTTCTCTTCAGAAATACCCGCACATAATTGTTGCTCTTGCTCCCCAAAGTCTATCTTTTTGTAGATAGTGGCTTTGAGAAATAAATCCCAAAACTTATCTACATACTTTTGGATATACTCGTAGGGAGAGAGTTTCAAGTTTTGCCATTCTGTGAGGACATTTTCTTGAGCGTTGCTTGCCAGAAACTGTTTTATGATGGAGGCTCTTAAAGCCTTCCATGTCTTTGGAGCTTTTCTTTGGGCTTGTAGGCTATCCCACCATTGTCGAGCGGAACTTTGGTAATGCATAGATCCTTGACGCAGTTTAGAGGACTCTGTGATGCCCTCATCACCAAAGGTCGCATCAAGTTGTTGGATGAAGGCCAAGACCTTGTCCATAGCACCAAAGGTGCCAGCATAGGCAAGGAAAGTGGTGTTCTTTCCTCCCTCTTTGAACTTCTTTAGCTTCTTGGACCTTCTCCATACCGGATAGAACTTGCGATGGCCTTTCCTATGGGGCTCTTTGAGAGAAGAGCCGCTACCTTCATTGGAATATGAGGAAGTTGATGAAGATGGAGAAGAGGGTGACCTCTTTCTCTCCTTTTTCTTTATTTGGTACCTCTCTTCCCTTTTGTAATAACGAGGAGGAGGACTTTGCAGTGATCTTTCCCCCTTGGGGGAAGTTGGAGATCGTTGAGGCTACCGTCTTCTTGGAGCCATATCTTTGGAAGTATTGGAAGACTCACTTCCTTCTCCTCCTCTTGGTGAAGGCTCTACAGTAGAGACTTTGTCTTTCTTCTTGGATGGAGGTAAGCCCGCTAGTAAACATTTAAGCGCTTCGTATGGGTTCTCCTCTTCTCTCACCGTAGAGAGCCCTCTCTTGGAAATCTCATGAAGAGACTTCTCAGGTGCTCTCTCTTTTGGGGGAGTTTGGAGAATCCCATAACTATGAAGTTGTTGGAAAACTTCGCCTTGTAGGAATGGGTTTGCCATAGCTTGTTGCAACTTAGAAACAAGACATTTGATAAGCATGGGAGCATCATCATTAGCACTTTCATGTGCAAAATCAAAGTTATCAATGTTCATTCTACTCTCTTGATTATTGTCAGCCATGTTAACAAAATTTATGTTTATACTTAGTGTATGCTTTGGCAATACAAAACCTTAGTTGCCACTCCTCTTAGCCTTTGAAAATCGGCTCTTAAGTATCTACACCCACGGCTCAAAGTGGTTAATTATAGAGAGTAGAGGAGTAGGTCTAACATAGCAGAGTTGCCAAGGGCTAGCTCCTTTCGGACTTCTTATGGCCTAATAATGGTAAAGCCGTAGGCAAGTCTAAAAAGACTCCATTATTAAGTCCAAAGCTCCCGAGGTGTGCACCATCCCCTGTTGGAATTAGGGTTGCAGAGAAACACACACAGCTTGGAGAAGACGAAGGAAGCTCAAGGCACACAATAGAGAGTGTGTTACTTAGTGTGCAATGGAAAGATAGATAGCCCTAGAGTGATGGGCGTATATACAATGCACGGGGGAAAAAACCTCCTAAAGAGGGAAAAAATGCCCCGGCGGTCCTAGTGTGTTCACACACATCACTACCACATGTATATGGTAACAAATCCCCCCTGGAGTGATGCGGTGAACGAGAGCTGGCACATGAGTAAAGGGAAGTGCCATGCCCTGAGGACAGGATCAATCCACAAAGGGGAGTAAGCCCAAAGCTTTGCGGAAAGCTTCAAGCTTCTCACGAGACAATGCCTTGTGAAAAGATCTGCAAGGTTGTCCTGTGTTGGCACATAAGGCCAAGCTGAATCTCTCCTGCTGAGAGCCTCTTCATAGTAGGTTGCTTCTCACTCAACCATGATATACATGAACTGCCAAGCATGAAACAAAAACCACTTGTGGACACTCGCGTGTCAAAACAACCAGCCCAATCTGAGTCCGAAAAAGCATGTAAGTCTGGCGGCAATGATCCCCCCTTGGGATAAAACAAGCCAAGATGTAAAGTGCCACTAAGGAAGCGGAAAATCCTCTTGACAGCCTGCCAATGCTTAGAGGGGCTATGCATAAATCTGCTGACTGCGAGACTGCAAACTGAATATCTGGCCTCGTGTTGCATACATAAATGAGGCAGCCAACAGCAGTTTGGTAAAGAGTGACATCAGCAGGATCGCCAGCATCATGTAGACTCAACTTCAACCTGTTTCCATGGGAGTGGCAATAGGTTTGCAATCCTCAAGTCCAAATTACATAGCAATGTTTCTATGTAACTTTTCTGACACAAGGCAATGCCACCATCACACTGCTTAAACTGTATACCCAAGTAATGATGCAACAGCCCCAAATCTTTCATCTTGAAAGTAGCATTCAAATCAGCCTTAAATTCAGCAATATGTCTCTCATTTGGTCCAGTGATCAGCAAATCATCAACATAAAGAACCACAATGAGAAATACATCATCCTCACGCTTTACATACAATGTGCTTTCTGTTGGACTGTACGAAAGCCTCGTTTAACAAATGAGTGTCAGCTTTCTCATACCAAGCACGAGGAGATTGCTTCAACCCATACAAAGCCTTCTTACATTTGCACACTTTGTCCTCTTGTCCTTTTATGACAAAACGCGAGGCTGCTGAGTTACATAAACTTCCTCAAATATGTCACCATTCCGAAAGCAGTAACAATGTCTGATTGATGTACATCCCAACCAAAATGAGCTGCCAATGCACATAGAAAACGCACAGTAGGTCATACGACAAGTGGGAGCAAAAGTCTCTTCATAATCTATGCCTTTTTGTTGTGCATAACCCTTTGCAAACAAGTCGAGCCTTATGGCGATCGATCTCACCAAGGCTTGCGTTTCAACTTGTAAAACCACTTCGTACCAATGGCCTTTTTGCCAGGAGGCAAATCACATAAAGACCATGTGTCATTTTCTATAAGTGCATCATATTCTGATTTTGGCAGCAATCCAATTTTCTGAATTCTGTGCTTCATCAAAAGACAGAGGCTCCTCAACATCATGTAAACTAGACGCAGCCAAAGCATAACAATCTGATGCATAGATGCATGGGGAGAGCCTGAACGAGTACGATAGATAAAGGTGCATCCCAATTTACTGTCACGCAAAGTGTGCACCAGCCATTTTGGCATACCTCTAGCCTGCTCATTTTCGGCCTTTCTCATCAAGTAATCTTACATCTGCATCAGTGAATGTGTCAAAGCATAACAATCTGATGCATAAGATGCATGGGGGAGCCTGAACGAGTACGACTAGATAAAGGTGCATCCAATTACTGTCACGCAAAGTGTGCACCAGCCATTTTGGCATACCTCTAGCCTGCTCATTTTCGGCCCTTTCCTCATCAAGTACATCATGTACATCTGCATCAGTGATAGGCTGTTCTAAAACATTTTCAGAAACCCCCATAGGCTGTACATTTGCCTCATTGGAACTTACATTCGTATTTCCACCACTGAAAAGAGGCAACAAAGTGTCATAAATGTCCTGTGAGCTTACATTATTGTCTCTAGTACATGACACCAAGGGCTGAACAGAATCTTCCACAAACACTACATCCCGTGAAACCAGAATACGTTTTGTTTGCGGATGATACAACCTGTAACCTTTGCTTTCAGCACTATAACCAACAAAAATACATTTGACAGCCTTATCATCCAATTTTCTGCGCTGCACTTGTGGCACCAAAGCATATGCCAAACAGCCAAAAACACGCATGTGCTCAATAGAAGGTTTTCTATCATGCCATGCTTCATATGGAGTAATAGACTGCAAAGCTTTCGTAGGACACCTGTTAAGTACATAAGTGGCACACATGATGGCCTCAAGCCAAAAAGAATGCGGCAAAGCTTGACTTTTGACCATACATCGTGCCATTTTCGTTAGTGACCTGTTTTTCCTCTCAGCAACACCATTTTGCTGAGGTGTATAAGGCACTGTACATTGGTGTTTTATCCCACGACTAGCTAGAAATGCATTAAATTCATGAGACATATACTCCCCCCCTCGATCGGAACGGAGGGTGCCCATAGTACATTTTGAGACATTTTCAGCCATAGCCAAAAATTGTTTGAAGCACATAAAAACTTCGGACTTCGCTTTAAGTGGAAATACCCATGCATGCCTGGAGTAATCATCAATGAAAGTCACGAAGTACAGGTAATTGCCCAAGGACAGAGTTTGCATGGGCCCACAAACATCATTATGCACAAGCTGCAACCTGCATGTGGCCCTAACTGAACCATCCTTTGGAAACTTAGAACGCTGCATTTTACCCAGAATACAGCCTTCACAAACATGTTTGACAGGTGCTTCAAGAGGCGGCAAAGAAGCAACCATATCAGATTTCTGCAAACGCAGCAAACTGGCAAAATTCAGATGACCAAAACGTGCATGCCAAAGTTTTGCATCTGAAATAGCCCTTGAATCTGCAACAGCATTTGCAAAATTTTGTCCACACTTGTCATACAAAGTGAGCTTATACAGCCCACGACACAAAAGCCCAGATGCAACAATTTCATCACCAAAACTGAGATCATGAACTGTACATCTGTCATCCACAAATTTGACTACAAGTCCAAGTCTAGCAAGTGCGGATACAGACAAGAGATTCTTCTTGATCCCAGGTACATAAAGTGCATCAACAAGTGTGAAGGAACTGCCATTAGCAACAGTGAGCACAATCTTTCCAACTCCCTGAATTGAATAAGAGGCGTTGTTGGCACAAGTGACTGAATTCCCATGAGGGACAGACTCGAGAGAGGTAAACAATTCACGATGTGAGGTAATGTGCTTTGTAGCACCACTGTCGAAATACCACACATGTGAATCTGTAGCAACTGACAAGCATGCATCATGGACAGCAGGATTGTAAGTGCACTCTGCGCTAAAAGCCCATTCTGCATCAACATCAGCATCACAATCTCCTTTCACAGAAGACTCAACAATGGCTGCATTTGTAGTGGAACCAGCATTTGCAGTGGAACCACCCTCTTTCTTCTTAGCCTCTTTGGCCTTCAACTTAGGACACGACTTGATCAAGTGATCATTGGCTTTACAATAATGGCAACGCATCTTCTTTTTGCCCTTATCACCAGAATTGCCAGACGAAGTGCTGCCAGCAGAAGCATTAGGAATAGAATTTTTGCCACTCGCAGCAGAACCATAAGAAGTGGCTGCATTACTGTTACCACCCTTTCTTTGAGAAGCAATAAAAGCCTGTTCAACTGCACGCTGCCTAGTCCTGTTTTTTCTAGAAAGTGACTCTTGCAACAGCAATGTGCATAATGCATCAAACTTGACAACTTCAGGATTTCCTTGGGTCATCAGTCTCCAAGTACTAGCAAAAGTCTGGTAGGAATCTGGTAAGGCATCAAGAACAGTCTGCACAAGGGAACTATCCGAAATGACTTCACCTGCAGAAATGAGTTGCTCATTGATATCCTTGACACTAGCAAGGAAAGTGTCCATATCATCTTCCTCATGCATAATCTTCGACTCTAGCTCTTTACGCAGCAAAGCAATTTTAGCCTCATTGCGGCTTGCATAAAGACCTGCTAGAATATCCCAAGCCTGTTTTGCAGATTTTGCTGAATGGATGTGAGGAATAATGGTGCGCTTCACAGACAACGCAATCAATGCATGAGCCTGCGCATCCTTAACATCCCAACGAGCTTTTTCTGCCGTAGGCAAAACAACTCTAACAGCTGCAATCCTTGCAGCAAGACCTGCAACATCCTCAACATCGCCTACATCTTCAGAACCAGGACGTACATCAATGCCCTGCACAATGTTCCAGACACCTTTTGACACAAGAACATGTTGCATCATATAAGCCCACATAGGGTAGTTGTCCCCATCCAACCTGTCCTCAGCAACAAACATCTTGAACACATCTGTGTTGTTGTTGTCAGCCATGGTAAATGCTGCACCTGATGTGAAAACTGCCCGAAAATAGGAGAAATGGAGCGGGAACAACTTGTGCTATATAGCACAAACTGTAGAAGACTATAAGGCACTTGTTATGCAGAAAACGGCACTGACAAAAAATCTGCACAAAATGATGAAATAGCCTGTGCAGTACTGCCCGTAGTGGAAACGGAGGCCGAAATGGGCCCAAATCAAAATTCTGAGCAGACCAAGCTCTTTGAGCCTACCCAAAATATTTGTCGACCTGCGAACGCTCGCCAAAGCTCACTGAAATCGGAGAAAGTGAGCAGGCGTGTGCTGGAGCAGCTGGCGACTAAGCCCGGGAGGACGTGACCTGCTCTGATACCAATTGTTGGAATTAGGGTTGCAGAGAAACACACACAGCTTGGAGAAGACGAAGGAAGCTCAAGGCACACAATAGAGAGTGTGTTACTTAGTGTGCAATGGAAAGATAGATAGCCCTAGAGTGATGGGCGTATATACAATGCATGGGGGAAAAAACCTCCTAAAGAGGGAAAAAATGCCCCGGCGGTCCTAGTGTGTTCACACACATCACTACCACATGTATATGGTAACATCCCCCACATAGTGGGCTTAACAAAACCGATATTAGATCCCAGTTCCACTTATCCTATTATAATTAACAACATCAACCATTTATAGGCTACTTAAGGACCCCTCTTCTTAAGCAAGAAAAGAGAAACCAAATGCTCTGATACCAATGTAATGGGAATGGCCTATGAACTTAGAGAATAGCGGAATTAAGAGAATTAGAGTGAGCAATTTTGAGAGCATAGAGGGTGAACTTAATTGGTAGTAGCAACTCTATCATAACACTTAATTAACTAGGCATGAACAATACTTTTACAAGAGAGAGAGAGTAGAGAATATGACAACAGTTGAGGACCGGATTTATGTGGAGCCGGTCCCCCCTCCAAAAGGCATTTGTATTATAGATTCTCTCATTAAGAGACTTGGTACAATACAATCTTTGTGTTCCTTGAGACCTCCTTGGCAATATGAAGATGGAAGGTTCACACACCAAGCTTTTGCATAATTTCAACAATCAATCTTCGCTTGGAAACAATCAAGAACTTGTGAACATCATTAATCTTTGTGTTCCCTAAATCATTTGAGTGCATGAAGATGTATACTTTTTATGCATCAACTTGTGCTTAAAGAAATAATTAATCTACTTTGCAATACAATTAATCTACTTGCATTAAGTAATTAATCTACTTGCAATAAACCATTAGCCTTCTTGCAATAAGCATAACATGCACTTGTAGAAAGCATTAACTATCCCAAGCCTCAATCCCAAGACCTCAAACACCTTCGAAGGTGGAGAGAGCTAGCAGGGAATGAGGGTAGGGAAGAGGAAGAAGAAACATTTCATAGGAGAAAGAAGTAGTTCCTCACTTATCATACTCTTGTTGCTAGCATACATAATAGCATAGTAATGAAGAAGGAGGAGATGGCAAGCTTAAGCATTGAAGCATAGCTCTTGGTTGGATTTGCATTCCATAGCCAAGAGAGTTGGTGTAGGCTCTCAACTTCTCAAGGAGCTTGGAGAAGGAGATGGAGCCCTTGCACTTTGCATAGCACACAATAAGAGTGTTTGTGAGTGTGTGTGGGTGAGTATACCCCCTAAGCACCCCCCTAGCTTGCTTGGGTCGACCCCCCCTTGTAGCTCATTGGACCCCTCCAGGCCTAGCTAATCACAAGCAGGAGCCATTACAAGCAACATGGGTAGCCTTGGGACAAGTGTCCCCCTTTCCCCTTTGAGAGAGAGGACTTGATAAATGCAAAATCAATTAATTAAATATCCTAAATTATCATTGGACCCCTTGGGTGGCCAACCAATAGGCTTCAGGCACACCATGAGGGCAACATGGGGAGGAACTTGACAAGTGTCCTTGCTGCCTCTTCAAGCTGGGGCTTCCCTTGTGTGTGTGTGTGTGTGTGTGTGTGTGTGTGTGTGTGTGTGTGTGTGTGTGTGTGTGTGTGTGTGTGTTTTCTCTCTCATCCCCGGGGCCCTTGTAGGCTCGCCCCCTTCCTTGTAGGGATATTTTTGACTTTGGATGAGCGAGCCCCTTAGTCATCAAGCATGACAAAGCACTTGAACTAGGGGGTGTTCCCACAAGCATCTCAGGCAAGCATCTCAAGGCACCTCAAGCACCTTAATCATGTAGCAAGTCAAGCACCTCAAGCATGGAGCCAGTCAAGCACCTCAAGCATCTTAATCAAGCACCTCAAGCATGTCAAGCACCTCAAGCACGACAAGCACCTCAAGCAGGACAAGCACCTCGAGCTTAGGTCGGGTTCCCACCTCAAGCTCAACCCTAGCTTGCCTAAGGTCAAAGGACTTTTACACACATTATTGGAGGTCTTCAATGAAGCTAACCCTAAGGTCTTATGCTCCATTGGTTAGCCTTGCTCTTTGATAGACCATCTCTCATTTGGGCCCCTTAACCATTGGCCCCGTGTTGAGATAAATCTATAAGCACATGTCTATATCCTAACCCTTGTTCCCGTGTATTCTCCCACATTAAGTGATCAGTTTTTTATGAGAAAATCATTTGGGTTGGATAGAGATTAATTTTTATGACAACAACAATATGCAAAATCTCGATGTTACTCTTGATTTCATTGAACCTCCTACATTACCGTGTCTTGATCAAACAAACAGCTGGATCCATGACGGATACCATTTTGAAAAACATTAGTGTTCTTATGAAGATCCTACCACTTTTGTTTTCGCGGATGAAAACGCTTCTCCAAGGGGGGAGTAATGTCATGCTAAGGGTAGGACTATAGGAGGGCACGGCCCTAGCCAAGGGCCGATAGATACACATGCAGTACATGTGCTATATATAGGAGGGCCAAGGGCCTATATATAGGTATGGTTGGGTGGTTATTGGCATGTCGATCTCCCTATGCTCTTTCATAGAATGATTGGCTGCGTGCCATATGCATTTATTGTAGGATAAAAAGGCAATGTTTACTTTTTTGGTGAAATTGATGGCGAGTCTATTTCATAATGTCATTTGGACCATCAAAGCAAATAACATAGCTAATGAAATATATTTGGGGGACAACAAGCTCAATTCGCTGGCGAGGCACGAGGTCAAAAACCCAGTGAGTTTTTCAAGGGTACTAAAACTTTTGCAAACACTAGGGTAAAAGGGCCAATAATGGGGTGGGTGCCTCTTGAAGGACCCGCGGACCATTAAATTATGAAAAGCAAAACCCAGATGTAGGACACCGAAGCATGTGTGCTTTCACGGCTAGCTCAGCTGAGGTTGTAATCGCTGCCGTTCGATGCAGGTGCAAGCCTCGCTGGCAGTAGAGTCTTTAAAATCGCCCTCGACAGTGGTGCTAATGGCGGCCTTTTTTGCTACACGAGATTTCAGCAACTGTCCGCGATCGCAGTCTGTCAACACTCGCACTCAAAATCGCCTTTACTGCAGGTAGATGCTATGTAGCGATATCGATTGCGCCCCTTCATGCTCAAAACGGAGCACCACGCAGCAAAAGCGCCTAGCAACTCGTTAAAGGTCCTTAATACGGTCCCTTCACCCTGGACGCTTGAAGAATTGGCTACCCCTCAACTACCTTTACAGTGAGGTGCCATCCAAAACATCATGAAAAGTAAAGATTAAGACATTAATTTCATGGTAATGGTAGTTTCAAATGGAGAGAGAGAGAGAGAGAGAGAGAGAGAGAGAGTGGAAGGCTATCCAGGGAGGGAGGGAGGGAGGTTGCATTTTTTCTCCACACCTCAAAAGGTTTTGGATAGGCTCATCACTCCCTTAACCTCATGATCTTCACCCTTCCTGTCCTCTCGTCAAGATTGAACATTTGTTAGGGTGACTTGTCCCACCCCCTTCACTTTGAGTGGCTCCAAACTTAGAATTGGTGATCTCGGCTGCCGGGAGAGGTAGCGATGGCGCTCCGAGCTTTCGCTTCGCAGACCGCAACAGCTCTGCGCATCAGCTCGCGTCCTGTCTTTCTCCGACATTTCTCTAGCAAATGTGAGTGTTTGAGTTTTTTTCCCCTCGGTTATGCGCTGCGCCACCGTGATCTACCCAAGCGATTGTTTCTTTCTCCTGCGTGTACTTGTGGATACTTTCTGTTATTCGCGTCTTTAGAGTAGGCTATGCGCAGATTTACTCCTTGTAAATGGGAGTAATCTCAATGCAGTTTAAAAGCTTCCTTTTATGCACTGCCTCCTGTTCTCTGCGCTTGAAATCCAGGCCTTGATTTGTCACGGCATCTTGAATTTACTTCCGAATAACGTCTGGTTTGATCTTGGCTTTTTGGAATCTGCTTGCTTTATGAACATGTCAGTGTATTTGCTTTGGGTGATTGTGGGCGGTCTTGTTCTGTTGCAATTTTTTGTCTGCGGTTTTAACTTCTCATTCTTACGTTACTGTACTTTTGCTGCTGCGTATTAAACTTAACCTCAAATCCTTAAACTGATTTTGGCAATGCAGCTTCCCTCTTAATATATCTGAGGCACTGGGTGAGTTTTTCGTTTGGGGTCAGGCAACATCCTTATATATTATGCAAACATAGAAACACTGAGATTTCTTTTATTTTTTCTCACCAGTTTTAATTGTTGGTCAAGCCCTTCCTAGTTATGCAGCCCCGCAGAGTCCTGACAATGCAAAGATGTAATACTGAAGATTTTGTGTCTGTTTTGTGGCTGAAAAATCCCAATAGCCCTTCACTGGCTATGATGAATGTATTACTATGTGGGAAAATGCCCTAGTAAGCGACCATTAGTATACCTGGATGAGGAAAGCTAGTGCTGCTCAAATCTTTCAATGAAGGTTGTCTGAAGAGGCTTAATTTTTTTGATGATCACAGAAATTACTATTATCTGTGTCTGTTATGCACCTCCAGACGTTGGTTTCTCACTATTATTGGTGGTTTAGGTCATCGAGCAAGTCTGGACCCTAATCTCATCTATATTCTCTCAAAGAGAGTGACTAATCCAATACTTTCCAGTGTTGAAAGTTTGGACAGTGTTTGTCTAGAATGTGCTAAGCCATGTGGATTATACCAGAAGTGAACTTTGTTACCATATGGCATGTATGCATTTGATTTATGGAGTCTTCTTAGAGAATACCCAATGCGGTACACTGAATGTTTGCAGCCGTCTGTTGTTGGCTGCTGCAGATCCAGAAGGGTTAAAGTATGCTAAATCTCATGAATGGTTCAAGCCCGAAGGTGGTCAGGGCACAATGGGCTTGACCTCTTTTGCTGTGGTGAGATTCAGCCTTTCTTTTCTTACAGGGGCTGATCATTTTACTGAGCTCCTGTATGTACATGTCTGCAACAACTAATGCTCTAAATTCTGAACAAAATTTGTTTCAATAGCGGAGTTTAAAGGCATGGATTTCTCAATGTTGGCAGGATGAACTTGGTGATGTTGTGTTTGTGGAGCTACCAGAGGTTGGTTCAAAGTATGGGCAAGGAGAAAGCATCTGCACAGTGGAGAGTGTCAAAGCTTCAAGTTCAGTTTATGCTCCTGTAGGTGGTGAGGTTGTTGAAGTTAACAGCAGTGTCAAAGAATCTCCCGAGAAAGTGAGTCTTGATTGTGGTTTAGAAGTGTTCTACAATATCTTTTCCGCTAATGCTGGAAATTTATGTTTTTATGCGGTGTATGCTTGTTGCAAGTCGTGTTTGTGGGCCTAGGTGCTAAGCCTAATGTGAACATAATGTTCAGGACCATGATCTCAGTCTCAAGGGCTTCACAGTTTGCAGTCATTGGGTTGCCATACAAGAGAATCTAGTTTACAATACTTCTCACATTTGATCTCTTTTTTGGGATAAGATCATTTGGCGCCTTAGTATATTTTGACTCGTGATAACGCTCTGACTCTATATTTCTCTATTTCTCTCCAGTTGAACAAGGATCCTTTTGGTGACAGCTGGTTGGTCAAGCTAAAAGTGGGGGATCCAAGCCAATTGGGGTCGCTTCTTAGTGCCACTGATTATGAGGGACTTGTGGAGAAATCGAAGCACTAATATAGTACAATGGTTGCTCCAATGCAGTAGTCTGGTGCTTGCTCCCGTTGCTTGAATGGGTAAAGTCTAAGCTTTCATGGTTGGCAGTCTGTGCAGGGTAGGCATGTCCCTTGGATTGTCAGCGAACAAACGTGTAGATAAGTTTCAAATTGGCCTTAATGAAGGTCTTGCATTTCCTGCTGAGATTGTACTACTCAATTATAGAAATGAAGCCCCTTTATCCTGAGAAGAAAATTCAAGCTTTGTTTCTGAAGGGCATTGGCTCTGTAGAAATGTAATGTTGTCAATTTTGCTTCAGTTCTGTAACCACTGTGGAGCATGATCATGCCTTTAAGTAAATGTGGTTTAATGTGTAAACTCTGCATGGTTTAATGTTGTCCTTCAGAGGCATTCTTGGCACAGTAGGTGAATTTCTAAAGAGCGTTCCACTGGCAGTTTATGTTTTTGCCCTTAAAGTGGAAGCTTTGGCACGTAAACAAACAACCTTCCTTTCAGTGATGGTCCATTCGATTTGTGCTCAATGAGGCTTGCATAAGGTGTAATAGAGTTACTAGATTGTTAACAAAGTTGGTGTTCTATGATGGAAATTCTTATCTCAGTAAGTCTTCATTTTCAATGTTGCTTCGACTGGTGTCTTAATCTGTACCATTCAAACTCTGGCACAGTTACTTGTTCACTGTGTTAAGTCTGCTCTCCACCTTTGACAATATACAATCAGAGGGGATAGTACCTTAGTTTGCCTTGTGTGAGTGTCCTGTCTTATCCCTTGTCATTGAAATTTGTCTGTCTGGGATTTACTGCATGAATGGCCTCAGCTGCTGGCTTGGGGACTAGCTGCTTTACTGCTCACATAAGAAAATGGTAGGCAGGCTCGATGATGTAAGACATTGGTCAGTAATGGTGATAATTGCTTTTCGAGGTGTGCGATCGGTTGGGAAAATGGTATGCACATTACACGATGTAGGACAACCGTCTGGAATGGTGATAGTTGCTTCTTTAGGTGTTCTTTCAAAGTTTGTACTTTTTCTAATCTAAATTCTTATGATATTGAATGAAATGAGGCTTGGAGAAATTTCACTTTTCTGAGTAGTTATTACCACTAGTGAATGGGCTGATTCCAAGCCAAAAGAGAGTCGCTGTCCGTTCTGCTTCTGTTCATTCATGCTACACATTCAGTTGTAGGTGCATTGTGTCAAAATACTGGCTATTTCCCAACGGGTTTGCCCGAGTAACTCATTGCTTCTCTGCCTAAGGTTTTGTACCTACCATGCATTTTTAATGTGCTGTAGTCTGACACTCTTACGAGGTAGTGATAGGTTGCATGTCCCAGCACGAGGTGCTCCGGTGATACCTAGATTGGCCGCAATCTGCTGGTATCCATAGGCCATCTTATGGCTGCTTGAAAAGAAATGTTTTCTTTATTCCTTTTCGGTAAAGCAAAAACTGCAAGAACCTACATAATAGATATTCGTTTGGTTTGGTGTATCAAAAGAGAGCAAGACATGTGATTGTAGTGTGTCCTAATACCTGCTGCCTAGAACCTTTCTAAATGTTTCCACCTCAAGACAGCCAGGCTGCTGTACCATCCGACATGCTACAGGCCTCAAAATGTGCTATTGTAAAGCTGGCTCAACAATAAGGATCTAAATCATTTAACTGACTTTGCAGGCAAAAGTGTTGTGCATGTTGGATGATCCATTTGAATTCACATTTCAATTTTAAACACTCATCTTTGAATTGGTGGATGTTCGAGTTCTAGTTTAGTTTGGTACACTCAAGTATAACTGTTGGCCAGAACTATGATACAGTTGATTTCATATGAGACAATTGGTCCACTTTCTTTGCTACCTCAGTCATGATTGATGTTCCATATTGGAACTTCTACAAGGTACGATGAGCTGTGTCAACGTGGCTTTAATTCTACACGTCAACATGTAAGAGAGTTCCTTTCCATTCTGCTATATATTAAGACATCTGGCCTGACAGTTTAGCCAATACCCATGCAAGAACACTGAGGAAGTAGGCCTTTCAAATAGACTTATCTACTCTCGAGGTAGATGCTGTGCTATCATGTTTGCTAGTTTGTAAAAAGAGTGCCTCCAGCCAAAAGCTTCTCCATTTCTATAAGAGGTTTTGCGCATTGCTTGTGACATCTCTCTCCTTCTATTTAAAGGTCGAAGCTAATAGAGTGGTAGTGGAACACATTGGACGATGCTGTTTTTCCTATAAGTTTGGTGTGCTTTTGGCACTGCTCTGCTACATCCTGTCTCATGCTTGGTGGTCCAGAAACGAGAATGCCAATGTCCTGCCCATGATATTCATTGAGATGAGTAAAAATATCTGCAAAAAAACAGAAGCATCTTGTTAGCATCAATTCGCCCATTCGAAGACCTCAAAAGGCTTTCTATTGAGAGGTATTTTACCTTTCCAGTGAGGCCTACATCCAAGTTGGATGCTTCCGATCCAAGGGGAGCCATGTGCTGCAAGTGAGTTGGTGCTGGTAACATGTTTGCCTCTTTCCACTTTGTCAAATGCTATCGTAATTGCGTCAGGCCTGTCTCTCATGAGTAGAGGTGCACTGGTGTTTGGTGTTGGAAAGTCGTGGGGCCTTTCAAAGCTAGCCGAGTATGGTGCATTTGTTGCTGTGGATGTGCTACTGGTACTGAGGAAACTATCATTCCTTGTCTTTTCAGAATCAATGGAAGAATTGCTTGGGAGAGGAGGGGGGAAATTTTGTGGCTGCTGCCGTTGTTTCAGCTGTGAGTACCACCAAGCCAGAACAATGGTGCCTCCAAAAACGAAGGTGCCCAATATCATGCTGGCTAGTACCAAGTGAGCTCGGTTGTAATTGGGAAATGCTGATTCTGTTTTTTTTATAATAAGCACGTTCGACAGACCCCAGAGAATATAGTAGCCGAGGATGGAGGTGATCATTGTACATGCCACCCACAGTGGTTCACCTTTTGAGCTGATATTGGATACACCTTGAGGCTTGGGCCCACTTGGAAGCAACTTCGGAGAAAGTAAGAGTCGCTTGTCGCTTGTCTCTGCTTTGGTTTGTTCAGATAAATGCTTCCGTCGATACCCGTGGTCGTGGTCAATGGATTGTGAGGTGACATATGCACAAACATCTATCATGAGTCCATGTTTCTCATACTGGGGGACTATGCTGTTGGGATCTACACTGTTTAGAACACAGAGCTCCTCGGGTGTTCTCACGCAATGATAGATGTGGATAGAGTTTGGCAAATCTTCTTGTCCCAGTCTTTTTCTATGCAAAACATCACTGACTATTGCAAGAAGGGGTGTCACACCAATGCCGCCACCAATCAAGACAAGTACCTTATACCTGGAAAACTGTTTGTCAGTATATGGTTATATTTACTTTGTACTTGTTTACTAAGATTGCATGGGGTTTGGAGGAATAAATGCTTTGCTTGTTTGACAGCATGTGAAGCATGTGATTGGACCTCTTTTCATGAAGAGCCTAAGATGACTTATTGGACCTACCTTTGCGTGTGAAGCATTAAAATCTTGTTCCATTTCAGTTTGTAAATGTGACCTCCATTTAAGAGCCTAAGATGACTTGCTTTTCATTTATTTTTGTTTTAGAATGCCAACATGCGCCTTCACCTTGTGTCTTTTGAGAGAGAGAGAGAGAGAGAGCATATCCATACTTGAGGAAAAAATTGGACTCATCACCATAGGGGCCTTCAACCCCTGCCTTGAAGGAGAAAGGGCACTTAGCTGTTGTTTCACTAACATCATGCACTTGAGAAGACTTGAACAACTGATCCCTCAAATTGGCAGTCCATTTTCCAAAAGGCTTGATCATAAAAGAAAGCTCTTCTTTCTCATCCATTGGTGTCGATGTCACGCTGAAGAAATGCCATTGGAGCTTCATCAGCCTTGAGAGACTCGGAATTCGAAGATACCAACTGCTTAATGGATGATACTTTAGTCCTATTGAGCACAAAGAAATTAGAAGCTGAGATGTTAGCAGTAGAATGCCAGTATTAAATGTTCTATTTGCTTCATAACTGTCATTAATGATGCTTAGCTTTTTCTACATGGTTCAAAAGCAAAGATATCTTACTATTGTTTGGAAATAGTTTATTTTATTTAATGTGCTTCTTTGTTTTGAACTATAAGAGGCCCATTTCTTTGTACTAAAAAAGGCAATCTATGGGCATGTTTTGGTTGCCAAGTACTACCTTCAGCATTGATGTCTTTCCTTGCAGCAATTTTGAGGTGTAGTGCCCCTGACTCCATAATCTTGGCAGAGGTTACATCAACAGAGTGCCGAGATTGCACCATGCGAAGGAATCGGTCCACCATAAAGAGGAGGCATGGGATGACAATAAAATGGACTGTCCACATGACATGGTAGAGGAAGAAGAGGAAGAATACTATGTAGAGATGGTGCAGCCCGAAGAATACTTCATACCACCTTCTTCGAAAGAGGGAGAGCGAAGTTATCCACATTATCAGACCTATTAGTAAGGCAATGACACCCGCTACCACTGCGCATTCTTCACCGCGTGACTCCCATCCAATTATCTGCTTCAAAGTTGCAACATAATCCATCATGTTTATAATTTATCTATTGAGCAGTTGCACTGTGAAAAAAATTAAGTATGGTTTAATTATGACTGCAGAAAATCTCATCTGGAGCCAATGTTTCTTTCGTTTTCTTCGAAACATTGCAAAAGGGTAGGTGGTTATGATTGGTTTGATGCTCCTCTTCCTTTGACATAATCAATGATCCATCCAAGAAAAGGAAAATGGAATAACCTTTCTGCCATCTCCCTCTTGAATAAAAGGTCTTGACTTCAAGACTCCTTGGATAGATGTCTCAAGTCTTGTGGGATTTAGGCAGATCACTGCAAAAGCAATGCATGATGTGTACTCATACATGTTGTGGAGTACGCGTCGCCTTCGCAACGTAGTGACCAACAATGCAAGAAATTGATGGGGGCAGTGGTGTATTTTTGGGTCATTTGCATTGCAATCAAGAATAGATTATTGTCATGTATTTCTTGTAGATTTTAGGTGAAAGATTTGTTTTACCCTGGTGGCTTTATGAGCGACTGCATAGTAGACGATGTAGCCAATGCCATGGAGGGTGAGCATGAAGATTGTGAGGGTGGACAACCAGATGTGGTACTTGACTGCATGCTCAAAGGGCATCCTTATCAATCTCAAGAATGGTGAACCTCTGGAAACAGGTATCCATAGTAGACAGAACGGTATCATAGCGGCCCGGCCCATGCAATATGCTGCGGCCCCAATTTTGCTCACTTTCCTGTAGCAATGCACCATTGATGACATATATCAGTTTATTGCTGCATTGTGCTACATGGTGCATACACATATGTTCAAGCATACATATACTTGATGTGTCAAACATACACTTGATGTGTCAAACATACATATACATGGGTGTGTGAATGTGTGTTTGCATGTTTGCGAACCTACACATGACATGTGCTAGTTTGCTCCAAGGAAAAATATAGGGCCAATAGCTATTTTAAAAGGGCCTTCAGCATGATTTGGCTATTGGACAAAGATTATTTGTCAGAAGATTAGATCAAAAGTTCCAAAATTTTGTGGCTTTGGGAGTAAATTTGCCAAAAATACGCAATAAATTGCCTTTTTTTCATAAACAATTTCAAAAGACTTGCCTCAAATCCAAATCCTAGACTTATAGATATACGGATAAGATAAATTTGCCAACCCATTTACACTCACAAATTATTGCCAAGTAGTCTTAATTTTTAACGATGGTTTACTCCTTCCTATGTATGTATAATTTCTATGAAGTTTCTGATAAAGTCTAGGTAGAGTTAATCTACTTAGAAACCCACTTTTACGCATGCATCACTACAAATATAGATGATTTTGCTTAGGTTTGTGTAAGGATGCAACTCAAGTGAATGCAAGCACACAAGGTACAGATTATTTAGCAAGTAATGAGCTCACAGGGGTGCTTTGAACAGCTTGGGTTGCAGCTTAAATCGAAGGTCAAGCTCTTCAAACCGCAAATAGGTGGTGCGTGCGAATGTATAAGAGACGAGGAGGAGTAAGCCTGCAATGAAGAGGACCTCTGCCGCTGTCAGCACCCCTAAAGGGCTTCTGACTATCAGGGGATATGTCATTATCTTCACACATGCTGCTTTGGTGCTCTTCTTTGTCAATGCATTTCCCAACCTGAAATTCAAAATATATGGGTTTATTTCATTAGCTTCAATAGGCTGTTAGACATGATCTGCTGCTTTTGACAGGAAAGAAAACTGAGTTAATTACTCATTGCAAGAGATACATCTCTTCCTATAGACATATACAAGAATGTGGTCGGTACTAATGCCTTTCATTCGATGTTGAGAGTTTACCCTATTTGTGATGTTTTTCGACGGTCTTTGCATTCAATGTGTAACTCTTTTTTCTCACAAAGTTGGACATTTATACATATCCATGTATTTACAACTGCACATTTCTGTACATTACACCCTTGGGGGACAACGTCCCCAATGGGGATGGAGGATACACCCATCGAGAACGCAGCCGGTGAGCCTTCAAACCCTCAGCCTTCTGCGTACTACCTTCCCCGTGATGATGGTAAAAAAACACTTACACATTTGGCAAAAAAAGTCAAGCACCATTTAATAAATAATGGGAGAGGTTTGGCTTACTCTGTTTTTTTCCTCAGCTCAACCACTGCAAAGCTTAGGATGGCTATCAAGATGAATGGAACGGTTTGATAAAGTAACACCGAGCCTGCAAAACCAGAGATCAAAACATATGTTCCAAGGTATTCCTATGGCTTCAAAAAAATAAAAACCAGTAGTTTCCATGCAAGATGAATTGGCATCTCTCTCTCTCTCTCTCTACCCCATGCAAGCATCAACCATGGCCTTGCTTTGAATGCAATCGAGCCTCTTGCTTGGGGTTCTTTTTTTTCAAACGCACAAAGAAGAGATTGCACTAGATTAGACTGCCTCATTGCCACTGCTACACGCAAACCCATGATTTTGCTTACATATTTTTCACAAGAGCCATGATGTCAAGAGATGATCAAGCAAGCAAAGCCATTAAGTACAGTGAAGGTACCATAGAAGTCGTCGGTGCGGAAGAAGCGCGAGCGGATGTGCTCTTCTATTTGGGCAAGATACTTAGTTGCACGGTAATGCTTGGGTGCCTCGAAGGACACCAACCACCACAGCACCCACACTATACTTGCAGCATAGATGATGCAGAGCAGCAATTGCTTGACTATGAATTTTGCACTTAAATGATGATGTTTCTTCATAATTGCTCTCCTTTAGGGCTTAAATGAGCCTCTCAGGTCTGCTAAAGCTTCTTTATATAGCAAATTGGAATAGGAAAATGCTAGCAATGGCTCAAGGCAAAGCTCAAATTTTACCTCTAATTGAGGCAATTCTATTAGCAACTAGCCTTTTACAGAGGTGAGAAAGCAATAGTGAGATCAAGGGGGGACCATTATATATCTTGCTGTGGAATTTAGTGAATTTGTGTGGTTGGAGACATGCTTATATCATCACTTTAGCTTTGTAATTGTGCATACATATGCATATAATTGATGGCATTATGAGCTCAATCTTAGACTCTGAGTCTATTATAAAAAGATAGAGAGGTATGGTACTAAGGTTGTAGAATTAGTGTATTAAAAAACATGCTTAAATGACCACTTTAGCTTTGTAGTTTTGCATACATGTATGCATATAATTGATGGCATTATGAGCTCAATCTTAGATTCTCATACTACTATAAAAAGGGTAAGAGAGTATGGTACTAAGGTGGACCACATTGCGTTATTTCTCAAGCTCTCCATTCCATAGGGATCATCAACAGCAATGAAAAGGAAGGAAGGGGCAAATATATCAACGCATCAGCATGGGGCTTAGGCTGATGAATCTCCCAAAAGGAAAAAGTAGGCTTTGGAAATAGGGGCCTTTCATACATGCAATTGTAAACACGAGCTTCTATTGACCAAACATGCTTCTATTGACCAAACATGCAAGTGGATTCTAAAAGGTTAAAGAAAACTTTCCATCATCCACCACTTTGCTTCTCTCCTTATCTAAAAGGTTTGACACTTGTAGTGATTTTGATAAGGAGAGAAGCAAACCAAAAGGATTAGATAATTTTTTTTGCTAAAGTCAAAAGGAGGGAGTATACTCTCACAATAATTCCCACATTGTGACTTACCTCAACATCATGAGCTTCTGTGAGGGAGGCACTGCATGCCTAGCTAGGTACGATTGGGGGCAGGGGACCGCCGGCCCGGTGGGGGGGCCGGGGGTCCCCTGCACCCAATCCCCACCGGGCCGGCGGTCCCCTGCACCCAATCGTACCTAGCTAGGTATGCGGTGCCTCTCGAGCAGAAGCTCATGTTGTTATTCATTGTATGAAAAACATTGGAAAAGACTCCGTTTTCTTACATGAGAAAATTTCTAAATCTTCTCGTGGTATATGGAAAGCTGCGACTTAGAGTCGAGTCACACTAAGTAATATGATGCAAGTGGTAGAAGCAAGTAATTGGGATAGCACAAACAAGCCGCTCTGCCTCGTCAATAGGGGGTCTTTCAGTGGGGTCTACGGTTTAGATTAGGCGTTGCGGAGCTTGAAGAATCTCGACCATTGGATGAAGTTGGTGCACTAGGGATGACCTAGGTCACCCCTAGGGTGGCCTAGTTCACCCATGTTGAGCCTTTCATTGGGATCTACGGTTTAGATTAGGTGTTGCGGAGCTTGAAGAATCTTGACCATTGGATGAAGTTGGTGCACTAGGGGTGAGTCACCCCTAGGGTGGCCTAGTTCACCCATGCTACATTATGAAATAGAAGCAATTTTTTAATTTTTTTTTAAAGAGGAGAAAGGTTAAGCTTATGCAATAACAAAATTTGGAAGGAGGGGTAGGTTTCTAGGGTAGGAGGAGTTTGAGTACAGAGTGGATTCCAACTCATGTGAAGGGGAGTTAGGTACATTTTTGATAGAAAAAGGAGGGGGGCACTCAAACTTAGTTTGCTTTTGGCCATGGGCAATGGGCAATGCTGGTTGAATTGGGAGCTTTGAGATTCTATAAATATTGGGACTTCCAAAAGGCACTCTGTGAAAGTCAAAAGTGGCTTGCTTTGAGAGAGAGAGAGAGAAGTACCACCGCTACTACCTCAGTCTATGTCCCAACAAACCGTGATTTTGTCCACGATCCTTCCTTTTCACAGATATGGGTGGGAGAGAGAGAGAGAGAGAGAGAGCGAGAGAGAGAGAGAGAGCTTTGGACATATTGAGCAGCATTGGGGATGCACTGTATGTTTTGTTCGGCGCCGAGCGGCCGTGCATGCATGCAAGAGGCGCATCGCGCGCACAATAACCGCTTTGCAGCTTGGGTTAGGCAGCAGCAGGCTGTGGGAGTGTAAGTTGGTGGAGTGTGTTTGAGAGAGAGAGAGAGAGAGAGAGAGAGAGAGCGAAGCAAGGAGGGATGCACTTGAGCTCGTGGTAGCCTCCAGCACACACACTCCCAGCTCACGTCAAAAAGAGACTTGTTCTTCTATGTACACGCCAACAAGGTGAGCGGCACTAAGTTCGAGCTTAGGATTTCCCGGCGAATTGGTGGAGTGGCACCAATTTCAAGCTTAGGATTGTCCATCCAAAACTTTATAATACTGGCAAAACACGAATACAAATTTCAACCTTAGTTTGCATGCATACACACACACTTAGGTCGGAACGATATGACATTTTTAGGTACAGAGTCTTTGTTAAAGTAACGAGTGGGACACCCTCTGCCTCTGTCGGAGGTAGCGGCAAAAAAAAAAAAGAAGAAGCTACTAAAAAATAGTACAATCTCCATCCTTGTTGTCTACTATATGCTTGCGTGTGTCTTGTATAAAGCAACCATCAACCTCTGATACTTTGATAGAGGGATCAAGGGGGGCAACTAAAGTGGCAAGAGAAGCTCACCACCATAGGGCTCTTGCATCTTCAAAAATGAGAGAGAGAGAGAGAGAGAGAGAGAGAGAGAGAGAGAGCACAACCAAACCTCCCAAATAACCATATGGTTGACACTAAAGCCCAGTGCGCCACTCAATGCTTCCTTGTCGCTCCTATGCCCTTGTAGACATCTCCCTTGCCTTCATCATGTCAAACCTCAGCCACCGATGACAAACTATGTAAGACTATTGAGCAATGTAAGGTTGAATTGAGCCATGTAAGACTATTGAGCCATGTAAGGCTGAACTAAGCAACACCGTCTCTTTCCCTTCCCATCGCCCCTCTCACTAAAACCATTTCCCCTTTGTGGAAGAAGTCCTTAATCAACTACACCCACTCACATTATATTTCTCAACCCCATTAATAACACTACAAACAATTCCATTGATAGGTGCACGATAGCTCCCTTCTTCCCCTTTGTGGAAGAAGTCCTTAATCAAATACACACACTCACATTATATTTCTCACCCCCATTAATAACACTAAAAGCAATTCCATTGATAGCTACACGGTAACTCCTTACATGTAATATTAATTGTTTACATTCACACAACGCTCGGTCGAAAAGCACATCGAGCCCATCTTCTGCTTGTCCCATCCTGGTCACAACCTGCCATGACCAACTATACACCCCCTTGTCAAGCACTTGGCATCGCGCGTCCTCCTAGTTGATCTTTGGTGTTGTGAGAGAGAGAGAGAGAGAGAGAGAGAGAGAGAGAGATAGATAGATTTTGGGACCATTAATATATTCATGCAGGTTGACAGAACTTGGGAATTATTGGGAGAGAGCAAAGGTTCTAATGCTACAATGATTCTTAGCATCTAACAACAACAACACGATTTGAGATTGAGGATTTGAACATATTGCAAGCGACTCTTAGAAGATGAGCTGTCGAGTAGGGGCTCCAATGTGCGCCATGACCTTCATAGATCCTACAATAACATTCCAGTTCAAGCGGTCTATTGCCTTCCAAACCGTAACTCTAAGTATGAGGTGCCTTTGTGCAACCTTGTTCGTCCATGCTAGATCCAACTTTGGCTTTGCTATGATGGTACCTCTTTGGAGGGGTTTTATTTGCTGCCACTACAGAGGGTGGCGGATGACCACTAACAGGGAAGCAAAGAGAAAAGTGATAGGTTGAGGGCGCTTGAGGGGCAAGGAGTTGGGATAAATAATAGGAAAGCATGGAAGGAAGAGGGACATGGTTGAAGGACACCCTCACCCCGCAATTCTATGCTCGCCAACAACCTCTCCCCCACAAGCCACACCTCAACATTGGTGAGCATTTGTGTGTCTTGTGTGTCTATAGGTCAAGGACGGGACCGTAATAGCGCCTACAAATCAAGAGACCACTGGCCTCAGATCAAGGCATAAACACCATTTTAGATAAATTGGGAAAATTTCTTTTCCCAAGTGCTACATTGGCGTATTAGGATCATGCTATTCTACTATTTTTAAGCTCAATTTTCCTTAATTTAGATAAGATGTCATGATTCTAACACCCAAATTTGACTTTTCTATTTTAATTTTTATAAGAAAGCATTTGATATAGATTTTTGCGAATGAATTTGTATCAAAGAAACTCTTCAAAAAAATATCAAAGCTCATAAAGATGGATTCTACTAAGCAACACATATATCGATTATTCCAACCAAAAATATAATATCTAGACACAAAGAGCACCAACAAATCTTATCATAAAATTGGTCACCTTAATCTCAAGTACAAAAAATAGCTAGTCCCAATTTTAAAACACTATCAAGTATCAACTACACTATAGCATGTACAACACCTAAATTAATTAAAAAACCTAAAGAATATTGTGGAGTATCCTATGGCCCGAAAACCATAACTTGTCATCTATGGCACCTATAGTGTCATTTAATGTCAAAAAATATATGTTTGTGCCAAAGAATCTATATTAACATGCCACATTTTCATCAATACATGTTTAAAACTTCAACAAAGCTTCCGGATATGGTCTCTCAAGACTTCAATACATGCTTTAAAACTTGTAGAAGTAGTGTCTCAAAAAAGGAAGTGTTTAAAAACACCATTGATGTGACTAATAAGCGGCCTATGAATTGATTACACCAACTATGGGTTGTGCACAAAGATTTCCAACAACTCATTCTATAAAATTTATAGTCTTTATTTCATGTACAACAAAGTACTAAGTGCAAGAAGTATAGCATCTCCAAGATAGATGGTGTTCAACAAACACCATTTTGGTAGCACTATCAATTGTCAACATCATTTAGTTTTCATCACCTCAATAAAACAAGTACTAAGAAGAAAATGACGGGAGCATCAAACAACTATATTATCAATGTTACTTAAGTGAGAGATGTCCCCTCACATAGGATTCACTTCATCAATCCAAAAGTTAAATTTTTTTGGAAGCTATTTCTTAATTGAGATTTTTTTTGTTTGAAAGAATTTGATAGTTTATCAAATCATTGCTCCACTTTGAATGAGATACTTGATGTAATATGAGAAGAAACTCTCCTAATTTATGACATTATAATAGAAAAACTGTTTTAAACATGCCCGAGAATGACATTAAAAAATCAATAACATAAGAATTAGTATCTTTGAGGTCATATGATACCCTCTAGTGAGTTCTCATTAGAGCACCTTTTTGTCTTATTGCGTCAAGCTCATAGGGTTATGATACCATATGGTGTGGTTATGTTGTCTTCCTATGGACCTAGGATCGTAGGGTTCTGTGATTCCAAATTACATAACTGCTTTGTAAGATTCTTCTGTTCCTTGGATCCTCCTTTACCTTTGTCAATAGATAGAGCCTAAGTGTGGCCTAAGAGAGTTATGCCTTTCTTTCTATTTTGCAGTTAAGAGGCTTGTGCTTTTCATTATGTAGCTTAGAGATAGCCTCCCATGATATTCCAAGTCCACATGGTAAGTGCTTTTTGGAATAACATATGTCAACTTATGGTCATAGGGTGCTAATGTCATAGGAGCAAAATTACATTACTTCCTATGACTACAATTAATAAAAAGTCTTGTAGAAGTTAATCATATAGTGCCAATAGTATGGCTTCATATGGCCACACTTTGTTAAAGTGTCGCCATATGAACAAACGGACCAAAGGCCATAAGGTGTCATTTTTAAATAACATAAAGGCACTTTAAGAATGTCAAAAAGAATGTTATCTGTCCTAAAAGGCCCATGCGCTTTATTGAAGCTATCTATATAGGGATCTTAAGTGCCTTGTTAAAAACCTTAGGATCTTAGGACACTTATTCGTAGCTACAATCAGTAGGTATCTTGTGGAATAACATAATCCAATGTATTGTGTTAGGTTCATGGGGTGTTGATACTATAAAGTGCAAATCCTCTGAGATCATAACATAACATATGGTCTTATGGCCATGTAGATTGTTAGTAGGTATCTTGTGGAAGAACATAATCCAATGTATTGTGTTAGGTTCATGGGGTGTTATAAAGTGAAAATCCCCTGAGCTCATAACATAACATATGGCCTTATGGCCATGTAGATTGTCCTTGATGGTGCAATGGGTACAAATTGTAAAAAAACAAACATTTGAATATGTCAATAAACTAAAATTGAGCATTTGGAACGTCAAAGTCAAAAGTTTCATATAACATTGAAAGACTAATTTGCATAAGCACTCAAAAAAATACATAAAGAGCTTTTGTAGATTCCATAATATTACAAAAATCTACTCGATCATCTCCTCAATGGAGATCTATTTGAGGTTATATTGAACCTTTAATTGTTTTATATAATTCTTGGTCTCATGTACTTTGATAGCATGCTCCTTGTATCCCAATTTTTGAGCAAGAATAATTGATTGAATACCTTTTAAGGTTGATAAAGGTTTCATACTCTTTAAAAGCCTCACTTTTTCTTGATCGACCGCTATGATTTTCTTGTCCTGGGTGACTTCGAGTGGACATTCCACTATTGCTAGATGTTGCACCTTTTTCATCGTCATGGGATGAAAAGCTTCTGATACTCTGCGTGTGGAGTAGGTTTTCCCTAGACAAACCAAATTTTTCTCTTGCCACTTTGCAACAACCTTGTGAACATGAGTATAAAGTTCATGTCCTTGCACTATGGGTGCTTGTCCATATAAATAAGAGCTTGTGATTATGCGAATGTCATTGACATGATGAAGAGCTTGAATATATGACAACAAATACCCAAGGAGGATATTATCCTCCTCATAAACATTGAATGATGACGGAAAAATACAATTCAATGCAGGATTAACACATCCCTTTAATGGTGCATCATCTACTAGAAGCATTCTTTTTGCATAATTCCCAAATTTTGTTGATGCAATAGTCAACAGTTTGAAAAGTGCTTCTACTCCTGGATTATCTGGGCGAGTGATTCTTGATTCTTCACATGATTGTGTAAAACCCTGGGAACTGCCGTGTCTGAATCCTACGCCCAACCTCCCTTAGAGAGCCTCCTAGCCCTAGGATCCCTTCTCCACTGGGTAGCCAGCCCTTGGCCAGGTCCTTGACCTCCAGGGTGGCCCTTGGAGCAAACTTTTTTCCCCTGTGTGCACTGTCTGCCAACAACAACCGCCACGGCCAAGGGCTTGAATTTCATGTTTGTCAAGATTCAATTTTATTTAGGGCGCCCTATTTTTGGGCACCCTCTCTTGTTAAGGGCTGCGGCCCATGGTGGGCTGACCACGCAAGCAAGTAGTCCATGGATGGCAGCACCAATGATTGCAGCGGAGCGTCCTACCGCTTCAAATCCACCGTCGATTCAGTCAATTACAATACAGATTTTAAATCTGCAACATTGTGTACTCTTTACAAAGAAAAAAGTTATGGTTATAGCTTAACTGATATTAATTTGGGACGGCTGTGATCCAACATGGATTCACAATAATCTTGGTATAGAGGGCCATGAAACATGCAAGATGTTGCATTGTGGTTAGGAAGACATGTTTCCCCCGTTCGAACTGGACTTCTAAGAGTCGGTAAGAACGTCAACTTTAATGTTTTCAATTATAACTTCTTTGAATCTCGTAGGTCTCTCTGCATTATACGCACAAGAAGCAAAGCATGGAGCAATTTGAGCATGTTCGGCAAGGCCTATGCCATGATGGTACAGGCAAGGCCTGTGGCATTTAAGGTGCCAATATTCGGCAAGGCCAACCACTCATTACACTTTCAAGAAGTTGTCAACCAAGTTTCCTAGGACATGGCTCCTACGCCAGTTGTTTGTCATTGTTGCAATCAAGCAACAACAGGATCTACCCATTCTCAACAAGCGTGATCTGACGAGTTTTTCTATGATATCATGGGAGCACGGCTTTGTCTATAAAATGTTTCAGGAATACGATAAGCAAGCCAAGTAGGTACGATGAACATCTCTTGCAAGTATTTTTTTGTTTTTCAACACATTGCACAATTCGACAAGGTTGATTATTTGTGAATGCTCGACAAGGTCGACTTTCTTTTGCAATGCCCTTGTCAACTGGCAAGAGTATCTGTTTGCTATGCGCACCAGTACTACATGAGTACTTATGTGAAGCAAGGCTTCCCTTTTGGTATTTTGCATCGCGCTTTCCACAGTTTGGAATATGTTCTTAGCATACGAACTGGAGAGAACTTGCCACAAAGTTGCAGGTTTTTGCATCCCATACGGGTGTATATGCTACATAAGCTCACTCACTCCCGGAGTACATATGGCTAAGAGCCAAATTCAAGTGAACTACCAGAAACCTTTCCACACGTTGGCGACAAGGTTAGTCCATTTCAAGCTATATTTGTTTTTGTTTATGTTTTACGTTTCATTTTGGTCAAGATCTCTCTGCTATGCAAAGCAAAGTGCTTGGGCAGACTCCATACGAAGCAACTGCATACAGCAAAGTGCTTTGCCTCTTCATGTGAAGCACAGCTTCTCTTATGTGCCATAGTATTATCGGTGGACTTTGGATCAATGATAATGGCACACATATTTGGCACGACATGGATATACGCTCATAGTTACGCAACAGTGCACTGTGTGATGTATCCATGCCAGTGTAATCATGCAAGGCACGTATATCAATGACTCACATGGTTGAGATTGTCATTAAAGCCAAGGGCTTCTCATTCTATTTTTTATGTATGCATGGCATACTAGTATGCTGGACGTACAACACCCATCATTGTATACGCTTTCGCTACAACACTACATACTTTGTCAAGGACAAGGTAAGTAACTGATCTCTTCAAACATTTTAGGTTATTCATAGGCACCGTGCCGTGTTTAAAGTTACCCTGGTATGGTCACGCCCATACAAGGTCAATCCGTCTCGATGTGATTTCTGTTACCTCTCTCAACGAGAGCGTCACACAGGAAGATTGTTGCATATTTATAGGATAAGCTACACGCTAGGCATCAGATGCACACGAGCAAGGCACCAACTATACACGTCATAAATGCTTAAGGAAAGTTCCTCAGCCACGTATGCTCTCTTTCTCTCTCTTTCCTATTTCTCTCAAAGAATAATGAAAACTTTTTAAGAAGCTTTTGAACATGTTTGTTTGGGAGTCAGCTTGAGCCAAGGTGCTCTAACTCTCAGCTAGAAATAGGGCAAGATGCCATCTAAACTAGTCTTCATCGGTTTGTTGATTGAACACTAATTTCCATAAGGGCTATGAGCCACACACGCTAGCTA
Organism: Adiantum capillus-veneris; assembly: GCF_014529385.1. Classification (NCBI taxonomy): domain Eukaryota; kingdom Viridiplantae; phylum Streptophyta; class Polypodiopsida; order Polypodiales; family Pteridaceae; genus Adiantum; species Adiantum capillus-veneris. The sequence goes on from NC_140931.1 coordinate 114,003,421, forward strand.
AGAGTCATTGTTAGATCTCGTGTAAGACCCAACTATTGGCATTCCTTGGGTGCTTGTTCTTAAGATCGAATAGATCTGCCCAGTGGAGTACACATCGAACACATTGACGTTAATGGACAAGCAACAGTCTTGTCATTACAGATGTTTAGGGTGTCATTTTTGCACTACATGTTTTTAGCGCGACGCTTAAGTTGACTTTTTGATAATCTTAAACTCACATCAGCTGATCTATACCACGAAATCTAGAGGCAACAAATAGTTGAGATAGCTTGGTTGTTGATACAAGCTAGGCATCTCATTTGTGTGGATTTCTTGCTCTCTCTATAGCACTACGAGTGTCTATGGCATCATAGTTTTGGGTTACGACCCAGCGGGTGTTTACTAAATCACCCCATAGGCATTGAGGATCACAATTTGATCTATCCCAATTGTACTTTCAAGGAAAGAAGTCCGCAATCTACCAGGGGGTAGTGGACAAATTCAACTTTTCAAGTTGATTCCAATCATTTTTATACACGGTCGACTATGTTGGTTACTGTTACCTGCTAGTTGAGCAGATTCTATAAAGGGTCTTACCGAGGGATTTGACTACGTAGATTATAACCAACGGGTTTGGACTACGAAGGCAACACCCAGGGTTTCCAATGCAATGTTGCTTGGTTTTTTCAGAGGTGGGTGACATGCTCCTTTGCATTTGAATATGGGTAAGTGACCATTAGGTTCAACTCTCCAGGTATGCATCTAATGATTTGGTGTTATTCCATTTTTTTAGTATTTTTTGCTTGGATTTTTTAAGTCGTATAAATACGCTTGAATGTTTCAGAGACATGCCAAGGGCATGTTGAAACAAAGCATTTTGGGCCGTCGTGTCCCATATATTTTTTTGCATTATGCTGTTATGAATCCACGTGTAGGGTTCGATTTGGCACATGTTGTCACATGGGATACAACATGGTCTAGGAACTCAAGGAGTTCGGTTTAGCCAGTGTGGAGCAATGATAATGAAGGTCCCTCTCAATTGCGTTGCAGAGTGTTTGTAGTTACCTCCAGACACAAGTACATCTCGTACTTAAAGGATGTTCTTTTTATAGACATCCTTATTTGAGACATATTCCACATGTGGAGAATATGAATCTCTGGGACTGACATTGGCACCTGCAACGACGTCCCTACGTGCTGGTTGCATCCGTTTATTAGACCATTTGGAGCACACTGTATTAGGAACAATTTCAGTGGCCAAAAATTGTCGGGTACTTAGTACATACTTGTTGCGATGACAAGTGCTGTGAAACCACCTTAACAGAGGGTCATTTCTACATATAGCCAAGTATGCTAAGTTACTGAGAATGTTTCATGGTTGGTACCTAGGTGTGACTGAGCTTTCACATTCTGTTATGGTCCAACTCTTGTTGAAAGGCTTTCACGTACGTACCATGGAAAGTCTCATAATGGAATTGCGGTTTGGATAATTTTGTGTTAAATGCTGCACACTAGGTGTTATGGGTCCTAGTGTTTGACACTGATTTATTTGGAGCGGCATGCAAATTCATATTCTTTTTGCACCTTTTTGCATTGCAAGTGCAATCTCTACTACAGAGTTATGATGAGTTTACACCCTGCCATACAAGGTAATGGCTCAGTATGGGTATCTGTGGTTGCTTGGTCTAAACTCTAAGAGTTTACTCCACTCAACCGCTTTAAACCTAGTTGGTTGCCTCCACTCCATATCGAGTATATGGCTGGATACTCACTGGTTGAGTCATAGTTTATCGTCAATCGTGGAAGACTGTCTGTAAGTGGTTGGGGGACAATACCTCACTCTTAGTGCTACTATTCATCGAGCGTTGGATGGGCAGCTTACAAGTATTTTTCTAATGCTAAAGGATCTGCTAAGAGCATACGTTAGCACAAAGAATTCTGAATGGGCGATTCTCTCCCTATTCTAGAATTTTCTTAGGTTTTCAACTTTGAACACCTGTTGTGGTGGGTTTGAATACCAATTCAATAGTTTCATACGTCAAGGACTTAGTAGGTGTGCTGACAAGAATGTTGGCATGTAACCTTCATTAAGGGTGAGTAGGTAATTCTGTGTGTTCGAAAATGTTCAGAAGTCTGACATGAGGAAACTCTCTATTCTATCCCTCAATAGCTATGAGATTTTCAAGATGCTCACGCAAGTTGGAAATCTGGCTCACAATTTCATGGAAAGTTGTGCCAAGGTTTTCTTACATTTTTCCAGTATCTTTTAGAAAGTCTGAAAACTGGTTTTGTCTTTAGATACCTTTTAGTTGTGGTTACTCCTTTAAAGTACTCAAGTGAGTTATAGATTGAGTTACCATTTAGATACAAGTGGTTGCAGAAGGACAACAATGTTGAAAATCAAGATGTTTCTCTTGGTTTCATTGAACCTCCTCACTGCATCAAGTATCATATGGACAATTGGCTCGCATATGGGATGCCAATAAGGAAAACATGAGTGTTCTTACGAAGATACTACCACTTGTGTTTTTGAGGATGAAAATGCTTCTCCAAGGGGGGAGTAATGTCAGGCCAAGGGCCACCCTGGAGGTCAAGGACCTACTGGCCAAGGGCCGGCTGCCCAGTGGAGAAGGATCCTAGGGCCAGGAGGCTATAAAAAGGGAGGTTGGGCGGAGGATTCGGACACGACAGTTCCCAGGGTTTTACAGATTGACATTGGCTTTGTCCCCAAATCATAAAGAACGAAAACTTTTCTCCAGCCTCCTTCTAGAATCTTGATGATGTCCATTACATGTGTATCATTAGCAGCTGACAATATCCCAACATTGAGATTACTACGTAGAGTCTTTAGAAACTCAATGCATCCTAGTCGTAAAAAAATATACTCATGTTGAAACTTTAAGCTCTTCATTTTTTTGGACTTGTGTCAACATCGTCTCAAAAGCACTCAAGCTCACTATTATAGTTAGCATTGGTTTGTTAGTGGATGAAAGGTCCAAATCACCATGCATCCCAGTTCCTTGATCTTGAGCTACTAAAATGTTTTGGATGGATTCTTCTTTTGACCTTGTATATGTTTTGGAACTTGCATCACCTTTTACTCCCATAGCATCACTCTTCAAATTCTTCTCCAATGGCTGAGTGGTTGACCTTTAAGAACTTGTAGATTTTTGTCAACTTCTTCAAGAACTCTCTGGTTGCTATGGAGTCCATAGAATCTTCTACTTCCATAGCATCACTCTTCAAATTCTTCTCCAATGGCTGCAATGGTTGACCTTCAAGAACTTGTAGATTTTTGTCAACTTCTTCAAGAACTCTCTGGTTGCTATGGAAATCTATAGACTCTTTCTCAGAAGGTTCGATTTCTTGAAAATCATTTGTTCCAACAATCTCAAGTGAAACTTTTCAACCTCAATCTCAAAAGATTAAGTAGCTTGAAAATCCTTGGTACCAACAATCTTAGGTGAAACTTCGTCAATCGCAATATTGCGTTGAAGGACTACTAGTTTTAAAAAACACCTAGTCTTAGCTTTGTCACACTCTTGGAAGAAAATTAGAGATATCCAAAGGACAAGTTTGCTATCTCAAAATAAACTTAATAGATATCTAAGAATACATTTAATAAGACCAAGGATGTCATTGCAATAATAGCTAGTGAAAAATCTAGGACCACCCTAAAGTGCCTTATGTTTGCATGGTCAACTTTGACTACGAGGTGTTGATAATAGGTTTCTTGAAGGAAAACACATTTTACCCTATGGCATAAGAGTCATAGGGTGAAATTTGTAGGTATCTTGAAGACTTCTTTGGAGCTTAAAATATTTCTTCTATGGTCCTAGGTCCATAAGGAGTTTTCTTTGTAGGTAATTAAAAATAGAATTCCTTTTTAGTCTTGGGACCATAGGGTACTTTATACACATCAGACCCTCTACATTAGAAAAGTGTTTTCTATATGATCATATGACCATAATGTGCTTTGTTTAGAACATGAAGGACCGCAAGCTCATGTTTTTGCACCTGTATATTGGCACTCTATGTCCCTAGGGACATACGGGCTCTCACTATGTTTTCTAGAACATGAGATGTTGATCACCCGGGGGATTCACTGTGGAAAACTTATCGCACCATGTAAGTGTAGGGGAGGGGGTTTTTTTAATAAGTTACATAAGCGTATAAGCTAGGGACAGGCCCCCAATAATTTATCTCCCAAGCTTAAAAATAAGGGAGAGGGTATCATATTTAGGGGGGGGACTGACCCGGGTTGATTACTTATGACGATTGATCACCAGTGTGCCCTAGAACTCATATGGGAAGTTTTTTTTTCAAGTTACACATCAAATTTTGCATCAAGCCGTCATAGATAAGGGCTGATTTGGATCAGGTCAAGGATTGATTTACACCAGCTTTGGATGAGTGCAGGCTGATCGAGCACATAGATTGAAAGTTAAACTAAGACACATTGAGGGTACGTCTAGTTATCAACAGAAGTGGTTCCTTCGTACATTGCAAATCAGTATGCTACACACTCTTTAACTAGTTTTACTCAGGTAGATCATGTGAGACCTAAATTGTTTTATGTAAGATAGGGGTATGATAGTTCTCTTCCTTGATTTTTATATAAACGTAGAAAGGGGGGTCATATTCCCTAATATGAGTCGTATATAGGGGTTTTATCAAATTTGTTCGCTCGCAGGTGGCGTCCTGTTTTGTAAATAGAGTGAATCCCCCGGGGTTGATCATAGGTAGGTCATAGGTTTTCCTCTATTCTAATGAGAGATCCTATGGCCCTAAAAGGGCCATAGGGTACCATTGTACAAGCTCAAGGGTCATATGTTGTCCTCTATTCCAATGAGAGATCCTATGGTCCTAGGGCCATAGGGCTCCCAAGGTGCCCATATAGGTGCCATTGAACGGCCTAAATTCTCATTTAGAGATTTTACATTGAACGTAGGTCACCCTCTAGCCCTAGAGTCATATGTTTTCCTCTATTCTAATGAGCGATCATATGGGCCTATGTCATAGGGTGCCAATGTATAAGGTCTAGTGCCATAGGTTGCTCCATATTGTAATAAGAGATCCTACGGCCCTAGGGCTACCACGGTGCCTATATAGGTTCCCTTGAATGGTCAAATGCTCCTTGAGAGCTTTTATATTGACACATAGGCCACACTATCCTAGGGCCATAGGTTGTCCTCTATTCCAATTATAGGTCTTATGGCCCTAGGGCCATAGGACTACCATGGTGCATATTTAGGTGCCTCAAATGGTCTAAATACTTTTTGAGATCATGTACATTGACACTTAGACCACCCTCTGGCCCTAGGGTCTTAGGTTTCCCTCTATTCTTATGAGATATCCAATGGCCCTAGGGCCATAGGTGACAATGTAGAAATTCAAGGGCCATAGGTCACGCTCTATTGTAATGAAGGATCCTATGGTACTAGGGCCATATGTTTAACATGCTACCCATGTAGGTGCCCTTGAATGGCCTAAATTCTCTTTGAGAGGTTTTACATTGATACCTAGGCCACCCTATGGTCCTAGAGCCATATGTTTCTCTCTATTCTAATGAGGGATCATATGGACTTATAGCCATAAGATGTGAATGTGTAACCTCAAGGGCCAAAGGTTGCCCTCTCTTCCAATGAGAGATCCTATGGCCCTAGGGCCATAGGTTTGCCATGGTGCCCATGTAGGTGCCCTTGAATGGCCTAAATGCCATTTGAGAGCTTTTACATTGACACTTAGGCCACCCTCTACCCCTAGGGCCATAGAGTGTGAATGTATAATCTCAAGGTCCATTGGTTTACCTTTATTTATAAAAAGATATCCTATGGCCCTAGGGCCATAGGGATGCCATGGTGCCCATGTAGGTACCCTTGAATGGCCTAGATGCTCTTTTATACCTTTTACATTGTCACCTAGGTCACCCTCTAGCCCTAAGAACATATGTTGACCTCCATTGTAATGAGAGATCATATGCCCCTAGGACCATAGGATGCCAATGTATAAGCTCAAGGACCATAGCCTACCCTCTATTGTAATGAGAGATTCTATGGCCCTAGGGCTGTAGGTTGTCCTCTATTCTAATGAGATATCATAAGGCACTAGGGCCTTAGGTGCCAATCTACAAGCTCAAGGGCCAGATGTTGCCCTCTAATCTAATGAGAGATCATGTGGCCCTAGGCCCATAGGGCTACTATGTTGATCATGTAGGTGCCCTAGAATGACCTGAATGCTTTTTGAGAGTTTTTACATTGACACCTAGGCCGCTCTCTGGTCCTAGGACCGTATGTTTACCTCTATTCTAATGAGAGATCATATGGCCCTAGGGCCATAGGGTGTCAATGCATAAACTCAAGGACCATAGATTGCAGTCCATTGTAATGAGAGATCCTATGGACCAAGAGCCATAGAACTCAAGAGCCTTAGGTTTCCCTTTGATCAAAAGAGAGATCTAAATATGGTCCTAGGGCCAAAGTGTGCCAATGAATAATCTCAAGCACCAGAGGTTAAGAGTTCTTATGGCCCTAGGACCATAGGGCTACAATGGTGCCCATATAGGTGCCCTTGAATGGCTTAAATTCTCTTGGAGAGATTTTACATCAACACCCTATTTTTTTTGATACATATGACATTGATCATAGGTTTCTCAAAGAAAACTACATAGGTACTCTCTGTAAGTGTGTTGAAGACTTAGACCACACCTATTCATGGTCTTAGGTCTATATGGATAAGATTGTTTATAAATATAAAATGGAGAAAACTTTATAGACTTAGGCCTATAGGATGCACCTCTATATTTTCACCATGTGGCCCAAGGACCATAGGATTTCTAAATCAGAGTGTTGATAATAAGTTTCTTTAAGAAAACCATATTTCATCCTATGGCCCTGTGTTGGTATCTTTAAGAATCTATAAGAGCCTAAAATATGTCTATCTTTGTCTTTAGGGCCAAATGGATAGGATTTTTTGTATATATAATATAGAGAGAACTCTATAACCTTGGGATTACAGTAGGGTACTTTTTGAATGTGTCACCCTATGGTACTAAGGCCATAGGATGGAGTACTGTAAAACCTCAGGATTGTAGGGTAACTTTTGCAGGTATAAAAAAGAGAGAACTCTATAACCTCAACATTGTAGGGTACTTTTTGCATGTAGAACCCTATGGACCTAAGGCCATATGGTGGTTTTTGTATGTACCACAATATGGCACTAAGGCCACATAACATTAATGGAGTACTTTATACATGAAAAGATAAGATGATTATAAATTAGCTATTCACACTCTCATTCTATAATTTTGCAGCCAAAAAATCTTTATAGCTTTTTTAGCTCATTTTATTCTCACAAGAATATTAAAACCTTAATCACAAGCTAAGGAATCTATGTCCCTATTGTATATGACCCTTATGATATGATTCCAAGGCAATAAGTTGGCATATCTTCCTCCATAAGTTTGTCCTTGAATCATCACACTATGACCCTAAGATCTTTAATAAGATAGTTAGGCCAAAGGATAAATTTTTTGAGACTCTAAAACAATCTTTAACCCCCTATGGCTTGAAGGCCATAGGGTGTCATGTGATATATAAGGTGTCTCCAGAGAAAGCCAAGTGATTTGCACCCTATGGCCCTAAGGTCGAAGGGTGTCCCAAATGCTCATGTGCCCTTCAAGAGATTCTATGTCATCACCCTATGGCCTTAAGGTTGTAGGGTAGTCTAAATGTTTTTTGGGGATCCTATGGCCCTAAGTCCATAAGGGACATGTCTACAAAGAACTCTATGATCTTCAAGTCATACGGTGTCCTAACCAAACCCATAGCTTTATCCGACACACTATAAATGGATTATAAAAAACATCTTATGTTCACTTAGCTTTAAAGTATTGTATAATATATCTTATGACCATATATATGTAGGGTGCTATTTTCCTCAATACACTTAATATGGAAAAACTCAAACTCACAAGTTGACATTTTTCAAATAAATTGAGAAAAAGAACAAACTAAATATCAATGTTTTGAACAACATGGGTGGATTTGAAATGGGCAAAACAAGATAAAATGATAAATGTAATAATCTAAGCATCAATGATGTAATATCATGGGTGGCTAGCTTAACATGTTTCCTGTAGACTTTCTAGAATGATATCAGCACTTGCATCCAATGGTTCTTCAATTTCTTCTTCCTCTGACTCCTTGGAATTGACAATCTCTATGGTATCTACAGTTTTCCACCTTCTAAGATCAGGGTATTCATTCACTGTGGAATGACAAAGAGCTTCCATTTGGGTCATTTGATCAATCAATACATGCAAGTGATATTAACTTTCTTTGTTGTTGTCGTGTCTCTTTAGTACCATAGCCTAATGAGAAGATGTCTATGACTTGATCATCTTCTTTGACACAGATGCATTTGATTGCACAACGCACAAAAAAGGCTTTGGCTGTGGTCGCAACATCATACTCATCGTTGTTGATGCAAAGAGAATGCATTGGCAGCAAGAATGACTCTTTAACACTAGAATGGTTGGTGTATTGCTCTCGTTGACTAAAGAATGCCCAACCCCAAAAATTACTTCACGAAGAGCACATGTTTGGACGGTCTTTGATTCTATTAAGGAGCTACAAGGTAGAGCATGCATTTCATACCATCTAGCTTTTTTAGAAATTGCCTTCTCAAGGGAGGCAGCATGCTGATAATTGACTAAGTCAACAATTACAAACTCTGATGGTTGATGTCCAACCCACATACTCCATCAATTACTTTACCAAATTGAATAGAACTCCAACCACTAGATATAAGACTTTTGTGTGTTGTATCTATGATACAGACACCAACACAAATTGTAGAGCTATTCTCACTGTGAAGAAACTCAATGCCTTCCAAATTCTTTCCAATGCACTTGATTGTCCATGGTAAAGTGAACTGAAAATTAGAAGTGTCATTATTTTGTGCAATGATTTATTGCACATATTCCTTGGTGATTTCTGGAAGTGGCTGTTTCTCCTTTGTTTTTTGTAGCTCAATATTAAGCCATTGAGTACAACTCATGAAGAGAGATTTGTAGATCTCTTCTGTAATGTTAAAATGAGACTTACATTCTTCCCATGAGGTAGCTACTGCTGACAGGTCTAGCTCTTAAAACACCATCAACATTCAAGCCACAAAAACCTTGGCATGCTTTAAGTTCATTGCACATGCAGAGAGGTTGAGCATGTCTGCTTGATGTGGTTGCCTCAATAAGCATATCTTCTCTTCTTTTAGCTCCTATTGTAGTAACTTAACATCACTATATTCTAAAACTTTTAGGCAACTGAAGGTTATTATGCATGGTTGTTTCCCACGAGCAGCTGATGCCTGATACTTCTCCAAGATGTTTACCAATTGGTCGTAGATTTCATCATCATACATGACCGTGTGTCCTTCTCTATTGGCAAATGATTGATGGTTGAACGTGATGTTTGCCACATTTACAAAGGCCTTTAAAATAAACAAAAAAAGAAATTAACTTTATTTCAAGAGGTATCTGTAAAGAAAATGAGTATAGGGAAGTGAAACTTACATCCCAAGGTGCTCGTATCACATGATTGACAGGAACTCCTACCTTGGGTTTTGTGGTTTAGACTAGGCTATCCACTAACTATGACCATGGTTTAAGAACTCCACCTAAGGTTGGTGCTTCAATGCTATTATTCTCTCCATGTTTTTCATTTTGGATATTCAAACAACAACCTCTTTGAGAGCTTCTACCACTATCCTTGCAGTTCTAAACTTGTAGAATTCTTGCCTGGAAGCATACTTAGTGCTCTTGTTGCACAAAAATGCTCTAGCTACTATGATGGAATGTTGGCCAGAGAGAATCCAATAGTGGTTTGTAGCTAGCTTGCCCCCATGCACTTCAACTGTTTGGAGAGGCATTTTTGTAATTGGATTATACGGCATTAGGTCTACTAGAGGGAAAATTGGTCTAGAGTGTCCTGCAAACTGCTTCAAAAGGTATTTCACATACATATCTGACAAGAGTCTGTATTTGTAGGATTCTGGTGCAAGGTTGCATTAGTAAACTAGGATCAATTGGGTAAATTGCACTCTGAATTTAAAATAAGTGTGCAATTCCAACATATCCATCCAACCCACTCTTAGAAGTTTTTGCAACTTCTTTATCAAGATCTTTTTCTTTTGGTTGGACAATAGAGTCCACAACAGCTAAGGAGGTTGAGTCCACGACCACTGCCATAGAGGGGGTTTAATTGTGGGGGGGCTACATGTACACTGGCATGTCCTGCTTGTTCAGTCTCTAAGGGTATAATTGAAAGATCTTCTTGGGTCACATCTATACTGTTTTCTCCAAGTGAGGGATTTTCACTCTCCTTGAGATTCTTAGCTTGACTTACTTTTCCTATATTGTCATTCTTCTGCTTCTTATTCTTCTTTGTGCTAATCAATTTACCCAAATACTGAGTGAATTTCTTAAAGCCCTCAATATATATGTCTATGAGGTTCTCACTTGGAGTTTCCTCTGTAGGATCTACCCACCCTGCTTTTGACAATGACAATCCATCACCTGTAAACTTCACCAAGCCTTGAGAAAAGGCCACAGGCTCCAGCAAGTAGGAATCATTATTTAATAACTTTACTCCAAGACATGGAGACATATCAAGATCTGAAAAATCTTTCTTTAGCTTTTTAACAACTCCATAGTCTTTGAAGGGAGATTTCTCTTTATCTTGAAAGAATAAATGGACCCTCTTATCACTTCCACCATTTGGTAAGTGAAAATCTAGATACCAAGAACGTGGTGTTGATCTTGTTGCATCAGTTGACTTTGAGATTCTCTTAGGTGCCATTTTTTGTAGAAATAACAACATATATTTTGTAAAGATGGATATTAATACACCCCGATGGACTAAGGCCATTGAGTCTCATGTATGTTATTGAGGAACCTTATGGCCCTAGGTCCAAAGGGTGCCAACAAAATGGTTCTACAAGCGCATCCAGACCACGTATGGCCCTAGGATCATAGGATCTCTTAAGAAACTAGGGGAACCTTGTGGCCATAGGGTACCAAAGTAGTAGCCCTTGAATTTCTTAAATGCCCCTCTAGAGCCTCTACAATGGCACCCTATGGCCCGAGGTCCATAAGGTGCCCTCTAATTGCCTTAGAGTTCCTATGTCCATGGTGCCCATGTAGGTGTCCTTTAGAGGTTTAGAGATTCTACATTGGCATTCTATGACCCTAGGGCCACAAGGTGTACTCTAATATATTAAGCATTTTTATATACATGGTTCCTATAAAGGTTTCGTTAAGCGGCATAAATGCCCCTAAAGAGATTCTACATTCATACAGTGTAAACTACCTTATATTCTCTAGCCATGCCCAATCCCCGCACACCTCAGTCTAGAGGTGCATAGAAATTAGGACCACCAATGTATTATCATGTCTTTATCGGTGAATGCCTATATTCACGGGTGCGACACATGTCTACATGACAATGCATGTAGTTGACAAAACCCCATTGCCTTCTAGTTTATTTCAAAACTGTGACATCTAAACGTACTAGAATTTCAAAAGCTGTTGGCTATATAATATCACACATACTAGAAATATATTATAGGTTTCTCTCTTTTATAAAGAGAGATCCTATGGCCCTAGGTCCATAGGGCTTCCATGGTGCACAATAGAGTGCCCTTTAGTATAATGTGAGATCCTATAGACTTAGGGCCATAAGGTACCAATGTATAAGGTCAAGGGGCATAGGTTGTCTCTCTCTATTCCAATGAAAGATCCTATGGATCTAGGGCCAAAGGGTGCCAATGCATAAGCTCAAGGGCCATAGGTTGCTCTCTATTGCAAATAGATATCCTATGGTCCTGGGGCCACATGGCTACTATGGAATGGCCCAAATTCTCTTTGAGAGATTCTACATTGATCCCTAGGCCATCCTCTACCCTTAAGACAATGTGTTACTCTCTACATTGATCCCTAGGCCATCCTCTACCCTTAAGACAATGTGTTACTCTCTAGTATGATATGAGATCCTATGGTCTTAGGGGCATAGGGTACCATGTATAAGATCAAGGGCCCAAAGGCTCCTTGAGAACTTCTACATTGAAGCCTAATCCACCCCCGGGGCAGTCACTTATCAAAAGACCCCTATATCACGTGCGTTCAAGAGGTAATTAATAATACCCCAATATACATACTATACTTACACTGTGATCCTATTTAAAAAACCCCCACCCCCCTCTGTATGTATACATTTTTATACATTTTGGTATTTTAATAATCCTCTCTGATTAACTCACGTGATATCATACACATTCTAAAAAGTGACCGCCCCGGGAATCCATCCTATGGCCCTGGGGCCATAGAGTGCCCCCGTTAGTATGATGTGAGATCCTATGGACTTAGGGCCATAGGTTATGTCCCTCTACTCCAGTGAGAGATCCTATAAACCTAGGGCCACAGGGTGCCAATGCTTAAGCTCGAGGGCCATAGGTTGCTCTCTAGTGCAAATAGAGATCCTATGGTCCTAGGGCCATAGGTCTATCATAGTGTATATATTGGTGCCCTTGAATGGCCCATTGAGAGATTCTACATTGACCCCTAGGCCATCGTCTAGCCTTAAGGCCATAGGTTCTTCCCTATTCTGATGTGAGATTCTATGGCCTTAGGACCATAGGGTACCACTATATAATCTCAAGGGCCCAAAGGCTCTTTGAGAGCTTCTACATTGACACATAGTCCACCCTATTGCCTAGGGCCATAGAGTGCCCTTTAGTATGATGTGAGATCCTATGGACTTAGGTCCATAAGGTGTCAATGTATAAGGTAAAGGGCCATAGGTTGTTTCCCTCTATTCTAGTGAAAGATCCTATGGACCTAGGGCCATAGGGTGTCAATGGATAAGCTCAAGGAAAATAGGTTTCTCTATATTCCAAATAGAGATCCTATAGTCCTAGGGCCATAGGGTGTCAATGCATAAGCTCAAGGAAAATAGGTTTCTCTATATTCCAAATAGAGATCCTATAGTCCTAGGGCCATAGGGCTACCATAGTGCATATGTTGGTGCCCTTGAATGGCCCAAATGCTCTTTGAGAGATTCTACATTGACCGCTAAGCCATCCTCTACCCTTAAGGCCATGGGTTCCTCTATAGTATGATGTGAGATCCTATGGTCTTAGGGCCATATGTATCAATGTATAAGCTCAAGGACCCAAAGGCTCTTTGAGAGCTTCTACATTGCCACCTAGTCCACCCTATGGTCCTACGGCCATAGAGTGCCCTTTAGTATGATGTAAGATCCTATGGACTTAGGGCCATAGGTTGTGTCCCTCTATTCTAGTGAGAGATCCTATGGACCTAGGGTCACAGGGTGCCAATTCATAAGCTCAAGGGCCATAGTTTGCACTCTATTGCAAAAAGAGATCCTATGGTCCTAGGGCCATAGGGCTACCATAATGCATATGTTGGTGCCCTTGAATGGCCCAAATGCTCTTCAAGAGCTTCTACATTGACCCCTAGGCCATCCTCTAGCTTAAGGCCATAGGTTCCTCTATATTATGATATGAGATCCATTGGGTATCAATGTATAAGCTCAAGGGCCCAAAGGATCTTTGACACATAGCCCACCATATGGCCCTAGGGCCATAGAGTGCCCTTTAGTATGATGTGAGATCTATGGACTTAGGGCCATATGGTGTCAATGTATAAGGTCAAGGGCAATAGGTTTTTTCTATCTATTCTAGTGAGAGATCCTATGGACCTAGGGCCACAAGGTGCCAATGCATCAGCTCAAGGACCATAGGTTTCTCTCTGTTGCAAATAGATATCCTATGGTCCTAGGGCTATAGGGCTACCCTAGTGGATATGTTGGTGTCCTTGAATGGTCCAAATGCTCTTTGAGAGCTTCTAAATTGAACCCTATGCCATCCTCTATCCTTAAGGCCATGTGTTCCTCTCTAGTATGATGTGAGACCCTATGGCCTTAGGGCAATAGGATACCAATGTATACGCTCAAGGGCCCAAAGGCTCTTTGAGAGCTTCTACATTGACACCTAGTCCACCCTATGGCCCTAGGGCCATAGAGTCCCCTTTAGTATGATGTGAGATCCTATGGACTTAGGGCCATAAGGTTCCAATGTATAAGGTAAAGGGCCATAAGTTGTTTCCCTCTATTCCAATAAGAGATGCTATGGACCTAGGGCCATAGGGTGCCAATACATAAGCTAAAGGGCCATAGGTTCCTCTCTATTGCAAATAGAGATCCTATGGTCCTAGGGCCATAGAGCTATTGTAGTGCATATGTTGGTACCCTTGAATGGCCCAAATTCTCTTTGAGAGCTACCCTATTGACCCCTAGGTCATCCACCCTTAAGGCCATGGGTTTCTCTCTAGTGTGATATGAGACCCTATGGCCTTAGGGCCGTAGGGTACCAATGTATAAGCTCAAGGGCCCAAAGGCTCTTTGAGATCTTCTACATTGACACCTAGTCCACCCTATGGCCCTAGGGTCATAGAGTACCCTTTAGTATGATGTAAGATCCTAGGGACTTAGGGCCATAGGTTGTGTCCCTCTATTCTAGTGAGAGATCCTATGGACCTAGGGCCACAGGGTGCTAATGCATAAGCTCAAGGGCCATAGGTTGCTCTCTATTGCAGTTAGAGATCCTATGGTCCTAGGATCATAGGGCTACCATAGTGCATATGTTGGTGCCCTTGAATGGCCCAAATGCTCTTTAAGAGCTTCGACATTGAACTCTAGGCCATTTAAGGCCATAGGTTCCTTTCTATTATGATGTGAGATCCATAGGGTACCAATGTATAAGCTCAAGGGCCCAAAGGTTCTTTGAGAGCTTCTACATTGACACATAGTCCACCCTATGGCCCTAGGGCCATAGAGTGCCCTTTAGTATGATATGAGATCCTATGGACTTAGGGCCATAAGGTGTCCATGTACAGTTAAGGACCATAGGTTGTTTCCCTCTATTCCAGTGAGATAGATCCTATGGACCTAGGGCCACAAGGTGCCAATTTATAACCTTAAGACCATAGATTTCTCTCTATTGCAAATAGAGATCCTATGGTCCTAGACCTGTAGGGCTATTGTAGTGCATATTTTGGTGCCCTTGAATGTCCTAAATTCTCTTTGAGAGCTTCTACATTGACCCCTAGGCTATCCTCTAGCCTTAAGGACATAGGTTCCTCTCTAGTATGATGTGAGAACCTATGGCCTTAGGACAATAGATTACCAATGTATAAGCTCAAGGACATTAGGTCCATAAGGTGCCAATGTACATGGAAAAGGGCCATAAGTTGTTTCCCTCTATTCCAATGAGAGATCCTATGGCCCCAGGGCCACAGGTGCCAGTGTATAAGCTAAAGGGCCATAGGTTGCTCTCTATTCATATTAGGATCTGGCCATAGGATGCCATAGTGAATATTTTGGTGCTCTGGAATGGCTCAAATGTTCTTTGAGAGACTCTACATTGACCCCAAGACCATTTTCTAGCCGTAGGGCCATAGGTTCATCTCTAGAGATCCTATAGGTTCCTCTCAAGGGCACTAAGTTGTTGCCCTCTGTTACAATGAGAGATGATATGGCTCTAGGGCCATAGGGCTATGGTGGTGCATATGTAGGTGCCTTAGGGCCACAATGCATCAATGTGTCTCTCATGGTCTATAGGTCCTTGGGGGCTTAGGTGCCCTTGTGGGGCTCCTTTCTTGGCACCCAATGTCCCCAAGACCATAGTGCAGCCAATGTGTCTCTCATGGTCTATAGGTCCCTTTGGGGCCCAGGTGACCCTGTGAGGCTCCTTTCTTGGCACCCTATAGCCCTAGGGCCACAATGTAGCTAATTTGTCTCTCTTGCTATGTAGGTTCCTTGGGAGCTTAGGTGCCCCTATGGGGCTTAATTCTTGGCACCCTATGGCCTTTGGGCCATAGGGAGGAGCTATGGTAGCTATTTTATTTTTTCAAAATCAATTCTTTTAAATTTTAAAATTATTAATGTTTAAAATGTACTCTTTAAGTTATAGTTCTTTGTCTTTTCCACATTGTCATTCTTTCTTTCCAACTCTATTGTCGCACCCTCTACCTATTCTCCTACAACGTCGTCCTCACCACGTCCTCCTCAACCTCAACATCTAGTGATTTCAGGTATGCCATATCTATTTTTCTTGCTTTTCTAGTTGTGGAATTTTTTCTTTTGTCTTGTTTTTGTGTTCAAGTAGTTGTGAATTTGTCTTCCATTAGAACTTAATCAGAGTTCAACTAGAGTTTCCTTTTTTTTTCTTTTTTGTGTGTTTAGAGTGAGGAGGATCTGAATATAATTAGAACTTAATTATAAAGTAATTAAAATGTGATTAGAATGTAATTAGACAGTAACTAGAATGTAATCGGGAATGTAATTACCTGTGAGCTTGAGTGTTGGATTCGGGAATGGACGAGAGATGGAGAGATCGACGAAGCACAGGAGAGGGATTTGTGGAAGTAGAAAAGAGAAGTAGACGAGGGTGCGGCGGCAATGATGGATGGTTTGCAGCGACAACGATGATGATGGCAACAACCTGCGAACCCTAAACTGGCACATCTGTGCGCATAAACTTGTGCAACGATGGCGACACGGCGATGCTGTAGGAAGAGAAAGAGGGAGGCGGCGACGGTGATGGTGATGACGTTGTGTGTGCAAGAAGAGAGAGAGGACGACGTAGCTCTGTGTGTGCAACAGGTTCTGTGCAAGAAAACGGGAGAGAGAAAGAGAGAGGAAAAAACCCAAAAGTTTTGGCAGAGAGAGTGAGAGAGATAAGGTTAGGTTAGGTCATTTCAAATTTCAAAATTTGAAAGTAGGATTGTTCACACGCTTAGGATTGGCATCAGTCTATTATAATTAAAATTACTAGAGATCTAGCAACTTGTTCAAAGTGGGACATAGGTCATCGGGTCGAAAACTCCAATAGCTTTTTAGAGGGAAAAAAAGAGTCCAGGTTTTCAAAATATTGGCGTGCCAATGTCCTCATCTCGGTGATACGAGTGGAACGACACCCATGAAGCAAATCGGTCCCGGGACAAAAATTTGCATAGTAAAAAGTACACTGAAAATAGCCAAAATTCATAAATTTTGGCTTCAAAAATTTGTGCTAAATTTTTGCTCATTATCGATCAATGCGCTTGAAAACCCATTATAGCAAAGTTTGGGTGGCCCTAAAAAAAATTATTTTTTTAAAAAATAAAATAAAATACTTAACTAATAAATTAAATAAATTTCTTTTTGCAATTTTCATCTATTGAGATTTCGTGAAAATCACACATACAACAAAAAAATATAATTGCACATGCAACAGAAACACATTGACCTAAGATCCTGACAAACAACATTTCGTCTCAGTCCTTCTTGGCCTCTCGTAAGCCTAGGGTCATGGTTATATGACGCTATATTTCACCTGGATAGAACATCTTATGGACCTATGGCCACAGAATGTAAATATACTCATCATGAAATACGTATGTACATATATCCGTCATGCAACACCTATTGCTAGCACTCTATGGCCCAAAGGCCATAAGATGTACATGTACCCGCCACAAAACACCTATAGCTAGCACCCTATGGCCCGAAGGCCATAGCATGTACATCTATTCTCTATGAAACACCTATTTCTAGCACCCTATGTCCCAAGTCCATAGGGTGTACACGTACCCGCCATAAAACACCTATAGCTAGCACCCTATGGCCCAAAGGCCATAGCGTGTACATGTACCCGCCACAAAATACCTATTGTTAGCACCCTATGGCCCCAAGGCCATAGGATGTACATATACCCACCACAAAACACCTATAGCTAGCACCCTATGGCCCCAAGGCCATACGATGTACATATACCCGCCACAAAACACCTATAGCTAGCACCCTATGGCCCCAAGGCCATAGCATGTACACATACCTGCCACAAAACACCTATTGTTAGCACCCTATGTTCCCAAGGTCATAGGATGTACATAAACCTGCCACAAAACACCTATAGCTAGCACCCTATGTCCCCAAGGCCATAGGACGTACACATAAAATTGATTTTTTTAAATTGAGACTTACACACACTATTGTGTGCAAGGGCCCTCTCCCACGACATTCTCGACAAAACCAGAGAGAGAGAGAGAGAGAGAGAGAGAGAGAGAGAGAGAGAGAGAGAGAGAGAGAGAGAGAGAGAGAGAGAGAGAGAGAGAGCCACTAACACCCCGAGCTCACACATGCCCGTGAGGATCTTGAGAGAGATTGAAAGAGTGAGAGAGAGAAAATCCATAAAAAGGTCGTAAGAGAGAGAGAGAGCGAGCATAAGAAAGCGAAGCTTTGAGAGAGCGATTGAGAGAGAGAGAGAGAGAGAGAGAGAGAGAGAGAGAGAGAGAGAGAGAGAGAGAGAGAGAGAGAGAGAGCGAACAAGTGAGAGAGTGAGTGAGAGAGAGAGAGAGAGGCGCGAACAAGTTTTCGGCGACACTCTTTACGGCCTCGACATCAACGACTCGCCGCACCGCACCGACATTGACATCGGCGAGAGTGGATCTTGGCTAGTCGTTGTTGACATCGCATTCATTTGGACACCGACTAGGAAATTTCTTGGTTTTCTCAGCTTTTCTTGACGATACGACCACATCAGTTTTGCTACCATTCTTGTGACTTGGCACGGACACCTTTCTTTACACGAGGATTTTCAACATCTGACCCCACGCCGGTTGTTGAAGGCGAAAGCTTGAAGAAAGGCTCTCACCCTCAACAAGAAGAATATGAAGCAGATCCGACTCTCATTGAACCATACACACACACAGATGATGAGCGAGATAGAGAGAGAGAAAGAGAGAGAGAGAGAGACACCACTCGTGACTACCTTTTGATTCCCTTAATTCCCACACACATTGAACCTCCTTACATGCCTTTAGAATGGCTCAAGGTGACTTTTCAATCCTTGGCTAAGTGACTCTTCACATGACATTACAATTCCGACTAAAGATGACATTTTAATGATAGTTTTCCGCACTACATACACTGGCACACCCGAGGGAACAGTAGCGGAGCAATTGAGAACCCACATATACCCTTGAGAGAGGTCAAGTGCCTTATCCCAAGATTACATAAATCAAATTCAGTGTCTTTGGCATCGATTTACCAAAAAGACTCTTCCATAAGCTCGTCCAAGATTCCGCTTCTTGCAGGCTTCGCGTCTCCAGGTAGTACATCCGGTCTTTTTCCTGGTATGTCTCCTTCGGATCACTTCCTCCTTACCAATAGTAGTTCCTTGAATCCGCTTCTAGAAAATCCTTCTTGATGTCGACTTTTTGAGAAACTTGCCCTTGATCATTATCTCCCCTGGTAAATTGATTAGGAATTACTTCGCCTGATGTATAGCTTTCTGCATATGAACTTCCCCTTGAAATTTTGAAATAAAAGCAACCATAAACCTTTATTATTCTGAAAATTGATTTGTCTACACACACAGAACGAGCGATTTATGTCACCTTCTGCAACTTCTCGGAATCGTGCACTCTAGAAATTCACTTCTTTCATGCCATGATCAAGTATTGCTTTTGCCTTATTTTGCTTACGGTGAAATTTCTCCAATAGCGCAATCACCTTGTTCTGGTTCGCATTTGCATTAGCGATTTGCTTTTGGATTTCGACTTCCTCTTTGAACCCCCAATTAGAAAGTGTGCTTTTGTGATTGCTACAGCTCTGCAGCGTTTCTTCGAAAACCTCTTCAAGGCAGCCTTCTGATTCGGAATTGCATAAGTGGCTTGCTGCAAAAATCCACCTTGTAACCTCCCGAAATTGCTCACAGCTTCCATTGAACTTCTTGACTAGGCTTTAACTGCCTGCATCGAATGAGAAAGTTCCCTTGCTTGGCGTTGCTCAAACCAAATCATCTCTGCAGGTAATTGGCAGTCGCTCGTTGTAGCACCAACTGCGCCAGCAAGGAAATAGTGAGCCCTCATCACAATCGTGATCGCCAAGTGTTGAAGGCGAAAGCTTGAAGAAAGGCTCTCGCCCTCAACAAGAAGAATATGAAGCAGAGCCGACTCTCATTGAACCATACACACACACATATGATGAGCGAGATAGAGAGAGAGAAAGAGAGAGAGAGACACCACTCGTAACTTCCTTTTGATTTCCTTAATTCCCACACACATTTAACCTCCTTACATGCCTTTTAAGTGGCTCAAGGTGACTTTTCAATCCTCAACTAAGTGACTCTTCACATGACATTACAATTCCGACTAAAGATGACATTTTAATGACAGTTTTCTACATTACCATACACCGGTCTTTGTGCTTGCCACGTGCACGGGTGAGGTGCCTCTATCATAGAAGAGTGACACCCCGACATCGGCACTGAGCGCATAGATCACTCTCTACGATACTTTTTTGGCTTTGAGCACCTTTGGCGGTTATTCAACTAGCACATTTTTGTTTGATGGTAGAAATCGGCACATACCGACACTGACATGTAGGTTACATGGGGCTTTTGAGCGTGCTTACACACTGTTTCTCTAGGTTTTCAGACACTTACAGACACAATGTTTTTAGGCGATTTTGGTAGTCATTTCAATAGCAGTTTCTCTACAGATAGATGCGTTGACAGATGCATGTTTTCTTTAGCACACCATAGTGCTATTGAGCTCTTTTGAGAGCGAATATCCCAACAGGGATCACTTTTACTACATGCAATAATTCTTGATGCCTGTTTGAGTGCAGTCACTCATGTACATTGAGTTGCAGACACTGCCCACTGTGTGGAGCCATTTTTTGGATATTCTGAGAGTTTTCCCGGTCGTTCCCGAGAGTCGGACCGGAAGAGCCTTTTCTGAGACTGTGGCTAGTCCTTTTGTGTCTGCTTTAGTCTTTGGAGGGTTGATAGCATGAGGTTTTCTTTCAGTTGGGGTATTCTCAAATGTTGAGATATCTTCGGTGATACAAGTAGTTGGAGTTCCCCTCTTACGGTACCCTCACCATAGGATATATCTCTGGACAATTTCTTGTGAGTTTTGATGCCGAGTTGGTGGTCACACAGTAGTGGCTTTGAGCAGTTTATGTCCAATGGTTGTTTTGAGAAATTTATGCGCTTACTTTTGATTTTTCAAGTTTGAGAGTTTACTCCTCGTACAGAGGAGACTCTGTTGGATTTTTCTCGTGAGTCAATTTTATGCATTCTTGGTACTTCTAGTTGTTTTTACATGGTGATTTCACTACTTTTGTTTTGAGTTTTAGCTCATATTCTAGGGAAAACTTTCTGAAATTTTCCCAGGTAATTCGCCATAAAGTTTTTTGCTACATTCTCCTAAACATGGCTGCGAGTAATGCTTCCAAAAGAGAAGAGTACTACATCAAAAAGTTTGAGCCATCAAACTTTTTCATTTGGTAGCAGCATATGCAAGATGTTTTGATCGACAAAGGCTTGATAGCACCCTTGCGTACAAGAAGAGAGAACGCGTACACTAATGATGAGTGTGATGACTTGAATGAGTGTGCTATGGCAACCATTTGCCTACACCTTGGTGAATCCATTTACTTTACCATAATGGATAGATCAATGCCAAAGATTTGTGGGATGCTTTATGTCAGGCATGGGATGGCAACAACTCTCGAAAAATGTTTTTTTGATGAACAAATTGATGCGCGTGAACATGAAAGAAGGCAGTAATGTTAGTTCTCACTTGAACGAGTTGAACAACGTGTATTCACAACTTACTTCAAAAGGTCTCAATTTTGATGATGAAATAAAGGCCGTTTTCCCCGGGGCATTCACCATGGAAAACTTACCGCCACGTAAGTGCAGGGGAGGGGGGTTTTTTTAACAAGTTACATAAGCGTATAAGTTAGGGGTAGGCCCCCAATAATTTAACTCCTAAGCTTAAAATAAGGGAGGGGGTATCATATTTAGGGGGGCGGGCGAGGGGGGGGAGTGAGAAAAGGAAAAAATGAAAGGAAGTTTTTGTGTTTCAAAATCATGGCATCCCAAAAGAGTCTTCCCTCGAACTTGTGAGTCAATAGCTACCAAGGTAAATGCAAGAACCAACATTGCTTTGTATCAATTGCTTGTTTTGTTATTATAACTCATTTGATGAGGGTATGAAAGCTATAAAGAGTTTGTATAGATGCAAATTTACACGGAGAACCTAACACAACTTTATAACCATGTTTTCTGAGTAGTTTAGATGGGTCAGAATTGGACGAGTAGCTAGAGTGCAGGCTAAACGGGCACATAGTTTGAAAGTCAAACTAAGACACATTGAGGGTATTTCTAGTTATCAACAAAAGTGGTTCCTTAGTACATTGCTAGTCACTTTGCTACATGCTCTTTGACTAGTTTTACTCAGTTAAATCATGTGAGACCTAAATTTTATGTAAGATAGGGGTATGATAGTTTTTTGCATATAAGCGTGGAAAGGGGGATCATATTCCCTAATATGAGTCGTATATAGGGGTTTTATCAAAGTTGTCCGCTCTCGCAGGTGGCATCCCATTTTGTATATAGAGTGAATCCCCCAGCCCGTTTTCTTGCTATCCTCACTACCATCATCATGGGATACCTTCAACACATTCATAAGCAATTATGGACCTAATGAAAAGCTAGTTTTTAGCAATATTGTTGGTGCATTTCTCATTAATTAAGGAGATTCGATTTCAATCTCTTGATGTGAGTGGGCATGGTGATGCGTATGTAGCTAGTGGCAATTGTAACAAGAAAAGGTAACGTGGTTGTAGCCGCAGTCGTTCACAGGATCGCAAGCATGGTTGCAACAAGAGTCGTGGCAAAGACATACAAAATGTTGAGTGTTACTACTACCATAAAAAGGGACACTTGAAGAGAGATTGCCGCACAATGTAGCATGATAAGGGCAAAGAGAAAGCAAAGTCTAACAAACCTAAAAGCAGCGTGAAGATTGAAGAGCTTAATGTGGTTGAGTCTCTAACCATTGAAAAAGTTCCTGAAGTGTCAAATGATGTTTTTATTTTCACATCGATTTGAGTCTTGATGCATTGTTAGCTCTTGACGAGTGTTATGTGTAGAATTGGATTGTGGACTCAGGTGCTAGTTTTCACGTGATTCCTCACAAGGAGTGGTTTTCTACATCCACTGCTACACATGGCACAGTGAAGCTAGTCAATTCTTATGAGCTTGATATATGTAGTGTGGGCAGCATCAAGTTTTCTATGCATAATGGCACTGAGTTTATGCTACATAATGTCAAACATGTACCCAAATTGATAGAGAGTTTGATGTCAGTTGGAAAGTTGGATGATTTAGGTTACACTACCATATTTTCTCATGGTTTTTGGATTATCAAGAAGGGAAATTTGGTCATGCTTTAAGGCTAGAAGTCCGGCTCATAGTACTCATATTATGTCTCTTCTATGAAAGAGAATTCTATTTGTATAGCCGAGCTGCCGTCTACAGAGTTGTGGCATAGCTCGCTAGGACATATGAGTCAAAAGGGAATGAAAGTCTTGCAGTGTTCTGGTCATATAACTATGCTAGATTAATCTAACTTCTCTTTATGTGAGCATTGTATCTATGGAAATAGACTAGGTTGACATCAGCACCTTTGGACAAGGAGTTAGAGAGTCCTCTAGACCTTGTTCATAGCGACTTGTGTGGACCTATGCCAATCAAGTCTCTAGGGGGAGAGTTATACTTCCTGACATTCATAGATGACTCTACTAGAAAGGTGTGGGTTTATCTCTTGAAGCAAAAGAGCGATGCCTTAGTGTCCTTCAGAACTTCTTAGCATTGGTAGAGAACCAATCAGGTAGAAAGCTTAAAGCTTTGCGCAGTGACAATGGGAGGCCAGTACATCTCCTCCAAGTTCAAGGACTTTTGTAGTAAAAGAGGCATTAGAAGACAATTTACCACACCTTGCACACCCACCCAAAATGGTATGGCTCTTCTATGTTGTCTACGGCCAACTTACCTCAAGAATTTTGGGGAGAAGCTATTACGATGGCTGCTTACTTGATCAATCGATCACCTAGTACACCATTAAAGTACAAGGTTCCACAAGAGATGTGGATGGGCAGAGAACCCAATTATGAAAAACTACATGTATTTGGGTGTGAGGCATTTTCACATGTGCCAAAAGTGCTTAGACAAAAGCTGGACCCCAAATCACACAAGTGCATCTTCATTGGGTATGATGTAGACGGAGAGATGGGATATCGTCTCTGGAACCCGAAATCTAAGAAGGTCATAAGTAGCTCACAAGTGATATCCAACGAGTCTAAGATGCATAGAAAGCTAGTGAAAGACATTGAATATTGCATAGTACGGTTTGAAGATGTTTTCTCACCTCGAATTACACAGAATGTTGGACATGCTAGTGATGCACCTTCCACTAGTACACAAACACATGTTGCTCCAAAGAGAGTGGAATCTAGTAGTCAAGTACTTTAGAGGTCAACTTGTACATCACATGCACGTGAGTGTTTTGAGCCAAGATTGGACTACTTGCTTATCACTGATTGCGGTGAACCCACTTGCTACAAAGAGGCCATTCAAATGGATGATAGCGTCAAGTGGGAAGAGACTATGCAATCTGAGTATAACTTGATCTTAGCAAAAAAAACTTGGGAATTGACAAGATTATCTGCGGGTAAATAGGCATTGCCATGAAAATGGGTGTACAAGAAGATGTATATCATAGATGATCCCGAGTGTTGGAATTAGGGTTGCAGAGAAACACACACAGCTTGGAGAAGACGAAGGAAGCTCAAGGCACACAATAGAGAGTGTGTTACTTAGTGTGCAATGAAAATATCGATAGCCCTAGAGTGATGGGCGTATATACAATGCATGGGGGAAAAAACCTCCTAAAGAGGGAAAAAATGCCCCGGCGGTCCTAGTGTGTTCACACACATCACTACCACATGTATATGGTAACAAATCCCCCCTGGAGTGATGCGGTGAACGAGAGCTGGCACATGAGTAAAGGGAAGTGCCATGCCCTGAGGACAGGATCAGTCCACAAAGGGGAGTAAGCCCAAATCTTTGCGGAAAGCTTCAAGCTTCTCACGAGACAATGCCTTTGTGAAAAGATCTGCAAGGTTGTCCTGTGTTGGCACATAAGCCAAGCTGATCTCTCCTGCTGAGAGCCTCTCCCTGACATAGTGGTAATGCACCTCAATGTGCTTTGTGCGAGCATGAAAAACTGGGTTCCTCGCAACTGCCAATGCGCTCTGACTGTCAGTGTAGATAGTGTTGGCAGTGTCCTGACCAACACCCAAGTCAGCCATAAGGCGTCTGAGCCATACACACTCAACCGTAGCTGTGAAGACTGCCCAGTACTCAGCCTCACAACTCGAGGTGGCCACAGTAGGTTGCTTCTTGCTCAACCATGATATACATGAACTGCCAAGCATGAAACAAAAACCACTTGTGGACACTCGCGTGTCAAAACAACCAGCCCAATCTGAGTCCGAAAAAGCATGTAAGTCTGGCGGCAATGATCCCCCCTTGGGATAAAACAAGCCAAGATGTAAAGTGCCACTAAGGTAGCGGAAAATCCTCTTGACAGCCTGCCAATGCTTAGACCCTGGGCTATGCATAAATCTGCTGACCTGTGAGACTGCAAACTGAATATCTGGCCTCGTGTTGCATACATAAATGAGGCAGCCAACAGCAGTTTGGTAAAGAGTGACATCAGCAGGATCGCCAGCATCATGTAGACTCAACTTCAAACCTGTTTCCATGGGAGTGGCAATAGGTTTGCAATCCTCAAGTCCAAACTTACATAGCAATGTCTCTATGTAACTTTTCTGACACAAGGCAATACCACCATCACACTGCTTAAACTGTATACCCAAGTAATGATGCAACAGCCCCAAATCTTTCATCTTGAAAGTAGCATTCAAATCAGCCTTAAATTCAGCAATATGTCTCTCATTTGGTCCAGTGATCAACAAATCATCAACATAAAGAACCACAATGAGAAATACATCATCCTCACGCTTTACATACAATGTGCTTTCTGTTGGACTGTTACGAAAGCCTCGTTTAACCAAATGAGTGTCAGCTTTCTCATACCAAGCACGAGGAGATTGCTTCAACCCATACAAAGCCTTCTTACATTTGCACACTTTGTCCTCTTGTCCTTTTATGACAAAACCGCGAGGCTGCGTTACATAAACTTCCTCAAATATGTCACCATTCAAGAAAGCAGTAACAATGTCTGATTGATGTACATCCCAACCAAAATGAGCTGCCAATGCACATAGAAAACGCACAGTAGTCATACGACAAGTGGGAGCAAAAGTCTCTTCATAATCTATGCCTTTTTGTTGTGCATAACCCTTTGCAACAAGTCGAGCCTTATGGCGATCGATGTCACCATTCGGCTTGCGTTTCAACTTGTAAACCCACTTCGTACCAATGGCCTTTTTGCCAGGAGGCAAATCACATAAAGTCCATGTGTCATTCTCCATAAGTGCATCATATTCTGATTTCATGGCAGCAATCCAATTTTCTGAATTCTGTGCTTCATCAAAAGACAGAGGCTCCTCAACATCATGTAAACTAGACACAGCCAAAGCATAACAATCTGATGCATAAGATGCATGGCGAGAGCCTGAACGAGTACAACTAGATAAAGGTGCATCCAATTTACTGTAACGCAAAGTGTGCACCAGCCATTTTGGCATACCTCTAGCCTGCTCATTTTCAGCCCTTTCCTCATCAAGTACATCATGTACATCTGCATCAGTAATAGGCTGTTCTAAAACATTTTCAGAAACCCCCATAGGCTGTACATTTGCCTCATTGGAACTTACATTCGTATTTCCACCACTGAAAAGAGGCAACAAAGTGTCATAAATGTCCTGTGAGCTTACATTACTGTCTCTAGTACATGACAGCAAGGGCTGAACAGAATCTTCCACAAACACTACATCCCGTGAAACCAGAATACGTTTTGTTTGCGGATGATACAACCTGTAACCTTTGCTTTCAGCACTATAACCAACAAAAATACATTTGACAGCCTTATCATCCAATTTTCTGCGCTGCACTTGTGGCACCAAAGCATATGCCAAACAGCCAAAAACACGCATGTGCTCAATAGAAGGTTTTCTATCATGCCATGCTTCATATGGAGTAATAGACTGCAAAGCTTTCGTAGGACACCTGTTAAGTACATAAGTGGCACACATGATGGCCTCAAGCCAAAAAGAATGCGGCAAAGCTTGACTTTTGACCATACATCGTGCCATTTTCGTTAGTGACCTGTTTTTCCTCTCAGCAACACCATTTTGCTGAGGTGTATAAGGCACTGTACATTGGTGTTTTATCCCACGACTAGCTAGAAATGCATTAAATTCATGAGACATATACTCCCCCCCTCGATCGGAACGGAGGGTGCCCATAGTACATTTTGAGACATTTTCAGCCATAGCCAAAAATTGTTTGAAGCACATAAAAACTTCGGACTTCGCTTTAAGCGGAAATACCCATGCATGCCTGGAGTAATCATCAATGAAAGTCACGAAGTACAGGTAATTGCCCAAGGACGGAGTTTGCATGGGCCCACAAACATCACTATGCACAAGCTGCAACCTGCATGTGGCCCTAACTGAACCATCCTTTGGAAACTTAGAACGCTGCATTTTACCCAGAATACAGCCTTCACAAACATGTTTGATAGGTGCTTCAAGAGGCGGCAAAGAAGCGACCATATCAGATTTCTGCAAACGCAGCAAACTGGCAAAATTCAGATGACCAAAACGTGCATGCCAAAGTTTTGCATCTGAAATAGCCCTTGAATCTGCAACAGCATTTGCAAAATTTTGTCCACACTTGTCATACAAAGTGAGCTTATACAGCCCACGGCACAAAAGCCCAGATGCAACAATTTCATCACCAAAACTGAGATCATGAACTGTACATCTGTCATCCACAAATTTGACTACAAGTCCAAGTCTAGCAAGTGCGGATACAGACAAGAGATTCTTCTTGATCCCAGGTACATAAAGTGCATCAACAAGTGTGAAGGAACTGCCATTAGCAGCAGTGAGCACAATCTCTCCAACTCCTTGAACTGGATAAGAGGCGTTGTTGGCACAAGTGACTGAATTCCCATGAGGGACAGACTCGAGAGAGGTAAACAATTCACGATGTGAGATAATGTGCTTTGTAGCACCACTGTCGAAATACCACACATGTGAATCTGCAACAACTGACAAGCATGCATCATGGACAGCAGGATTGTAAGTGCACTCTGCGCTAAAAGCCCATTCTGCATCAACATCAGCATCACAATCTCCTTTCACAGAAGACTCAACAATGGCTGCATTTGTAGTGGATCCAGCATTTGCAGTGGAACCACCCTCTTTCTTCTTAGCCTCTTTGGCCTTCAACTTAGGACACGACTTGATCAAGTGATCATTGGCTTTACAATAATGGCAACGCATCTTGTTTTTGCCCTTATCACCAGAATTGCCAGACGAAGTGCTACCAGCAGAAGCATTAGGAACAGAATTTTTGCCACTCGCAGCAGAACCATAAGAAGTGGATGCATTACTGTTACTTCTCACCCTTTCTTTGAGAAGCAATAAAAGCCTGTTCAACTGCACGTTGCCTAGTCCTGTTTTTTCTAGAAAGTGACTCTTGCAACAGCAATGTGCATAATGCATCAAACTTGACAACTTCAGGATTTCCTTGGGTCATCAGTCTCCAAGTACTAGCAAAAGTCTGGTAGGAATCTGGTAAGGCATCAAGAACAGTCTGCACAAGGGAACTGTCAGAAATGACTTCACCTGCAGAAATGAGTTGCTCATTGATATCCTTGACACTAGCAAGGAAAGTGTCCATATCATCTTCCTCATGCATAATCTTCGACTCTAGCTCTTTACGCAGCAAAGCAATTTTAGCCTCATTGCGGCTTGCATAAAGACCTGCTAGAATATCCCAAGCCTGTTTTGCAGATTTTGCTGAACGGATGTGAGGAATAATGGTGCGCTTCACAGACAACGCAATCAATGCATGAGCCTGCGCATCCTTAACATCCCAACGAGCTTGTTCTGCCGTAGGCAAAACAACTCTAACAGCAGCAATCCTTGCAGCAAGACCTGCAACATCCTCAATATCGCCTACATCTTCAGAACCAGGACGTACATCAATGCCCTGCACAATGTTCCAGACACCTTTTGACACAAGAACATGTTGCATCATATAAGCCCACATAGGGTAGTTGTCCCCATCCAACCTATCCTCAGCAGCAAACATCTTGAACACATCTGTGTTGTTGTTGTCAGCCATGGTAAATGCTGCACCTGATGTGAAAACTGCCCGAAAATAGGAGAAATGGAGCGGGAACAACTTGTGCTATATAGCACAAACCGTAGAAGACTATAAGGCACCTGTTATGCAGAAAACGGCACTGAGAGAAAATCTGCACAAAATGACGAAATAGCCTGTGCAGTACTGTCCGTAGTGGAAACGGAGGCCGAAATGAGCCCAAATCAAAATTCTGAGCAGACCAAGCTCTTCGAGCTCACCCAAAATATTTGTCGACCTGCGAACGCTCGCCAAAGCTCACTGAAATCGGAGAAAGTGAGCAGGCGTGTGCTGGAGCAGCTGGCGACTAAGCCCGGGAGGACGTGACCTGCTCTGATACCAATTGTTGGAATTAGGGTTGCAGAGAAACACACACAGCTTGGAGAAGACGAAGGAAGCTCAAGGCACACAATAGAGAGTGTGTTACTTAGTGTGCAATGAAAAGATCGATAGCCCTAGAGTGATGGGCGTATATACAATGCACGGGGGAAAAAACCTCCTAAAGAGGGAGAAAATGCCCCGGCGGTCCTAGTGTGTTCACACACATCACTACCACATGTATATGGTAACACCGAGCCTAAGTATAAGGAAAGATTGGTTGCTAAAGGGTTTAAGCAAACGAAAGGCGTGGATTTTGATGAAATATTTTCTTCAGTGGTCAAGATGATTACATTGCATCTTGTGATTGGTCTAGTAGCCATTGAGGACTTGGAATTGGTCCAATTGGATGCGAAGACATCGTTTCTTCATGGGGATCTTGAAGAGGATGTGTACATGAAACAACCAGAAGGTTTTGCAATAAATCTTGAAAAGCCAATGTTGAGCCAGCAGAGGATCACACCCACATTTTTGCTCACACTCATCATTTTGTAACCATTGATTGTAATAAATGTCTTTCCGACATTAATTTTGATTTGAGCCATTCATTAAGTAACGGGACTCAATTGAGTTTCCAGCTTGTAATCCCGAAGTAATTTCACTTGCTGATGTAATTAGTTAGAGATGTTCTCACCTCCAAGGCTGAGGTATATAAGCCAAAGTTTTTGTAACCTAAAAGGGGGGGATTATTAATCAAAGTGAGTTTTTGAGCGCCGTGACTGTGTCTGAGAGAGAGAGAGAGAGAGAGAGAGAGAGAGAGAGAGAGAGAGAGAGAGAGAGAGAGAGAGAGAGAGAGAGAGAGAGAGAGAGAGAGAGTCTTATCTACTTGCTACGTGAGCTACGGAGCCGCCATTGGATAAGCGACACCGCCATTGTGTTAGCAACGGAGAGAGCTACGCACAGATACCAAGAGTGCGCGCTATCGGCTTCTATGTGTGGTAAGTTCCTACGAGCTTCAATGTGAGTTTTCTTCCAACTCTTGTGTCGGAATTGAGCGTGCAGCATATCTATAGAACCACAACGAGTAGAGCTACACATTAGTACCATCGGAGTCAAGTTTCGGTCACCTGTATATTTTGGCCTGTCTTCATACGTGTTTACCGCACGGAGTGGTTATAGTTGAGTTTGCAGTTCAAGTCTTTAGGGTGTTGTTCTTACCTAGTGTATAGACTTCCCCTTGAGTTTGAGATCGATTCAATGATTCTAGATCTTGTTTCGTATATCATTCTTTTGTGGTACGGATTTCAGTCACTTGCGTATTTTAGAACTTAGATTTGATTTCCTTAGTAGTGATTGTCATTAAAAGGTCGAGTAGGTGATTTGACACCCACCTAGTTGTTTCCATGCGCGTGCGGGTGAAGCTCCGTCCTCGTCTGACAAATTCTGTTGTTGGTTGAGTTCTCGCTATTTAGCTTCCGCTAGCGGCGTAACCGCCTTAACATTTGGCGCCGCTACCGGGGACGAGAGCCCTAAGTAGGTGACCTTAGACTAATCCTACAAGGTGAGTCGTATAAACTACTTTGTATACTTTAGTTAGAAAAGATCTAGGAGTGGTGGACTCCGAAGATCTCGAGAGATACTAGGAAGTGGGGTATTCCTGGGTCTTCTGTGTTGACAGTATTTTTAGTTTAGCTTAGATTTGTTTGTTGTTTTGTTGGTGTTGAGTAGTTGTTGATAGAAGAAGAATTTGCTAGTCCGTGAGTGGCAGTGGATCTCTTTAAAATCACAATTACCAAACCCATTTTATGATTAGGAATAGCTTAGGTAGGACTTGATTTGATCCTGATCTAGAGCTAGTAATCATTGGAGTATTTGCTTGATATGGTTGATTGCATGGTAGATCACTAAACCATCGAGTTAGTAGTGAAACTTACAATAAACAAAAGTCAGAGAAATTTTTTGTGTATCTGGGAGTTGTTGAGCACTTGAGAAAGCTTTAGGAAGGATTCTGTGCCAAAAAACTGGAAATCTGCAACTTTAGACATCATACACGTATGATGTCTAAATGACCAAACAGAGACCAAAACAGAAATTTTGACTTTACCAGAGTGTTCAAAAGGGGGGTTATACCCTAATTTCAACTTAAAACAAGAGCATTAACACTCAAAGAAACCCAAAAAGACAAGTCGGAGTCCAAGAAACGTAAAGAATAGGAAATTTTGGATTCAGATCTTGTTTTTACATTCAAACCTGACAAAAACACTTGAAACTCAATTATAAACATTGGAGAAGGCTTAAAACCAAGAATAGTCAAAATCTGGGACAAAAGACATCATACGCGTATAATGTCTTTTAGCACATCCACTGCTTATTTTTGATATCTGACCTGACAAGATTGTTACAAACACTGTAGAAAGCATAAATATCAAGTCTTGACCCAAATTGATGAAAAAGACAACATACGCGTATGATGTCTTTTACCTAATTTTGGACATATTTTGATACTTTGCCAACACAGATCCATTGTAATAGCTGTCTAGAGGTTATATTTCAAGTTTCATCCCGTTTGGATCAGAATTGACCCAAAACAAGTCAAAAGCGGAAAATTACCAAGAAAAGCCTAAATTAGCCATAACTTGCTCAAACAGAGTTCAAACTGAATTTTGTGAGTGGACAGAGCATAAGGGGGCTACTGAGAGTGAGCATAACCAAAATAGTCCAAATCTGTGAAAAAAAGACATCATACGCGTATAATGTCTTTTTCAGCATAACTGCAACAAAATTCTCACTTGATGAAACAGAAGTTGTCCAACTGACAAGATTAAACAGTTGACCAAGTATCAATCAGTTTGGATCAATTCTGACCACAAAAACTTGGGAAAACAAATTGCCGAGACGGAAAAGTTAAAGTCCTTTAGGGGAATTGATGAATTTGAGATCGGGCAGGAATCTCCAGAATAACCAACCAAAACAAGGGGAACAAGCAAGTGTCATATCAACCGAGGGAAGTGTAAACCAAAGTTGGGTGCAACCATTAGAGCCGATCTTTGAAGGAAGTGTTTCTGATACTTCTTCGGAGAGATCTTACGAGATTTTCACCGAACACTTGGAACACTTGAACCTGAACAACAGAGAAAATATGGCAGCAGGACCATCAAACCCTTCCGCCACAATGAAGCTATTGTTCATAAAATACCAGTACGACAATGAGCAAGGTGCCAAGATCTACAAAGATGGAATGGACCGCTATTGTGTAAAGATAGAAGATAGACCTAGTGAGTTCAAGGACTTAGTGCCTGTGAGCTATAGCGGAGATAGATATCTAGATGAAGAGGGTACCATGTATTTGGTAGTCCTAAACCCTAACATTGTGGACAAGTGGGGATTGATGGGCACCAAAGCCAAAGTAGATGAAGAACTTGAGGAGAAAGCACCAATAATGAACTTCCCTGATGCGAGGTTAAGAAGAGAGAATGAAACTACAAGGATCAACACTGATAACATCTATGTGGGGCTATACAAATATAATAATGGGGAGCAAGATCTCTATTATAGATGTGAAGAACCCTACACTGGAGAGTTGACAGACCAAAAAAGACTTTATGTCTTTACCTACACAGAGGGATCGGAAGTGAAAATTGCCGCTTACGACAAGTATGGCAGGCAATACTCAACAATGGGCAAGAAAGAATTAGAAGGATATACATACTTTGGGGGACCACTACATCAGTATTATGTTACTTCTAGCTCACAAAGACCAGCACCAACAAATGGAGTGCAAAACCCAATGACAACAGGAGGACAAAGAATTCAGGCTGCTGACTCTTTCAGTCAACCTCATTACTCGAAGCCCGAACCAATGGGTGAAGGGGTACGAGCGGAAGTGCAACGCGAGAGAGAGTGCGAGAAGAAGAGCACGACGATATGGTGAACTCGCTCTACTGTAATGTGTAGAGCATAGTGAGTTCTTATTAGGTTTTTACAAAAGAATATGTGTACATACCTGGCGGCCCGCCCACTTACCTGGGCGACCACATTGGGCTTTATGCCCCAACAACCTCCCACTTAAAGTCCAATGTGGTACTTTGAGTGTGAGAGAAGCTACTATACAAGCTAATATAAAAGAGATGTAGAGAAGTGATGTACTACCCTACACCTAACTGCTTGCGAAAATGCGCAAAGCTCTCTGAGGGAAGTCCTTTTGTAAGTAGATCAACAGGATTTTCTGTGGTGTGAACTTTGACAAGCTGAAGTTGCTTATCCTCGAGCATTTCCCTGATGAAATGATACTTCACATCCACATGCTTTGTCTTTGAGTGATAAACTGGATTGCGAGCCAATTGTATAGCACTTTGACTATCACAATATAACACAGGCATCTCTTCTTTGATTCCCAAATCTGTTACTAGTCGATTAAGACAAATTGATTCTTTGCATGCCTCTGATGCTGCAACATATTCAGCCTCTGTAGTAGACTGAGTAACACAATCTTGTAATCTAGAACGCCATGATACTGCTCCACCAGCCAATGTAAAGACATACCCTGACGTAGACCTTCGGTTGTCTAAGTCACCTGCATAATCTGAGTCTGTAAAACCCTTTACACTTAGCTCCTGACTCCCATAGCATATACGCATACTCTTTGTAGCTTTCAGGTATCTCAATATTCCTTTCACTGCCTCCCAATGTTTCTTGCCTGGGTTTGACATGTATCGACTTACTACTCCCACTGCAAATGCAATGTCTGGGCGAGTAGCAATCATTGCATACATCAAACTACCCACTGCAGACGCATATGGAATCTTATCCATTTCAGCCTTTTCTTCCTCAGACACAGGACAATCTTGTTTGCTAAGTTTCACATATGGTGGCAATGGAACACTCAATGCCTTTCCCTTCTCCATATTGAAACGTTGCAAAACCTTGTCAATATACTCTGTTTGAGATAACCAAATCAACTTCTTTGATCTGTCTCTCTCAATGCGCATACCAAGTATATGACTTGCCTCACCCATGTCTTTCATGTCAAACGATTTTGCCATCTTTGACTTCAAAGCTGAAATTTCTTCCAAGTGCTTGCCAGCAATCAACATGTCATCCACATACAAAATAAGGATCAGCCAACTCCCATCCTTAGCCTTCTTTGTATATAGACAGTGATTGAACTCACTACGTTTGTAGCCTTGAGAAAGCATAAACTTGTGGAATTTATGGTACCATGCCCTCAGTGATTGTTTTAAGCCATAAAGACTCTTTAACAACTGGCATACCCAATCTTCCTTGCCTTTCTCAATAAACCCTTTTGGCTGCTGCATGTAAATTTCCACATCTAAATCACCATGCAAGAACGCTGTCTTGACATCCATTTGGTGCAACACCAAATCTAATATGGCAACCAATGCAAGAAAGCATCTCAATGTAGTCTTCTTGGACATATGTCCTAACCGGCTATGCCACAAAGAAACGTTCGGCTGCTCGGTTACATTGATTACATTTTTAGAGACATTTGATACATAAATCATGTAAAGTCCTCCAGACTTTACTCCATGTGCTACTGTCATAGAACCCTTGGATATCTTCCACATGTTCTGTCCAAAAGTGGTGACGTAGCCAGCATCATCAAGTAAACATGTGCTGATCAAGCTCTTTGTAATTGCGGGAACATGTCTCACATTCTTCAGCGTGAAAGAAGAGCCATTCTGAAACTTCAATTGAACATCTCCAACACCTAAGATCTCACATGTCTGCCCATTGCCTAGCCGAACATGATCTTTAGTGGTCACATAAGAGGTAAACCACTCCTTGTTTGGAGACACATGAAGTGATGCCCCTGAGTCTATAATCCAGTCACTCAGTGCATTTCCATCAGATGCTGTAAGAAGAGCTGAGTCCACTGTATTCTTCAAGAAGTAGATGTCTCCTGACACTAAACTGTCATCCTCTGCAACAGTGTTTGTCACATTTATTTCTTGAATCTTCACTGAGGACTTGTTCTTCTCACTATGGTCTTCAGCTTTCTCTTTGCCTTTTTCTGCTTTCCATTCTCTGCAGTCTCTTTTCATGTGACCCTTCTTGCCACAATGGTAGCATTCTATGTCACTCTTGCCTTTAGCACTGCGGGACTTGCTACGAGACTAATTCCTCTTTCCACCTTTGTACTTTTCTTTGGTCCTTCCCCTGACAACTAAGGCTGTTCCTTTGCCTTTGTCCATTGTCTTTCTATTGGTTTCTTCAGTAAGCAGACTTCCTTCTACACCTGCTATGTTCAAACCATCTGGAGGTGCAAAATTACTCAAAGCTGTGTGAAAAGTGTCCCAACTTTCCGGCAATGTGATCAACAGGAACATAGCTCTAACAGGTTCATCAAACTTGACACCTTGAGCTGACAACTGACTATAGATTGTGTTGAATTCATTCAGATGATTGGACATAGGTGTCCCTTCTTTCATCTTCAAGTCAACAAGCTTCTTAAGCCAGTATACCTGTGAAGCTGCACTCTGCTTCTCATAAAGATCACTCAGCTTTAACCATGCTTGATAAGCCGACAATTCGTCTGCTACATTGAAGTAAACGCTTTCTGCCAAAGTCAGCATAATGGTAGAAAGTGCCAATTCATCCATTTCGCTCCATTCATCTTCGTCCATATCTTCTGGTTTTATCCCCTTGAGCTTTATAGGTTTTATCTGCTTCTTTTGTACCAACACGTGCCAAATCTGCGTCTTCCACAATGGGAAATTGGTTCCATCCAGCTTCTTGATATTGTAAAGAGCACTGTCCTGTGATCCAGCCATAGCTACGCTTCACAGTAGTTTACTTTCCTGGGAAAAATTCGGCAGAGTTTCCCCTGTAAACTGACCTCTGAACCAATATCAACCTGTCAAATGAACCAAGAAAGCTTCAGATTCTGCATAAATTTCGGCAGAGTCTCCTTTGTAAAATGGATCTGGTGTACTCAAAAACCAGACCAAAAAACAGCTCAAAAAACCACTGTCTCTCTGACACTGTAAGCTGCGGGTAAACCCGTCCTGCACCTGTACTGTCTCTGACTGTCCTGTCACTGTCCTGTAAGCATAGACTGCGACAATGCCTCAACGGCAGTAAAGAAAAGATGCAATCCCAACTGTCTAACTCACAATCAATACATCCTAGCTGCCTATCTAAGGGTGCTCGAGGGATCGCTCCAAGACCTGTATCACCGAAAGGATCTCAACATTCGAGAATCCCCCAGCTCAATAAAACCTCACTCGACCCTCAACAAAGGCTGCAGTAAATCTGATAGTACATAGACTTCCCACAAAGTCATACATCCACAAATTTCCCACTGTATGCTGTAACCGTTGCGGCAGTTGTTTGCTGCGTGACTCATAGC
This sequence comes from Adiantum capillus-veneris, assembly GCF_014529385.1. NCBI lineage: Eukaryota > Viridiplantae > Streptophyta > Polypodiopsida > Polypodiales > Pteridaceae > Adiantum > Adiantum capillus-veneris. The sequence continues at coordinate 114,040,406 of NC_140931.1, forward strand.
CAGCAAACCCTCAATAGACATACATCATCTCTGATAATACATCCCATGTGGAAGTACCTGCAATGTCAGAATGAAATCTGGAATATCAAGCAGCAAACACAAGCTACCTGATGAACTAGTGGATGTCGCCTACAGTCTGTGTGTAGATACGCCCGTGTCGTATGTGACACGCCTCCAAGAACTGTGAGCCGTCCTTCGATGTGTAGACAGCCACAAATCAACACTCTGGGAGTGTCGATATCCTCAGCACCTACAGTCGTAGGCCGAAATCCCCAAATTTGCAGAGTCGGATCTGCACCCGTCGAGACCACGTAGTCGAAAATGGCCTGCGCAGACCTTTGTCGAAGCCGAACGGTGGCCGAGATGACCTCGGAATGAAATTCTAAGAACACCAAGACCTTCGGGCTCTCCCACAGGATTTGGGGCCGTGTCTTCAACTGTCGAATTTCACTCCAATCTGAGGTGGTGACTCTAGCCTCCTGCAGTGCTGCCCCGAGCCTCGATCTGAGCTCTGATACCAGTTGAAGGAGTACGAGCGGAAGTGCAACGCGAGAGAGAGTGCGAGAAGAAGAGCACGACGATATGGTGAACTCGCTCTACTGTAATGTGTAGAGCATAGTGAGTTCTTATTAGGTTTTTACAAAAGAATATGTGTACATACCTGGCGGCCCGCCCACTTACCTGGGCGACCACATTGGGCTTTATACCCCAACAATGGGATCATTACATTCCAGAGAGTCAATGGATACGAATCGAGGTAGTGCAGTTCCAATCCCCACATATACCACTCCAGGTCCAAGGTTCGAAGCGGAACCATCACATTTACCTCCTAGTAGTAGACTTAGGGCAGGGGAACCGACAAGGGTAACCCATGAAGTCCATGATGCTAGAGAAAGCTTTAGCCGGGACACAGGAGCAATGAGATTGGTAGCAGACCATAGACGTATGAGACCATCTCAAGTAGCCAAGTGTATGCCAAAGAAGTATGGTGGTTCAGGAGATCCGTATGCACATGTGTCACTCTTTAAGCAAGTCTTAAGAGCTGAGCAGATAACAGATTTCCATACACAATACGAGGGATTTGGTCTTACTCTAGAAGGTACGGCATTGACATGGTTTCAACCACTGAACAGAGGGGGATTCCATGACATTGACCATTTGCTAAGAGAGTTTGCTGAGGAATTCTCAAAATGAGGGATTAAGCACAATACAGTCTCACAAATATATGCTTTTAAACAGAGAGAACACGAAAAAGTAAAGGAAGCTTCACTTCGCTGCAAACAATACATTGAGAGATGTCCAGTACGTGAATGACCACAAGATGACAGACTATCTGTTCTCTTTATTGAAGGATTGAGAAACGACACTCTCAAGAAGGACTTGCACTTGAAAGCTTGTACAAGTTTCGAGCAAGTAACGAGAGAAGCATTGTACTTAGTGGATAACTGTACGGTTTATGGAGAGGTGTCAGCGGATACAGATTTTGCATCCAGTAGCTCTTCCTCCGTAGCGAGCGAGACTACCACTAAAAAGAATGTTCAAACAACAACCATGCCAAATGTAGAGCAAATGATAGAAGATGCTCTAAAAAGGATGACACCATACCAAAAACCATTGCCAAAACCAATGAAATGGTGTGCTATTGAACAAAAATGGACAAACCACCTAACAGAGGAGTTCTATTACAACAAAGGGTATGTAAGGGAGCGTCAGTATGCACCTCCTGCTCAATTAGCACCACCTCAGGTACATCCAGTACCTCGATACCCAACGGGAAATGTACCAGGACCTATGGGGATAGAAAGACCGCAACCGGTATTGGGACAACAACCACCTTTACCAGGAGCAAGACCAGTGGGCATTAGATATGCACCAACCTTAGAGAATCAAGAAGAACAAGCCTTAGTGCCTGTTCAAGCCTATTATGAAGAATCTGGTGCACACATGTCTCCAACTGTGTATTACCCACCAGAAGAACCCAAACAACCAGAACCATGGGGCATGATTGGGAATGTTGGAACACCAACAGTTACAAGTGCTTCTGATGAAGAGAGATACAATTTGGATGCAAGAACATTGATGTTCATAGCTCATGGAGGGTTAACAGGACAAAGACCATCCTATCCACAAAGGACGAATCAAGTGGGACCAAGACCAGCACTAGGACCCTGTTACAAGTGTGGAGGTGACCATCTGATGAATGTTTGTCCACATACGGAAATCATTAGAATTAACGCTTATTGCACTGAGTGCGGGGTTACTCACTTCATTGAGGATTGTTCAAAGAATCCAAACAAAGTGCAAAAGACGACATTGAATATGCTAGAAACTATTCCTACCAGCAGTGGGTCCGAAAATGAAACTCTGATACCAACGCAAGTTGTTACTAGAGCTCAAGCTAAGAAAACCACTAGAGAACCTGAGAATGGAAAGTTAGCGACTGAAGTGGTTAGTCAAGGACCACGGAGTCAGAGAAACACATGGAAAGCTAGAAAAGCACGCATGAAGTTGAGAAAAGAACGTAAAGACGCTATTCTAGCTGAGGAACTAAAGCGAACTAAAGATAGATTAGAAAAACTTGAGAGTCAAAACGAAAAACGAGAGATGAGCCCGAAAAGAACGAAACAAAAGAGTATCAAAGAAACAACGAGCTTAAGCTCAGGGGGATCAGTGCTAGTTGACAAAGTACACGAACCATTGGACGCACTGATGAGAGCTTACGAAGCTAGGTTAAAGAACAACCAAACACAAGAACAGAGGTGGATGACATACCCAAAAGCGGAATTGGAAAAGCAGAGACTTGAAACGTGCCAGAGAATGATCGAGACTGCACAAGCCTTATTAGAACCACCAAGAGAAACAATGAATTGTGGAACGGAAAACCCAATTCAGCAAGAGACTATCATTTCACGGGTAGCTGAAAAGACTCCCAGTGCACAAAAGCCTGAAAATACACACAAGGATGACCGCATAGTATTGAATACAACCGATCAGGAGATAGAGAGTTTTCATCCAGTCATACAAAGGATTTATGGAAGAGATGAGAATTACAATGAATTTTGGAAACAAGTGAGAGAGGCAAACTTTGCAAACGAGCTAAGTTGCCAAGCTAATCAAACAAATTGGGAAAAGGACATCAGGAATCCTCCCATAGTGGAATTTGAGGCAGGATCTCAAGTGGACTTGGATCTGCAATCTTACTGGGGAGATGGGGGCTCTGTTAGAACAATGGAGAGCAAACCTCATTCACTGAATACCTTACCTTCATACTTAGGAGAGTATGAAGCAAAATCCGAGATTAGAGCACTTCCCTCACGAAGAATCTCATCAGAAAAAGTCATGGACTCGCAAGGATTGATAGAGATCTTGTCAACACCAGTGACATGCACTATCACTCTAGTTGAGCTTTTGAGGCTAAGACCACATATGTGGACCACTGTAGGAAAATGCTTGGAGAAATTTGGGATAAAAGACCCAACATCGAGATTGCAAGAGGGTATACAAGAGCTGAGCAAACCACAAAAGAACGCTAAGCCTGTACCCTTAAACAAGGTCGGAGAGTATTGCGAAGGTGAAGAGGGGAATACAACCTTACCAGTTGAATTCCAAGGAGTGAACACGATGGCAATACTAGACAGCGGAGCTGGGGTAGCCATTGCTACAAAAGAAATCTGGAAAAAATGGGGGAAACCAGCAATAAGGAAGACTAGGTTGAAACTCCAATTAGCAGATGGACACACGGAGAAACCTATGGGGCTATTAGAGAAAGTCGTAGTAACTTCTTGTGGCATTGAATACGAACATACTTTTGCTATTGTCGATTTTGGCAAGGAGAATAACTATGATATCATACTGGGAAGACCATTCATGAGACAGTTGAAAATGGTCCAGGATTGAGGCTACGATCACATATACCTGAGAAATATGGAAACCACTACACGTGTGAACCTGAGAGACCATAGCTACAAAGATGTGAACCGAACACCGGTAGAGGAGTTTGATTCAGCTACTTTGGCGGGATCCGAATTTCCAGCTTGGTTAGGTAAGCCCAAGGAGTTATGGATGTGTGGAGCCTCGAAATGTGGAAGTCTGAGGCGAGAAGAATATGTTTTAGAAAGGGCTATCGAAGACGAAACTTATATAGGAGAACCCTTTCCAGAGGACACGCTTGAACCATTAGAATGGACACACATTCTAGCAACCCTAGATGTTTGTGCAATTCCGGATGGTCCCACAACGAAATTTTGCGACAAGGACGGGTACGACGTGGTTCCATACTTCATGCTGAGAACTACACTCGAAAAAGAAACTGATAGAATAGATGACCTGGAAAAGCTAGACGAGCTTCGCCTAAAAGCAGTAGCTTCTATCTATGCTCAAAAAAGGCGACAAAAAGAATTTTTTGATAAGCATGTGCGGACTCAAGAGTATAAGGTTGGGGACTATGTCCTAGTTTACACTCTGAAACAGCATGCTAAGAAGCTTAAAAAGCGAGGGATGGGACCTCTGGTGATTAAAGATCTATCACCAAGTGGAGCCGTCAAGCTTGCTACATTAGACGGAGAAGAAATGCCCAATTTGATTAGTGGATGCAGAGTGAAAAAATACCTTTTGCCGCTAACCAAAGACATGCTTCTCAAAATACATCAAGAAAAGCTGCGTGTCCAGAAAAAGAAAAAGATTATGGAGGAAGCGCAAGCCGAGGCGAAGGAAAGAATGGAGAAAAGAAGACTACTGCGTCAGAAACAGCACAATGAAGGAGCAATACAAATAAACGCAGTCAGTATAATAGAAATGGATAATGACAAAGAAGAACCCATCATTGAATGCAAAGTAGGAACCAATCAAATCAAAGCCAAAGCACTATTGGATTCAGGAGCTCAAACTAACCTACTTTCACTCAGTTTGTATAGACAATTGACAAATGACACTAAATTACAAACTGCCAAGCAAGAGTTAAAGAGTTACTCTGAGAATTCAATCAAAAATTTTGGATACACAGTTTTACATATATAGATTAACCAGTATGTGTATCCTCATATGTTTTACGTGGTTGAAGACCAAGCTACACAACATCCATTATTGCTAGGACAACCATGGCAGAAGCAATACAATGCAATGATTGACTGGAGTTCTAAATCAGTGCTTATCAAATACGAAGGTGAAAGTCAATCAGTTAAGTTCACCAAAGGAGCAGAGCCAACTCCAAAGGAAGAATCCAAGAACAAAGGTAAACAACAACCAGAGAAAAAGAAGAAGCAATGGCAACCAAAAGTTTCTATACAACCGGATTACTCTTCGACGAGGAATTCTCAACATTGGATAAGGAAGACAAGCAATAATATAACAGCTCAACCTTGGAAAAAAACGGAGTCAAAGTTGGTATGGAGACCAAAAAAGGTTGTGCCAGAGAACACAAAGGTGGAAAACAGAGTCTTCAATACCAGACAACAGAGTGATTCCAGACAATCAAGGACAGTGAAACAGATCTGGATTCCAAAGAAGTTCATGAGGGCACAAAGCTATAGCAAGCAAATTTGGATCCCAAGGATTTGTAAACAGGAACTCCCTTCAGTACAATCCACGGAAACTCCTAGGTATTTCAAGGCGAGGAAATCAACACAAAGAACAAAGCAGGTTTGGGTCGCAAAGAGTTTGTGGCAAGCACAAGCGAAGCGGAAGCAGATTTGGATTGTGAAAAAGAACAACAAGGTAAAGAAGAATCCATCTACTGATTCTACTACCGAAGTGCCAAAACTAACCCAAAACCCGACCACCAATCCTTCAATCAAACAAAGAGCAGCTTTATTGGAAAGACTATTGTATCATCGCTCTACAATTGCATTGGGAACTTATGACCAAAACAACTACAATGCTTCGCCCACAGACACTTCATAGTCGTCCGGGAGGACTCAGACTAGGAGGGGGGGAGGTATACAGGTATACAGGAGCTACAAAGCAGCTACAAGCGACAAAAACAAAGAAAAACAAAAATTATATTACAAGGGCAGTGTCTTACATGATTTTGCAATTTTTATGTTTGATTGCGGATATTGATAATATTTATGCCCTTATATACCTTGTTTTGCAACAAGAAGAGATCAAATGATGAATTTGGGTCTCTAGACGTGTAAATATCACTAAATAAGAGTGTTTTTGGAGCTAAAAAGTGAAAAAAAGTGGTAATCCAAGTCCAAAAATCACAAATAAGTGTATATTCATATACACAGGGTTACCAGGTATTTATTGTGTATGTTTGGAATTTTTTGGCTTCAATTTGCTATTTTCCTTTATTTTTTATGATTTTCTTAATAAAAGTAAAAGAAAAATAAAAAAAGCAGGTGAAATGAGATCGGAAAAAAGAAAAGAATAGACGGTGATGGTCCTAATGACAAGGGCAACCCATGGTAAAAATTGGGTACAATTCTGAAAAAGTTGCGGAAAGTCCAAAACGGCAGAATTTTGACAAGTGGACGGAATTCTAAGAAAACAGGTCAAACGGAGTCTGATTTGGGAAATTTCAGATCCTAAAGCGCATCTCACAACGAGATAGGAGCACATGACAAATTTGGTGGCAAGTGAACCGGGAAGTCCGAAGTTAAGTATTTTTCACATCACTTTCAAGCTCATTCACACTATTACCTTCTTGGAGAAGAGCAGAGAGCCACAGGAGCACATATCTTCTACGACCTTCTACGACTTCCACGAGAGCTCAGAGGACACCGGACATGAGAGGTAGACTCGTTGCCATAAGCTTTTGATGCTTATCATTAACTTTTGTCGCGAAAACTGACCAGAACCAAGAAACAAGAGCAGACGGGGAATGAGGTAGAATGCTAGGTAGTGGCACAACCGCCTAACCAAACCTTGCAAGAACTTATAGGTGGGTTACCCTAGTATAGAAGATGGGTTTCTAACACTCAAAGCTCGAGAAAGAACGACTGGAAAAACCCTAGGTCAGCAGAGCCTGCAAGAGGCAACCAGGAAAAAGTTGTCGAAACAACACGAAACTTCACAGGAAGTTCAACCACATCAAGGACAATGCAACCATAGAATATCTCCAAGTTTGAATCACAAAAAGTAGGTCGGAACAACCGATTTGGCTGCGGACACACAAAGCGTCATTTTGGCATAACGGCTGAAATTGACGACCGAATGAAACGAAACTTCACAAGCAGCTTCAAGTAACTATCGATGACTTATGTTTGCAAGCAAAACCCAAAAGAAAGCTGATTCACTTACCGATGGTGAAAAAGACGCTTTCGGGCAACCAAAGGGAGAAAGATGGAGAACGGGGAGCCAAAGTCAAGTTCAACCAAATAGATGGCTTCACAACATATCCAATGAGCTGGAAATGCAACTCTCGAGAAGAAAAGTTGAAGAAATTCAACTCCAAGGCAAAAAGACGACTTCGGAGACTGAAATGCCTATAAGGGGGCTTTTTAGCTAAACTGATGACTTTTTAAGTTGAAAACTAGTTAGCAGGGCTTAGGGCACTAGCACAAAGCATTCTTTGCACAAAAAGACCAACATTTCAAGAAAAGACATCATACGCGTATGATGTCTCACAGCATGAATTTCACATCCATTTCGACATTTGAGTGCATAGCCTCATTCCACATGTTAATCACATCGTATGAACCAAGTATCATGAGAATTGGAGTTAGAAAACCCAAGGAAAACCAAAAAAACGCAAAGTATAGGCCATAAAATTGATTTTTGGTCCTAATTTTGTCAAAATAACTCCAAACGCATTGAAACTTTGTAGGATTGTTGTTAAACACATCTACAAGCTATCTGGAACCAAAAAGCACCATTTTGACACAAAAGACATCATACGCGTATGATGTCTATTCGCACTTACAGAGCCAAAACTGCTCATTTGTCATCATACATCCATTATATATATCTAATACATGCTACATATGAAATTTGGAACCATTTGGTCAAGAGGATCACCCCATTAGCCCAATTGAAGGAAAATCCTTCACCTAAAGCCTATTTTTGTCCCAAATCCAACATACTCAAGTCCAAACCAAGATTTGAGTAGGCTTCACTAGTACATGGGAGTCCACAGAACCAATCCCATGCAAAATTGATGAAAAAGACATCATACGCGTATGATGTCTCCAGAGCCATTTTTAGCCCAAAATCTATCCAAACTTCATAAATCCACTGAATAAGCCTATCTAAAGCCAAATCCAAGCTTATAGAGAAATTTGGTCCAAAAATACACTAAAAGACATCATACGCGTATGATGTCTCACTATGTGATTTTGGCACCTCAGGACTTCAACCACCAACTTAGAAGTGATCTACATGCCATTTGAAAGTGAACCACCAAATTTTATCCAATTTGGATCATAAAATCCAATTCCCTTTCAAAATTTTGCCAAGAGCCGGAACTGGACTAAATTGGCCAAAACTTGACCAAATGGGATCCAAACTCAAATCCAAGCATATGATAATCATGTATACACTATCAGCTACAAGCACAACCAATATGAAGTCATTTTGACACAAAAGACATCATACGCGTATGATGTCTCCAGCATGATTTTGAGCCCACTTTGCATATTTTTTCACCTACCTTGCATCCTTAGGCCCTGAATAGCTCATGTTTCAATTTTCAAGTCATTTGGATAGTTAAAAGCTTCATTTCGGCTTTCAGTACTAAAAAGACGCTAACTTCTGAAATTGGAGTTACACGATCCATGGATTCCACCAAGTCATCGGCAACGAAGAGAAAAAGAATGACTATCAAAGATGTTATTGCAAAAGCGGAACCATTTGACATTCCAGCAGAAACCCTCAAGCCAACCAAAACTTGGGTGGAGGAAGCAGTATTGGAGAAAGAGGGAATAAAGATCTACCAAGGGACTTTCAAAGATCCTCAAGGGCAAGAGGTGGATGTACCGATGATCCCACAGGAATTGGTAGATTATAGCAGGTCAGAAGACATCAACAGGTACCTGGAAAGGGCAGACTTGCACAGTTTCTTCACCTCGAGACCATCAGGTGTGGATACAAGAAGAGTGTACGAGTTGGCAACATCCATTCAGAAGGATGGAAAAGCCACATTGACAGCCATGGATGGAGAGAAGGTAGAAGTACAGATCACTCCACAGCTAATTGCAGACGCATTGAAGCTGCACAACAAAGGGAGCTCGGTCAGGGAAAGAAGGGAGGCCATAGAGGTCTATGGGCCCAAGAAACAGAATGCGACCTATGGAGATATGAAGGACCCAAGAGCGGCAACCCTTTGCCGACTGTACAACCAATTTCTTCATGTTTGCAGTAAAAGACCGTAAAAGTATACGACACCACCCCATGCCATTGCGACCACCATCACATGGGCATTAAAGAGCAATATGCCAAAAGAGGTGAATTACGCTCAACACATCCATGAGCAAGTAATTGCCATGCACAACGAGAAGCCAAAATACATAGGAGGAGCGGAAGTTCTGACAAGAATAGCTTATGAAGCTATTGGAGCTAGAGATCAGTGGCCAAAGGCTCCCTCCCAGAATGAGTGGCTTAGAGAAGCCGACGAGGAGGAAGAATAGCCCGAAGTATCCAAGAGGGCATCCACAAGAGCACACCGGAAACTAGAAGTAGTTTCAGAACCTGAAGAGGATGTGGACGAGCCACTTAAGAAGAAAGTAAAGAAAAAGGTTGCTCCCAAGAAAACCAAAAGTCAGAAAGCGGCAAGAATGGAAAGATTAGTGGAGCAGTTTAGAGCGAAAAGAGCTCTAAAGGGTGACTTTGAAGAAAAGTGGGTGCCAGACCCCACTAAAGTCGGAACTAGGTCGGCCAGGCCACATATTGATCAATACGATCAATATATTAAAGCTTATGAGGAGTCAGAGGCTATTTTGGAGCAGCAACCTGTCGAGCCATACACTGAAGAGGAGGTACAGCAATTAAAAGCTGAGCTGAAAAAAGACGACAAGGGGAAAAGGAAAGTAGATGGGTCTACTAAGCCTCAAGAGAAAGATGGGCAAGCCGACAAAAGGAAAGCCAAGGAAGATGAGGACAAACATCCCTCTATGACTGATGTACCAAGCCCGAAGAAGACGGAAAAAATTGTGGAAGAGACCACAGTAGAGGTGGACACAGATGTTTTGGAAAAGCCAGAAGCCGAGACCAAAGAAAAGAAGATAGATCCAGTTCAGCAAAAGAGAAATGATTATGAGGATCTGGTAGAGATAGGATACACCGAAGAAGAGGCCCTTGAGGCAGTTTATGGGATCACCCTACAAAAACAAGATGAACAGAGAGGGACGGAGAAAAAGACAAAGAGTAAAAAAGAAAGTGAAGAGAAACTGGACGAACCGAAAATACTAGAAGAGCCAAAGCCAGTGGAGGTGGTGGCGGAAAGAGCTTTAGAGTTGACAGATGATGATGAAAAAGACATGCACATGGTGCATGAACTGCTCAGCAAGATAAAAGAAAGGTCCAAGGCAAAGGAAGTAGAGATTGAGACAGCCAAACAAAGGAAAGCGGAGTTGCAGAGAAATTTAGAGAATGCTATGACTGAATCTGAAAGTCATAAAGCATCACTCTATGACACGGAAAACGAGAGAGACGGCTTGATACTCCAACTAGCCGAGGCTTCAAGAGAAGTAACAAGTGCACAGGAAGCAAGGGAGTGGATAGAGGATGAGTTGGAGGCGGCTAAGGATGAGCTCATTGAGCTAAGGGAAAGAGTCGAGCTCCATGAAAGAACAATCACTAGACTCAGGTCTACCCCTAGAGCTAGCAGAGCAGGAACCGAACAAGAGGGAGCTATCGTACCAGTTTTGGAAGACCAGGTCCGAAGCTTACAAAGAGAGCTAAGATTAGAGCAAGTGCAAAGGTTGCACATTGCGGAGGGATCATTGGCCGCAGAGGAGAGGCTCACATTAGAAAATCAAACACTACGGACAGCGAATGAGGCCCTCCACAAATAGCTCCAAGATCTACAAGAGCAACAAAGAAGAGAGACAGAGACACCACAAGAAGAATCAGGTGGAGTAGCCATACAGCTACCAGAAACTGGAGAGGCAACCACAATTGAAGATCCAGCCCCAGCTCAAGAGGTGGCCTCGACTTCAAGAATCTCTGAAGAAGAAGAACAAAGGCTCCATGACCAAATAGAAAAGTGAGCAGAGGAGAGTGCCAAGGCGGAAATGGAATGGGAGAGGAGACTCCTAATCTCCATTAGACTTCAGGGACTAGACACAAAAATTCTCCATGAACAGTGGATGCAACCCAGCCTGCCTTTCCCTTTGAAGAAATTTGAAGTGCTAAAGACGAAAAAGAGACTAGAAGGGGAGCAGTATGTCGCTCTTTACAAAGGCGACATCACAAAGGAGGAACAATCAAAGAAGATAGTAGATTCACAACCTAGATGGAGGAAAGGTTGGCTGAGCAAATACCCAGCCTACCTCATCTACTTGGTGGAGGCACCAAAGGAGATCCGAGAGGATGCAACCTTCTGCCCGGTGCCAAGAGTCAGAAACTAGAAAGAGCATGGCAAGATTGCAGAAAAGAAGCCAAATTGGCTTAATTATCCCAGGATGCCAGGACCAAAGGTAGGAGAGAGAATAGGTAAAGCCTACATGGTGAAAACCCTAACGGGCACCATCAAGCTCTTTACTGGCTCTCCTGACCTTTCATGTCAGATGCTCAAGAAAATCTGCAGGACTCTCTTAGCTTGCATTGAAGTGTTCGCGCCAGATAAAGCCACGACCTCGAGTCTACTATCGACGGCCGACACGGTGTCTGATATGATGTACGATCTTTCATTGCAGCCTTCTGCAAAAGTGTTACACCTCCTATACCAAAGGATTATGTTTTTGCCTAGCTTCCACATGCAAACATTCGAAGAAGCTTTCTACACCGGCTTTTTCACCCACGAAAGCAAAATATTCGGCCCAACCTTGACCATCGGCAACCTACGATACGAATCACATCTGCAGATGCTCAAGACGACAGGACTTTATTGACCAAGCATAAAAGTCATGTCAGGGACGACATGAACGGGGGGGGGGGGGGAGTGTTGAGCCAACAGAGGATCACACCCACATTTTTGCTCACACTCATCATTTTGTAACCATTGATTGTAATAAATGTCTTTCCGACATTAATTTTGATTTGAGCCATTCATTAAGTAACGGGACTCAATTGAGTTTCCAGCTTGTAATCCCGAAGTAATTTCACTTGCTGATGTAATTAGTTAGAGATGTTCTCACCTCCAAGGCTGAGGTATATAAGCCAAAGTTTTTGTAACCTAAAAGGGGGGATTATTAATCAAAGTGAGTTTTTGAGCGCCGTGACTGTGTCTGAGAGAGAGAGAGAGAGAGAGAGAGAGAGAGAGAGAGAGAGAGAGAGAGAGTCTTATCTACTTGCTACGCGAGCTATGGAGCCGCCACTGGAGAAGCGACACCGCCATTGTGTTAGCAATGGAGAGAGCTACGCACAGATACCAAGAGTGCGTGCTATCGGCTTCTATGTGTGGTAAGTTCCTACGAGCTTCAGTGTGAGTTTTCTTCCAACTCGTGTGTCGGAATTGAGTGTGCAGCATATCTATAGAACCACAACGAGTAGAGCTACACATTAGTACCATCGGAGTCAAGTTTTGGTCACCTGTATATTTTGGCCTGTCTTCATACGCGTTTACCACACGGAGTGGTTATAGGTTGAGTTTGCAGTTCAAGTCTTTAGGGTGTTGTTCTTACCTAGTGTATAGACTTCCCCTTGAGTTTGAGATCGATTCAATGATTCTAGATCTTGTTTCGTATAGCATTCTTTCGTAGTACGGATTTCAGTCACTTGCGTATTTTAGAACTTAGATTTGATTTCCTTAGTAGTGATTGTCATTAGAAGGTCGAGTAGGTGATTTGACACCCACCTAGTTGTTTCCATGCGCCTGCGGGTCAAGCTCCGTCCTCGTCTGACAAATTCTGTTGTTGGTTGAGTTCTCGCTATTTAGCTTCCGCTAGCGGCGTAACCGCCTTAACAGCCAACAAGGGTAAAATTGGTGTGTAGAATCAAGAAATCTTTGTATAGATTAAGAAAGGCTCACGGCAATGGTACATCAAGTTCAATAAGTACATTTAGTCCCAGTGTTATGTACAAAACAAAGAGGTTCACTGCTTGTACACAAAGAAGTTGAACAATGGCTCCCTCATCATTTTGATTTTTTACGTGGATGATATGCTCATAGGTGGGAAGTCAAAAGATGAGATTGCACTTCTAAAGAATGCCTTAAGCAAGCATTTTGCTATGAAGGATTTGGGTGATGCACATCAATTTCTTGGTATGCATATCAAGAGAGATCGCAAACTTCATATACTTGAACTTTTGCAAGAAGAGTATATTCACAAGGTCTTGCAATGTTGGAGAGGGGGAATGGGGCCACACACTTAAAACACAAAAAATTGCCTCTCTATAGCAGTTCACCTTCAAAACTCTTAATAGACACTAGCATGCCACTACCTACACAATTCCAATGCTCACACACTCCACATGACCACAACACAACGCACACTCATTGCCATAGTCTGTCCCAACGCTTGCAAATGCACACAGTGTCACTCAATCTCACTCTCTCACATAGAAGCCTGCAGAGTGGAGTTTTTTTGACAGAGGAGTGTGCCTTCCAACCCCTTTGTACTTTCTCATAAAAATAGCCATTGTGATGGTAGTGCAAGCTTTGTATGTGCCTTTTGAAGTGTAATCAATTCTACTGTCATTTCCCCTTTCCCCTTCTCTTTCTCCTGCTCTTGTGTTCAAACGACACCAAAAATCCCCTCAATTGATTAAAAATTTGACTTTTATGTGGGGGGGTCCTCAACTTTGGAAACTTCTCTTTAATTGGTCCACCTGGCCTCTCAATTTGGCATCCTTGGAAGGGGGAGCTACCTTGTTTTCATATGCTCTCTTCACTTGAGCTTGAGGGGGTGCTAGCTTGAGAGAGGGGTGCACTAACAATGTTGCTAGTTCCCCTTGGTATTTTTTTAAATTTATTATCCATTTTTATTTATTTTTTTCCTAAACATACCCCCTTTCACCTTTGAATTTTCCCCTCTACGCCTTTGACCATCTTGACAGCCTTCTTAAAATGCCTCTTGGGAGATCTGGGATTTGCTTCCTCTCTCTTGCCTTAGGCCTTTGACCGCCTCTCGATTGGGTCCACTGAATCGCCCTTTGATGGGCCTTTGATTTATCTTCTCAGAATTCCAGCTTGTAACTCCTATATCTGTCCCCACTCTCCTAACTCGGTCCTCCTCTCTCATATGCTCTCAAGCTCAGGGAGGCACTGACGAGGTCGCTAGTGCCCTCGCCCTCTCTTAAAATACTTGGCCTCTAGCGGGCCCATGGGATCAATCCCCTATGGCGGTGCCATGTCAGCACGTCGTGAGGACTATCGTCCAGCATTGTCGCATCACGATCGTCCACTCGTCGACCACCAAAAATGCCCACTGGGACAATGTGTGTAGCACGAATAACTCACACCATAGCCAGGCAGAGAGAGGATCTCTCTCTCTCTCTCTCTCTCTCTCTCTCTCTCTCTCTCTCTCTCTCTCTCTCTCTCTCTCTCTCTCTCTCTCTCTCTCTCTCTCTCTCTCTCTCTCTCTCTCTCTCTCTCTCGCAATACTCCATATGGGCCACTCGCAATACTCCATATGGGCCACTTCGTTCAAAGTCTGCATGTGGGACAAAAGCTAGCCAGGTGGCATCCTTGCCTTAGTTTTCCCCTTGGGTGATCCAAATTTCCAAAAAACCCCATTGATACACATAAAGAGATCCTCCTTGGTTCCCCAACTTCAATCCTCTACAAACATCTGCTTCAAGATTCGATCTCAGAGCCGTAAAGCCCGACTACAACTTCATTGTGCCAACCCCAAAGCATTAGGTCTTTGTTGCAATTTCAGATTCCCAAGTTTGCCATTGGAGGCTGCAAATACCCGAGAAAATCGTCTGCTCAACATCTGTCCCAGACTTCAAACCTTAATATCTCACTGCTTTGAGCTCCAATTGGGGATTTGTCAGTTCCTGTTGACTCCATATACGAAATACTACATTCTTGAATCCTCTTAAGGCCCAAAAAGTGCAAGATGGAAAGTTTCCCAATGCGGTCAAACCCGGCCCATAATTGGCCCCCGACAATTCTTCAATTGACCATAACTTTCCCTCTAGAGCTCTGATTAAGGATCCGACACCCAAGGCGTCCACTAGGAAATATGTAAGATAACACGAGCAAACAAAATAAGGGATTTATAATTATTTACAAAAAAATGTACTTACATAAAGGGTTTTTTAATTGCAAAAGTGAAAATTTTCATACTTAAGGGCTAGTTTTTTACAAAAAAGCATACATAATGGGTACATATAATACTTGAAAATATACATGTAAGGGATTATTTAAATACCTCTTGTTTGCTTGTGCTATATACAATTTTTAGATAGTGGACTCCCCAAGATCCGACAAGATAGACATGCTCCAAAACTCAAGCTCTATACGTGTATCCACTCGACCTAGCTGTAGCCACCTTTCCCCACTTGCCCTGTCCACCATTGAGGAGCTGCAAAGCCTTCTATCTTTGAATTGGCATATCTTTCACCCTGGGATCCATTTGAGGAGCCATCTAGACTAGCTTCTAGATCATTTGAAGTACTATATTCCAAAGCTTCAACTCATCATCTCGGGCACCTTCATCTATCATCTCAATTGGCCCATTCTGGAGCCTTTTTGGCCTTCAAAAAGGCATCAGGGATACATCTCCGCTGCCACTTGTCCACCTAGGGCCTTCATACTTGCTCAAACCCTTTTCCATGCACCTTTGCACACCTTATCATTTCTTAGACCATTTATAGCCTCGAACAACTTTGTATGTACCAACATTTTAATATACAAGGGCGGAAAGCATTAAGTACCCCGATGATTGCATACAAAAAACTTAGCAAGCATGATTGTCCAAAATTGGATGCTAAAAAGGAAGAGTTGGCAAAGGTGCCGTATTCTTTGGCATTTGGAAGTCTCATGTTCACCATGGTTAGCACACGGCTAGACATTTCATATGCAATGGGAGTGGTCAATAGGTTTTTGGAAAATCCAGACAGAAAGCATTAGGAAGCAGTGAAGCACATCTTGAGATACATCAAGGGCTCAACTAGCAAGTGCTTATGCTTTGGGAACAGTGATGCATCCATAGTTGGATACACTGATTCAGATTATGCGGGCTGTGTGGACACTAGGCAATCCACATCTGGCTATGTTTTCTTGTTCGTTGGAGCGGTAATTTCTTGGAAATCATGTCAAGAATTGCACTTCATCTTCCACCACTAAGGCAAAGTATGTTGCAGTTTCTAGTTCCAGTAAGGAAGCTGTGTGGTTATCTTATCTAGTGGGAGACCTTGGTATACACCAGATTCTAGTGCTACTTTGTGACAATCAAAGTGCGATTGTGTTAGCAAAGAAGTTTGTGTTTCACTCCAAGTCAAAATACATAGAGGTCATGTATCATGTGGTATGGGATATTTTGGCTAGCAAACGCATTGAGTTAGTCAAATTTCACACGGATGAAAACTTAGAGGATGCTCTAACGAAGAGCTTAGCCTCATAGTGGTTCGCACATTGCGTAGAGATGATGGGCGTAGGGTGAAGCTACATTCATGATTCACATTTTGTATAGTTGTACATAATAGCCCCCACATTCTTTAGCCACCTAGGCCACGTTGGCCTTCAAGTGGGAGATTGTTGGGTTTCAGGCCCCGTGGCCGTGGGTGCCTGCCCATTACTCATTCTTGATTATATAGAGAATAAGGAGAGTGAGAAGCAACCTTCTCACAAGCTCCACCATATGCTATGTTCTGTCCATCCCCTTCCCCTCCTCTTGTTCCCTCTCTTTCAATCACCACACAACGGATCTACAACACCTAGCAGCTGCCCCTTGACCTGGGTCCATGACCCCCCTTGGGGTTTCCCTTGGCCTTACATTACTCCCCCCTTGGAGAAGTGTTTTATTCTTATAAAAAAAAAGTGGTTGTATCTTAATAAGAACACTAATGTTTTCCAGAATGGCATCCCAGTTGTTTGTTTGACTTGAAGAGGGTTGAGAAGGAGGCTCAGTGAAACCAAGACTAACATGTCACCTTTTCACATTGTTGTCCCTTTGCAACCATCTTGTGTATCTCTCCCATAAAGAACAATGTGTAAACACCGTTTAGACTCCATCTGAGCATACTAAATGACTTATCACAGCAAAGATGTACCCCAAAGAGTACCTCTTTTTACTTTCCATGAAAGTAACTGGCTGATGTAACTCATCATCAAAGTATAAGTCCTTGACTTTTTATCGTACTTTATTAGTAAAAAAACTCACCATAACAAGTGTTCAAGGTTGAGAACTTGACTTAAACATGAAGAGACTAAACCTGGTCGCAAACATGCTTTATCTTATGGTTAGCAAACTCAAACTAGAGCAATACATGCTTTCTACTTGGATTGCTTGGTGCTAATGTACGCTCGTCACATATCCTTTAGCACAAGATTACACTTGTAATCTATCACCCTTTGGATAAATATAGACTGAGATGTGTTTCCACATGGTTTACAACTAGTCTTCCATAATGAATGGTAAATGGG
Source organism: Adiantum capillus-veneris (assembly GCF_014529385.1). NCBI lineage: Eukaryota > Viridiplantae > Streptophyta > Polypodiopsida > Polypodiales > Pteridaceae > Adiantum > Adiantum capillus-veneris. The sequence goes on from NC_140931.1 coordinate 114,058,041, forward strand.
GATCACAATGTCGGACAACATTGTTGAGGAATCAACAATGTCATGAATAACCATCTTGGTTAACTTGAAAGATCCACAAATAACCAAACTGAGCCATGACCTCTATTGGTGATTGTTAGATCTATGTCATGAATGTGCATGCCGCTCCAAATAAGTCTTTGTTAAAACACTAGGGCCCATAAGACCTAGTGTTCATGCATTTAGCAAAAATAGATTTAAACTTGCATATATGGCCATGATCATACTTGCCAATATTTATGGCAAATGTTATGCTCATAGCACACATGAAAGATGGGTGTAAATAGTTCTGAAAAGAAACTAAGTACTTTCTATTGCAATCATTTGCAGTAGAAAGTACTTATTTGCAAACTTTGCAAAAACGTTTGAACCATAATAGACTGTAAACATAAGTCACATCTAGGTACAGACAATGAAACATTTCATTTATAATACATAGCCTTGCTATATTCATAAACAACCATTTGTTAATATTGTTTACTCGCACTTGTAACCTTAACAAATCGTTCTAAGTATCCGATAATTTTTTGCCACTAAAATTGTTTCTGATATCACGTGCTCAAAATGGTCTATAAAACGGATTTGACCAGTACCTAGGGACTTTGTCGTGACACATAATTGAAATAACAGGCACCACTGTCAGTCCTAGAGACTCATATTCTCCACATGTGGAATATCTCTCATATAAGGATGTTTGAAAAAAGAACATTCTTCAAGTACGAGATATAATTGTGTGTGTGGAGGTAACTGCAAACACGTTGTAACAGAGGGACCCTCATTATGTTTGATCCACATTGGCTAAACCAAACTCCTTGAGTTCCTAGACCATGTTGTATCCCATGTGACAACGCCAAATCAAACCCTACAAGTGGGTCCACAATGGCGTAAGGCAGAAATGTATATTTTGGACACTATGGCCCATAATTCTTGACTTCTACATGACCTTGTCATTGTAAGGTCTCTACCTACCCTAGAAGAGGGTTATCTATGTAAAATTTGAAGCCTAATTACCAGTTTGGCAAAAGATGCTATTTTTAGCAGGTTTCAGTGATCAGATGTTATTTTTGTGTTGTGATCGTTGTAGAACTTGTACTTCTGGTCAAATTCATTTTTAGTGAAAATTTTTCAAAAATAGAAAGTTGTATGGTCTAGGGTCGACCGGCTGGTCAAACTGTGCACCGACCCAAGTTTCCTTAAAAATAGGGCTCGGACGTCGAAAGCTGCTATTTATGGCAGGTAGTGGTATCTATTACCTGCAGGTCTATCTCGAGTTAGCAAGTTTCAAAATTGAATTTAGGTTAGTATAAGTCTAGCTAGCCTAAGGTTAGCATTTTCTAAGGTATGTATGGCATGAATGTGGATATGCATGCATGGGCATGGATGTGCATGCATGGTCATGGGTATGCATGGTCATGTGTCCCCATCATGTATGGCCATGGGTCATGTGTATAGCTAGTCTTGTGACAAGTGTGGTCATATGTATAGCTAGTCTTGTGACAAGTGTTAGGTTAGGCATGGAAAGTGGAGCATGGAAACTAAGCATGGCCTAGATAGGGTAGAGCATGGGCCAAAGAGTGAGGTGTGGGCAATGGAGCATGGGCCTAGGACACCACACACCCTCATTATAGCAAGAATCTAGAACTACCTCCTCTTGTAGGACTCAAATTGTGTGTGTGTGTGTGTGTGTGTGCACGTGAGAGAGAGAGAGAGAGAGAGAGAGAGAGAGAGAGAGAGAGAGAAGGAGCATAGGAAAGTGGAACGGGCAAGTGAGGACACCTCAATAGGGAACCCCACACTTGGCATGGCACTTGGAGGTGTGTGTGTGTGTATAAACCTTCCAAATCCATTTGTAGCTAGAGAAATTGACCCTCTTTGAGGGGGATGCCTATATAAGTGTAGCTCACCCTCTCTAGGCGCACACAACCCCCCAGTCTTACAAGAAAGTGCTGATGCCGGAGCTTCCATTGGAGGAGCTTACCTACATCAATTAGCACACACAAGGAGGCTTAATCAAGGTGATTGATTCAAGTTATGTTACTCTAATTGCTCCATAGCCTCTCCTCTCTGGAGGACCTATGTTGAGCCTACCCTATTCTATCATTTTTGCTAGTTGGTTACAACATAATTTCTACTCCCTAGTGTCTATTAATGCGGTTGATAATCAATAGACTTTTACCTATTGATCATTCCCTTCCTTGACGGATTAAGGAGCACCGAAGCTTCCCAATCTCTCAAGGAGATCTAATTCCCTTAATTATGCATAATTAATATTTTATTGTTTCCTCCCACTTATGTGATTTTAGTACATGATTAAGAAGGAATTAATCTTCCCTCTTATGCTCTAGTTAATACATGATTAAAGGGTGAAATCAATCTCTCTTTGTGCATTGTATTTTTGCATGATTATGTTCCCTTGTGCATTAAAGATTATGTATGATTAGAGTTCTATTTGCACTAATCTAATTGCACATATTTATGCATGGTAAAGTAGATTTTGATCCTCTCTTTTACCCAAATCTATGCATGGTTATGGGCATACATTGTGCATAGTATTGATGAGCCAAAAGTGATGCATGGAAGTGATTCCTATATTGCATATGGTGGATGTAGCTATGGCAATATTATGGTAAAGATTATGCATGTGTGTTTATGGTAAGCTTGTTTTCTTCATTCATGGTCAAGTGACTAATTAGAGATGAACTACCCTACTTTCTATGTAACATTAGATACCTAATTAGAGAAAGAATTCTTTTACTCTAAATCACTTGTGCATAACAGCATGTCGATTAATCTTGCCTAGTTTCCCCCTTGTCAATGTTGCTTTACACAAGTTTATGTGTGATTATCCATAACTCAAATCAACTTCTAATTGAGGAAAGCTATGTCTGAGTAAGATTAGGTACCCCTTTTCCTAATCCTACGCAACCTGAGTGATCATAGCTAAGAGGTGCTCTTGTTGATACACATATGTCAAAGTAAAAAAGAATCGACGTTGTCAAAATTTCATAAAGAATCGGCCTTGCTAAACCTTGTAGCTTATTGACAATCATGAGATTGTCCAATATTAATAGAGATAGCATCTAAATCTTAGCTATCATGTGTCATCTATTTCCAAACACTGCTTGATCGAAGTAACATTTGCTTGGTAAGTTGGCATTGTGAAAATTCCTGCAAAAGTGAATAAATTCAAAAGTGAAACTTGAAGTTAATCATACTTACCAGTTCTGCCCTTGGCATTGAAAATCATAGCATCCAATGCATGGATCCGTGCTCCCGGAAGCCCTACTTTCCCCCTCCTCTGGGTTGCACAAGGAGGAGATATCAAAAATATAATAGCTGACATAATACACGTCAGTTTCTTGAGTGTTGATATATGGAGCCTTGCTCCTGTAATGTATCTTACGGTAGTGGCATAGTCAACAAAGGGAAAAGAAAATTAACCTCATCAATTATTGACCTTGTCAAATAGTGTACCACATTTGAAGCATAAAGATGTGTACATTAATTGCATAAACAAAGCATACCTACCTAATATTGTAAGGTATGTACATGTTGCCAAGTATTTGTAAAAACTCGTTGGATCATGCTTGCCAACAATCAATGGATCATATCCTTGTCTGAGTGCATCATGGGAAAACAACTTGCCAAGAAGTCAGGCCCTAGAAACTTGCTTGACATCTTCTTGGCATTGTAGTGAATGGTCGGCCTTGCCAAGTACTTTGACCATACAAGTCATAGGTTGACCGTTCAAGCCATTGGCCTTGCCTGTACTAGCATGTACTACTAAACAACCTTGTCTATACTTATTTTTTGTCATACTTACACCTTGACATTTGTCCTTGACAAACATCCCTTGAAACAAGCTCCCCTTCTAAGCAATGGACTATTGCAAAAACTTCTATAAAATAGAGATGAATGAGAAACATTAATTTTAACTTTATTGTGCTTATCGATCATCAAAAATCTCTAGATCACCATCTTCAATCAGTTATGAAGCAATTGTAGACATGCTGCTGTAGTTTGCCACATGCCTTGCATGTTGTACACTAGCACTTGTCATATTTCCCCTTGCAGGTCCTCCATAAGCCTTGCATGTGGCTCATTAAGTTCCCTTGTCTTAATGTGCATGAATTTAACTAGATGACTTACCAACTGTTTACCTTGGTGGTCGTACTCGACCTTGCCCAACATAGGACAAAATGAGCTCCAGCTTTGTAGCCCAATCTGCAAGCCCTTCCAATCACAAGGTGCTCCGTTGAGCTTGCCATCAAACAAAACTACTTTCCAAGCATCAAATATTACCCCTTAAAGACTTCAAAAGAGAAGATTTTGGAATTTTTCATGACTGTTGTGCGCCAAGTTTCTCTAGCTACAGCAATTTGGTGGCTTGCCAAAGATGTGTCAAACCCTTACCGAGATGCGGCTTGAACTTCTTCATGATCCTAATGACACAAGGGGGCCCTTGTGGGTACTTTCTCTTATTCAAAGTGTATTGTCCTAAGGCCTTATGGCCTTGGGCATTCAAGATTGAAAAGGGTAAAAAGCAACCACTACAACCAGCCATGGCAAGTAGAAGCTATCGTGAGAGAGAGAGAGAGAGAGAGAGAGAGAGAGAGAGAGAGAGAGAGAGAGAGAGAGAGAGTTGCTACGAGCTGTGGTGCATCCCAACACTTGCTGCAGAGACGTGAAGTGCTCCTCCCATCCTCGTGCTCCTATAGAACCCACCCTTGTGGCATTTGGCAATGGTCATCTTCATTCCCCTTCATTGCAAGAAACTCTGCACGTGGTGCTTTTGCTTTGACCTCCTTCCTTGGAAGAGTTGATCTCCACGGTCTTCCTCCATGCCTAGCTTTGCATGAGCATGCAACTTTGCATGAGAGGTCCACGACCCCTTTTGACCAAACTTTCCGAAGCTCTAATACCAATGTGAGACTGAGGGAACTATCATGAAGGATTCTCCGCCCTACCACCCATATTATAGGCCCTTGTCCATCCACACTTACAATCCCCTATCCACACCTAGCAGTCGGCCCTTGGTCTGTGGCCCTTGGCTTGGCTGTTTGGGTCAGTGACCTAGGTCCCTTGGGTTTTCCCTTGGCCTTACAAGATGTTCTCAAAAATCTAGATGAAACACACTTACGAGCTACCAAAGGCTATGCACAAAAAAGATGTATGAAGGAGTTTCACAACAATCAACATGTAGTCAACAAGGAGTTCAAAAAGGGAGACTGTGTATTAGTCTGTACCTTAAAACAACCCTCCAAGAAATAAAAAAACGAGGAAATGGCCCATTTGTGATTCATGACATATCATATGACATCAGTGGAGCCATAAAACTTGCGACATCAAGGGAGAAGAGATGTCCAATTGCATTAGTGCTTGCAAGTTGAAGAAGTATCATGTGGCACTAACCATGGATGTAGCAGAAAGGAAGAAGAAATCCCAAGCTAATCAAGCACAGGCCTAGGAGGACGGAAGCTAAGTTGCAAATTTTAAAGCACAAAGAACGTGGCAACAAATTTCAAGTTATGCCAAACTGTGCAACAACACCTCCTCAGATTGATGCAATTCAAATAAAGAAAAATTAGCTTGGAGCCATGGATGTACACATCAAAATATAGCTTCTAGAGGGATCAACAAAATGAGCACTTGTGGACACTAGAGCTTGTGTCAATGCCATCAAGTACTCTATATACATATGGCAAATGTACCATAGTAATGACAACTCAAATAGAGCTCAAAGTTGAAAACCACGAAAAGATGGCCAGCTTAGGTCAAGCCAATCTATCAATCAATTCAACGGCCATCAATGTCCACATCAATTTCATGTCATGGCAGATACAAATCTTAACGAATCGGTCATGCTAGGAGTTCCTTGGACGCGGAATTACAAAGAAATTATAGATTAACAAGAGCATATTTTAAATTTCATGCTTGGTACCACCTCTTATGTCACTTCATTCGCACAAAGTGACCATATGTGGGAAGTACAACCCATTGTTATGAAATCGAAATAGTAATGAAGCCTACGCATATATGACACTTCAACATAAAAATCCACAAGACCAGTATAGGTGAAGAATTCCATTATGGCCAACAAACCTAAGCAAATATAAATACCCAAGCCAACAACGCCACAAGTGGCAACTAAGACAAAGAGACAACATCCTCCAAGACAAAGAGATATCCTCCAACAAAATCTTAAAAACCTCGATGAAACTTTACTTGGAAGTGGCAACCAAAACAACAACAAAAACCTAAAGCAAGCCCATCCAAGTATCAATGGATTCCAAAGCGAATATAATCCAATAAATCCAACCGACCAAGATAAATTGGCAATGGAGACCAAAACAACCAACTCAACAAGCAGCTCAGTAGTCTCCACCAACCATGACTACCAAGTCCAAGTGGGTGCCAAAGAGGCCACAAACCATGAAAATCACGACAACTGTACTCCAACAACCAACAATAAAGAGCACACCATCTTCAAACACTTTTGTTTGGATCATGTAATATAGATGGAGGATTGACAACAAAAACCACTGAACAATCCTTTCAACATCCACATCTTTCTTGTTACCCCATGCATTTCTTCTGTTGGAATAATAGGGCCACATTACATGGCCATGCATAGACATCAAGTTCATGCCCATGCACATTGCATGTCAAGTTTCAAAAGATTTGTTACAAATCAAATTTTTGGCCAACTTAAGACAAGTCAAATTTTTAGAATCGAGGGAAATCAATGATCACATGTCCAAATGATGAGTCGTTGAGCCGCAAATGATATAACATGAGAAATCGGATACATATAGGAAAAAATAGGGCAAAATAGGCTTTATTTTCATTTGCTAGAGTTAGAGAGAGAGAGAGAGAGAGAGAGAGAGCTTTCGTTCTTTGTGACCTAGAGCACGAGCAAATTCTTGCTTGCTATAGGCATTCAAGGCTACATATCTGCACTAGATTTGGCAGGTATGAGCTACTTACCTCCCTAGACAAATGTATGTAAGCACCATATGTAAGCACAGGGGGTAAAAGTGCTCCAAATTCAAAAAGATTCGATCAAGATAGTCATCAAGCCAAGAAATTCCAAGCCATGTCATCACTATCAAGTTTGGTGGTGCAACATGGATCACGATCCATGTTCCCCAATCTCCAAATCTAGAAATAATTCACATGTAGCATGCCTAAGGACCTTCTTGCATCTTAAAAGACTACTATCTCCCCTCACAATGCCTTTAATGGTGGTTTATGCTACTAAAGAGACATGTTGTCTCTTCCACCGATCATACTTGGTGCTCTTGTGCCTCTTGAGAAGTGTGTGTACACATACGTGACTAAACGGACTTGTATCATCACAAAAATTCAAGGGAATTCATATTAGGTCTAAGGGCACAAGTTTACAAAGTCTGGTGGCCATCTGACAAGGTACCAAAATCACCATCCATCATGTACTAGGTCACAATATCTGCAACACAATAGCGTAAATTGGTGGCCCTAAGGTCTAATAATCTCTCCTATGGTCAAACTGTCATAAATTAGATATTAAATCACTCAAAATTGAAGATAAGACTCAAAGATGTATAGTCGCAAACCACGACAAGCTCCAAAGTGCTTATACTTAAACAAAAGAGCAAGAGGCAAGGAACACAATGCAATTCTTGGAACTCAATTTGGATTACCAAATCGTGAGAAAACGGATAACAAGTTTGAGCAGGTAGCCGCTTGTGTACAACAAAAGCTCTTCTTCTTTCAAAAGATAATGATGTGTGTTTAGACTTAGACTTTTGCCATGTATACCTAGGGCTTTCAAAATGGCCAATGGCTAGCTACTTTGCTGTCAAGTAATGATCAAATATTACATCTTAGAGTTTCACAACTTTCAGATCAAAATACATGAACTCATTTAAAATGCTTCTAAAAAAAAGAGATATATTACATTAAAAATGTGGCTTGGGATAGTGTGTCTGACTAGGAGGGTGTCTGTCAGCTGTATTAGCCAAACACTCCCCCCTTTCTAGCCGTTGCACGTCCTCGTGCAAGTTGTAGAAGCTTTAGTACTCAAATTGCTACTTTTCTTGCTTTGAGTCAAGTGGCCGAGGTGTACCTATGGACCTCCTATAGTGGCTTTCAATTGGACAATTGCATTGACATGTGCCCATCTCAAACCAAGAAGTGCTTGAATAGCAGGATTTCATAGAGCATATGCTACATTAGCACTTGGCATTTTGATAATCCCCGAAAGCTAATGTACTTATGGCATCTTTTTCCCAATTTCAATAAGTCTAGCACATTGATGCTAGATAATTCTCGGTGTAAAATGTACTTTAATGATCAGGTATGCTATGTGATATTGTTGGAGTTGGAGAAGCGGGATGAGAGGCAATGGGAGAACTTTTTGAAGGATGATGTTGCTGAGTTTGTGTGCCAGTGGTGTTGGGCAAAGTCTACCAACAGAGCCAAAATTGTAGACAACTTCCCATTTGATGCTAGAGCATACATGCTTGCAAAATGGAATTGGGATATAGTGGAGTGTGAAACAAAGCAAAAATATTAAATTTCCCAACTTGTCGAAGGTGGTCCCCGAGCATAATCCTAAAGGTGGCTAGTACAAGCAACCAAGGGTGAGGTGATGGCCGAGTTAGAAATAGAAAATTTGGCCTTGATTGACTCCCTTTACTAACAATGTATAGATATATGAAACAAAGAATTGGGTGACTCCCTTGAATCCACCCCTATATAGTTGTAGCTCACAATTCTTGACTCTCTGACACTACTCCCTTGTATACAACACTGGCTTGATAACTACTATAATGTATCAATTTTGATTTTGTATCTTCTTGAATTTGTATACTATTAATTTTTTCAAGTAATTCCTTTAGAATTTCATATGCAGTGTAAGGGTGTGCTATAATGTGCTAGGAACTACTTTGACAGTGCTAGGATGTGCTTTAACAGTGCCTTGAAAGGTCTTTGAAAGTGCTAGTTAGTGTTTTAGAAAGTGCAATTGTAAGTTCCAACATGTGCTTTGAAACTACTTTCTAAGGGCTTCCAAGTGGACTTAAAAGACAAAAAGTGCTTCAAATTGCTTTGAAAATGTTTTTCAAGTGGGCTTAAGTGCTTGACACTACTTTTAAAATGCTAACTAGTGCTTCAACAATGGTGTCTATTGATGTCCAAATACTATGAAGATGTTGGTCACTGCTTAGTTACTACTTTGAAAGTGATCCAAAGTGCTAGAAACTATCAAGTATACTGAAAGTGTTGGAAAGTGCTTAGCATTGCTATTCAATTTATACATTGCTTTGAAAGTGTTTTACAAGGATTTCAAAGAATTTTTCAATAGCATCTAGATGAAAGTAAAATCTAAGGTGGCTACAAATTGTAAGCCACTTAAGGATGCATCACACGAATAGAATTACAAGTTCTCCTTTGGGGGCATGTTGTTATAGATTTCTTCAAATGCATCATTTGAAAATTGATATACATTGGTCTCATCTTCCACCAAGCACATTAAAAACCTAACGCATCACACCAGATGGGAGTAGATAAGAGTAGTGGACTTGTTAATCAAAAGGATATAGATATCATCTTGGCCATTTACCTTGTAATAAAAGTGTCCCTCAACAAAGAATGAGCTTTTCTAAATACAATTGTGCCACACATCTGTTTTAGATTTTATGGTCAGATGCTTTGTGTTAGTGCACTTGAGGATGTAGAAGTCTACGCCTGGCTCATTTGCATTCACTGAAAAGTTTTGGCCGACCATCAAGGCATCATTGAGGTCATCATGGTGGCCATCACACATGGGGGCTCCTGATCACTCATCATAGCTAGATGTTGAACCCTCGGTTTCATCACTTTCTATTGGTTGTATTTCCAAGTACTCCCATCCCTCCAATGGTCTTTGCTTGTACAAGAAAGACAGTGGTTTTCACCTTAACACATACATATCTCATTAATTGTATCCATTGACACAATGGAAGGATCTAGACCCTTTAATGAGCATGCAACTCACTATGTGTCTCTGTCTACATCACCAATCTTGACCTTCCCAAATATATGATTGACCCTCTTGCCTATCAATCATAACTATATCCTGAGTGTTAAATTTTTGAGCTTGACATTTGTACTTATAGTTGTGTTTGATGAAGTTTCCCAATTTGCTTTAAAGCATGTAAAACTTTTGGAGCCAGCCTAGTAAACAATGATATCTTTTTTCACTTTTGTTTGACTTTTTTTATCAACCTCTCACATACCAACATCATCAAAAATCTAGAGAGTGTTCATAGAGATGTCATCACTCTTCTTGCCTAGACACAATTTTAGCCTTTCAATGCTAGTATGGTGGCAGATATCCGAAAGCAATTTTCTATGGTAAAAAGCACAATCAATGGATTTGGGAAACAATACAAACTCCCATAGGTCTACCAAGCTTTGAAGGGTAGCATTGGATATTGTGCATTGTGATATTCCATCATGGGAACTACAAACAAGGAAACTGCAATGACATGACAAGCCACGTAGCCCATATCTTTTCTAAAACATGTGATTCAAAGATTCCTTGAAGTAAACAAGTTGCATATGATATTCACAACAGTAAGTGTTGCGGTATTTCAACTTGTGCATGAAGTATGAATTTAGACCCTCAAAGAATCTAAGGGAGATCCTTATATTAGGATGAGCCTACTAGAACCACATTAGAGAGGGGGAATAGGGAACACACCCAGAACACACAACTACCCGTATATAGCTTAAGCTATTCACAACACCCATATCCTCTCAATACACCTTCAAAAATACCACTCGCACCAACCAGGTATTCCCTGTACATTCCACAAACTCACACACCCCATGTAGCATTGCACTCAAGCCCACTCATCTCACAATGCTTCTTTCACGACCCTTTACACACACAAAACTCTCTCTCACCATCTTTGCAACTCAAGACACCGTCGACTCGGTGTACATCCACACACGCAGACGACATCGCGGATTGCACAAGAGAGGTTGGAAAAAAGAAGGGGGTAAGGGGGAATGAAACAGAATCCAACAATGACGGATTCCCTTGCTCAAAAACTCGTTACAAATCATGTGCATCTGGCACCATGGCCATCTTCCTCTTCTCTCGGCTCCACCAAGCTACTAGCTCTCAAAAAAAGCCCTCTTGGTCTTGCTTCTTCACTCCCATAGCGTTTAAAAAAAGACATTAAAAAAGGCCCCACATTTTTTTTAAAAGTCTTTTATAGAGAGCCCATTTACATTTGAAAGCTCGCACCCCATTGGCCCATTTAAGCACTCCCATTTGGGAATTTCTTGAACAGGTGGTGCCCTCGCTTTCTTTTAACACATGAGTACCCCTTTGCTCAAGGGGGGCAATGATGGCGTTGTTGGTGCTCCCCACATTTCCCTTCAAAAGTACTTTGGGCCAATGGATTCGGGAACTACCCTTGCCACATCAGCACCAAACACCACGCGTCCAACATTAACAAAAACACCAACAACACTTGTTAGGACCGTTGCTACTCCAAATCGCCACCAAAATTAATGCCAAGACCCGTACACATTGCTCACGCCAAAGCGCTATGGCCAAGCTTCACAAAGGAGCTCTCTCTCCCATCTCTACTCCCCTAATGGTTCATGTTCTAGCTTATATACCCTCCAATTGTGGCATACACCCTCCATGTGGGATTTCAAGTTGAGAGTGATGGCCCATGGCTCCATCGACACCCTATGACCTTGAAAACCCCATAAAGCTTCATTAAAAAACACTTATTTTCCCCTCCTTTCAACCACCCGCCACCTATTGCTCCATGTTCCAATGACCAAGCTGTGAAATGCCACTAGAACTCCCCGCTTCAAGCTTCAACCCTTTCAGTCGCACAGCACATTTAGGCTCCCAAGTCCTCAAACGACACACACCAAAATGGAACAAAACTATCTGGCACCACTTGGCTGGTAATTGCCATCGACTTCACCTGCTTATATCGCGGCCTTTGTGACCTCGTTTGATGAAGTGATGATTTCTTTCATCTCCAAGTGTTGTACTCTACCTTCCAAAACCCTGGCGGGGCTCAAAAACCTCTGGATGGCATGCTTACCAATGCATACAAGTGGACACACAACTGACCCTGGCAAACTTTCCACTACCCATAACTTGCACTCTAGAGCTCCGATTGATACTTGGAAAGACAGGCATGCTCCAAACCACAAGCACTTCAACCCTATCCACTCACACCATCTCTAGCCACATATCCTCACTTGCCCTATCCATCAAGGATCTTCTACAAATAATTCCAACTTTGGGCCGCTCTATCGTTCACCCTATAGCTCCGTCGAGGAGCCACGCTTGATCGGCTTGTAGAGCATCTTGAACACTACATCCCAAATCATAATCTCACCACTTTGTACACCTGTACCTACCATCCCAATTGTCCCCTCTTGGAGCCTTTTAGGCCTTAAAAAATGCATCAACCATACATTTCCACCACCACTTGCCTACCCCCGGCTTTCACACATGCTTTAGTACTATGGCTTGCACTCATAGGCACCCATAGCACTACATAATCCACTTCACAACATCAACCAAATTTGGTTTCAACAACATATGGAAGTCTCTCTAGGACACGTTTAGAAACACTAAAAATCACTACAAAGCACCACCAATCACTATAAAGCATTGTCATGCATGTAGTTGCTTAGCACTTTCAAGCACTTGCTTATCACTTGGAGGCACTTAAAGTCACTTACTTAGCACTTACAAGAATGTGGAGGCACCTCAAAATGCTTGCCAGCAAATGATAAGCACTTGCAAAACAATTTCTTTGCACTTACAAGCACTTGCTGAGTACTACCTGCAAGCTATTGATGAGCACTTACACACCCTTGCTTAGCACTTGGAGTTATTTTTTACCACCAAGAAGCACCTGAAGGAACTTGGAGGCAATTAGAGTCGCTTGCTTAGCAATCGCAAGGGTTCCTTAAGCACTCGGAAGCACTTGCATGTAAATGCTTAGCACTTGCTAGGAAATGCTAGGCACTTGCAAGTGACTGCTTAGAAATTGCAAGTTAATTATAAGAACTTGCTTAGAAATTTCTTAGAATTTTCTTTAGCACTTAAGTGCCAACAATGTCTCAGTACCTACAGGATATTGCTTAGCATTTGGAGTTGTTAAGTATGGAGCCTGATTTACCCTTGTAATTTTCTGTGGTAAAAGTGCACATTTGTAAGGCCCCCATTATGAGGAGAAGCCATCGTGCGTGAAGGAAAATCACTCATCGGAAACCAAAATTTTCACGGACAAGAATCAGGGGCAACTTTAGAGGCCTCGGGGGCGGAGGCCCCCGAGACTTTTTTTTCGCCGGAATATTATGGCCGAACGACGGCCGGAAAGTGGTCGAAAAACAACCGGTCGGTTGGCCGGTGGCCGGTAGTCAATGGCCGATGACCGGTGGTCGGAAGTCAATGGCCAGTGGCCGGTGGCCGAATTCAATGGCCGGTGGCTGAATTCAAAAGCGGACTTGTCTTCTCAAGGGCGGCCACACATGGGCGGATTAGAGGGTCCGATATGGACATATTCGCACAAGGGCGGCTACACATGGCTGTCTCTCATAAGAGAGGGCAGCCCTTTTGGCCTATAAAAGGAGGCCATTTCTACACACATTTTATAGTGTGAAGTTGATGCAACAAGGTGAGTGTGAGGTGGTGAGAGTGAAGCAAGGCGGGAGATCTATCAAGGGTTTAATCCCTTTGTAAACTACTTCTTCTTTTGAAGTGCTAAAGCCATTGAGTGGCTGCTTTCCTGTGGACGTAGCCCACATTGGGTGAACCACGTATATCGTGTGTACTCTCTCTCTCTCTCTCTCTCTCTCTCTCTCTCTCTCTCTCTCTCTCTCTCTCTCTACTCTATAATCTCTTGTGTGTGAAATCTATCTCTCTCCATTAAGTAATCTACTCAAAAATCTATTTAGCTACGTCTTATTTTCTTACAACTGGTATCAGAGCAAGGTTTGCTCGTAGCTAAATTATCTCAAGGAAAGGATTCCTTGAATTGAGTGGGAGTTATGGCAGAGGAAGGGAAGCTCAAGATTGAGAAGTTCAACGGCAAAAACTACCAACATTGGAAGATGCAGATTGAAGACTATCTCTACCAGAAGGACCTCTATTTGCCACTAGGCGGTCTTGCGAAGAAGCCCGCAACAATGGCAGATGAAGCATGGATTGTCCTTGATCGAAAGGCACTGGGAACAATCCGGCCTTCAATGTTTTGGAGATGAAGACCACGGAGGACTTGATGAAGTCACTTGACGACTTCTACGAGAAACCATCAGCATCCAATAAGGTATTTCTTATGAAGCGCTTGTTCAATCTAAAGATGGCAGAGAATGGTTCAGTTGCAGAACACCTAAATGACTTTAACACAAACATAAGTCAACTTCAATCAGTGAAAATCAATTTCGATGATGAAGTGCGAGCTCTTCTTATACTATCATCTCTACCGGATAGTTGGGACAGCCTTGTGATGGCTGTAAGTAATTCTATCTCTGGCACAAATACTCTTAAGTTTGATGATGTTGTGGGTGTTCTCCTAAACGAGGAAATGCGAAGGAGAAGCACAGGAGAATCATCAAGTGTTGTACTATCAGTGGAAACAAGAGGAAGGCCTAAGGAGAGGTTCAAAAACCAAAAGGGTCGTGATCGCTCAAGGCGGAGCAAGTCACGCACAAAGTCAGTTCTTGAATGTTGGAACTGCGGCAAGAAGGGCCACGTCAAGAAGGATTGCTGGTCCAAGAAGAAGAAGGAGACAGAGTCTCAAGACAACAAGCCAACATCGGAGGCCAATGTGGCAGGTAAAGTAGAGCAAAATGCTCTAATTCTCTCATTAGACAATGTGTCTAATTCCTGGATAGTAGATTCCGGGGCTTCATTTCATGCGACACCACACAAGCAACATTTCCAAGACTACACCAAAGGTAATTTTGGGTATGTATACTTGGGAGATGATGAAGCTTGTGAGATTGTCGGCAAAGGTACAGTTTCTGTCAAAACTGCTAACGGAAATGAATGGAAGCTTAAAGATGTTAGGCATGTTCCTTCTCTTCGCAAAAATTTGATCTCTACAGGACAATTGGACGATGAAGGTCACAACATTGCATTCGGAAACAAACGGTGGAAGATCTCAAAGGGATCTTTGGTGGTTGCCAAGGGAGAAAAAGTCGGTACACTTTACTTGTGTACTGTTAGCACGCAACCTTCAGCTTGTGCAGCAACTACAGAAGTTGACAGTGCGGTGTGGCACTACCGACTTGGGCATATGAGTGCCAAAGGAATGCAAATCCTTCAAACAAAGAAGCTTCTACCAGGTTTGAAAGAAGTGGACTTAGAGATCTGTGAAGATTGTGTTTATGGTAAACAAAAGAGGGTAAAATTTCAAAAATCAGGAAAGGAAAGAAAAAATAAAAAACTTGAGTTGGTTCATTCTGATGTTTGGGGTCCTGCAAGTACACAATCACTTGGTGGCTCATTGTACTATGTAACATTCATAGACGATGCGACTAGAAAAACATGGGTTTATGTCATAAAGAATAAATCCGATGTATTTTCCATATTTCAAAGGTGGAAAGCCTTTGTGGAAAATGAAACATGTACCAAGGTTAAATGCCTCAGATCCGACAATGGAGGCGAATATTGCAGCCAAGCTTTTGAAAGCTTTTGTGCTAGCAATGGAATTCGGAGGCAAAGGACAACCCCAAGGACACCTCAACAAAATGGGATTTCGGAAAGGATGAACAGGACAATCATGGAACGAGCACGAAGCATGCGCCTACATGCAGGCCTACCGCTTGAGCTTTGGGCGGAAGCTGTAAGTACGTCTATGTACTTAATCAATCGGTCACCCTCAACGGCATTGGATGGGGGAGTTCCAGAAGAGGCATGGACAGGTAAACCGGTGAATTATGCATTTCTCAAAGTGTTTGGGTGTGAGTCTTTCATGCACATAGATAGAAGCCTAAGATCAAAGCTAGATGCAAAGTCCAAAAAGTGTTTCTTCATTGCCTATGGAGAAGGAGACTTTGGGTATCGCCTATGGAATCCTGAAGATGGTAAAATCTTAAGGAGTAGGGATGTAATTTTTAACGAACAAAATATGTACAAAGATTACTTGGAAAGAAAACAACCAAAAGAAACAGGTGATGAGTACATGGAGCTTGAGGACGGTGAAGACTCAAGGACTGCAAACGGTGACAATGTGCAACAACGTCAACCAAATGAGGAGCCTCAACCTATTCCCCGAAGATCTACAAGAGCAAGTAGACCTCCAGAAAGGTTTGTTCGTTCCTTCAACCATCTCTTGATCTCAGATTCTGGAGAGCCGGAATCATATGAAGAAGCTATGCAACATGAATCCAAAGAAGAATGGACGAAGAGCATGCAAGTGGAGATGGACTCACTACATCGCAACCAAACATGGGAGTTGGTTGAGTTGCCTAAAGGTAAGCGGGCACTTCAAAACAAATGAGTGTACAAGCTAAAGGAAGAAGAAGGTGGGAAGAAAAGGTACAAGTCTAGGCTTGTGGTAAAAGGGTTTTCTCAAAAGAAAGGTATTGACTTCAATGAAATATTTTCTCCTGTTGTAAAAATGAACTCAATTAGGCTTGTCTTAAGCCTTGTGGCTGCTCATGATCTAAATCTCGAGCAAATGGATGTAAATACGGCATTCCCTCACGGTGACTTAGAGGAGGAAATCTACATGCTTCAACCAAAGGGGTATGAAGTAAAAGGTAAGGAGAAAATGGTTTGTAGATTAAAGAAGAGCTTGTATGGTTTAAAGCAAGCATCAAGACAATGGTACTTGAAGTTTGATCGATGGATGTTGGATCATGGATTCACAAGATGCAACTCGGATCACTGCGTCTACACGAAGAATTTGGGAGATGGGAAATTCATGATCCTAATGTTGTATGTTGATGACATGTTGATTGCAAGTGCTAACATGCAGGACATCAAAGACCTAAAAGAGGAGCTGTCCAAATCTTTTTCAATGAAAGATTTAGGTGTTGCAAAGAGGATACTTGGTATGAAAATATCAAGGGACAGGACGAGGAAGACAATAAAGCTATCTCAAGAAGATTACATCAAGAAGGTACTAGAAAGGTTTGCAATGCAAAATGCAAAACCAGTTTCTACACCTTTGGCTGGTCATTTTAAACTAACGAAGGATATGTGTCCAAAGACACAAGAGGAGATAGCCTATATGTCTAAAGTTCCATATGCTGCATCGGTAGGTTCTCTAATGTATGCTATGGTCTGGACAAGGCCAGACATTGCACATGCAGTGGGAGTTGTGAGTAAATTCATGGACAACCCAGGTAAAGAGCATTGGCAAGCTGTGAAGTGGATACTTAGGTATCTAAAAGGGACAACAACAAATGCTTTGTATTTTGGAGGAACTGATATTTTTCTAGAAGGGTATGCTGATGCAGATATGGCAGGTGACAAAGATACTCGAAGGAGCACTACTGGCTATGTGTTCACTGTTGGAGGCACAGCAGTAAGCTGGGCTTCAAAGCTGCAGAAAGTGGTTTCACTTTCTACCACGGAAGCAGAGTATGTAGCAATGACGGAGGCAAGCAAAGAAATTATGTGGCTTCACAGATTCTTAGAAGAGCTTGGATTCAAACAAGACAATTGTGTCTTGTACAGTGATAGCCAAAGCGCTATCCATCTTGCGAAGAACTCAGCCTTTCATTCAAGGACAAAGCACATTGAGGTGAGATATCACTTCATACGCACTCTTTTGGAAGAGGGACAGCTAAAGCTAGGAAAGGTGCATACAAGTGAAAATCCTGCAGACATGTTTACAAAGGTGGTCAACAAGGAGAAGTTGAGCTTTTGCTCATCTTCAATCGGCATTCAAGGATAAGAAGCCAGAATGGAAAGCAGTCACACGTTTGGTTTGGAGATCAGTCTCCAAGTGGGAGATTGTTGAGTATGAAGCCTGATTTACCCTTGTAATTTTCTGTGGTAAAAGCGCACATTTGTAAGGCCCCCATTATGAGGAGAAGCCATCGTGCGTGAAGGAAAATCACTCACCGGAAACCAAAATTTTCACGGACAAGAATCAGGGGCAACTTTAGAGGCCTTGGGGGCGGAGGCCCCTGAGACTTTTTTTCCGCCGGAATATTATGGCCGGACGGCGGCCGGAAAGTTGTCGGAAAACAACCGGTCGGTTGGCCGATGGCCGGTAGTCAATGGCCGATGGCCAGTGGTCGGAAGTCAATGGCCGGTGACCGGTGGCCGAATTCAATGGCCGGTGGCTGAATTCAAAAGCGGACTTGTCTTCTCAAGGGCGGTCACACATGGGCGGATATGAGGGTCTGATTTGGACATATTCGCACAAGGGCGGCTACACATGGTTGTCTCTCATAAGAGAGGGCAGCCCTTTTGGCCTATAAAAGGAGGCCATTTCTACACACATTTTATAGTGTGAAGTTGATGCAACAAGGTGAGTGTGAGGTGGTGAGAGTGAAGCAAGGCGGGAGATCTATCAAGGGTTTAATCCCTTTGTAAACTACTTCTTCTTTTGAAGTGCTAAAGCCATTGAGTGGCTGCTTTCCCGTGGACGTAGCCCACATTGGGTGAACCACGTATATCGTGTGTACTCTCTCTCTCTCTCTCTACTCTATAATCTCTTGTGTGTGAAATCTATCTCTCTCCATTAAGTAATCTACTCAAAAATCTATTTAGCTACGTCTTATTTTCTTACAGGAGTTAGTGTTTATCAACAAGATGCACTTGGAAGCACATAAGACAATTGGTAGCATGCAGAAGCACTTGAAAGTGCTTGCAAGAACTTGAAAACATCCTTTTGTAGGCACAAGAAATCACGTGCAGCAAGTACCTTTAAGAACTTGGAGGCAATGTTTAGCACCATGGAGCACTTGGAAGCTCGTAGGAGAATTTGATTGAATGCCCTCCCAAGCACATGGAGCAATTGCTAGGAAGCACTTCTTAGCACTATGAAACACTTGGCATCACTGCTAAGCACCATGAAGCACTTAATGGTACCCACTCCCAAGTAGTTGGAAGCAATGTGAATCCAAAGGAAGGTGTTGGAGAGAGTTGGAAGCACTTGCAAGAACTTAGAGGCATTTGCATGCATATTGGGTCTCTTCGAATGACATGCAAGGCCTAAAATCTGTAGTTTAAGAAACTTAGTAAAGCACTGTGACACACTCTAAACAAGTTCGGGGTGAGATACATAAGGCAAACTAAGTAGATGCATTTGATGCAGTATATGCATCCTCTTGCCTATCCTCTTGTGAACAACATCTTTCTTGTTTGGGGAGGTGGGTTCCCACTACCCAAAACTGAAACACAATTTCCCTGACTTCATTGGTGATGTTGCTTCTTCTATGCCATTGACAATGACAAGCGTCTATTAAAAGTGACCCATCTTTCACATCATGATGTAGACGAAAACTAACAGCAATGGAATTCCTCCGGTGGAGTCTTAAAGCCTTGGCAGCATTTCTACTGCTCATTTGATTGTCACCAACACAAACATCATTGAGGCATGCCATGATAGTAACTTGCTTCTACAACAACACGTTATTTGAATGGGGTGTTTGAGAAAATTACTCTCAACTATCTCCGATGTAGACTCAGGGATGAGAGAGAATGTTTAGAGTTCCCCATAGCGAGGTAGGGAGAGGCTCACTAAGCAAGATCAAGGGGGCTAAGTGGAGGAGAGAGAATGTTCTACTATGCTATTTCTAGGAAGTTAATGTTTTGTCTCAATTGTTAAATGGGATTTGTTAGAGACATTGTCAAGTTGGCTTGTTGCTCTCATGCCCCGACCATGTCTAGCTTGCCATCCTCCTCTAATTTGGATTCTATGTCAATGCCAATGCAAAGGCCTTCCTTTTCAATGATTGTAAAGATGTCCTACTATCATTACTTCTATGTAAGTTTTCCTTTTGCATCATGATGAAAAGGCTGGCCTACAACAAGCTCTTTTGTAGAGCAATTATGTAGCATTCACAAACAAAAACACAAGAGCAAGAGGAAGGATTGATCGAGTCATTAAAATCAATGATGACTTACATAATCAGAGCAAATATGTAGTGTTCACGGACAAAAACACAAGAACAGAAGGAAGGACTGATCGAGTCATTAAAATCAATGCTGACTTGGAATGTATTTATCGCAGGATATGCCCAACATGGCTCTGGAAAGGAATCTCTTTGTTGTTTTAACCAAACAAAAGGTGAGGGTTTCCTGCCATACAAATTCCTTGAGTGCTCTTATGGAAAGATATGTCCAACAAGGCTGGTTGCGGACGCTCTAGGTGTGTTTCTTTTAGGAAAAGATTTGTCCTAGAATGCATGTGGGGAAAAGAGATGATGATGGAGATAAGAATAGACATGATTGACATGATGATGGACACAATCTAATGTTAGGCAATTATGATGGAGATCGTAGTAGACCTGATTGACATGGTGATAGAGATCGTGGTCAAGATGAGAGAAGTATAAAAGACAAAGAGACCATAATAGAGAGATGAATATACAAGAGATCACAAAAGTGAGATTGGCATCAACCAAGAGTGAAGAAGAACCTTCCTAGTTTCTACACTAGGAGTTGTCAAAGAGAAGGTACCACTATCATGGAAATTGAAGCAAAGAAAGGTGGGTTAACACCCTACTCTTAAAGAAAGAATTAGAGTAAAAGATTCCTCTCAAAATTAAGATCTCAAATACTTCATGCTAAAAGAATGCTACTAATTTCTAAAGTGAAGTTTTTGGAACCCATACCAACTTTTTCCACACCAGTGGATGATCTTAAGACTAAAAGACACAGGTTTCATCTGCTATAAGAAGACAATGACCAAATGTCTCCCCGTCATACTTACGCATGGTTCTTTCTCTTTTCTTTTCGGGCATAATCATGGGAACACATGATGCAGTTTTCATTATCTTCCCAAAACATGTTTTTAAATTTTTATTACTATGGGCATGCACTAACTCCCTATTTCTCAAATCTTGTGAGGTTTGGATGTTTGATATACTCTATACAAGCACTTGAGATCAACCTACACTATAAAATTGAGGTATACTACTATCCTTCCATTGCAACACACCATACTCAATGATGATTCACAAGTGAATCGTTATTGTTGCATGATTGTGTAAATTGAATTTAAACATCCATGTGTGAAGTAATTATGGCACACTCGTTATCTATGTATAATCTTATTTACTATTATAAAGCTAAACTAATTCATCAAAATAAGAGATGAAAGACCAATACTCAATCAAAGAATTGAGGGACTCTCTCTCTCTCTCTCTCTCTCTCTCTCTCTCTCTCTCTCTCTCTCACACACACACACACACACACACACACACACACACATACACATGAAAGGCTATGGCGGAGGTGGAGAAGAGTGGAAGGCCGTGGAATTTTTTGGAGATTTTCTTTTTGCATGTAATAAGAGGTTCAATGAAGAAGACAAAGAAGTCTATGTTGAAAAAGAGCTCCATGATGAAGACTTGGTGCCAAAGGCATTGACACTATCACTTGCCAACCGAAGCTTCAATTATTGAGGATCTAGCAAAAACTCGGGCCAATGAGTCTCGATGTGCCTCCATGCAGGTGAATCAGCAAGGACACGCATCATCCCATCATTTGAGAAGTGGTTGGTGAGCCATGTGACAAGATCCATTGTAGACTTGATTTTTAACATGGGTTGAATCCAAGGGATAAGTGAAAAATGTCTCAATACCTTGCGGGGTAGGTGAGCCCCACTCACACCCCAATCTTGTAGTGGGCTTCTCCACACACGGGACAGGAGGCAGCATGTGCATGTTCATTGCAGTATAGTACGCAATTGTTGATGCATGCACGGATGCTAAGTGCAATGACAAATGACCTAGTCCATCCACAATCCATTGAAGGCATGTGGTGATCTTTAGGAAACATTTTTTCCATCAAACTCCAACAAAACAAAGAATTAATAGGGGGGGGGGGGGGGGAGCAAGAAGAGATTGCAATTTACAAAAACCATAAATAGAACTTACTTAAGGAGTGTATCTATGCTTGCAAATTCTCCAGCTAAATTTTTATTTCAAGTTGAGAAATTCCAACGGTGCTCAGAGCACCAAATGATGTGCACCATTGTATAGAGAGAGAGAGAGAGAGAGAGAGAGAGAGAGAGAGAGAGAGAGAGAGAGAGAGAGAGAGAGAGAGAGACACCAAACCGCATGCTTTTTGGCATTGGCGAGTTTGTGTTGCCATAGGGAGGAGTTTTTGACATAGTGGAGGTTGCAACCAGGGACTGTAGTGAGCATGGCAAGTAGTTGGCTTTCCGTCACGCTCCCAACATACCTTCATCTACACATATTTCGTCAGGACAAGGGTCGTGTACCCTAAGAACTAGGATAGTCATGGACTACGGCCAAGGGTCGGGCTAGGCAGTGTGGACAAGGGATCCGTCTAGGGCAAGGGGCTAGGAGCCTGCCTATATAAAGGGAGGTTGGGAGGAGGATCTCAGGTCTAGTTTCCCTAGTTCTTACACTGGTATCATAGCTTAGGAGTTTCTCTTCCACTCTCTCTCTAGGCGTGGTCACTTTAGGTTCCTAAAAGTAGGCTCTTTTGGTCAGAACCGTGGCCTTGGTGAGACTTTTCCAAAAATAGCATTTTTTCTTGCCAATTCGGGCAGTCTTTCCCATTTTGGAAATGACGGTGTGGTGCACGAAACCGCGAGGGCTTGGGCTTGAAGGCAGTGCCATGGGGAGGTAGGAACTTTGCCAACATCTCGCGGCCGCCACAGACCTGAGCAAGCCACACCCTCACCATCTTCTTGCTCGCGCTGAGCGGCACGCTGTCTGCATTTTTGGCTTTAAAAAAAACGTAATTTTTCACATTGAAGGGCCAATTGGCCATTAGCTTTGAGCCTTGGCCACTATTAGTGGCCCTTCCCACAAGCAAATTGGCGAATCAAGGCGGTCAAGCAAGCCAGAGTAAGCTACAAGCCGTCGAAGCTTTTGCCTCGACCTTCACGGCTTAAGATTTTACTCAGTTACTGCAAAAAATTCCAGAACCTGCGTACTCCGGTGGAAGGCAAACGACCACAAATTCCAACCGATTTGCCGTTTGTATAGGATGCAAATCCAGTTATCCGCCACTACGAATTGATCGGTGTTTTCGAGTGCATCCTCGGCTACAAGCCAAGTGCTGATTTCGCGGTTGCTTGGGATTTACAATCCGACTTCGAATTCGGTGTTCGGTTCAGTTGAAGACATAATTACCCAGTTAATTATCGCAACCTGCTATGAGCTCATTCTGAATCAGGTTTTCAAAACGTTTGCAAGATCGTTCATCAAGTCTACATTAGATGACTTGCAACTTCATGGATTGCACACGATGTGAACAAGTTTATTGGTACGCTCGCCTTTCTCAATACCTTCAAAGTCATTGGCAATTTGAAGTTCTTCGGTGATTTCACCTCTTTGCCAATTCTACCGTGGCTTGAACTTCACCCTCTTTACGACTGCCGGCGAAGTTAGCACGGCTCACCACCGGCCTCTGTGTCAATACGGCTACGAGTTTTTTTGCACTCTAAGGTACTGTTTTCTCTTTTGTTCGCACAACACAGATTCGCCATGAGTGCGGAAATTGATGATCAACACATGTTTGACTTTGAATACCTGGAATTGGCTCCACCTGTGGATGTCATGGGGTCGGATACTCTCACGGAGGGTACCATCATGGCAACAGGGATGGATGGTGCAAACCCAGGTGATCAATCTCTGCCTCCTCATTTATCAACCCCTCCTCCTGAGAGCGTGTTGGATATTCTAGAGGAGGACAGTCAATTGTCGGATGCCAGGGAGTTTGTCACTCGACAGGACTGGCAAACTTTTGATGCCCGATTTTGCAAGCTCGCTGTCAGGGTTCAAATATTGGTTACGCAAGTAGAATATCTTACACAACTAATTTACAGAATTCTATCAGAATCAGCTCCCCACTTGCCAGCAACCCAAGGGGTTGCCAATCTACTAGTTATGACCAAAGAGGTCCAACATGTCCAAAATAATTCGGTTGTCGGAAAAAATCGGGGCACGACCAATGTGGTCAGGAAGCGACTATCACCATCTGACTTTCAACGTGCAAAAAGTCAAAAAATTTGCTTTATTTGCTTAGGAACGCATTAAAAAAAACATTGTCCACATGTCCGACAAACGTAAACATGATGCATTAGTTCGTGATTTGACATAAACTTCATGTTTTGGTGCAGGGCACAATAGTTATATGTTTTTATACGTACAAGTGACTTTTTCAGAGTATTGCCTATTCTTTTTCCATTTGGGTAGGATTATGCCCTAATTTCGTTTCTAAAATCATCATTTTTGGTACAACCAATTCCACGTCAAACACGGTTTCTAAATCTTGTTACCATTGACTTTGGGGGCAAGAGAAGTGGCAACCAAGTTTTGGGCATCTACATTAATCAGGACCTCATTTCATCGAATCACTACCAATCCCATCGATGCAAGGAATTGTTGGTAGCAGGCTTCTACCGTAGCCACGGGCTTCCACTTTTATATGCAAGGCATGAAAGGATTATGTTATCACACTTGCAACTCTGTCACGGACAGACTAAACAAAGGGATTGTTTAATATGATTGTTGGTTGCTATCACCAACACAACAACACTAAACGGAACCTACCTCTAGGGGCAAAGAGCCGATGCTAAGTCTTCCTCATACAATCACGACCCTTGCAAGCTAGGTGGATTGGAATAAGTTTTCTGTTACCTCCCTCATCGGGAGATTCATACCGGAAAACTGGGAAATGCTTATACGATAAGCTGCGAGTCAGGCATACGATGCGTAAGAGCACCTAGCTTAGGCAAACACTCTAAAATCTTAAGGAATGTCCCTCAGCCCAGCATGCTCTTCTTTTCGTTCTTCATCTCTTTCTCTAAGGAATAAACATGAAAATTTTCTACGAAGTTTTATTACATGTTTCATTAGTAAGTTCTCCTGAGCCAAGATGCTCTAAAAACTCTCGGCTAGAAATTGGGCAAGGTGCTTTCCACATTAGTCTTCATCGGTTCCACGATTGAACACTAATTGCCATGATGGATATGAACCATGCACGCTGGCTAAGAGCCATTGCTAAATTTAGGATAAGATCCACTTGTTGGTATTCCTTGGACGATTGTTCTCAATATCGAACAACTCTACCCAGGGAAATACACATCGACATTACTGGACAAGCAAGAGTCTTGTCATTACGGATGTCTAGGGTGTCATTTTTCCACTACATGTTTTCAGTGCGACACTCAAGTTGAGTTTCTATACTCTTCAACTCATGGCAACTGAGCTCTACAAGGAAGTATCGATGCAGCAATCAGTTGCGCCAGCGTGGTTGTCCATAAGAGCTCGGCAGTTCACTTGTGTGCCTTTCCTGCTCTCTCTATAGCACTACGGAGTGTCTATGGACATACTATTTTGGGGTAAGACCCGGCGGGTGATTGTTACATCACCCCATAGGCATTAAGGATCACAATTTGATATGCATTGAGGACCACAATTGATCTCTCCCAGTTATACTTTCAAGGAAAGAATTCCACAATCTACCACACGTGGTAGCGGACGGACACACTCTTCAAGTTGATTCCAATCCTTCTGTACACTGTTGACTATGTTGGTTACCGTTATTTGCTAGTTGAGTAGTTTCTACAAAGAGTCTTACCAAGGGGTTTGACCACGTAGATTCTAATCCAAGGGCTTGGATTGCAAAGGCAACACCCAAGGTTCCCAGTGCAATGCTGTTTGTTTTTTAGGTAGGGGACGTGTTCCTATTCCATTAGCATACAGGTAAGTGTACATTATGTTATTCCATTAGCATACAGGTACGTGTACATTATGTTATTCCATTTGCATACAGGTAAGTGTACATTATGTTATTCCATTTGCATACAGGTAAGTGTAGTGAATTGGTGTCATTTCATGTTTAGTATGCTTTCCTTGGTTTTTCAAGACGTCTAAGTACGCTTGAATGTTACAGAGCCATGCCAAGGGCATGTCGGCACAAAGTATTTTGGGCCAAGCGTCCAATCTATCTTTCTGTCCTATGTTGTTACGAACCTAATTTTAGGGTTCAATTTGGCACATGTTGTTACATGGGATACAACATGGTCTAGGAACTCAAGGAGTTTGGTTTAGCCAGTGTGGAGCAAGATAATGAGGCTCCCTCTCACCCTTGTCGTGGAGTGTTTGTAATTCCTCCACACACAAGTACATCTTGTACTTGTTGGATGTCACTTTTTCAGCCATCCTTATTTGGGACATATTCCACATGTGGTGAATATGAGTCTCTGGGACTGACACTGGTGCCTAATTCTTAATGATGTGTCGTGACGAAGTCCCTACGTGCTGGTCGCATCCGTTTACTCGACCATTTGGAGCACACCGTATTAGGAACAATTTCAGTGGCCAGAAATTGTCGGGTACTCAGTACAGACTTGTTGCGATGACAAGTGTTGTGAAACCACCTTAACGGAGGGTCGTTTCTACATATAGCCAAGTATGCTAAGTTACTAGGAATGTCTCATGGTTGGTACGTGCGGTTTGGATAAATTTGTGTTAAATGCATGCACACTAGGTATTATGGGCCCTAGTGTTTAACACTGATTTATTTGGAGCAGCATGCCAATTCATGGACTTTATTCTCTCTGCAACTTTTTGCACTGCATGTGCAATCTCTCCTGCAGATTTATTATGAGTTTACACCCTGCCATACAAGGCACTGGCTCAGGATGGGTGTCTATGGTTGGATGGTCTAAACTCTAGGAGCTTACTCCAGTCCACCCCGCTTTCAACCTAGTTGGTTGTCTTCACTCCTGCACATGCTATTTTGTCATTTTGAGCAAATTTTTTGTCAATGCCATTTTCTGCATAACAAGTGCCTTACAGTCTTCTACAGTTTGTGCTATATAGCATGTTTTGTTCCCGCTTCATTTCTCCTCTTTTTGGGCAGTTTTCACATCAGGTGCAGCATTTACCATGGCTAACAACAACACATATGTGTTCAAGATGTTTGCTACTGAGGACAGATTGGATGGGGACAATTACCCTATGTGGGCTTACATGATGCAACATGTGCTTGTGTCAAAGGGCATCTGGATTATTGTGCAGGGTATTGATGTACGTCCTAGTTCTCAGGATGTAGGCAATGTTGAGGATGTGGCAAGTCTTGCTGCTATTAGAGTTGTTTTTCCTACGACAGAACAATCTCGTTGGGATGTAAAGGATGCGCATATTCATGCATTGATTGCATTGTCTGTGAAGCGCACCATTGTTCTACACATTCGTTCAGCAAAATCTACAAAATAGGCTCGGGATATTTTGGCTGGTCTTTATGCAAGTCGCAATGGGGCTAAAATTGCTTTGTTGCATAAAGAGCTGGAGTCGAAGATTATGCATGAGGAAGATGATATGGATACTTTCCTTGCTGGTGTCAAGGATATCAATGAGAAACTTATTTTTGCAGGTGAAGTCATTTCAAACAGTTCCCTTGTGCAGACTGTTCTTGATGCTTTACCAGATTCTTACCAGACTTTTGCTAGTACTTGAAGACTTATGACCCGAGGAAATCCTGAAGTTGTCAAGTTTGATGCATTATGCACATTGCTGTTGCAAGAGTCACTTTCCAAAAAAAACAAGACTAGACAACGTGCAGCTGAACAGGCTTTTATTGCTTCTAAAAGAAAGGGTGGTAACAGCAATGCAGCTACTTCTTATAGTTTTGTTGCGAGTGGCAAAACTTCTATTCCCAATGCTTCTACTGGAAGCACTTCGTCTGGCAATTCTGGAGATAAGGAAGAAAAGAAGATGCCTTGCCATAATTGTAAAGCTAATGATCACTTGATCAAGCAGTGTCCTAAGTTGAAGGCCAAAGAGGCTAAGAAGAAAGAGGTTGGTTCCATTGCAAATGCTGGTTCCACTACAAATGCAACCATTGTTCAGTCTTCTGTGAAAGGAGACTGTGATGCTGATGCTGATGTTGATGCAGAATGCACTTTTAGTGTAGAGTGCACTTACAATCCTGTTGTCCATGATGCATGCATGTCATTTTCTACAGATTCACATATGTGGTATTTCGATAGTGGTGCTACAAAGCACATTACCTCACATCATGAATTGTTCACCTCTCTCGAGTCTGTCTCTCATGAAAATTCAGTCACTTGTGCCAACAATGCCTCTTATCCGGTTCAGGGAGTTGGAAAGATTGTGCTTATTGTTGCAAATGGCAGTTCTTTCACACTTGTTGATGCACTTTATGTACCTGGGATCAAGAAGAATCTTTTGTCTGTATCTGCACTTACTAGACTTTGAGTTGTAGTCAAATTTGTGGATGACAGATGTACAATTCATGATCTCAGTTTTGATGAAATTGTTGCATCTGGATTTTTGTGCCGTGGGCTGTATAAGCTCACTTTGTATGACAAGTGTGGACAAAATTTTTCAAATGCAGTTGCAGATTCAAGGGCTATTTCAAATGCAAAACTTTGCATGCACGTTTTGGTTATGTGAATTTTGCTAGTTTGTTGCGTTTGTAGAAATATGATCGTTTGCAGAAATCTGATATGGTTGCTTCTTTGCAGCCTCTTGAAGCACTTGTCAAACATGTTTGTGAAGGGTGTATTTTGGGTAAGATGCAGCGTTCGAAGTTTCCAAAGGATGGTTTAGTTAGGGTCACATGCAGGTTGCAGCTTGTGCATAGTGATGTTTGTGGGTTGAAAATGAGCAGGCTGGAGGTATGCCAAAATGTCTGGTGCATACATTGCGTGACAGTAAATTTGATGCACCTTTGTCTAGTTGTACTCATTCAGGATCTCTCCATGCAT
This sequence comes from Adiantum capillus-veneris, assembly GCF_014529385.1. Taxonomy (NCBI): domain Eukaryota; kingdom Viridiplantae; phylum Streptophyta; class Polypodiopsida; order Polypodiales; family Pteridaceae; genus Adiantum; species Adiantum capillus-veneris. The sequence continues at coordinate 114,086,981 of NC_140931.1, forward strand.
CTTATGCATCAGATTGTTATGCTTTGGCTCTTTCTAGCTTGATGTTGAGGAACCTCTGTCTTTTGATGAAGCATAGAATTCAAAAAATTGGATGACTGCCATGCAATCAAAATATGATGCACTTATAGAAAATGACACATGGACTTAATGTGATTTGCCTCATGGCAAAAAGGCCATTGGTACAAAGAGGGTTTACAAGTTGAAACGCAAGCCAGATGGTGAGATCGATCGCCATAAGGCTCGACTTGTTGCAAAGGGTTATGCATAGCAAAAAGGCATAGATTATAAAGAGACTTTTGCTCCCACTTGTTGTATGACTATTGTACATTTTCTATGTGCATTGGCAGCTCATTTTGGTTGGGATGTACATCAATCACACATTGTTACTGCTTTATTGAATGGTGACATGTTTGAGGAAGTTTATGTAACACAGCCTCGCGGTTTTGTCAAGAAAGGACAAGAGGATAAAGTGTGCACATGTAAGAAGGCTTTGTATGGGTTGAAGCAATCTCCTCATGCTTGGTATGAGAAAGCTGACACTCATTTGGTCAAACAAGGCTTTCGTAACAGTCCAACAGAAAGCACATTGTATGTAAAGCGTGAGGGTGATGTACTTCTCATTGTGGTTCTTTATGTAGATGATTTGCTGATCACTGGACCAAATGAGAGACATATTGCTGAATTCAAGGCTGATTTGAATGCTACTTTCAAGATGAAAGATTTGGAATTGTTGCATCATTACTTGGGTATACATTTAAAGCAGTGTAATGGTGGTATTGCCTTGTGTCAAAAAAGTTACATAGAGACATTGCTATGTAAGTTTGGACTTGAGGATTGCAAACATATTGCCACTCCTATGGAAATAGGTTTGAAGTTGAGTCTACATGATGCTGGCAATCGTGTTGATGTCACTCTTTACCAATTGAAGTTGGATGCCTCATTTATGCATGCAACACAAGGCCAAATATTCAGTTTGCAATCTCACAGGTCAGTCGATTTATGCATATCCCGGGATCTAAGCATTGACAGGCTATCAATAGGATTTTTGCTACCCTAGTGGCACTTTACATCTTGGCTTGTTTTATCCCAAGGGGGGATCATTGCCACCAGACTTACATGCTTTTTCAAACTCAAATTGGGCTGGTTGTTTTGACACGCGAGTGTCTACAAGTGGTTTTTGTTTCATGCTTGGTAGTTCATGTATATCATGGTTCAGCAAGAAGCAACCTACTATGGCCACTTTGAGTTGTGAGGCTGAGTACAAGGCAATCTTCACAGCTATGGTTGAGTGTGTATGGCTCAGACGCCTTATGACTGATTTGGGTGTTGGACAGGACACTGCCAACACTATCTACATTGATAGTCAAAGCGCATTGGCAATTGCGAGGAACCCAGTTTTTCCTGCACGCACAAAGCACATTGAGGTGCATTACCACTATGTCAGGGAGAGGCTCTTAGCAGGAGAGATCAGCTTGGCCTATGTGCCAACACAGGAAAACCTTGCAGATCTTCTCACGAAGGCATTGTCTCGTGAGAAGCTTTAAGCTTTCTGCAAAGCTTTGGGCTTACTCCCCTTTGTGGACTGATCATGTCCTCAGGGCATGGCACTTCCCTTTACTCGTGTGCCAGCTCTCGTTCACCGCATCACTCCAGGGGGGTCTTGTTACCATATACATGTGGTAGTGATGTGTGTGAACACACTAGGACCGCCGCGGCATTTTTTTTTCTCTTTAGGAGGTTTTTTTCCCGTCCATTGTGAATATGCCCATCACTCTAGGGCTATCTATCTTTCCATTGCACACTAAGTGATACACTATCTATTGTGTGCCTTGAGCTTCGTTTGTCAACCCTAATTCCAACAACAAGGTTGTCAATAAGAGGATATAAGCACAGTTATCGTTTGCAGTGACCAATTGTGATGTATCCATGCCAATACACCTTGTGCAAGGCACGTATGGGATCTTCTCACATTGAGGAGACTGTCATTGAATCCAAGGGCTTATCACACTATTTTTCTTATATGCGCTTGTGATCATTGTATATGACTACAGTGGAAGCTTAGCTTGACAGGGATTAGGCCTAAGGTCTCTCCTCTTCATTGTATTCAGTCTAGGACAATGGTAAATAGATAATTGATGAATACTTTTTTGTCTCTCTGATTCAAAAGCATGAAAATCTAGTAAACTCACTTTGCATGCTGACAAGTCCATTGACATCTATATGACTCAAGAAGAGGAGAAAAGGCTACCCATGCCTATGACCACCACTAGCAAGACGAAAAAGAAATCTTCTAAGGATCCAACCAAGAATTCCCTTACTTTAATCAAACCCTCTGACTGATCCAATCAAATCCTAAGCTATTAAGTTGATACAAGTCTTGAACCTGACTTTATCTATATTTAGGAGATCAAAGCTATTGGGTGCAACCCCTTGTAATTTTTAGTTACAACATGCACATTTGTAAGGCCCCCATTATGAGGAGAAGCCATCGTGCATGAGAAAAATCACTTGCCAAAAAAACCCAAAAATTCATTTTATTTGCCAAAATATCTTGGTCGGATGACGGCAAAAAGTGACTGGAAACCAGCCGATCGGTGGCTGGTTGGCTAGTGTTCGATGACTGATTGGCCGGTGGTCAATAGTAAATGGTTGATTGGCCGATGTTCAATAGTCAATGGCCAATGGACAAGTCAATCATCAATGATCTAGAACATGGATTATATCCATGTACCTTTTTTATTTTTGGACAGAGATCATACCAGCCTGTAGCAGAACTACCTTGTTTAGGGTGTTGCACATCTTTCTCTTTTGTTCATAGAGAGACAAGATTATTTCAAGATCTAGTTGTGAATAAGATTCCAGTTGTGAATAAGACTCCAACTTCGAGAAGATTTTTGTTTAGTTGCAACAATGATTATGTATGTAGGAGTGGTGTTTTCACAGGTATGACAACCCAGCTAATACAAAGCCACTCCATAGGAATGGAGGATCATAGTTTGATCTCATTTTAGTTGTAATTTCAAGGAAAGAAGTCTACAAACTACCATGGGGTAGTGAACAAGTTCAACTTCCCAAGTTGATTCCAATCACTATGAGACACGGTAGACTATGTTGGTCACCATTGACTGCTCGTTTGAGTAGTTTTTATACAGAGTCTGACCAAGGGGTTTGACATTATGGATTTTAACCAAGGGGTTTGAATTTCAAAAGCAACACTCCAGGTTACCAGTGCATTACTATTTATTTTTCACTAATCTTTCAATTAATGTTACAAGGCCTTTTCAAGTGGGAGATTTGGTCATGTACATTTGAATATGGGTAAGTGAACACTATGTTCAACCTCAAGGTACGCATCTGATTTGGTTTATTTTATTTTCAAATATGCTTTGATTGATTTTTCCAAGTAGGATGTATAAGCTTCCATGCTTTCATCCATTTTTCTCTTCACAGACATGACAAGGTCATGTAGGAGCAAAGAATTTTGGGATGAAATATCCTAGATACATTTTGCATTGTAGAGTTAAAACCCTCCATGGTAGACTTTTGTTTGGCACATGTTGTCACAAGAGGAGCAACATGGTATAGGAACTCATTTTCATTTTAGCCAGTGTGAAGCAAGGATAATGAGGGTCCCTCTCTCTCATGTCTTTGAGTGTTTACAGCTACCTCCACACACAAGTACACCTCGTACTTGATGGATGTCATTTTTTTCCAAACATCTTTATATGAGACATAATCCACATGTGAAGAATATGAGTCTCTGGAATTGACATTGGTGCTCGTTATTTCAATTATGTGTCTCAAAAGAGTCCCTTGGTGTTGGTCGCATCCGTTTCTTAGAGCACATCGTATCATGAACAATTTCAGTGGCTAAAAATTGTTGGACACCTAGTAAGACTTGTTAAGGTTCCAAGTATAGTTTAAAAAATTTAATGGATGGTTGTTTACATATGCAACAAAGTTATGTTCTATTAATAAAGTAATTCATTTGGTAGGTCTAAATTTGATGGATTTTCACATTCCATTATGGCCCAAATATGTGCATGGTTTTCACGTGGAAAGTAATTAGTTTTTTTCTCGTGAGCCGTGAGCATAACATTACCCATAAGTATTGGCAAGTACGGCTATGGATATGCAATTTCGGATCTGTTATTGCAAAATGCATGCACACTAGGTGTTATGGGAGCTAGTGTTTAGCAAAGACCGATTTGGAGCGGCATGCACATTCATGACATTGAAAGCTTCTAAAGCATTTTGCACTATATGTGCAATATCTTTATGAGATTAATTGCAGATCTACCAATCACCAATAGAGATCATGGCTCGGTTTGGGTGCTTGTAGATGAGTTCACTAAACTTAACCAAGGTGGTTATTTGTAACATTGTTGATAACCAATCAATTTTGAGAAATTGTGATCTCGAGAACAGTCTATAAACGGTGGGGCAAGACACGTTAGTGTTGTCACTTATCCAAAGAGGATAGGCAGATTACAAGTGTTAGTTAATCTTGTCCTAAAGGATATGCAAAGTGTATACATTAGCACCAAGCAATCCAATTGGAAAGGATATCTCTCTATTTGGAGTTTTCTTACCATAAGGCAAAGCATTCTTGCGACTAAACTTGGTCTCCTCATGTTTAAGTCGGCTTCTCGACCTTGAACACCAGCTATGGTAGGGTTGTCTCCTGATGAAGAATGATAACAAGTCAAGGACTTATCCTTTACTGATGAATTATGTCAACCAGTTACTTTCATGGAAAGTGAGAAGAGGTATTCTTTTTGTTATCTCCTAGTTGTGATCTCATTTAGCATACTCAAGTGAGTTCTAAATGGAGTCTCTATGCTATGTTGGATATGGGCAGGTTACACAAGACAGTTGCAAAGGGACAACAATGTAGAAAATTAAGATGTTCTTCTTGATTTTATTGAACCTCCTATTGAACCGTGTTCCAGGCAAATGGACAGCTGGATCCATGAAGAATGCCACTGCAGAAAAAATTGGTGTTCTTATCAAGATATCACCACCTTTGTTTTCAAGGACAAAAATGCTTCTCCAAGTGGGGAGTAATGTTAGGCCTAGGGTAAGACCGGATAGGCCAAGGCCAGGACAAACATGTGATAAAAAGGGTCTTACTATTAGCAGGGCCTATATAGAACATGATTGGGTGGTGGGTTGTGTGGTCAAGTCCCCTATGGTTTTAGAGAAGAAGGAAGGGATAGTGAAGGTTGCATGAGAGGAGGGTACCATGAAAATCCTTCATGGGAACAGTGGAAGGTGCAAAATGGAAGGGAGGAAATCTATGTCTGTAAGCGATTGAAGGTTGCAACGATTTGGTGTGTCCAAAGGGACGTAGCAGAGAACGAGGAGGAGGTGGGTGAGGAGAATGGTAGGTTTACAGGCTTTATCATATGCTTTGGTATGTATCATCCCTTGTCTATTGGATGCTCAAGTGGTCGGAATCATGTGGTAGCATGTGTAAAATACAACTGAACTGTGTAGGTACCCACGAGGGTCATTTCTAGTGGGCGTGGACTCATTTAGACTAAATAAAAGAGTGCATAAAAGGGCCTAAAAGGTAACTACAAGTTTTCCAGTGGATTTGGGTTGATTTGGAGCCTCTTATGATATCATGTATCATGCGAGATGAGATGCCTACTCTAGTTCTATATAATGAGCCTCTTTGTACTCACTTTCATTCTATCTAGTTATCATTTTGTGTCAAGATAGACCAAATCTATATGTCAAACATGCCATCAAGTCTAGTTCATTGGTCTAGATGGGTTTGCTACACATACCAAATTCGTACACCAAATGCGTCGTCGAGTATAGTTCTGTGGTCTAATTGGGTCTGCTAGAGACCCTTCCCGTAAGCAAGGCACCTTCAAAGTCTCAAGCCTGTAAGCCCCTTTTCCTAGGTCTCACTCCTATGGCCTACTTCCTTCACTGAAACTTGCAATTAACCAGACCACTCCTTTTCTGTACCACCTATGCATGCTTTCACCTAGCGTGCTCCTTTTTTGTACCACCTATGCATGCTTTCACCCAACAGAAGAACATGCATGTATTTTAGAGTATGATTATCTATTTTTTGAAGGATATTTACAAACTTCGTTTCCAAAGCATCTCTAAAATATCAATGTGGAGGATAGTAATCAAGGAATGGAGCTTTACGTAATATGGAGTTGATGATCTAAAACATGGGGTTCTCCTAGCTCATACAAATATATATTTTATTGAGCCTCACGTATTAGAAGTTCAATTTGCGACATTCTATTGGTAATGATTTCTTGCCCACTCTTCATAAAACGATTTTAAAGAGCAATAAGTACCATTTTAAGGATGAGGGATGCTAGCTAATAAAATAAAGGCATTATGAAGATGCATGGTTTTCCCTATGGATGCAACCATCAAAGATATAACAAATATTCTTGTCACATGGATGAACAATTTGGAGATGTTGAGCTTAGCATCAAATTGTTTAGGTTAGAAGATGGCAAGGGTCACATGTGAAGAAATGATAAATTCATTCTACTTATGGTTTTAATTATGTATATATTGTGGGCTTGACTTTATTCGTGGATAACAACATTTCAAGGATGAGGATGCTAACTAATAAAATAAAGGCAATATGGAGATGTATGGTTTTCCCTATGGATGTAACCTTCAAAGATATAAAAAATATTATTGTCACATGGATGAACAATTTGGAAATGTTGAACTTGGCATCAATTGGTTTATGGGAGAAGATGGCAAGGGTCACATGTGAAGAAGTAATAAATTCATTCTACTTATGGTTTTAGTTATGTATATATTGTGGGCTTGGCTTTATTTATAGTTTTCCTAAATGTAGTGAGCCAATTGCATATGCAAAGATAAAACAAGATGCGACAATTGTTATTGTTGATGTTTGAAAGAATTTGAAAAAGACTACACCGACAATAAAGGAAATTGGAATACTATAACTCTAAGTGATGAAGACACTCACGATAATGCAAAATGGAAAGAATCATAACACCAACAATAAAGCAAATTGGAATACTATAACTCTAAGTGATGAAGACACTCACAATAATGTTATCTTGATATCCAAAAGTAGTAGTGATGAAACGTCACAAATTGGAGATGATTACATTTCAATATTTTCTAAGAGAATTGTGCATTTTAAATTAATATCATTTCAAAAAATTGTGTGATTTCTTTATACTTTTTTTAAAATGAATATAAACTGTCTTTTATAACTCATTGAATTGTTTGTGTTTAGATCCCAAGGCAAAAATGGGCATCAAGAGAACTTTGAACCTCAAGTATAATTAGTTCCATTGGATGATACAACAGCAGAAAAACTTCGAGAATGTTTAGTGGAGATTTGAAAACAACCATTGTGGATCAAATGTTGAAGATTCTACATCATTGAGAGAGTTTCTCACTAAATCATTTCAATTATTGAAATATTCAATTGATAATTTTCATATTGATAAATCATATGTCCACTCTTGTGGATTAGAAGAACAAGTAAATAAGTTATCTGTAGAAATTTATTTTTTGATATAGCTAAATAGGTTAAATGCTATTTTGGTAAAAACCAATAATGTATTAAAGAAGTTTGAAAATATCCAAAAGTAAATCTATTAACGAGGTGTATATTTTGTGTGTGTGTGTGTGTGTGTGTGTGTGTGTTAATAGTCAAGGGTGCATAATAGTTGGATCCTGCATAACATGTGTTTTAACACTGAGATGTCGTAATTAGAAGAGACTTGTTAGAAGTACTTAAGACTTTGAAAAAATCTTTGAGTTTTTTGGTCTTTTAATTTTTTGTGAAGCCATCTAGGAATACCTTTTAGCTACATTCGCGGTGTAGATTTCGAGTCACTTGATTCCTCAAAGTAAGATGAATGGGCTTTGAGCCACAATCCCTTATCCATCTGGTGATCTCTTATCGCATTTGTCATTCTAAAAGAGCACCCATCGATCAACCTTCTAGCCTGGTGGCCCTGTAGATTCTTAACTCGAGAGACTTTTCATTACTGGAAGGAAGTGGAATGGTCAAGATATCAAATTCAAAAAGTGGAAAGGAAGACACGTTCTATAGATGATGAAAAGTCGGGAAGCATACGAAGCAAGCCCTATATGGTCTTTCCTACATATAGAGAGTGATGGAATAGAGGGAAAACTTTCCAATTTTGAAGGTCCCTCTAAGCTCTAAAAGGGCCTTGTATGGGTCGAGGGCAGTCTTCGGGGAAAATCATTTTTGCAACCATACGCAATTTCTTCTTATGGATTCTACAAGAGGAAATTTTTGAAAACTTAGAGCCAATTTTTGTACTTTTTTTTTCTTAAAAATCAAGGCAAGATTTCTCCTTTTTCTCTTCCTATCAACGAGCATTGTCTGGATTCGAAAGCGGCACTCGGTGTCAAGAAAAAATTCAACTTTCTTGTTGTAGTCTCTGGTTTTTAAAAATGCACCTTCAATTGGTCCGAGTAGTGCTCACATATCCTCACTTACAGTTTCCAATGAAAAATCCCAATCAAAAATGAGAAATCCCAATTGTAGCATTTTTTGAACTTAATAAAAAGATGGGCATTTCTATAATCCTAGAATGTATCTTCAATTTTGGCAAAATCCCGAGTGTCTCATTGATTTGTGTTGACCTTAATGGATGAGGGCCAACAAAAGGGGTCTTTTTGGAGAAGTGATCGAGAAGAGGGCATACATTGGGGAAGAAAGGACTTGGGCTTTTTGCTTTACTTGTTAGCTAATGGAAGTGACTAAATGTAAGACACATGTTCAATAAAATTTTATATTCGCCCTGTCAAAGTGCTATTGAGATAGCACACTGTAGGGCTTATATTGCTTTCCCTTTCTAGGTGTTAATGCGCACAAAATGCTGGGGCATTTTGTGAAAGAAGGGAGAAGTGGAAGCAATGATATCTAGTCCACATTGCACAACAACAACAACAACACAAATCCAAATCAAACACTTAGAACAACAAAAAGGGAAAAATATCGCTTTTACATGACGAATTTTTGCCCACAAAAATGAAAGCCACACAAATTAAAGGCCTTTTCGAGTAGTAGGAGGTACCAAATGGTTGAAATTCACAAAAAAATTTGAGAATCTAGTGAGATCTGGGGAAGCAGTGGAATAGCAGGTGTCTGGCGGTGCACCAAGCGCATATGCTAATCTCTTTCCGATGATTATCACACGATATAAATTTTATCATTTGACCATCCACATCATGCACAAAAATGCCAATGTTTCTTGATAGAATAAACATTTGAGATGGAGAGAGATGGCCTTCATGCTTTTCACTCCACAGTGTGGGCTAGAGTAGCCGGTCTAAAGACTCTCAAATAATAGTATGGGCCGATTTAAGAAAATTCAAATCTTCACAATTCCATCTCTTATGATATTCCATGAATTTGAATCAAATATATGCAGAAAGATAGTTGATGTGAAAATATTTACATAAAAAAAAGGTGTCGATCTCATCGGGTATTTAAATAATTAAAGCGATACAATGGATTTATTCAGATTTTATCCCAGATATGGGACTCATCCTTTTAATCCTCTACCCTAGTCACACATACTAATTAGAATTGAAGCCACACAAAATCTAACATTGTAGGCATCCCTACGTTGAGTTCGTGTGAGAGCGCTAGCTAGGTCCTTTCTCTCTTGCCTTCAGTCTCTACCCTATTCAGAAGGGAGCAGTGTTAGAAAAAAACCGGGGTCCAGTGTTTTTTAACCGGCTGAAATCCTAAAATCCCGGTTAGATTTTGAGCTTGCCTTTAAGAAAACCGGGCAATTTTCATAAGTTTTAGTGTAATTACCGGCAAAAGCTTCAAATTTCGACCTAAGAACCAGGAGTATTTTAAGTTTGCCCTTATTTTCTTCGGTTAGGAGAAATGTTTTTTTCTAGCCCTGGAAGGGAGACAACGAAAAAGCTTTTTAGAGATCCACGAGTCACGACCACTCTCCTAGCCAATGAGAGATACCTTTGGTCAGTATAGCAAGTACCTTTGGTCAACCTATACAAAGCACAAGTTCAGGTAAATGGGAGTGAATGATTTTGAAGATGGGGATTGCCAAATTTGAGGTGGATCAAGAAAAGCTATTCACACATTCCCAAAGTTGTTCCATCCATGTACACAAATATCCTTCCAAAGTGTTGGAATGGAAATTTCTATGTAGCGTGGCCAACATTGGGTGGACTCGCGTGGATTACAGGTGGCGCATGCAGATTGCTTGAGCAAAGTACCAGCACCCAAAAACAAGGACAACGAAGCTCCCCTGCTCATCCTTGGGCGAGGATGGATCTAGATAATACATTTTTTCTAACCGAAGAAAATAAGGGCAAACTTGTAATTCTACCGGTTTTTAGGTCAAAATTTAAAGCTTTTGCCGGTATTTACACTAAAACTTGTGTAATTTTGCCGGTTTTCTTAAAGGCAAGCTCAAAATCTAACCGAGATTTTATGATTTTAGCCGGTTAAAATACATTGTACCCCGGTTTTTTTCTGACATTGGATCATGGATCTCTTGTCGCCACCACTGTCTGACGCAACCAATAGGCTGAGAAAGCCTTGCTGAAAAGCTGTATGTTTATTTAATTGTTATTTCAACTAGGCAGGCTGGTGTGTAAAGCATGCCTACCCACCCCCAAACTCGTGCGAGCACCTGCCCATGAGTGTGTAAACGCCCTTATCTTGTATGTGCCTCTTCTCCAACCCTCACACGACCGGGCCTTGAAGAGAGATTAGATGACCAAAAGAATGAAAGCCACATAAGGAAGACGCTTTGGAAGAAATGCCCCTAAAATCTTTGTATTCAAATTTTTGAGCATGAAGCAGCACAAATACTTCTTGGAAAAGCTCATCTTAGTAGCCAAGAAAAGTGTTAGAGCCACTTCTTAACTTATTTGTATATAATGAAGAAAGGCATTGAGCTTGTCTGGCAAAATCGCCTTTTAAAAAATACAATGAAGCTTCCATAAATTGTTCAGAATTGCAACATATGTTTGTGGAAAAATGATTATAGATAAACTTCTTATTCCCATGTAGTTCAGAGAGGACAAACCCACTAAGATGGCTGGCATAGTGTTCGGGAAAAATGTGTCTCAGCTTAATATCGTGCCGTTTTCAATTTCAAAAATGCCAGTTGAGGGCAAGGGGAAAAGGAGAAATTCCGCCCCAAAAATAGAGAAAAATAGTGTAAAAACCCAAAAAAAAAGCCTAATTTTCTAAAATTTCCTCTTGACAAAATCAAGAAAATGAATTTTGTATGTTTGGAAAAATGATTGTTCCCGAACACTGTTGGCATTCCACCAAAAGCTTTCATGAAGCCTATAAGTACAGGGTTGCTAGAGTCGGATTTTTTTACTTTTATTTTTTAAATGAGATATTGATCAATTGCCTATTTTTTTGTACTTGGTAAGATCTTTGCATGTGATGACCTAATTCCCATGATTGCTTTTTTCATTTTCACAAATATGAAATATTGATCAAATTGCCTGATTTTTATGTACTTGGTAAGATCTTTGCATGTGATGTACCTAATTCCCTTTTTTATTCTCTCTATCTAAATAAACTATTATCTAATTACACTATAAAAAGTTCTCAGTCCTCCCTTTTTTTTTTTTAGCCGTTTGATTAGTTTTTTTTGTATTGCGTCCATTCATCCATATCCGCATGTCTTAGGGGTTGAACCATAGTGGGTGCGCTTAGAGCCCCTCACCTTTACCACTAGGCCAACAGCCCTTGACAACTTCTCAGTCCGCTTAAATCTAACCCCCTAACACGTTCTCTCATCAAAACCTCATAAATGTCATGTTGACCACCTCCATACTTCTGTTTCTCTCCTTATGGTCGAGCATTACCTTTGTACGTCATCATCATACCCACATCTCCCCTCATGTAGTTGCTCAACACAATGGCACTAGTGCACTACCATAGTGGCGGATGAACAACTGCGATGTACTCTATGGAATTCCTAAAATCACCCATAGACTTTGACTTAATAGGTTCTGAGCAGTAAACAATACATCCTATAGTACCAAAACCACGTTAAAATAAAGCGCAAAACACACTTAAAATGAAAATCTTAGCTTCTTGAACTACTTTAGTCAACATATATTAAGAAACCTATTCTAGGGCATTGAATATTAAGATGAGCAAGGGACAAAAGTCAAAAGGGAAAATTTAGCCTTTCGTATAGGAATAACACCCATTGACATCGCATGGAGTATTGATTATCTCTATACTACCTAATGGACCTTGAAGGACTCCCTATCGTGTGGCATAAGGAGAGGGATTAGAGGGGGGAGTGAAGTCCATGGCAAAAATGGAAAAGACGGAGGCCTAGCGTGGGAAGTGGAGCAAGAAAAGGGGCTCTCTCTCATGTGCGCACTTGCACTTACACTCCAAAAGGGGAGTTCCCTCCCTCCCCCCATCCATAGGACGGGCCACACACTCCTTATTCTCATTATATGTGTATGCTCGTCCCCTTCTCCATTCTCTCCTTCTCTCTCTTGCACTCCATACCCATTTCCCACAAGTGGTATCAAAGCCCAGGAGGCAGCCTCAGCATCTCCGGCTACCCGCGTGTGCAGCGACCCCGATTACACACTCTTTTGTGTGTGTAATCGGGCCCGCTCCCATGATTTCCCTTTGACATTCTCAAATGTCCTCCGACCCACTGCTCACACATGTTCGTGAAGGAACTGGAGAGATTATGAGAGTGAGAGAGCCATGACAGAGAGAGCAAAGACATGAAAATCGAGTGAGTGAGAGATAGACAACCGATTTATGTGTGTGTGTGTGTGTGTGTGTGTGTGTGTGTGTGAGAGAGAGAGAGAGAGCGAGTGTGTGAGAGAGAGAGAGCGCACGATACTCAACATCGACGATGCCATTCTAGGGATTCGTCGTCGAGATCAGGAGACTTTTGTCCGACGACGACAGACGGCCTTGATATTGGCGATTAGCCGCTCCAACACCGTTTTTGCACCTCGACACCTACTCTCGACGATTCGTTGACATCGACATCGGCGACACTCTTTACGTGGGCGAATTTCCGACATCCGACCCCGATGCCAGCGTTCCCGCGGACGACCGTCTTCCCGCGGAACAGCGGTTGTGCTTGCCACGCGCATGGGTGAGGTGCCTCTATCATAGACGACTGACACCCAGCATCGGCACCAAGCACACCGATTGGACATTACGGCACGATTTTTGGCTATGACTCTCTTGGTGGCTACTCGCCTAGCGTATTTTCGTCTGGTGATCAAAATTGGCACATATCGACACTTACACACAGTTTCTACAGGTTTCCAAACACTTACAGACATAGCGCTTTTCATGCGATTTTGGCAATCATTTCGACATCAGTTTCTTTGCGAACAAATGTTTTGACAGATGCATGTTTGCTTTAGCACACAATAGTGCTAATGAGTTCTTGAGAGCAGATATCTCCGCAGGGATCACTTTTACTACATGCAGCAGTTCTTGGGGCTTGTTTGAGCACAGTCACTCATGTACGTTGAGTTGCGGCCACTACCTATTGTATTTTGTGTGGAGCCATTTTTTGGCTATTTTGGCATTTTTCCCGGTCGTTTCTGAGACTCAAACCGGAAAAGCCCTTTTTGAGATTGTGGCTAGTCGTTTTGTGTCTGCTTTAGCCTTTGGAAGTTGGTTGCATGAGGTTTTCTTTGAGCTTGGGTATTCTCAAATGTTGAGATACCTTCAGTGATACAGGTAGCTGGAGTTCCTCACTTATGGTACCCTCGCCATAGGATATGTATCTGGGCAATCTTTTATGCTTTTGACGTTGAGTTGGCGGTCACGCAGTAGTGGGTTTGAGCAGTTTATGCCCAATGGTTCTTTTGCGCAGTTTGTGCGTTACTTTTGGTTTGTCGAGTTTGAGAGTTTTCTCCCCGCACAGAGAAGACTGCCGATTTTTCACGCAAGTCCATTTTATGCATTCTTGGCACTTCTAGCTACTCTTACACAGTGACTTTACTACTTTTGGTTTGAGTTTTTGCTCACGTTCTAGGGAAAACTCAGCCAAAGTTATATTCTCTTGAGTCATGGCTGTCGGTAGTGCTTCCAAAAGAGAAAAGTATTACATCAAAAAGTTTGATGGTTCAAACTTTACTATTTGACAGCAGCGTATGCAAGATGTTTTGATCAACAAAGTCTTGATAGCACCCTTGCTTGAAAGAAGAGAGAATGCGTACAAGATGACTTGAATGAGCGTGTTATGGCGATCATTCGCCTTCACCTTGGTGAATCCATTTACTTTACCATAATGGATAAGACCAATGCCAAAGTTGTATGGAATACTCTATGTTAGGCTTGGGATGGCAACAATGCCTCGAACAAAGTTTTCTTAATGAAGAAATTGATGCGCATGAACATGAAAGAAGACAGTAATGTTAGTTCTCACTTGAACGAGTTCAACAACGTGTATTCGCAGCTTACTTCAAAAGGTCTCAATTTCGATGATGAAATGAAGGCCATTTTCTTGCTATGTTTGCTATCATTGTCATGGGATACCTTTAACATAGCCATAAGTAATTTTGCACCCAATGGCAAGCTATTTTTCAGCGATGTTGTTGGTGCGTTACTCACTGAGGAGATTCGAAGTCAATCTCTTGATGCGAGTGGGCATGGTGATACATATGTGGCTAGTGAAAATCGTGACAAGCAAATGCAGCATGGTTGTAACCGTGGTCATTCACAGGATCGCAGGCAAGGTCATAGCAAGAGTCACGACAAAGACATGCGAAATCTTGAGTATTACTACTACCATAAAAAGAGACACTTGAAGAAAGATTACCGCACAATGCAGTGTGATAAGGGCAAAGAGAAAGCAAAGTCTGACAAACCTAAAAGCAGGGTGAAAATTGAAGAGCTTAATGTGGTTGAGTCTCTAGTCATTGAGACAGTCTTTGACGTGCCAAATGATGTGTTGATTTTTATATCCAATTTGAGTCATGATACACTGTAAGCTCTTGACAAATGTTTATGCGCAGAATTGGATTGTGGACTCATATGCTAGCTTTCGCATGACTCCTCACAAGGAGTGGTTTTCTACATACACTGCCACACATGACACGATGAAGCTAGGCAATTCTTATGAGCTTGATATAAATGGTGTGGACAGCATCAAGTTTTCTATGCATAACGGCACTGAGTTTATGCTGCATAATGTCAAACATGTACCCAAATTGACAAACAGTTTGATGTCAGTTGGACAGCTGGATGATTTAGGTTATGCTACCATATTTGCTCATGATTCTTGGATTATCAAGAAGGGAAATCCGGTCATGCTTAAAGGCCAAAAATCTGGCTCATTGTACTCACTTTATGTCTCTATCGTGAAAGAGAATTCTATTTGTGTAGTTGAGCTTCCGTCTACAAAGTTGTGGCATAGTCAGCTAGGACATATGACTCAAAAGGGAATGAAAGTCTTGCAGAGTTCTAATTATATCCATGTGTTAGATTATTCTAAGTTCTCTTTATGTGAGCATTGTATCTATGGCAAACAGACTAGGTTTACATCAGCACCCTTGGACAAGGAGTTAGGGAGTACTCTAGATCTCGTTTCATAGAGACTTGTGTGTACCTATACTAGCCAAGTCTTTAGGGGGAGCATTATACTTCCTAACATTCATAGATGACTCTACTAGAAAGGTGTGGGTTTATCTCGAAGCAGAAGAGCGACGTCTTTAGTGTCTTTCAGAAGTTCTTAGCATTGGTAGAGAACCAATCGGGGAAAAAGCTTAAAGCTTTGCACAGCGACAATGGAGGCGAATACGTCACCTCCGAGTTCAAGGGCTTTTGCAGTAAATGAGGCATTAGAAGACAATTTACCATGCCTTACACACCTGCCCAAAAGGGTGTGGCTAAGAGGATGAATAGAACCATTCAGGAACGGGTCACTTCTATGTTGTCTATGGTCAACTTACCTCAAGAATTTTGGGGAGAAGTTGTTACGATGGCTGCTTATTGATCAATCGGTCACCTAGTACACCACTAAAGTACAAGGTTGTGCAGGAGATGAATAGGATCACTGCTTGTGCACAAAGAGGTTGAACTATGGTTCCCTCATCATTCTGATTTTGTACGTGGATGATATGCTCATAGTCAGGAAGTCAAAAGATGAGATTGCACTTCTCAAGGATGCCTTAAGCAAGCAATTTTCTATGAAAGATTTGGGTGATGCACATTTCTTGGTATGCGTATCAAGAGAGATTGCAAATGTGGTATACTTGAACTTTCACAGGAAGAGTATACTCACAAGGTCTTGCAACGTTTTAATATGCAAAGAGGAAAAGCATTAAGTACCCCAATGGCTGCATACAAAAAACTTAGCAAGCATGATTGTCCCAAATCGGATGCTGAAAAGGTAGAGATGGCAAAGGTTCCGTATTCTTCGGCAGTTGCCAGTCTTATGCTCGCCATGGTTAGCACACGGCCAGACATTGCATATGCAGTGGGAGTAGTTAGCATGTTTATAGAAAATCCAAGCAAAAAGCACTGGGAAGTAATGAAGCACGTCTTGAGATACATCAAGGGCTCAGCTAGCAAGTGCTTACGCTTTGGGAACAGTGATGCATCCATAGTTGGATACACTAATTCGGATTATTCCGGTTGTGTGTACATTAGACGATCCACATCTGGCTACGTTTTCTTTTTTTCTAGAGCGGCAGTTTCTTGGCGATCATGTATCCAAAAATTGAACTTCATCTTGCACCACTGAGGCAGAGTATGTTGCAGTTTCTAGTTCTAGGAAGGAAGTTGTGTAGTTATCTTGTATAGTAGGGAACCTTGGTATACACCAGGCTCCAATGCTACATTGTGACAATCAGAGTGCGATTGGGTTAGCAAAGAACCCCGTGTTTCACTCCAAGTCGAAACACATAGAGGTCAGGTATCATGTGGTACGGGATATTCTGGCTAGCAAACGCATCAAGTTAATCAAAGTTCACACGGATGAAAATCCAACGGATGCTCTAACGAAGAGCTTAGTCTTAGAGCAGTTCGCACATTACATAGAGATGATGGACGCAGGGTGTAGCTACACTCACGCTTCACATTCTATACAATTGTACATAATAGCCTCTGCATTCTTTAGTCACTTGGGCCACGTTGGTCTTCAAGTGGAAGATTGTTAGGTTTCAGGCCCCGTGGCCGGAGCGCCCGTCCACTTTACTTCACATTCTTGGTTATAATGAGAATAAGGAGAAGAGAGTATATACTCTCTAATGCTCCATCCGCCTAGTGTGTATTCTCATCCCCTTCCCCATTCTCTCCTTCCCTCTCCTGCACTCCATAGCCATTTCTCACAAGCATGTGGATACATAAAAGATCAACTAAACACGAGTAACGTACCAATCACTATTGTGACCTTTGTAACTCTTGTGCAACGTGTTGCATAGCTTAAAACAATACCAAATTCATATTGTCTTTACCACTATAAATCATATCAAGCATACATATACGAAAGTAGTATTTTCACATTTAGGTGGCACCCACTACATCGACACTAAGAGAGGTCACAAAATAAAGATTTGATGAATCTCAACCATGACATGCATTGCATGCAAAGGTGTTCACTCAAAAAATGAGCATCAAATTGTGAAAATAGAGCAATATGAGTTCAATTTAAAGGGTTTTATCCAATGTTCAGTTTCTTAATTCTCCAAACGATCAAAAGTGTAGAGGAACTCTAAAGGGTTTATGAAAATGTCACTAGGGCAAACAAAATGGTGAAGCTCATTGCTAGTAATGCTTCTTATGCACCTCAATCTTGTCACAAATCCTTATCATAAAGTGTTCATTTCACTAATGTCAAGACCTTTGTAACCCCCAATGCTATGGATATACGCCAACGATGATGCTAGGCTAAGGGTGAGCTTCTCTAGTTCGTCATCAATAGCAAACACCGACGCTTACCCCGATACAGATTCCTCATGTGGACTCTCTATTGCAATGCTCATATGATTTCATAATTCTTAAGCATTGAGAGTCGTTTATCAACTCCATACATCCCACATGATTTGTTTTCTTTGGTCCCATTAGGAGAAATATGAACCTTGCATGGGCCTTGTAAGGAATCCTAATTTTTAGGGATTAAGGCTAATGTTGTGTGGGGTTTAGGGGACAAGGGCATTGAAGAAGGTAGTTTTGAGTAGGTTTTTCTAGCCTTTTTTTTAGACAAATGTAGGATGTGGACCTAAAAGGTTGCTTTCTCTCTCTACCTTTTTTTAAAGTGAAGGAAGCATAGGGGTGTGTCCACATCAGCAATTCCGTGGGTCAAAAAGAGTCAAAATTTGACTTTTTTAAAAAAAATTCATTTTTATTTGTTTTTTACTTTAAACTCCCTCCCAACATATATACATATCCAAAAATCATTTTTTGACCCATTTTTTAACCCACAAGCTTAGAAAGTCCATTTTTTCAAAAATCTTTTCCCCCAAAAAGTAATAAACATTTTGTTCTCTCATCCTCCTCCCTCCTCCCTCCTCTCTCCCTCTCCCTCTCCTCTCCCTCTCTGCCCCTACCTTCCTCCTCCTCCCCAATCTCTCCCTCCCCTCCCTCCCTCCTTCTCTCCTCCCATCCTGCTCAGCCTCTCTACCCTTCCCCCTCTATCTTTTCATCATTTGCTTCCTCACGCAACAGCTTCCATGGTGCTCACGGACATCACAAATGGTTTGCTTCCACCACCACGTACTCCGCACACCAACAGCATACATATTCGCTTACCCACGGCATTTGCACCGAAGACCACTAGTGAAGGTGATCAAAGGTCATCATAGGAACGTCGCACCGTTTGTGAGACCAATGTTGACATTTGGATGGATGGCCATTTGTACCCTTACGATCCTATAAGCCGCTTCCATCCGCCGTTTAATAGCCTTTCCACATTTCTTCAATTTCTTGGGAGGGGAGAAGCAGGCTTGTCAGGCTATTGCAAGCGGCTGTGTATGGGTGCAGGTGCTTCTTTGCATACGTGGATGCACGAATGTCAAGCTCTTCACCTCAAGACGACGGCATTACAAGAGAGTGTTGCCTCTTCGGAGAGGGTAGTTAAAAGTCTTGAACAACAAATGCAAGAAAAGGAGTCCCACATCCAGAAGCTTACCAACACCATCACATACTTGAAAGAAACACCCCTTGGTGCAAACACCCGTATTCATCCATTGAAACTCTTGCACATTCCGGAGGAGCACGCAAACGACGAGTTACAGCCACAAGGTGATTTGGTCTTTACTTGCATGCTGCATTCTTACTTCACACTATTTTCTAACATTTATGTTTATTTGCTGCTAGAAACTTCATCCAGGAGGCATGCGGTGGAACAAGCCAAGATAATCGAGTCAACCTTCTCACTAGTTGTCTCAATACCGAGGACGTTATTTCTATCTTACAATTACCTGGAGATAAGCACATTAAGGATGCAGTCACCAAGGACCTTATGCGTAAATTAAGAAATGTGGTTAATGATGATGACGTTCAACAAGCTTGTGATGAGGCTGGAATCATCACCAAAGCCTATCAGGCTATTTTTCAACTCCTAAAGGATGCCCTCAAAGAACATGGCATTGTGGAAAACCTATTTCCCGTTCCTCACAAGGTCAAGCTCGTAAAGAAGGCCACAAACGAAGATGTGTTCTCCCACATTGGGACATACCTACACATTGAGGACACAATGCCAACTTCCCTTTATGCTTCGTGCGCAACAAAGACAAGGGGAAAAGGTAAGAAACAATCTATAAGACCTTCGAATAAGGGCTTTCCCTACACAATGTGGAACAATATTTTCGTGGATCTTAGAAGGCTTCAAGAAGCCATGCTTAGATTTTACGAGTTACCTGAAGAAGGTGACACACTTTACTTTTTTCTTTGGTATTATTCTTTTCATAGAAGCTGAAGTTTAAGGTCTTAGCACTATTTATTTTGTAGTGCTTGGCACAAAAGTCGCTTTTGTGCTGAAACTCGATGAGTGTCAAATAGTGAAAGGCCGAAGGTTAGAGAGGCTAAGTGTCACTCTAATGAACGAGGCCCTTCTGCAATCCAAGCGAAGGGATTCAGTCGAGCCATATCCCACCCTATCTTTTAGCGTGCAATCAGAGAAAGACATTTGGTGGTTGGGTGCTATTGAGGTACCCAAAGAGACCAATGGAGTACTTTCGTGGATTTTTGAGAGAACTCCATGGATCACAGAAGTAATACACTCCCAAATTGCAGGTCAGAAGTTGGAGATTGAGGGCTTTGGTAGTTATGATGTGGAGTGGCACTTAGGTAGGGATTTGAAGACCATAAAGTGTTTGCTTGGCTGCAAACAAGGGGCTTCTTCTCTCATGCCTTGTCCATTTTGCACTCGAGGGTACAAATCTAATGGACAAAAATCACATAAGAGCACTGCAAAGGCCAGTTACATGCTTCCATGGCAAGGGCATGGAGAACAAGGGTTAGATTGTCATGATGTCGGAGATGAAGGTAGAGAATGGGAAGCGTCTATTCTGAGATGTCCCATGCTCAATGCCCCAGACCGTGATCAAAAGGACCACACTTGGAATCCAATCTTTCGATTTCCTCTATCGAATGTACATTTTTGTACATTACACGCATTCATGCGTATTTTTGATAGGCTATTGAAGCTCCACATTGACTATGCTTTCACAATGAAACCGTTGGAAAAGTCCCAGGAAGCGATCGAAAGAGTGGAGGTACTCTTGAATTCCATTGGCTGTCATGGTGGAAATGTGTCTATAGTTGCTGCAAAGAACACAGGGGAGGCCCAAGAAATTGCTCAACAAGTGTCAATGAGTGGACAAAAAGCTAGACACTTTTTGAAGAAAGTTTCCCAAGGAAAGCCAAGTCGATATGATGCTCAAAGCAGCTCCAACCAGCAGGCAGGTAACCTTTGGGAGCTTTGGAAGGAGTTATGCAAAGCTACTACTGACAATGATTCAAATGGCGAGCTTGCAAACAAGCGCAAGCAAGTTTGGGCCCATTTTGATAAAATGGTCAAGCTTATGAGCCTTAACAGCACAACAGAAGAACAACGGCAATCATTTCAAAAAGCTTTGGCGGATTTTACCAAAGTCTTCACCCTTTCTTGGGGTGAAAATAGCATCACACATTACATGGTAAGTCATTCATGGTGTATTCATTACAAGGGATTGTTTTTATTTACTAATGTGGATCGTTTGCTCATGTGAACAGCATATCTTGTTTGCGCATGGTGCATTTTTTATGCACAAGTATGGATCGCTTGAAATTTTTAGCACTCAAGGCATGGAGAAGTCCCATTATCGAGCAAGGGGAGTGTACTTCAAAAATACTCGACATGGTGGTGGAATGGTGCAATCCAATTATTTGGAGGAGATGTTCAACTGGTTTTTTCGCACAACATTTGCTCGTAAGCTCACAATGGAGCGTGCGCGACAATCCAAGATTGCTATTGAAGTGCGCAAATGGAGTCGTCAAGAGCATAGCAACAAGTGGCAAATGTCGCAAGGTCCCACCAAGCATGCTGCATGGCGGCGATGCAGAGTGCGACAAGGATCAAAGTGGATACTGCGCGAGTCACTAAACGTGAACGCAGGGTCCAACTCTTAGCGACATGTTTATTTAAAAAATAATACTTCTTTTAAAAAAATTAGTGTGAACAGGGCCCTTTTTAAATGGGCCCTTATAAATATTGCATGCTCTCATAAATCACTCATTTCTTAAGAACAGGTGAGCTCTTACCAACGAAATGGCGCGCACCAAACAAACCGCGAAAGAGCATCCGCCTGCCAACAAAAACACCCTCCAAGGATGTGAGAAGCCGTCATGGCTTAAAGGCACAAGAAAACGGCCACGAATACCTGGCCGTTCCAGGAACTCTTCTGGTAGTGGGCATGGTGGTAGGGCACGAGAGTCATCAAGGACTGTTGAATCTCCACCTCCTCAAGATATAACACCTAGAAAGAGAATGAAGCAACGTGCCCAGCGCCGGAGAGAAGCAGAGGGCCAGCAAACATCAGAGTCCGATAGGGAGCAGCCGCCGCGCCCCCAATCACAAGCAGGACCATCCAGGACTCGGGTGGTCAATACAGACACCGAATAAGAGAGTGAGCCACCATGGCTGCGAGAAAACATACCGCGCACACACCGGGTGGCCGTTGGGGGGAAGACATTGCCTCAAGGCAAGGGAGCTCTCCCCACACGACAAGATCGGTAACCAATGGAAGAGGAAGAATCAGAACAGGTTGCAGAACCAACCCCTAAGCATGTAAACAGACGCACGTCTAAGTTTTTCAAGAAGCCTTCACGCCGCCCACCAGCAAATGTGCAAGTGCCCCCAAGACAACCGCAGCGGCGCCGAAAAATAGCAAGGGCATTTGCAGAAATCCGCCACTACCAGAAAACGACGGAGCTCTTGATTCGACGCGCCCCCTTTGCTCGCACTGTGAAGGAAGTGCTTCAAAGCTATGGAAATCAGTATAGAATGCAAGCAATAGCGCTAGAGGCTATTCAAGAAGCTGCAGAGGCCCACATCATTTCAGTGTTGGAAGATACCAACCTATGTGCCATTCATGCAAATTAAGCGAGTGACAATACAGCCAAAAGATATGCAGCTTGCACGACGATTGCGACGAGACTTCGAGCATTAGCCGAAGTTACCCCTCTTTTTGTATTGCACACCCTTATCTTTGTAATGATTTGACTTTCCAATGACAATATGATCAACAGTTGTGTCTACTCTGTCTATTATCTTTGTAATTTCAAGTTCTGTATGTAATTGTAGTCAATTTCAGTAAATTTGTGCATTTTAAGTAGCCTTAGGGGTAGATGAGCCTACAAGGGGCAGAAAAAGGCCTGGCCACAAGGGCACGCAAATGGCCCATCCAAAACTGATGGATGGGCCATTTGCGCGCCCTTGTGGCCAGGCCTTTTTCTGCCCCTTGTAGGCTTATCTACCCCCAAGGGTACTTAAAATAACCAAATTTACTAAAACCTATTGGTTTTGCATCAATATTTTATATGGATCCTTATGGACACCTTTTTTTGGTCATTTCAAGCTTTGAATTCCTTATAGGATATCAAAACTAATAACATATTGTGAAACCAAGTGTCCAATGTAATTTGACTTTTTGGTACAAGGGTGTAGTAGGTAGAGCTAAAGCAAGTGATAGTTTGCTGGAAACTTCATTTCATAATTGATTTGAGCTTTTCTAGTGTCCTTGAGTGTGAACATATACTGGAATTGCCATAAAAAGGTTGCATTTAAATGAATGATGCAAAACCAATCCATTGCAATAAATTTGTGCTTTTAAGGTACCCTAGGGGGTAGATTGGCTTATAAGGGGCAAAAAAATGCTTGGCCACAAGGGCGCGCAAATGGCCCATCCAAAACTGATGGATGGGCCATTTGCGCGCCCTTGTGGCTAGGCCTTTTTCTGCCCCTTGTAGGCCTTTTTCTGCCCCTTGTAGGCTTATCTACCCCCAAGGGTACTTAAAACAACCAAATTTACTAAAACCTATTGGTTTTGCATCAATATTTTATATGGATCCTTATGGACACCTTTTTTTGGTCATTTCAAGCTTTGAATTCCTTATAGGATATCAAAACAAATAACATATTGGGAAACCAAGTGTCCAATGTAATTTGACTTTTTGGTGCAAGGCTGTAGTAGGTAGAACTAAAGCAAGTGATAGTTTGCTGGAAACTTCATTTCATAATTGATTTGAGCTTTTCTAGTGTCCTTGAGTGTGAACATATACTGGAATTGCCATAAAAAGGTTGCATTTAAATGAATGATGCAAAACCAATCCATTGCAATAAATTTGTGTTTTTTAAGTACCCTAGGGGGTAGATTGGCCTATAAGGGGCAAAAAAATGCCTGGCCACAAGGGCGCGCAAATGGCCCATCCAAAACTGATGGATGGGCCATTTGCGCGCCCTTGTGGCCATGCATTTTTTGCCCGTTATAGGCTAATCTAATCCCTTAGGGTACTTAAAAATCACAATTATACTCAAATTGACTGCAATTACATACCTTGAAATAACAAAGTCAAAAAACAATTCATATCACCAATTGAAACAATTTTCAAGATTGACAAATCAGATTGAAAAGAATTTGCAATATAGAGAGACAATTTCAAATATTTTTTATTCCTTCTAGCACGGTGATTTTACATCATGTATCTGAGGAGTTCAGAATTTTTTTGACCATTTCCTGGCGCCTATTTTGCGCGTAAGGCAACTCCCCAGTCAAGAGGGACTGCGCTATGGCATTTGGGTCAGTTGAGCCAATGGAAGCATGTATCCCTATCTGGGCAAGCACTTTACCACGAAAACCAGTGCCAAACGCTGTGCATACAAGGGATCTACGCACTAGGAACACTTGATGCGCAGTTTGAGCAATGGTACTCAAACACAAAAACTTGCTCAAAGCTTTTAACGAACAAGTCATAAAATGGGCTTGGGGAGTAAATTCATTATGGATAATGGCCACATCGCCAGGGGGGAGTTGTCCGAGGTAATGCGCAAGGGAAGCTTGAGGTCCAAAGCCCGTCCGCTTGCCACTCGTCCTTGCAGCAAAATCATCAACCTCCACAACATCCTGTCATAAACCGATGAAGGTTGAGAAAAAAGACAACGAAGGATAAAATAGTAACATGAAAATTAGGATACAGTTTACCTCCTGCTCCTTGTCATCCTCCTCCCTGTTGCCCTTTGCATCCAAGTCAATGGTCCCATGCACCACAGATACAAGCTTTGGATCATCAGATGGGAGGTTGCATAATGGCATAGGCATCCTAGCAGCCTCAACCCTGACTTGCGTGGCTTGGAAATCTTCATCAGCCACGTGCAACTGCTCTGCTGCCAGGACCTCCGCACATACAACTGCAATAGTGTCAGCAACAGAGTCCCCATCTGGCAAGAGCTTGCTTTCTAGGGCATCTGGCGTATTGTCTAAGGGACATTTGCTGCTATTGCATAGCACGCTTAAGCATTCATCCATGCACAGGCCAAATGCTTTTTCCAAATCATGCAGGAACACAAACTCCTCCCCATCCACTAACACTGAGGAGAAGCGGCTAATTTCTACCTCTGGGATAGCCACATCCGTCAGTGGTAGTGGCACTGGAGTGTCACTAGGGCCAGCCGCAACTATGAATTTCTCAACCACTTCCTCAAGACCCCTAGGGTACTCGAGCTGGTGTGCTTTTCCTTCCGCTGCAGGGTTCATGGGGATAACCTACTGCTCCTTGGTGTCCTTGATAAAGGACCCAACTTGAAGGTGTGGTAAGCGGAGCTCCTCCAAATCAGGTTCCTCGCTCACCAAGAAGATAAATGTTGCGAGCCGAGAAAGGTACTCCACCCCCAACTTGCGCTTCTTGAGCGCTGACACCCCAGGGGCTTGCTCGTCCAGGTAATGGCCTGCATTGGTTGCAATTTCTTGGAATCGTTGCAACTGCTTGGCGAATGGGCGATCACCTTTGTGTATATAGCGCAAAAGATCGCAAGGCACCCAGATCCCTGCATGTGGGGGGATAGATACAGAATATTTTATGATGTGCTCCTCCATGAACGCAGAAATCTCCTCAAATGCATCCATGTGAAGGGCAACTGTGGCGTCAAGGTCAGGGAGACGAGTAAAAAAGGTGTGGAGGTCCAACTTCCCTTTGTATTTGGTGTCCTCGAGGAAGAGGATGAAGCGTGACAAAGGGGTGGATGTGGGTACAGATGTAGAGGCTGTGGCAGCATCCATGTTTAGCCTGGGGTGTGGATAGAGAGTGGAGGAGCTCAGGAGTTGCAAAAGTAAAAATAGTGAACGAGTTAGGTGGCCCCCCTTTTATAATGTACCCTTTTTTTAAGACATTTAAAAAAAAAAGGCACTTTCACCAAAAAATGATTTCTCATCCCAATGCAAAAAATTATATTCAAAAGCATGATTTGCCGAAGCAAATCATGTTGATTACAGCGGGGATCAATATAAAAATTGCAAGAGTTACAAAGTTATAAGATCGATAGCATAGTTCCATCTATCCCCCAGTCCTCCTCGACCTTCAATTTGTCTTCCATTCTCTTCCCAATCTGCGGACATTCATTACAATAAGCATCTAATGATCGACAAACCATGATGTATTGAAAATATGGTGGAAGGATTCTCACCTTGTGACCTTGTAAACGAAATTGTGCTTGTTGAAGGGCCTCAAAACCCATAATAACCAAATGTTCTCGAACATTACTGAGAGTCCAATGCTTGTTCACTTGGACTGCCTCCAAAGCATCGTTGGGCATCTTCACTGCAATGTCAAAGCTTGCAATAGCGCCATCTACACTCTGTAAGGGAGTCCACACTCCAAGCTTGCACATCCAACGATCATAGTGAAATCGTATGTACAAGGAGGTGCGGAATTTCAAATAGCGCATTCCAATACCTGAAGCTCCAACCTTACAACGGTACCGGTCCCCGTTGTGCATGCCCTCCACAAAACCCCAGTCCTCTTCTAAAAGCCTTCCTAATTTCTCGTAATGCGCATCTTTACATACAAGCATTGTGGTAGTCTCCACAAATCCAAACTCTTTAAAAATGTGCACAAAACAATGAATAGGCAAACACCAGCTCAAGCCCACAGACCTAGAAGCTTTAGAGTATTTCAAAGAGTTTTGGACATCCATTATCATCTTTTGCTTGAAAGATGCTATCGACCACAAATCTGGGACCGGCCACTCCATACTTAATAAGGAAGTTACTTTGATGGGTTCAAGCGTTCCAAATGCTTGTGTAGAAGTAGGGACAATATAGGAGGGAGAATAGAAGAAAATCCTTCTTTGAACCAGTTTGGTTGGGCAAAGATGCGCGAACATTATTGCTCCAATATCCGAATGTATAGCATTGAATGTGCCGGAGAGACTATGTAGTGGCTGCTCCTCCACCAACATGGATGGAAATATGACTATAAATGCATGACAAATGTTAAGTATGAATCCATAATAACATTACACTGTGATTTCACACCTAGCTTTGTATTCTCAAAACATGTACTTACAATGTGTTGGAAATCGAGGTGGTTGTTGCAAGTGCATGGTTGACATTGAGAAAACATGTTGCACAATGGCTATGGTCCCCTTGTCTTTGCGGTTCTTGAAGCCAAGGAGCTTTCCTTTCCAATGAAGATCCAAGTTTGCACTATTCCACACACGATAAGGGCCAACAGCAAATGGTTGCATGTATACCCAAGTACCTTTGGTGAACTCTTGTGGCACCCACTCATCATCTACACCTCTAGTGTTGTGGCATGCAAGTGCTGTGACCTCATCCTTTGGTCGCCTTTGCGAAGTAGAGTTGGCCATGGTTGAGCAAAGCAAACTAGGAGGAGGAGAAGAACCTTGCTTGTTGCTACAATGTAGGTGTGATAAAGTGATATGAGAAAATGGTCAACCCTTGTGGCAATGGGAGGAGAAGGTGGACAACCCTTGCTTGGTGCGGCACTGGGAGGAGAAGGTGGATAAGCCTTGCTTGGTGTGGCAATGGAAGGTGGTAGGGGAGGAGAGAGGAGCTTCCTTGCTGCAGCAATGGAGATGGTGTAAAGAGAGAGAGTGTTGGAGTAAAGGATGAGTGTGATGGTTGCAACCAAAGAGGGGTTGGAAAAGGGGTTCTAGAGAGAGAAAATTCCTTTTTGCCTAATAACTAATTTTGGGGGAGCTCTGGATAGCAAAAAAAGATTTTTTTAAAGTTTTTTAAAAATTTTAAATTTTAGGGTTTTTGGATGCACGTTTTGACTTTTTGAGATCAAAAAATGCTTTTTTGACCATAAAATAGTTTTAGGGGGGTTTTCAGAAGATGAAATTTGAGTTTTGAAATTTTTGAAAAATTTCAAATTTTTGGGATTTTTTCAAAACCGGATCAAAAAGGAGGGAAGTTGGAGGTTCCATATGCCCCCCCCCACCCCACCTTCTCACTAGGTAAGAGCCCATTTAAAAAGTGTAAGACTACTTTGTCCCTCTACATTTTTGAGGACATAGAGTGTGTCCACCACCCTCTTCTCATTGGCTGGCCTCTAATTAACCTTAATCCCAAAGGGCCCCTAGAGGGTTCATATTTTTCCTAATGCTTAAGGTCAATAATGAAAACTCTCTCTCTCTCTCTCTCTCTCAAATACTAGCTCCCTCTAGCGAAACAAGTCTAGAGTTCCAAATTGGTTGGATAGCCCATTCACGTTTCTTGGGGTCTTCCTTTTTATTATTGTTCTTTTTCTTATCTCTCCTCGTCGAATAGATATTTAAGATCTTTCGTTGTGTCCAACGCCCAAGTGCTATGACCAACCACCCATTCCACTCGCTATCAGCAAAACACTAGGCAATTTTGTGGCCAATCAAGCTCTCACATGGCAACATTGCTTCACTCATTGTATGTTTTTGTTTGAATCTACCAAGAGTTGATTATGAGGTCTTTAGAGATTTGCTCGATATAGTGGAGAAATATTAAGTACATTGTAGCATAGTCTATTCACAATATATAGTCAAATAATGAGCAATAGATTGTTCATTTTTTAGCACCTTAGAGCGAACCAAATATCGATACCTTAAACAAGCAATGTGTATGGCTTTCTAATCACGAAATCAAATCTCCTAACCTACTCAAAATTGAAGTAGCAAACAAGAGGCATCATGATATCATCTAGCATTGTGCACAACCTCATGCTTGCATGTCACAATTAAGAGCAACTAGAAATTTATCTGATCATCTGCACTATTATTAGTTATTCAAGCATGCCATCTACCACGAAGATTGTGCAGTAAACTGATCCAACAAATTTGTTACACGAGGTGCATATAAATGTTATTTCATACCATACAAGTCATCATAACACTACAAAAATAAATCCGATACATTAAGTGTATGTAATTACTTCATACTACACCCATCATCTTGACATTAACGTGTGCATGAATAAATCAATCCACAAGTGATATAAACATGTATCTAATTGTAACATAGCATTTCAATAAAAGCATTTAAATAAGACATGTTTGAACTACTTACTAATATTTAAAAGTAACAATAAAAGGTGCTTTTCTTCCATCCCAACACAAACATTGTAAAAAAAAAAATCCAGTTGGTTGACGCATGATATGATACTCACATATTGAAAAATAAAATGCATTAGTAGCAAAATTCTCTTCAAAGACTCCCTTGCTTGTTGTCTCTTGGGGGAAGAGTCCCGATAGATTCCCCAAGGGGGAACATACTATATGTGCGCCATAAACACACGTATAACACATAACAATGGTTCGCAAAAATGGATAATTGTATGTATCAAATGCAACCTTGGTGGAAGCTAAGAGAATACAAGTCTTTTTAATTCATACTTACAACATCAAACCTTACCCAACAATTTTGCAATCATATGGGTTTGTCTATACTCCATAATACATAATGCAAAGAGCCGTAATCTAGAGAATGGATTGACTTGCATAGGTCGAACCTCTTTCAATCCCCATCCAATGCTCTTGGGAAATAATGTTAAGTTTCTACTCATTCGACTCCCAATATGTGTGGCTCTATCTTTGATTTGGGCAATATGTGATGAGTCCAAGACCATCACATAAAAGAGAATCATTGTCAATTGCAAAGAATCCACTTAAAAGAGTATGTACAAAGGGGACTACGAGCCAATTGACCTAGCTACCAAAAAACATTGTTGGGATCAAGTATGGACTACATGCAAACTAAAGTCGCTACCAAAGAACATTGTTGGGATCAATTCTCACATGCACTAAGCCTCCAAAGAATGAACCATGAAGTGTTTCTAAAGTACATCCAAACAGAAAGCTTGCACAAAAGACTCTAACTTCACTCATAGACTTACGAAAACTAGAAGGGTCACAAAATGCAAAATTCCATATCATTCCAAGTCTTATCCATTAAGGCAAGATTAAATTTCCTCTTAAAGGGCAAATTGCAAAGGCAAAGCCTACCCTTTAGAAACAATATGGAGGATACTTGTCAATCATAGTAACAAGAAACATATTTTGGGCCAAGCCTACCCTCTTCACAAAGGTCTGAGAGACACATGTCCATGAACAAGAAAAGACTACTACTACTACTATGGGGGAAGAAAGGACATAGTCACAAACGAATAGGAAATTGAACTTGCTTGACCATCCCTACGTAAGCACAACTAAGAGGTGGAATGATGTAGCGACATTAGAGCTACGTAGGGCAACAAGGGAGAGATTAAATCTTGGAGCAGCTAGCTCCATAAAGCAAACTGGCCTTGTTGGAAGTGATATTGAAAAAGGAAAGTGGATTGGAAATAACAGCAAGGTATAAGGGAGAGCTTATACATGCCTTAATATGAAAGTTTAAAGTGAGGGAGGTGAGATGAGAACAACACTTTCTTGCCAAAATAGCAAGCAAGCATAGCTTATGTCACAAGTAGATGACGTGGCATAACCTAGACAAGACCTAAAGAGAGGATCGAGAATCAAGCCGGACTAGCATTGAGGCAAGAGACCAAAAACAATATAGACAAACCCATGATTTGTGGTAGGATTGGAGTCCATTTATTAAAAGCTAAGAGTTTTAGAAAAGTAGAGAATGGCCTTGAGGGAGTTATTTTCACTATGCTGACAGTTGTATCTATGAAGAGCAATGATCAAGAATAAAATGTAAGGGGCACACAATGGGGGGGCAATGCATCCAGGAGTACAACTCCACCACTCCATGTCTCATCTGAAGTGCGAAGCTTTCTTTCTATTTCAAGTGTTTAAAGTGCTGAACTTGTTTCTAGTTGTTATTTTTCTGTTAGCATGTGGTGCCCTTCCCAGTTACAAGGTATAAGAGTGTCAACTGTTTGCTTCTCCGACAAGCTTGCTTTTCAGGCATCTTCAACACAATTTGTCAGTTCTACTACTTGATGCCTTCAGTTATGCCTCCAAGTGTCGAGAGCTTCTTCCCATTGGCAGGCAAATTCTGTTATTCCTCATGGTTGTGTTTTTCATTAGATGGTGGAAAGACCTTCTGTTGCACCACCTTTGCCTTCACCTCCCACATTTCACAATCGGAACCATCATGCTTAACCTATATTATCCTCCACCACCCCCGCCGCCAAAGGATTTCAACTTTCAAGGACGATGGAACTATAGTCAAGTTTGGAAATCTCTTATAGTCAAGTTTGAAAATCTCTTAAACAGACAAACTTGCATTTGAGTGCTGTATAATAGACGTAACTTGAAAATCTGCTATGCAGGTAGACATAGGTCTAAGTACCTTACAGATGTGAATGGAAAATATTATATGCACACACACCTTAGTAAAATTCAGATATGCAAGAGCTTTATGTAGTCATGTTTACATGAATGCATCTATGATATGTAAATTTGTGGTGTTTGGAATTAGCATTAGCATGACATTCTATAGCCTTGTTTAAGCATAGGGTGTGCAGTGTGCACATGCACAGCGTTGAGGTCTACTCCCAGTCAAAAAGAGTTGCATGCCCACTAACACGTCCGCACACCCCTGTACTCCTTCACCATCTTCCCCACCATCGCTATAGGAATGTCACAACTGCATACTAACCATTTGACACCGACAGCCTGCCATTCGCGATGGAAGCTTGCATCTCAATGACAAAAAGTTCCTGATTTTGTGGGCATGCAATCCCGCCATCTTCAATCGGAGCCTGTCGGAGGTTCAAGCTGTGCATGTGCGTCTACCTGCTGTCGATGGAGGCCAAGATACCATCCCCCTTTCAATCGGCTGACTAGGTGCATGTGCGGAGGCTCTCTGAGTGCATCAAAAGTTTCGAGCTAGATGAGATATACTAGATGTGTGGTCTTAAAGCATCAAGACATCTGTGAGAAATCAATGAGATGAAGAGGTGATGACTGAGGTCGTCACTATTCTAGAGCAGCGACAAATGTGATGAGGATGAGATGACTAGATAGATTTCATTGTGGAGCTAGATTTAATGTTGATACATGCTAGAGAATGTACTGTCTAGTGGGGATGATTATTAGCAAATATGCATTGTCTGCTCAAGAATAGAATTGATTTTTACAGGTATAATCACCACAGAGCGTATATCACACCTGGATAACGTGGGCGGAACTGCACCGAACCTGAAGAGAGCCCCAACAATCATCCGGGCCTGACATTGAGGCAACAGAGCAAAAACAATATAGACAGACCTGAGATTTGCAGAAGGATTTGCACCACGTTTTGAACTAAAAACATGGTCTGACATGAGCTAATGTGGCAGTCTTAGAAAAGCAATTGACTTCTTGGAGGGTAGTTATTAACAACTGATTTGTAAAAGCACATGCCAAGTGCCGATAAAAGAACAATCTCGGGGGAGTTACTTTCACTCTGCAATTTGGCGAGTGGCTCACCCCAGCAAATGTGTCTGTGAAGAGCAATCATAAAGAAATATCGTAAATGCGCCTAACTAGGGGTTGGTGTATCTAGAAGTGGAACTCCGTCACTCCGTGTCTCGCCTCAAGCCTGAAGATCTCTTTGCATTTCAAGAGTTTAAAGTGCTGAAGAAACTATTTTCCTCTCGGCGCATGGTGCCCTTCCGGTTACAGCTTAGCAGTGTTAAGAGGCCATATAAAAAGAGGCAATGCATCAGACTCGCACCAAAAAAATCTGTGTATTTGTGAGGATTCTAGGTACTAATCCTCTATTAAGTACTTAAACTCATGAGTAAGACTTAAGAAACTGAAACTGAACTTAGAACAAGACTTAGGAGACTCTGTGCTTGATTGATTGAATGTGTGATACAAGGGCTCCTTATATAGGAGACGAATAGACACAAATGAAAAGACACGTCTCTTGGTGAAGAGACGTGACTTTAGACGTAAAGACACATCCTTTCGGCGAAGAGCTGCAACCATTGGGCGAAGAGTCGCACCCATAGAGCGAAGAGGTGTGACCAGTTGTCGAAGGAGTGTGGCTTTTGGCGAAGAGGCATGTCCTTTGAGCAAAGAGTCGCAACCATCCAAGCGTAGGGGTCCTCCTTGGCATGGCACTTCGCGTATCTGCATCAACGAGTAAGTATTGTAATGTAGTTAAGTCACAAACGTGACATTCCCTCCCTCTTAAAATAAAACTCAAGGTAGTTGTAGAAACTCCGGGAGGAGGAAATGTATTGTTGTTGTGCTTCTGCATCCAAAGCTCTTTTTGTTAATTCCTACGTCATGGCACTATTATTGATCATGACTATTTTGCCAAACTGAAAACTGATCATATCTACAACTTGTCTCATCTTTTTTAAAAGTATCAGTATCACATCTGCAACTTGATTAGTGCTTTTGTCAAAGTCATTTGTAACTTCGAGCTTTGTCCAATAAAAGATTGAATCTGTATCTGCTTCGAGTGAAATTGGTAAACTGACTTGCGTTTTTTGTTGAGTGACGACCAATGGTTGGAAATTTGTAAGATATTCCATTGGTTTGTTTGGAACAGTAAAATCCTCCTGAAGGGATGTTGTAGACTGAGACATAGTAGTGTTTGGAAGTACGTCCATCTGTAAAGGTTTATCTCTGAAACAAGTTGTGTCCAAATATTCAATTGCAGCGACTTAAGTCGTGCTGCAAGATTTTGTATCCGTTTTATCCTTTGTATCATTGAAGGTAAGAATTGGTATCTTCAAGTTTGAAGAATTATCATTCACCACAGCATCAGTTATCTCTTCAGAAACGAAGACTTCATTCTGCAAGGGCGGTGACGAGGCTTTTGTTTTTGCCTGGACCATAATCAAAGAAGTTGTGTGCGTTTGGGATGCCACACATGAACTAAAATCTCTTGAATCTTCAGCTTTATCAGCGGGTATTAAGGCTTCCAGAGTAAGAGGAGCATGGCATGGCTCGCAAGGGGGAACTTGTTCAGCGTTGCGGCGTTCATGACCGAGTACTTGACTAGGGTCGGAAATATGTGCCACTATGTGAGCCCACTTCGAAGAGATTGAATGCTCTTCAAGGGGAGATCTTCCGAAAGCTTCATGTTGCTGCTTTTGCCGATGATCATTTTGAGGTTGAGGCTTGTTATAACAATCATGCTGCAAAGAATGTTGCCTCTGATCATGTTGTTGCTGAAGCAAAGTGAGTTTGTGTTGGGTTGTCTCTGAAGAAACATGCTGAGGGTGAGACATAGATTGCTGAGAAACCTCGAAAATTGTTTGATACCAAAAGGTTGTTGAAATTGTTGCCGGAGAGCCTCCAATTTCACTGTAAGTGAGGAGATGTCTTGTTCCAAGGCGGCTACCCGATGCTTCCACAATGAGAGGTGAGAGTCCATACTCGAGCATGAACCGTTAATGAAAAGGAAGGCTTTGCTCGGACGCCAATGAAAGGGGTTCCTTCTTGTTGAGGGGAATGAAAACTGTTCACCACAGAGGGGGCTGAAAAAGCATGTAGTACTCAAGCATTAGAAAGGGAGATTGATAACCATCACTCCTGGGAGGTAAAAGTGGCGAAGAAGATCATTCGGTGCTGAAAATTGAAGTATTTTGCTACTGTAATTTCTAGACAGCCATGCAAATCCGCCTTCGAGAGCACACCGCGAGCCCACATCACGCGCAAGGAGGGGGGAGGGGACTGGCTGGTGATGAGGCGCACCCAAGGAAGGGAAGGGGGGTTGGTTTCTTGCGCGCAATCGAAGAGGGGAGGGGCTGATATGCTCGCGCGTCAAAGAGGGGGGCTGAAAAAATAAATTATTTTTTTTTCCATTTTTTGAGGTAGGAGAGGGTGCCCAATGGTTAGGTTTTTTAAAAAAAGTCCAGGGTCACTTTTTTTTAAAGAAAAAGGTCATTTCCATGTGAAAGGGCATGTTTTAAAAGTTGTGTCCTTTCGAAGGGGTGCATCACTTGGAGAGGCTCCGAGAGGGTAAAAGGGACATGGGGGGGCTAGTTTGAGTACCTCCACGTGTCACACGGGACAGGGCACCGCCATCAATGCCATGTTGAACCTCCGAGACTTTAAGAGAGCATCTTGCATTACACTAGTGTTGCCCAAAAGTGGTAATTTAACACATGTGCGGGGGAAAAAGAGGGAAAAATCTTGGCAATTTCATTCGTTCTCCTTCTTCCATACAACTCCGAGAAGGAGGGGGGAGAGGGTAGCGACGAGGGTGAGAGGCTCACAACCTTCGGGTCCCGAGAAAAAATTTGCTCTGATACCACCGTGAAGATTCTAGGTACTAATCCTCTATTAAGTACTTCAACTCATGATTAAGACTTAAGAAACTGAAACTGAACTTAGAACAAGACTTAGGAGACTCTGTGTTTGATTGATTGAATGTGTGATACAAGGGCTCTTTATATAGGAGACAAATAGACACAAATGAAAAGACACGTCTCTTGGTGAAGAGACATGACTTTAGACGTAAAGACACATCCTTTCGGCGAAGAGCTGCAACCATTGGACGAAGAGTCGCACCCGTAGAGCGAAGGGGTGTGACCAGTCGTCGAAGGAGTGTGGCTTTTGGCGAAGAGGCATGTCCTTTGAGCGAAGAGTCGCAACCATCCAAGCGTAGGGGTCCTCCTTGGCATGGCACTTCGCGTATCTGCATCAACGAGTAAGTATTGTAATGTAGTTAAGTCACAAACGTGACAATATTAACATTCATAACTCACGAGATCACACATAAGTCTGCACTTGCATCCTTCAGATCCTACCACTTCTTTAGAGATTCATTACAAGAAACCAGGAGGCCACCATCAGCTTTTGTAATAAAACTATAGCTGAAACTGCCTAAAATTGAAAAACTGATTTCCAGGATAAGCCGAGTTGCAATCGGCATGTAGACATCTAATCTGAAGCACCGAGACACATCTATGAAGAAAACAACTAATGCACAAAGTCCTAATCTCTCCAGCACTATGCACAACTATAAAGAGAGCAAACTAATGCTGATAAGGTGGGCTATTTGCAGTAAAAATCTTGCTGTCTGGATAACCCTCAACCCTCATGGTAACCCTCAACCCTCATTGCAAAACCCTCCAAATTCACCAAGATTGTCACCCATGTCTCTGAAGGCATTAACCTGTTTTCAATGGGCTGCATCAGGAGCCTCTGTGCAAAGCAGAAACTTCTTCAGCAAGAGTGAAAGACATCTGTCTCAACTCTTCACTTACAGATGCATTGACATAAACCCTTTGAAGCGATGATAACAGATCAATCAGGACGGATCCATGGACATTGCTCGTTAGCGACTCATTTCCTCTCGATGCACGGATTCCTTTTAGCACACTATAGACCATGTGCAAAACAAGCTCCATTATATCTTTGTTACGTAAGACCAGCTCATCCTCGAGCAAAGCCTGTAAATCAGTGCAGCCAACAACAACATAGCTGAAAGCACAAGCATATTGCTATTCCAGAGAAAAAATAGCATGGAAGGGAGTGCTCACCTCTACCAAGCATGCCGCTCCATGTATATCATGTTCCAAAGCCTTTATGCCAGCCTCGCTGTTCAACTCTTCAAAGTCTTGCATGTATCTTAATAGCTTTGAACCCTCAGGAAATTCAGCACAGCCACTCTTAAGCAGTGACCAAGGGGCGTTCAAGATCATGTGCAAAAGCTTTCCCATGAGTGCAACAACCAGTTTCCAGTTCTCAGCCATTATTAGAAGTCTTGAAAGATACCTGCCATACAAATATAAGAAAGATCGTACGAGGGACTGTTGATTTATAGGAAGAACAAGAAGCTATCTCAAAGCATACATCACATGGCTCCTTGATTGAAAATTTTTTAACTGAAGAACCTCCCAAACCTCTCCCCATTCTTGTGACCACCTCACCACATCCAATGTATGGTCCAGCAGAAAAGGCAAAACACAAGGTAGTGCAGATTCAAGAGGTTGGTGAACCTCAGCCATGACAACATCTGCAAGACACGATATGAGTTCTGAAAGGTTACTCTGATCCTCATAAGCTTGCTCACTGGGGCCACTAAAGCCTAGACCATTGTTCAAAAACCCTTTTCTTACACCCTTCCCTTCTAAAGCTGAAGCATGTTTTGTACTTCCAGGTGAGATTATGGGGCTGCTAGAAGCAAGCTGAAAATGAAGCTTCAGGAGAAGGGGAGCAAAGACTTTTGCTTCGAGCAAAATTGCTTCTCTTGCTGCTAACGATCCTTGGCGGGAACCTGCAGTCAGTAGAACACTAAGCTGCACCAGACTGTCCACCACCTCATTCTCTGATACCAGCAAATCAGTATGTTCCCCATTGGCAGGCTCGAGATTTCCAGCCATATCCATAATCTTCTGCAGGGAGTTCAAAGCTAAAAGTGGTCTCATCATAGATTGAATCAGATATTTTGCAGCAAGCTTGGGTTCCAAAGCAAAAATTTTGCATGTCAACGAAACAGACGTATGAAAGATGTTGTTTAGAGTTGCAAGAGAAATCTCTCCCAACACTGAATCTCTTGGTTTATGCCTGAGAAGAAGAAGTGGAAGCAACTGTGGGCATAAGGCTTTCAAATACTCGTCTGTAGTAGTGACCGACTTGGGCACCTTGGCCAAATGACCTGCCACTTTGTCGTATGATTCAACACTGCCCTGGAAAGACCGAAGAGTTTCAACGCCATTACCAATTTACCACAACAGTGAAAACATTTGTGCAAGGCAGCCAGTTTGTATTCTTGAACGCAAGTTAACAAAGGTTGGGGTGCCTATTGGCACATACTCTTTACCCAAAGTAAGATCAAAACAGAGATACACAATTAAAAAGGGGTTTCTCTTGCATTGCTATCAATAAACAAAAACAAAATGGATCTTCCATTCACAGATAATCATGAAGATTATATTGTTGCACAATTCAAAAGTCTCCTTCTCATCTGTATAATACATAACAATTGCAATAAAATGGATAGTTCCTAACGCAATAGGCAACAAACTGAAATCATCGAAGTCATCAGTAATAAAAAATTGACGGAACCAATGCTTTAGAAGGACATCAAGACGGAACTTGATGGAAATGAATGCTTGAGAAGAAATTCTAACTAGTAGAAGTTTTTGACCTCAGCATTCCAGGAATAACCAACCCAAAAACTTATATACCCCTGCCCCCGCTCCCTCGCGCTCTCCCTGCAAGAGCCCAACCTAGCATAGAGAGAGAGAAGGGGGGGAAACTTCCGTAGAGAGAGAGAAACAGAAAAGCGTAGAGAGAGAAAGAGAGGATTTTTTCAAGCGTAGAGAGAGAGAGAGAGAGAGGTGAGAAGCGTAGAGAGAGAAAGAGAGATTTAGCCGCGTAGAGAGAGAGAGAGAGAGAGAGAGAGAGAGAGAGAGAGAGCCGCGTAGAGAGAGAAAGAGAGACTTAGCCATGTAGAGAGAGAAAAAAAAAAAAAACGGGGAGACTTTCTACCTCTAATGAGGCGGCCTTCCGACCATGAGGAAGCAGAGTGACAAAGATGACCCGGTGGAGGATGCCATCCAAAAATGCAAAGAAGAACTGAGCGAGTCCATTAGCATGATCAACCGCCACCTCCTAGGTACTATCAACATACTTAACGCGCACATGGCAACACAGGAAAACATGATAAATACACTCGAGGATCACGTGAAGGCTCAAGAGGAGGAAATCGCACTACTCAAGAAAGAGCTTGCCGAGGTGCGATCGCAGAATGTCCTCGAAGAGGGAGAGCTTCAACCCTCAGTAATTGAAGAGCTTAACACGATTAAAGAACAAGTGCAGGCCATTGTCAAAGGTGGGGAGCAACAAAAAGAAATGACGACCTCGTGGGTAGATGTCATCACAAAGACCCAACAAAAAGCAAAAAAGGCCGAAAAATGGATCGAGATTGTCAAGAAAGGGAAAGGTGAGGAAATAACCCCCACCCCCACACCAACCATCATCAACTTGACACTAGAAGAGGAGCAAAGGAGACGTGTGCGGGCCTTACACGTAAGGATATGTGGCCTCAAAGACCAAGATAATGTGGAGGAAGAGGTGAAAGAACTCATGGCTCTGATGGGGGTCAACGAATAGACGCATACGAGGGCCTGGAGAGTGGGCACAAAGAAAAGCGGAAGCAACGGGGAAACCTCGAAGGAAAGGGCACTCATTCTCCGTCAGGGTTGTTCTCGTCCGTCGTACGGCTCGTCCCGTCCGGTGTCGTCCCGTCCGTTCCGTCCGGCCTTTTTTTTTTAAGTCTGTTTGACCGGCTTAAAAAACGTTGACTGCGCTTTTGACTGCAAGGAATTTACGTGACGAGGAGGGAAATCTCCTTAGTGAGGGAGATTATGACACACCACAATCCGATTCATGTGAGGATGAAGATGACATCGATGAGCATAGCTCACAAGAGGAAGATGATGATGATGATGAGAGCGGAGAAAGCTCTTAGACTTTAGTGTCTCTCATATCTTTTTTGACCCTACTTCCACTTTTTGCACGATTGAGGCTTAAAAGGCTTACTTTTTTGTATCATCTCGATTATCAAATCTCAACTTAGCTTTTTGATTTATGACATATGTAATGCGAAT
The DNA here is from genome assembly GCF_014529385.1 of Adiantum capillus-veneris. Taxonomy (NCBI): domain Eukaryota; kingdom Viridiplantae; phylum Streptophyta; class Polypodiopsida; order Polypodiales; family Pteridaceae; genus Adiantum; species Adiantum capillus-veneris. Next base: position 114,126,480 of record NC_140931.1, read on the forward strand.
CGCAGTTCATACCCATTGTGTCTCATTGTCTTGATTCTCAACTCTTGAGTGTTGGCACTTGGCACTTGCAAGTTGCATTCTTGTCCAATGTGATAATCAATTGTCTATTTGTCGTAAGTGTAAAATCTAGGGTTAAGAATTGCGTGTTTTTATTTTTGAACGTACGTAACCATGTCGTACGACATAAAATTTTCTAGTTCGATGAGTACCGTACGTCTTCGTACGTGGACAAAACGTACGTGACCGTACGAGACCACCCTGTTCTCCGCTTCCCATCCATGGAAGCGAAGAAGGATTTCTTGAAGAAGAGACCGACTCTAAAGAAGACTGGCATCTTTCTTGGAGATGACCTCACCCTCTCGCAGACTGCTCATATGCAAGAAGTAATGCCAGAAATTAGAGCAGCAAGGGAAAAGGGGAAGATTTCTTTTTACAGAGATGGAAAGGTGTGATATTGGAGCGACGTCCCGCATGACGGTGCGAGACCCATGGGACCACACTAAAGATGGCAACCTGAAATTGTAACGGTTCACTTCGTCTTGATGTAGGGGCCTTTGAGGATAGCTTCACAGGGAGAGACATCATCTTCTACTCGGAGACGCATCAAGCCCCTGGGCAATCCATGCCACAGGTGAGCGGATATAGGTGGGGGGCAGCCTCCAGACAAGAGACCAGATCGGAGCATCGAGGACGAGGCTCAGGGGGAGTGGCAGTTTTATTTAGGGAGGAGTTGCAACCATTGATATATATAGCGCGCAGGGATGAGCATGCTCGGTACATGTGGGTGAGGCTCAGGGCAAAGACGGGAAAATACCTCTACATTGCTATCTGTTACTTTCCTCCTAGTACGTCAGTATATGCATCACCTAGGGGACAATCTCCCCTTGCTATTTTGGATAATGACATATGGGAGTTTTCTAAGGATGGTGGCATTATCATACTTGGGGATTTCAATGCTAGGACTGCCCACCACCAGACAATATTTTATGATACGTCCGAGGAAATGCTTAGAGAGCTGGACGATACAGAGATGGGTCTATCCAGATTATCACAAGATGAGGAATACACGGAATATGGCAGATACTTGATAGATATGGGAACCGCACATAGATTGGCCATTTTAAATGGCCTACAAAGATTTTCGACAGCTGGAGGTTTTACTTGCTTTCCACACCGACATGGTGCCAGCACAGTGGATTATGTTATGACCCAGCCAAGTCTCATTCCATTCTTTCAAGATTTCATGGTGGGCACTAGGCCATTTGGAGTAGCAGTTGATCATGCTATCTTGTCCTTCACCCTGACGTTTCAGTTCAGCACAGCTCCATTAGGAGAGGTCCCTACACACATCCAGTATACCTTCAGGGGGACGGACTCTGTGTATATGGATGAGATACACACGAAGCTATGCACCCAGGAACCAAGACGGCCACTAGATGAACTCACTCAGATACTGACAGAGACGCTCCATGATGGAGCATCCGAAGCATACCCCCACAACCAGCCTACACGGAGACGATCTGGAAAAATGCCCCAGAACAGTTGGTATGATGAGGAGTGTAGAGAGATGAGGATCAAGTTACAGAGGGAAGTGTTCATGGGTATTACCACACATAGACAGTCACGGATTATCTTTCGCCGCCTAGTGCGACGAAAGAAAAGGGCTTATTTATCCCAGCTAGAGCAAGATCTGTATCAGTTATTTATAAGTCAAGACTCGGGGGAAGCATGGAGGCTATTCCACGAACATTCACCACCACCAGCGGTCACCTCCACCGAGACATGGGGGGAATATGCCACATCTCTCTACACAGCACCAGGACAACCACCTCTACCGGACCCACTAGAGACATGCCCGGAGACATGTTCTTTCTTTACTGCTGAGAGGGTAAGGAAAGCTATTGACAAGATGAAGACAAGGAGAACGCATGATCGTGATGGTCTGGTAGCAGAGCACTTCATCCATGCCAAGGATATGCTCGCAGAGCTCCTAGCTATGATGTTTAATCGAGCCATGTATGAAGGCTTCCCTGAGACTTGGAGTATGTCCACGATTGTGCCTATTTTTAAGTCAGGAGATCCCATGATTCCCGGGAATTATCGCACCATCATGGTTGGGCACACATTAGCTAGGCTGTATGCATCCATTCTTGAACAAGAGCTGAGTAGATGGGCAGAGCGAGAGGGCATAAGAGCACCAAGGCAAGCAGGTTTCAAGAGAGGTTTCTCCACTCTTGACCAGATTCTGACACTCAGAGCTATTATTGAGGAGGGTAGACACCATGGCAAGAAGATCTATTGTTGCTTTGTGGATTTCCGCAAAGCTTTCGACACAGTGCCGAGAGCCAGACTCAAACGCAGATTACAGGGCATGGGTGTGCCTACAGAGCTGATTTGGGGGATTCTGACTCTATACAGGACAGTGATGGGGCGGGTACACACCACTAAGGGAATGTCGGACATGGTTCTCTCCAATATTGGAGTAAAGCAAGGATGCCCCCTATCCCCGACTCTTTTTGGGATGTATGTGGATGAGTTTTCGGACTATGTAGAGCGTCAGGGGGACAGGGGGGCTCAACTAGCAGGGACATGGATTCCGCTGTTACTATATGCTGATGATATTGTGCTGATCTCTGACTCACCAGAGGGGATGCAGCGTCACTTGGATGCTCTGCATACATTTGCTCGTGACAGTGGATTGTCTGTCAATCTAGGGAAAACCAAGGTTATGGTGTTCAACACCACACCACAGTGGGTCAGGAGGTCGGCACCCACATTTATGTATGGCCAGGAGACTGTGGAGTACACAGATGCATATACTTATCTTGGGGTAGTCTTCGGTGGACCTATGTTTTCACTAAGGAGAGCATCAGAGACTAGACTGACGAGAGCATATGCAGCTTTGGGAGGACTGGAGAGGATGTGTTCGCAGGTTCAGTTTCAGGAACCGCGAACAAAGCTTTGGCTTTTTGACACTCTAGTGACTCCAGCTATGCTCTATGGAGTTCAGGTATGTATGGGGACCCTCAGTATACCACCATGGGAGATCTGGCAACACAGATGGATGGAGATGTATGGAGAGGCCTCTAGTCTCTATGATCGCTCAGATGATTTGGGCTAAGGCCTCAGTACCACATGAGATTATCCGAGCCAAGCTAGCCGCCCCCCCCCCCCCTCGTGGTGGAGGCGTTGACGAGATCAGTTTCTTTTATGCACGGTCTATGGGATCTCCCAAGGACAGATACGCTCGGCTTGCCTTGGAGTCATCTCGACAACTAGCTCTACAAGGCGATACAGCATGTTGGTATGGACAGATGACAGCATGGTTTCAGTCGCATGGTCTCAAGATGGATAGATTACCTCCGCTTCAATACTCTCTGGATGCACCCTCCCTATCTCTCACACGGACAGAGATCACCAGACTCATACGTCAGGATCTGATTCAGCTAAATACCAGGAGCACATGGATACAGCCGACACAAGAGTTGGACACGAAGATGGCCTTCTATAGAGAGCATCTTCTCCAACTCACGGAGGACGGCTTTGTGACTAGGCCTGCATACATGGACACACACTTATCTCATGGGATAAGATGCGCTATTGGACAGATACGCACATCCTCACATCAGCTCCAAATCGAGACTGGCCGATTTCGAGGGGTGCCGGCAAAAGCTAGGATATGTCACCTATGCAACTTAGAGCCAGAGACAGAGCTGCACTACACATGTCACTGCCCGGCATACTATGAGATATGCGGCCGATTCCACTGCCTGTTCAGAGAAGGGTTTGGACCTTTTTCTAGAGTCATGAGATACAAGGATCAGAGGTGTCTCGGATTGTTCCTGCTAGAGCTGCGCAAACTTAGGGAGAGCTTGCTAAGAACATCAGAGGAAAGACAGTCTCATAGACGAATCACAGATTTCTTTACACCAGCCACAGGAGAGCCAACGGAGCAGTCATTACAACAAATCTCAGAGCCTACTCATACTAGAGGTTACACTACCTGATCGAGCCACCGAACTTGGCAGATCTAGACGTTCACGATCTCGGGGGGTCTCCCACTACAGACGAAGGCTGCAACAAAAGATACAGATCACTCTAGCTCGACATGCAAGACGCCCTACCAGAGTATTGACCATGGAGGAGGTCGATGAGATCCGACAGCGACCAATGAGAAATTTCATCTGAACCCACAAACACCCCCCCCCCCCCCCCCCCCCCCCCAATTTCCTTTCTCCTTAGCGTCTAAGTGTTAGTTCTTTGTACCTCAGTAATTTCCGTACTCAGACATGGTATCAGATTCACCAATCGTAACTTTTTTAGTCTCATAGGCCATTTTGGCCTTTTGCAGACGTTAATATAACATTTCATTTCATTTCTCTCTCTCTCTCTACACACACACACACGGAGCGCTTTATTATATATCTATATATATAGACACACACACACACATAGAGAGGGAGAGAGAGAGAGAGAGAGAGAGAGAGAGCTTTATTAACATCTTCTAAAGACTAAATTCTACCTATAGGATAGAATGGTCGATACGTGTGTGCTCTCTAGGTATCCTGAAAAAAGGACAAACTGTTGATAATATAACAAGCTACAATATGAATCAGACTGTCATAGGAGTTTGAATACATTTGTAGGAGGGATAAGAAGGATGGAGCTCTAGCTCTAATGGATGTGAAACTATATGTACAAGGGAGTATAGCAATGAAATGCAAAAGTTTAGCTAAGTCCATCCAAGACCAAACTAGGTGTAGAATGGTATGCATACGTGGGTAGGGTGTTAGGTGCAGCGGAATGAATGTTTGCGCTTTGCTCAAGATGAGTGCTCCAAACTGTGCTCAAGCCTCAAGGTTCCTTTTGTTCTTATGGAAGGTAGAGCCTTCCGTTCTTAATGAGAGAATGCTATGATCACAAACAAAGTGAATGGACACTGCGTGCAAGTGAATGAGACTGAGAGATAGAGAGAGAAGAGAGATACGACACCAGAGACAACGTAAAACCCTCCTCCGAAGGCCCCACTCTCGTCGGCGAGAGTGGTCTACTATTGATTGCACAAAGTGGTACAACGATGATGCATGGAAACTGATGCAACTTGGAACTATGCCGGTGACGACGACGGGAATGACGACGACAACTTAAGGGCTGAAATCTGTGGTCTTCTATCTGCTGTCCATAAAAACGCTATGGCTGAAAATAGGGGACTGATTCGGGCTGCTCAAAACGCTGGCTTTGGCTGCGTTTTGAGAGGCTGAAAATGATGATCTTCTGCAATGTCTAGGGCTGAATTTGCTGCTGTTCACGAATGCTGAAAACGCTGGTATAATGGCTTCACCGAAGGCTGAAAATGAAAACGCTGAACTTGACTTGTAGCGTTAGTGAAAACGCCAGACCTGTGGGAATGTTGGCGATGAAGCAAAGCTGAAAACGCCAGGCTAGGGAAAGGTGATGGTGATGACCAAAACGCTAGGCTGATGCTTGGGGAAAACGCCAAGGCTTGTGGGTGTTGAGGGGTTCTTGCTGAGAGAGAAGGAGTACCTGCTGCCTGAGGGCCTGTTGTGCTCCTTGCTCATCTGCCCAAGAGTGCTACCTTTGGTTTGCTTATATATTTTCTTAGCAAAATTGTCCTACGTACTTTTGTTGGAAAGTCACTTAAATTAATAAGTGAAAAATGTCAAAAATAGGGAAAATAGGTTAAATGCACTGTAAAATTCCCCTGATGGAATCTGATGGATTCTGATGGGAATACTGATGATCATGTTGTGTGCAACCAAAGGATATGCATCTATACTAAGTGACTGGGCATGCACGGTCTACGAATAGACTCACAAAAGTGCCAGATAACTTCTAATCTAGACTGACTGGACTGACTGAACCCTAATCATGCTATAGCTTGTCCACGGACACATAAGGTTGGATGTGTCACGTGACATCCCCTCCTTTTCAAAGTGAGGTACTGGTACCAAACTGTATGGCGTCGAGGGAGATCGCCAATAGCATCCGGAATCCTGGAAGGGACTCTTCGCCGGCCCACTCTGATGTGTGGGTCGTGCGGTACTTGAACTTCATAAAGGTCTGCAACGCTTGCTTCTTTGGGCCGCGCCGAAAGTGACACAAAGTCTTCTGTGACTCCTTCAATGCTTCAACTTCGTCGAGAGTCATGCGTCTTTCTTCTTCAAGAATCTCCATGGCTGAAAATTCCTAAAACCATTTCCAACACAAACCCATGAACATACCTATGCCATGTAAAGTGACTAGAAAAAATCTTGTCTTCCTCAAAGACTGTGCATACAATGTAGATGAACAAATAGACGGAGTGCCAAACCGTTTACCACACACACGTAAACAATGAGATCGAATCTTTCTCTTATGATCTAGAGCAATCAATTGTGGCAAAACACAATGGAAATGTCCACGCTTGGTGCTCAGACTTTCATGTGCTCGTTCGGCAACTCGTTGGGTTAGACGAATACATCAAGTTTGATGTCGAAGTCTTTGACCCCGCGGATCTCAATAAGGCGGTAGCGATCGCTCTCTCCCAAGAGATGAAGCACAACAAGGAAAAGCCTAAGGAAAACAAGTCTTCTCAAGGGACCTCTCAGTTTTCTCAGAACCCTCAGAACGGTAAGAATGGTAAGAATGGTAACTCTTCTAACCAATCTTCCAACAGTCTCTCAGAAAAGAATTCTTCCAATGAATCTAAGGGTAAGGCTAACACAATTACTAAACCTAAGCTTACTCTAGATGAAAAGGTAGCACAAGGAATGATAGGAGGATACATCACATCGGAAGAGCAAAGCACTTATTCTTAGGAAGGTCATTGTTTTCATTGTCACATAAAAAGAACATGTCCTAAGCTTGAATCGAATGAATCTAAAGAATCCACAGAACCCACTTCCTCTATCAATGCTATTAATGATAACACGAGTGTGTCCCAAGTTTCTCATGACCCTCCCATTGATTATTCTCTCATTAAATGTTATGGTCGTACGTCGGGGCAGCGTTTTGTCATATTGTTTGACCCAGGTAGTATGCATGATGTGATCAGTCCCTCTCTTGTTGAGAGAGCCCGCCTCGAAGTTAGTCAGAGATCTCCTATCGAGGTCTCTGGCTTTCTTCCCGGTATGGACGCTCACATCACGGAGGAGTGCCTTGATGTGTTGTTTGCAATTCAAAAAGCCGCCTTTACTAGAAGATTTGTTGTCTCTCCTCTATCAGGATGTGATACGATTTTGGGCATTCGATGGTTTCGTGATACTAACCCTCTCATTGATTGGGAGGCTAACACTTTCACTCTCAATGCCAAAAGTGATTCTCCCATTGTCATTCATGGAGAGGACATTGTTTATTCTCCATCTCTCATTGCTAATATGCTGGACAATATTGCACGGATTCATGAGAAGGAGACTCTCTCAGTCTCTTCTTCTCCAAAGCATGACACACAGGATTTACATGATTGTGATCAACATGATGATTTGGATGATAAAGACAAGCATGAGGATTTGCATGATCAAGATGTGATTTCTCACAAGCATGATGAGTTGCAGGAAGAAGATGTGATTGTTCACAAGGATGAGGTGTTAGTTGATGCTTTTTCTAGCGAAGCTAACCTCGTTGCAGATTCGATTATTCACGAAGGATCGATCTTGGCTCTCGAGCTTAGATGCAAAGAATCCTCACAGGAAGTATTATGTGTTAGCATGATTGATACGCACCCATTGTTCGAATGTTTCATTCGTGATCGTTTCCTATATTTTAGTCAGCATCGTTGTGATCCTTTTTCCTAGGCATGACATATTGTATGTTGAGCACGTTTCTCTCATGGATGAGCACGAATGTATGCGGATTTTTCATGAAAAGCTGAAAAGTATGTATGTAAGGAAGTCACATTCCATGTCTCTTCCTTGGCATGACACAGTTGCCGAACGAGCACATGAAAGTCTGAGCACCAAGCGTGGACATTTCCATTGTGTTTTGCCACAATTGATTGCTCTAGATCATAAGAGAAAGATTCGATCTCATTGTTTACGTGTGTGTGGTAAACGGTTTGGCACTCCGTCTATTTGTTCATCCGATTTGCGTAATTGAGTACCTAGCTGCAAAACACGATTAGAAAAAGACATAACCGGCATACCATTTTGCTTGAGAGCACACCAATTGTCCTTCAATCGTGCGAGGTACTGAGGTGGCATAAACCACGCCTTAAGCTTGTCTTGGAAATCAGCCCAATTAAAGGAAAGGGGCGTGAATTCGTCGGCTTCCTCTAGGTGCGCGGCTAGCTATGCCTCTTGCCATGCGTGGTACCAATTGACGGCATCATCGGCAAGGTACATAGCTGCCGTCAAAACCTTGCTATTTCCTGTCTTCTTAGTTGTCGCAAAATAAGCATTAGATTGATGCAACCAAGAATGAATAACCGTAGCATCCATCTTACCATCATACTTACTGAAAGTCAACTTCTCTGTGACTGGATGGTTGGAATCTGCATCGTGGCTTGTGCCACTTGAGGAACTTCCACGATCTTTGGGTGGTTCAGACTTCGAGGCTAGCACTTGTCGAAGCAATTCTTGAGTGCGTAGCTCTCTTTGAGCTTCACGCTCGGCCTCCCTTTCTGCTTTTCGTTCATTTCGTTCATCGCGCTCGCGTTCGAAAGCAAGGCGATTTGTTTCTTGTTGTGCCAACACAACTCGATTCGCTTCTTGTTGTTGTATTGTATTTCTTTCATTGCGTTCCAAAATAATGCGAGTCGCTTCTTGTTGTGTCAGCATCATGTCCATCATTGACTTGACCATCATATCATTGACTTGACCATCATCTCCATAGAAGTTAGTACAACTCGTGGCGTAGATGGCGAAGGGGGAGGGTCGAAAAAATCTCCTGGTGGGGAAAATTCTTTCTCGCCTCTCTCATGCTCATCACCTGTATGCGAAGTATCCATTCCGCTTCGGGTGACGACCATGCACTAGGATCTTTGGTTCGTAAGTTCACGAGGAACTTGGATTCTTGAGGGTCTTGGGTTCTTGGGTTCTTGAGGATCTTGAGGTTCTTGAGGTTTCTTTTCGCTTGCAAACCGTGTTTGAGAAGGATCTTCTCTTTACCCGAGTTCTACTCCTTTCTACGGGCGCACCCCTTGGCGGCCTTGCGCTCACACCAAGGTTGCTTTTTCCCACCTCACGTCAATTGGCCGGCCGCTAAGTACACGGTCCGCTCTCAATGAGTGAAAAGAGACACAAGGGGAGGCTGGACAAGCCCTTCTTTCCTTGGATTCCTGTCACTCTTCAAAAACACGATTAGGAATCGACACGCCCAAGCGAACTTAGGTTCGTGCGACCACAACAGGCAAAAAAAATCTTGTGATTCTTGTGGTTCTTTCCTTGAGTGATACAGAACACTGTCAAAGCTCTGATACCAATGTTAGGTGCAACAGAATGAATGTTTGTGCTTTGCTCAAGATGAGTGCTCCGAACTGTGCTCAAGCCTCAAGGTTCCTTTTGTTCTTATGGAAGGTAGAGCCTTCCGTTCTTAGTGAGAGAATGCTATGATCACAAACAAAGTGAATGGACATTGTGCGTGCAAGTGAATGAGACTGAGAGATAGAGAGAGAAGAGAGATACGACACCAGAGACAACGTAAAACCCTCCTCCGAAGGCCCCACTCTCGTCGGTGAGAGTGGTCTACTATTGATTGCACAAAGTGGTACAACAATGATGCATGGAAACTGATGCAACTTGGAACTATGCCGGTGACGACGACGGGAATGACGACGACAACTTAAGGGCTGAAATCTGCGGTCTTCTATCTGATGTCCATAAAAACCCTATGGTTGAAAATAGGGGACTGATTCGGGCTGCTGAAAACGCTGGCTTTGGCTGCGTTTTGAGAGGCTGAAAATGACGATCTTCTGCAATGTCTAGGGCTGAATCTGCTGCTGTTCATGAATGCTGAAAACGCTGGTATAATGGCTTCACCGAAGGCTGAAAATGAAAACGTTCAACTTGACTTGTAGCGTTAGTGAAAACGCCAGACCTGTGGGGATGTTGGCGATGAAACAAAGCTGAAAACGCCAGGCTAGGGAGCGGTGATGGTGATGACCAAAACGCTAGGCTGATGCTTGGGGGAAACGCCAAGGCTTGTGGGTGCTGAGGGGTTCTTGCTGAGAGAGAGAGAGAGTACCTGCTACCAGAGGGCCTGTTGTGCTCCTTGCTCATCTGCCCAAGAGTGCTAGCTTTGGTTTGCTTATATATTTTCTTAGCAAAATTGCCCTACCTACTTTTGTTGGAAAGTCACTTACTATAATAAGTGAAAAATGTCAAAAATAGGGAAAATAGGCTAAATGCACTGTAAAATTCCCCTGATGGATTCTGATGGGATCATGCTGTGTGCAACCAGGAGATGCATCTATACTAAGTGACTGGGCATGCACGGTCTACGAATAGACTCACAAAAGTGCCAGATCACTTCTAATCTAGACCGACAGGACTGACTGAACCCTGATCATGCTATAGCTTGTCCACGGACACATAGGGTTGGATGTGTCACGTGACATAGGGAGTGAAGAGTCCTTGTAGCATAGCAGCAACTTGCAAGGTCTAAGAACCCTGGTATCCTAGTGCTCTAAGGCATCGAGGGATTCTCCAAAGTTAACCAAAACACAAAACGAACGGCGACGGGACCCCCGCGAAACGGAGGAACAGCAGAGGGGCCCAGAATGGGAACGGCACCGAACAAAAGGCATAAAAACACCCAAATAATACAATTTTTAGTTGTGTGTGAACTCAAGTAGTATTAGAGACCTTTGACTCTGATACTCACAAAAACCTCAATTCAAAGACCATTCAACCTCCCTATGACTTGAATGCGTCATGCGGTGATGTGTGGTCATAGACAACACACAGAATGCTCATACACATGCATTTACAGATTAAAGTTCTCAAATAACTGCAAGAGTAGAATTTAAGAGACAACACTTGAGTCATAACATTGAGCAAAATTTAGTTTTCCATATATTTTGGCTGACAAGGCTTGCCCGGGCATTACAAAAAAGAGACTCAAGAGACTAGAGAAATATAGAGTGCCAAGGCCAAAAACAATATACCAAAGTCTAATGTAACACAAAAAAAAACCAAACGTGGCATACACCATAAAGAGACAACAAAGGGGTCAATACAAAAAAGTATGAAAGTCTGCCACTAGCCTGAGTAGCCTCCCAATTAGTAGTAGTCAGTTGCATGTCATGCACATCCTCCCATGCCTCATCATTGAGCTCTGGCTCCTCGACCTTGGCCATGAAGGAAGTATCTTGTGTTTGTGCCTCTGTACCTCCACCTGCCTGAGGAGCCTCTTGCTCCATCTACCACCGTGTAAAAGGATCTGTCCTCTTGCAAAGCATTTTCAAGTTTGGGCTAACAAAAACAAGACATTTGACTTCTCTACTCCAAGCCAATTCCTCTTCTTAGAAGCAATGTGGCTAAAGATACTCCACATAAAGCTTATCGAGCCGCAACAAAAGGAATGTGATCGTGGTAGAAGAATCAAGCAACGAAAGCATCCACCTCTTTTTTCTTTTTTGGGTCCCAAGAGGTGGCAAGAGTCCTTTGGCGACGGGTGGGGCCATAGGAAGTGCCAGATGTCATGTATTTGCGCATATCGACGACGGATAAAGAGCCACTGTGTAGAGTGGAAGAGGGGACAATGAGGGTGCCTTTGGGTCAATAACTTTGCATGCTTGGAGAATTTAGGGTTGAATAGCCAATCCTTTTCCTCGAGCTCCTTCTTCTTCTCGGCGCTTATGTTTGGTGCAAAATCTCACCTCATGCCCTGGCACTTGAAGTATGTCCTCGCTTTGTCGTGGCCCCCTTTCCAATGGTAAGAGCATGGCTTGCATGCCCATGCGCAAGCATCTCCCGCCACTGACAAGGTGCCCTCCGAAGTAACCTCCTCCCACCATGACTATTCCGTTGGCTGTTTGGTGTTGCCCGCATGGATGGAATGAGTCGTACTAGAGAAGGCCATGGATGATGGGGAGGATCGATGGAGAAAGAGAGAGAGCTTTGAGGAAAAGGACTCCACTCTCAAGCAATGAAACCTTGAGAGGGAGAGAGACGAAGGAAAGGGAGAGAGCTTGAGAGAGAGAGAGAGCTTGTAGGCTTGAGAGCTTGAAAAAGGCTAGACCTTGAGAGGGTAGAGCTTGAAAGCTTGTGTGTACTATGAAGGTAAGGGGTGGGCGGAACGAGGCAATTTTTATAATCTGCCCGTTTTCACTATTGGCCAAAAATATGGCTATTAAATCCACTTCGAACGTCCGGCCAGCTGCCTGGTAGTCCGAGTGTTCCATGCCATTTCTTGGCGTTCTTACCGTTCCGGTATCACTTGCAACTCTCAAACGTTTGGCCATTCCGGCACATTCCCGGTAACGCTGATTCTAACATCTTTACCTAAAGAACTTTGTGGGGGGGGGGGGGGGGGGGGGGGGGGGGGGGGAGAGAGAGAGAGAGAGAGAGAGAGAGAGAGCTTGTAGGCTTGAGAGCTTGAAAAAGGGCTAGACCTTGAGAGGGTAGAGCTTAAAAGCTTGTGTGTATTGTGAAGGTAAGGGGTGGGGAAAGGAGCATTTTATAAGGGGGAGTCTCACTATAAAAAAAAAAGGCAATTTTAAAATCTGCCCATTTTTCACTATTGGCCACAAATATGGCTGTAAAATCCATTTCGATCGTCCGGCTAGCTGCCTGGTAGTCTCGACTTTCCGGGCCGTTTCTTGGCGTTCTCACCGTTCCGGTATCACTTGCAGCTCTTGAACGTTTGGCCATTCCGACACGTTCCCGGTAACGTTGATTCTAACAATCTTTACCTAAAGAACTCTGTAGGTTGTGACTATCACCCTCCAATGGTTTGTGCGGGTGACTACTTCCCTACGTCTTTCAATCTCTAGTAAGAAGTGACCGTATGCTCTCATATGTTGGACATCTACATACCAAGTGCTCTCATTCTCCAACCCAACCCCACATACTTTGCATCTCCTCAATTTGTGCCTTCCACCCAATCTCCATCTCGACTAGGTGAGACAAGACTCTTATCTACCAAATGTCCGCTTTAGCATTGATTGGCATATATGTGTCCATATATCCAAGCCATTGGATGAACCCATCCTCTCAAATAGTCATAAAGTTTCATCTGCAAGATGAAGCCATCGTCTAGAATAGTCATGGAGAGAAATGAAATGAAATGATATATTAACGTCTAAAAAAGGCCAAAATGACCTATGAGACCAAACTGATTACAATGGTGAGTCTAGTACCAAGTCTGGGTACAAACAAAGAAAACTACAAACTAAAAACTGAGATAGGAGTATTACCGACTCCTATGGGTGGCTGGTAAGCTGAGCAATGGTATAATGCCACAAAGGTACAAAGTGGGGATAAGTGTCACCATTAGCATGAAGCCTATCGTGATCGACACTCTAGGTGTCGTGCTAGAATCCTATGGATCCTCTGCCGCAATCTCCGTCGGTGCTGCGTGGCTCCCCTCCTCATTCCTGGTCTTGATCTCCCCAACTATAGGGCTCGATCAATGAGAGTACCACTGGTGTGTGTATGGGTGGGAACCGAGCTCTATGGTGGTGGTGGCCCCTCTGCCTCTGTGGTACTCGGACTGAAGAAATCTGAGATGCGTCTCTAGGACTGTCTCTGTCTATGCCCTCTCAATAGAGAGTTTCTATGTCTCTGTATCTCAAGTAGAAATAATCCGAGACATCTCTTATCCTGATATCTCATGACTCTATCTAACAAGTCAAAACCATCTCTTGATAAACAGTGAAAGCGTCCCCGAATCTCATAGTAGACTGTGCAGTGACATATGAAGTGAAACTCTGTCTCTGGCTCTACATGGCATAACTGACATATCCTCTTGTCTGCTGGTATGCCTCTGAACCTACTTGTCTCAATCCCAAGCTGGTGTGAAGATGTGCGATCTGGCCTATGGCACATCGTAACCCATGAGATAGACGTGTGTCCATCTAGCTGGGCTGTGTGACAAATCTGTCTGTCGTGAGTTGGAGCAGATGCTCTCTATAGAAAGCCCTCTTCGTACCCAACTCACGTGATGGCTATATCCATGTCCTCCTAGTATCAAGCTGGATAAGATCCTGCCGAATGAGCCTAGTAATCTCCATCCGTGTAAGAGCCAAAGATGGTGAATCAAGAGAATACTGGAAAGGGGGCAAACTGTCCATGTTGAAACCATGCCTCTGAAACCATGAGCTCATTTGTGCATACCAACATGATGTATCTCCTTGTAATGCCAGCTGTCTGGATGACTCAAGAGCAAGCCTAGCATATCTGTCCCTGGTGGAGAGAGAGAGAGAGAGAGAGAGAGAGAGAGAGAGAGAGAGAGAGAGAGAGAAATGAAATGAAATGAAATGCCCAGTATCGGGCATTGTTCAAGAAAGTATTGCATCGGTTGCTAAAGAGCTTCGTCAATGTCCGCCTCTATAAATAGTCGTATTGGGCGTCTCCCATGTTGTGCTAAAATAGTCATGATCCTCTGATGGAGCCTCCATCGATGTCGTATAGACATGGGCATCTAGCTCTCCCGAGCTCAATGGCTTTGTCAACTAATATACCTCTGATATAAGTGGGCTTTGAAGTCTACAGTGAAGCATGCTCATCTACCTGTTGAGTCCTTACTCTGAAGAAAACAGTAATCTCCCTCTGTGAATGTCTCCCATTGCCTGATCTCCTCAAGAGACTCTCCCTATGTCTGCGCACCTCTAGCAAAACAACTCGAGGCATCTCTAATCCTGATATCTAGCCAATGGTCCAAAGCCCTCTCTGAATAGATGTCCATGTACACATAGGGTTGGATCATTGATGAAGCTGAAGTCATGGAGCCGGAGTAAGTATTGTTGCATCGGTTTCGCCATGGTTCAAATAAGCAAGTGAGACAATACTTTTTAAAGTTCAAAGATCGCAGAACCCACGAAGCAGTGTGGGTAGACGAAGAGTTGTTGTAGCGGAAATGAATGTTGTTCTTTCTCAAGATGAGTGATCCGATCGTGCTCAAGGTTCCTTTTACTTACGGAAGGGAGAGCCTTCCGTTCCCTTAATGAGAGAGTGCAAGTGATCACAAACAAGTGAATAGACACTGTGCGTGAAGGTGTTGAGACTGAGAGATAGAGAGAGAAGAATACGACACCAACAAGTTGTCAAACCCTCCTCCGAAGGCCCTCCTCTTGATGGCGAGAGAAGTCTATGCTATTGATTGCACAAATCTGGTACAAGTGCCGATGCAAATCTAAGTGATGCTAAAAACTGAATGCTGCGAGGACGACGGGGCCGACGATGACGACGCTATCTGCTGTTGTGACTTTGCATGCTGAAAACGCTGTTTTTCTTGCTACCAAAACGCTGGTTCTCTTGCTTGGAATCGCTGGTTTTACTGGCTGTCTTTACTTGCACTGGAAATGTTGAAGAACTTGCTGGTTTGACTGAGCCTGCAAGCGATATTGAGTGGGGCTGCTGGAGGTGGATGCTGAAAATGCCAGGTATGGGCTGAAAACGCTGGAGTTTTATTGTTGAAAGCGCCATGCTTAAGGGGGGTGGTTCTTGCTTGAGAGGGGGAGAGAGATGCATGTTGCAAGTGGATTGCCTGGTGCACTTTCTCCTCTTCTGCCAAATTGTACTAGCGCTAGGTTTGCTTATATATTCTCTTAGCAAATTTGCTGTCACAAAAATACAGAAGCGTAAACTGACGTTTAATTGCACTTCAAATACTCAAGAGAATTAGAGGGAGAGAGAAAACTTGACACTCCATTGGGGACCAGAAGATGGGCTGGTCCCCCCCCCCATAAAGAGAATATCTTTATTACTAAAGGAGAGTCTTTACAAGCACAGGAACGGGGCATACGCCCGTCCTCTATTCTTTCTTCTGTTCTGTTCTGACTACTGACTGAGAAAGTGTTTCCACTTTCTTTCTGCTTAGGGGATTTCCCCTCTTCTGCGAAATTGGTTGGACGCTCTCGAAAAGAGAGTCTATCTTCCAAAACAGCTCATCGGAAGCTCTCACAAAGGAGAGTCCATCTTCCGTTATGTGTTGCCTTCATGCTCATTCATTCATGCATCGAACACAAAAGAGAAACAAGCAAAATGCACACGCACATGCTTGCTGTAATTTTCTGCACATAACCTGAAATTCTTACCTGTGCACAACCCTACGCCGAAACAAAGGTCTTCTTCGCGATGGAATCGCGCCAAACTTGATGTAGACTTAGGATAAGGAGAGAGAAGAGAATTTCTATGGCTGGTCTGCTGAAAACAGCCCTAATCGAGGTGATTAGGGGTTGAAGACGGAGAATTACAGCAGCCGCACTCTACTAAGAGAGCGTCTACGACAGCTTCTCGCGATGAAACTTCACCAGAAGGTGTCTATGACTGTGAGATCCCTTGTTCTTGACAATGGGAGCACAAGGCTACCACATATGTCGCAAGGGGTTGCTCTCAAGCTTCAATGGAGGGCTCCACCGCATAGAGCACGCTCACATTAGGGGGGATAGGTGCATTGCCAACCCTGAAAATGAGGGAGGGGGGGCTCCTAAATAGCCATCAGGGAGAGGGGGCGCTAGGAAGAGAGAGGGTGAGAGTGAGAGAGAGAGAGTTAGTTTGCATTGGTAAGTGTGCCACTTGGCACACTTACTTTAAAAACTTAAGAACCATTCAACTTTTGACTTTAAAAACTTCTAGCTCATTAATTAAAAATGTGCAACTAACTAACAAATGCTGCCAATGATTCTTTTATGAGAACACCAAAGGTCTGCCGGCACAATGCCGCACTGGCACTGCATCGCCTTTACCTGTTCACACTTGCCCGGCCGCCTGCCCGGGCACGGACCGTTAAATTTAATTTAACGAAACTTACCCTAAGGTTTTATTAACTTTATTAGCCTTAGGGTCACTGTTCTAAGGACCCCATGTCATTCATGTGCTTGTACTGACGCGCGTATTTTTCCTGAGCCTAAAATCTGAGGCTACTGCTTACCCCTTTCTGAAGACCCGATTTCCCAATCACTAGGGCTTCAGGGTAATTTCTGCTAAGGTCCCTCTGAGGTGTTGTGGCCCGCATTTAGGCTCACCTGAGGCCTTAGAACTGCTAGGTCTATTCTGGTGTACACGCAACTAATTAGATGATTCTGTTCTCGTAAATAAATTAATTATTTACAAAGTCTGACTTAGTTACATCCCTCTTGGTTCTAAACAGTTGACCTCAACTGTAGAGCGTCAACATAATTGTGCAAGATGTTAGGGTAGTCCTTAAGATCGGACTCAGTCATCCACTTGGCATCTAAAGGAGTGTAATTCTTGAACTTGACTAAATACTTTCGATGTAGACTCCCCGACTTGAGTTGTCTCTCCGAGTGGTGTATTATCTGTTCAGGTTGAAGGATTTCCTCGGTCTCTTCGACTTCTGGAGGATCTTCTTGTACGGGCGCCACTAGAGGAGGTCCAACATATGGTCGGAGGAGACTGACATGAAAAGCATTGTGGATGCGCCAGTTAAAAGGCAAATCCAATCTGAAAGTCACATCATTGACTTTATCTACAATTTTAAAAGGACCGTAAAATCTATGGGAAAGTTTGACAACTTTCCCTTTGCCGACCCGCTTTTTCAATCTAGCTTTCTCAAACCAAAGCAGGATATATTGTCCTTTTTCAAGATTGAGATTCCTTCTGTGCTTGTCTGCTTTTCTCTTCTGTTGCTCTTGAGTACGAAGAATCGCTTGCTTTACTTGTTGATGGGCAATATCAATATTGCGCACAAATTCATCTGCGGCGAAGATGTTTTCTTTGGTCACTATAATAGGAAGTAAGAGTGGCTTCCCATAAATAATTTCGAAAGGGGCTTTACCAGTTGAGGAATATATGATATTATTATACGCAAACTCAACTATTGGTAAGTAAGTACTGTTCCCATTCGGATTGTCGTTCCGAAACATAGCACTTGAGGAGATCTAAAACAGTGGCATTAGCGATTTCGCTTTGACCATCTGTTTGAGGATGATAAGCTGATGAAAAATCAAGCTTAGTTCCCAAGTTTTCGAACAATGCCTGCCAAAATAGACTAGTCATGCGGGGATCTCTGTCGCTCACAATAGTCTTTGGCAATCCATGGTGTTTAAAAATCTGAGCTAGAAATATTCTAGCCATGTGATCAGCTTTGATCGTCTTCTTTACTGGAAGAAAATGGGCTTGCTTACTGAATCTGTCTACTATAGTCCAGATTGCATCATTTCCATTCTTGGATCGAGGAAGATCCGTAATAAAATCCATGGCAATACTTTCCCATGGCGTGTTAGGCACAGGGAGCGGCTGAAGCTTGCCATAAACTTTATGTCTGTCATATTTTACCTTTTGGCAGACTAAACACTCATGTACATGTTTTTCAATGTCCGCACGGAGTGTTGGCCAAAAGAAATACCTTTCGAGGGCACTAGTGGTGGAAGCAATTCCCCGATGCCCGGCATAAGGAGAATTATGTGCTTCATCCATCACCTTTTGTCGTATGGGCTGAGCTATGCATATTGCTTGTTGACGATAGAGTGTATTATCCCTGATAGAATAAGGTGGCTTTGAGTGACCAACTTGAAGATCTGCCCAAATTGTGGCGAAGTCTGGATCTTGAGGATACATCTCGCTGAGAGATTCTAGTTCCTCATGATAAATTGTTGTTAGTGCATTGATCTTTGGACGCCTGGAGAGAGCATCTGCAACTGCATTCTTTGTTCCAGACGTGTGTAAAATCTGAAAATGAAACATTGAAAGAAAGTTGGCCCATCTCATCTGCTTTTCTGATAACTTTCTCTATGTGAGAAAGTAGCGAAGACTTTGATGATCTGTCTTGATAATAAAATCAGCTCCTAATAGATAGTGTTTCCAAATGGAAAGAGCATGAATTACTGCCATTAGCTCTTTTTCGTATATGGAGGCATGCAACTCTGCATCTTTAAGGCGTCGACTTTCATAGGCTATCGCGTGACCCTCTTGGTTCAAAACTGCTTCTACACAATCTCCAGATGCATCGAAGTATACCTCGAAAGGTTTGCGAAGATCAGGGACGGTGAGAACAGGTCCGTGACTGAGTAGATACTTAAGCTTTTCGAAAGCTTGTTTTTGTCAAGACCCCCAATGGAATGGAATCCGCTTCTTTGTCAGGTCATGGAGGGGACCTGCTATCGCGGCAAAAGCTCGAATGAAACGCCGATAATAAGAACAGAGGCCAAGGAAACTTCATACATCATGTACCGTAGTTGGCGTAGGCCATTCTACAACTGCTTGAATCTTATCAGGGTCCATTCTCACCTGGTTGTGAGATACTATATGGCCCAAATAGTGGATTTCTTTTAGAAAGAACTCACTCTTCTTAGCATTCACAAAAAATTTGTGTTTGTGTAATTCTTCAAACACTAAGGCGAGATGCTTATAGTGTTCGTCTTCCGTCTCTGAGAAGATTAAGACGTCATCAAAGAAAACGCCTGTAAAGCTTCTGTATGAGTGGAAGATTCTATCCATCATTCTGTTGAATGTAGCTGGTACATTAGTGAGCCCAAAAGGCATCACTAGAAATTCATACAACCCGAAGGTTGTTCTAAATGAAGTCTTATGCACATCCTGAGGAGCTATGCGGATTTGATGATAACCGCTCTTCAAGTCTATACGACTAAAGACACTGGCTCCTTGTAACTTATCAAGAATGTCGTCAATCCGAGGGATTGGAAATCGATTCTTGATTGTGATCTTGTTTAGAGATCTATAGTCTATGCACATGCGGAATGTGCCATCCTTTTTCTGTACTAGCAAGACAGGTGAACAATATGGAGAAGTACTAGGCCTTATTAAGCCCTTCTCCAAAAGTTCGTTAACCTGCTTGAGAATTTCCTCTTGCTGCATTATACTGACTCGATAAGGGGCTGATTTGGAGGAGAACTTCCTGGGATCAAATCAATTGTATGATCCTCAGGTCGCGAAGGTGGGAGTTCATTTGGAAGTTCATCTGCAAAAAAATCTTTATATCTTTCTATTAACTTAAGTCTTTTTTGCTCTAAAGAGAAAGAAAGTTGTGAAACAGACACATCTCTCTCTCTTGCAAAAATCAAGTACGCTGAAACACACTTTTTCATTTCTTTCTTGATGGCAATGTGATTGGTCTCACTCTATCTCTCTCTCTCTATCTATTTCTCTCTGTTTCCTCTGGCTTCAGTATTAAGTGATAAATTCTGTTTATCCGAGTGTATTTTATATTGTTATGCGCTCCCGTTTGTGACACAAACCAACGATGAAGTCCATGGAATTACTCTGCCACTTGGCATCTGAGATTTCCAATGGATGTAGCAGGCCAGCTTTCCTAAGGCGCTCTGCCTTATTGACCTGACACTGAACGCATCTCTTCACATAGCTCTCTATGTAAGAGCACATCCTTGGCCAATAGAAATATCGCTTGACCAAACCCAAAGCTCTTTGAATGCCTGGGTGCCCAGCGCTAGAAACATCGTGGCATTCGCACAAAATCCTTTGTCGAACCTCATCGATTTCCGGCACGTAGACTTTACCATTTTTGAACAATAGTCCACCTCTAATGGAATATTGTCGCTGTCTCGTCTCTCCAGCACGACTCACTTGGGTCTCCGGATCACCCAAGCCTGCACACGAGTCATGCCCCGCTTTTACCTCGTTCCATATCCTGCCAAAATGGCCATCGAAACGACATAGCCCTCGGGGAGAGAGAGAGAGAGAGAGAGAGAGAGAGAGAGAGAGAGAGAGAGAGAGAGAGAGAAATGAAATGATATATTTACGTCTACAAAGGGCCAAAATGACCTATGAGACCATCACGGTTACAAAATGGTGTATCTGATACACTGTCTCTAGAACTGAAGAGAGAGAGAGAGAGAGAGAGAGAGAGAGAGAGAGAGAGAGAGAGAGAAATCCGTCGAGATTTCAGCCATAGACAAGGCATTAACCTCAAGAATCCTGCTAAGTGCATCGGCAACTTGATTGCTAGATCCTTCTCTATAACAAATCTCAAAGTCAAACTCTTACATAAGTTCAACCCATCTAGCCTTCCGGCCTCTGAGATCACCCTGATTACCGACATAGCGCAAGGAGTGGTGATTTGTCCATGCAACAAACGTAGAGCCATACAAGTAGTGCCGCCACTTCCTCAGGGCGTGGACTACAGCGTAAAGCTCCTTCTCATATGTTGGTTAACGCATCTCAGCATCAGAAAGTTTCTTACTTTCAAATGCAACAGGACGTCCATCCTGGTATAAGGCCACACCAATGGCATAATCAATAGCATCCGTTTCAACCACAAACGATTTGCTAGGATCCACAATGTGCAGTTTTTGGTGCAGTAGTCACCAATACTGCTTTAGTGTATGAAAGCTCTCATCGAGACACTCATTCCAGACAACAGGGGAAGTCTTCGGCCCTTTCACCCCCCCTTTTAAAAGTTGCGTAAGCGGAGCAACAACTTTAGAGTAATCCTTGATAAATTTGTGAAAGAATCCTGTAAAGCCTAAAAAGAACTTTACTTTGCGCACATTCTTCAGAATGGGCCAATTTCGCACATTATTCAACTTTTCAGGGTCGACGCGAATTCCATCGCGAGTAATGATGTGACCCAAGTACAGAAGCTCTTTCTTAAAGAATTCACACTTACAAGCTTTAGCATAAAGCTTCTCAGTTCTCAGTACTTCGAGAACAGCGCGTATATGCGCTAAGTGCTCAGACAAACTTCGGTTGTAGATCAAGATGTCATCGAGAAATACAACAACGAAGTTGCCTAGAAACAGTCTCAGCAGCTCATTCATCATTTGCTCAAACGTAGCTGGAGCATTGGTCAAACCAAAAGGCAAGACCAAAAACTCATAGTGACCATAACGCGTATGGAAACCTCTCTTAGGAATATCTTCCAGTTTGATCCGTATCTGGTGATAGCCTGAATATGAGTTTGAACGCCACCATCATAGGGTTGAGAGTAACAGCCCTAATGTGGCACCTTGCTAGCAAGTCACGGCCACCATGGTGCTATGCAAAACCGCTCTAAGGCTAACTGTCGGTGCAATAGATGTGCCACTACACAACCACTCCTAGGGCTACCAAAAACCAAACCCTAGTTAGATTAGTGCTAGGCAAAGGGCTTGTATCTGCTGCCACAAGGGGCCAATACAGCTGCCCTAATGTTAATATGAGCTGCTTCATTTGCTTCAGTGTCTGCTGCACACCCTAATGAGCAGTAGCTCCCAGAATGGCCTCCGCATTGAGCTTAGTCACGCCCCTACTTATATCTTCGATTAACTAGAGAAAAACCATTTGAAATTTTAAACATAGTCTCAAAAAACGGCTGTCACAATCAAAAGTCCACTATTGTTGTCACCCGAATATATTACTTCCCCATTGGGAGTGATTTTTTGGACATTTCCTAATCACCAAACTCCCAGCCAAACAACTATAATTGAGGGTGCAACTATATTGTAAGGTGCAGCGGAATGAATGTTGTATTTTCTCAAGATTAGTGATCTTTATTGCTCAAGGTTCCTTTTAGTTCTTTAGGGAAAGAGAGAGCTTTCCGTCTTGTAGAGTGTTTTGGTCACGAACAAAGTGAGTGGATATTGTGCGTGCAAGTGAATGAGACTGAGAGAAGGAGAGAGAAGAGATACGACACCCGAGAGGTTGTAAAACCCTCCTCCGAAGGCCCCACTCTCGTCGGCGAGAGTGGTCTACTTTGATTGCACAAATGTGTACAATGCGAATGCAATGGACTGATGCAACTTGGACTATGCCGATGACGACGACGGTGGTGACGACGACGACTCGATGCCTGAAATCTGAGATCTTTTATCTGCTGATTTTCATGGTCTTCTTAGTGGCTGAAAATGACTGTTTTGGCTGCGTTTTTCGAGGCTAAACTTGGGGGAACATCTGCAACCGTCTAAGGGCTGATCTGCTACTGCGTCTATGGCTGAATTCCTGCGTTTTGTCACTGCTGAATTGCAAGTTTCCTAGCGTTAGTAGTTGGGGCTGAAAACGCTGGAAAGGCTGAGGTCTTGCTGTTGGTTTGGGCTGAGGATAAAAAACGTTGGATGGCTATGTCTCTTGTCAAAACGCCAAGCTAATCTACATCTTCAAAGCAAAAACGCTGGCATGGCTGAACTGTGGGAAAAACGCTAATGCTGATGATCTTTGCGATAGCAACAACCTGCTAACGCTAGTGTGTTGAGGGTGATGGCGAGGACTGCTAATGAGGAAAACGCCAAAGATGGGGGTTTACTGCTGGGAACAGAAACACTAGGGGTCCTTGAGGGGGGTACTGCTGAGAAGTTGCCTGTTGAGCGGGACGCTCCTGCTGCCTCTTCTGCCAGAAAGTGCTAAACTTGGGTTTGCTTATATATTAACTTAGCAAAATTGCCCTACCTACTTTTGTTGGAAAGTCACTTAAAAATAATAAGTGAAAATAACCAATAAATAGGAAAATAGGCTAAATGCACTCGAAAATTCCCCTAACTGATGCTAATGGATTCTGATGGGAATTCCGATGATCATGTTGTGTGCAACCGGAGGATATGCATCTATGCTAAGTGACTGGGCATGCACGGTCTACGAATAGACTCACAAAAGTGCCAGATCACTGCTATTCTAGACTTGACTTGACTGACGGGAACCCTGCTATGGTGTAGCTTGTCCACGGACACATAGGGTTGGGATGTGTCACTTGACATATATAGTGCTCTTGAGGACAAACATCAAAGCCACCTACAGGTGTGCTCAATTGCCATGTAGCTTTTGCTAACTTTAGCTTCCACACACTAGAATCTCACGGTACCATTCAACCAATAGCTTCTCTAATACAAATCTTATGGTGGATTTTAATCATAACAATTCTATTCATTCACAGCTCGAGAGTGTTCTCTAAGATCCTATTGTGGTATTGGAAACTTGACCAAAAACTTAATGATAACAACAGCGTATAATAAAAAATGAACTCCAAGATTGGCATATAAGGCAAATTCAAGACATGCTATGTGTTCATTCTTTAGATGCAACATTAACATTCTCCCTATTCTTAGTTAGAGCTCCACAAAAGGTCAAAACAATTGAAAAAAAACAAAAAGGGTATGTACCTTAGGTACTCGACCCACCAACTCCTGTAAAATGGTGACCAATCCTTCTTTTCGCATAACAAGATTTGAAAGCTGTTTTCCAAGTTCGGCCCTTATCCATGGTGGGGGCGTAGGCGAATCACGATTGAGTAGCACAAATGAAGCCACAACCATCTGTTCCACAGGAGCATGTTCCACCATGTATTTCAGTCGGACTCTAGCTTGGTGACTGATGTCTTCATCCGTTTCACAAGAACCGAAGCCTAATTGTAAGTATGCAGACATGAGATCCCACAAGAAGAACTTCATGGCAAGCTGTCTGGTAGAAGGAATTTGCAGAAACTGAATTTCATCCTGTAAATTTCCCGCCATAGGTGGACATGTGATGTCAAGCGGTGATGTCTTGGTCCCATCTAGCCTTTGCTCTATGGGAGATCCAAAGGTGTCAGATTCACGAATCAATGTTTCTGCTGACTTTCTGTGTGTTGTATATATCAATGTCGCACAGGTACTGCTCATCCAAAAAAAGGAAGCAAGAACTTCTGCACACAAGAAAAGGAGAGGCATGCCTGAAAGAGGTGCTGCAGACGAGCTTTGCAACCAAGCGGTGGAAATGGAGAGGCCTGACAAGTGGAAGGAAATGTTGCTGCAATCATCTTGATGTTTGTCTCTTAGGATGCCGACGCCCGGACTGAGATGAGGAGAAATGCCCAGCCTTATGAGGAGCTCAAGCAGGGCCTTCAATGTTTTCCACTCTGAGGAGGAAGGGTCCAAAGGGAACGTCTCCCTCACAAGACAACGTTGCAAATTTTGCAGCAGATGGATGGCGCAGCAAAGAGTTTCTGCTGCTTGCTCGGTATTTTGAAAAATATTACCCTTGAGCTTCCTGCTGTTAATGCTAGCGAGAAGGGACCTCGCTCTGCTCAAAAAATCTTCTTTGCTGCCGCTGGCTGCCATAATTCCTCGCTAGAATGTCTGGACGATTTTTTAAAAATCGTTGAAAATTGGTGGAAAATGGAAATCTGCCTGCGTGCTTTCCCGCCCACCGATAAGTTGCGGTGGGCCGTCTCCTCGTAGCTCTGGAGGGTTCTGGAGTGCGCTAACCGACCCCTCTCTCCTCTTATGTCCTCGGGCCTCGACGCACTCTCTCAGCTGGCTGAAGGGGCGAATTGCAGGCAGTGGGACATAAGACGGACGCAGCTCACTCTGTGTCTTGCAGCAAGGTGAGCTCTCTCTCTCTCTCTCTCTCTCTCTCTCTCTCTCTCTCTCCGTGTGTGTGTGTGTGTGTGTGTGTGTGTGTGTGTGTGTGTGCGCGCGCGCGCGCGCAGGGCGCTCTTTATAAGCTGTTGACCCGCAGGCTCAACAGAGGGACGAGGCAGTGTTGGAAAAAAATTAGAAAAAAACCCGGGTTTAGGTAGCGTATTTTAACCGGCTGAAATTATAAAATCCCGGTTAGAGTTTGAGCTTGCCTTTAAGAAAACCGGCAAATTTACACTAGTTTTAGTGTAATTACGGGCAAAAGCTTCAAATTTTGACCTGAAAACCGGGAGAACTTCAAGTGTCCCCTTATTTTGTTCGGTTGGTAAAAATGTGTTTTTCTAGCCCTGGCCCGATGAGAAGGCAAGGGGGCATGTGGGCGAGGCAAGGGAGGTGGGGGGAGTTTGCAGAAGGGGAAGCAGGTAGAGGTTCGAGGCAGGTCGAACAAGGGTGGATGCGCCGCAGAGGGGCAGGGGAGTGAGGGCACATTTGGGTTTTCGCGGGGGGGGGGGGGGGGGGGGGGGGGGAGGAATATTATCAGGTATCTATATTAAAAATGGTTTTTTAATTAATTGTGCCAGTGTAGAAAGTTCCCATTATAATACTCAAAGCCACATTCAGGAGGCTGTTAAGAATCTACGGTCAAGATCAGTCGTACATCTACTAGCCTTTCCTGGTCGAAATTTAGAGCTATAGCCGCTAGATCCAAGACAACTTATACAAGTCAGCACTTGGAATCCAAAGCTTGAGCGTTCAATCAAACATTGGCAAGTCTCAGCATTGGGAACTCACTTACACCTCTGCAGCTGGAATAAATGGATATGCCTCTGCCTACTGCCTACCTCTCTTCGGATGGCATGGCTCCAAGTCAGCAGACAGAATTTGTTTCATGCACACTTGATCACTGATCTCTGGTCGCTTTCTTGATTGATTGCTTTCTTCACTGGCATATGGCTTGCTTCCTGCATGCATGTTCTCTGCATTGCAACTATCCTTCATCTGCAGTTGTCGGTAGTGTTGGCCCCCCTAACGCCGGTCGCCATGCAGTCACCTGCATTACAAGGAATGGTCACTTGGTGACCATGCCCTACACCATAAAACTCTCCCTCAAAGCAGCCACAATACACATACACCAGATAGTGATGGTTTATAGGACCTTCCAAATTAAAAAATGTGTTCTCATAGACCTTCCACAGTGCATTAAAGTGACAAGTGGGACTTCCATCGCCTCCAACGATGGTATTGCCTACGGCAGCAACAACCAAGAAATGTACAAAGCCATGAACATTTGTGTGCAAGGAATTATGTTTCTATTGTCGATCTTCTATAGCTTTCTCTACCTTTGAACCCTTGACTTGGGTATTGATCAATGTAGCCAACACAATGCTTGATTTTGGCATGTTCAATAGTTTCCTTTGTTTGCAATAGCGGCCAAGGCTGGCCATTATCGCAAATGGTATTGCCAATGACAACAACAACCAAGAAATGTACAAAGCCATGAACACTTGTTTCAACCAATTTTGTTTCTATTGCCTAGCTTTCTCGACCCTTGACTTGGGTATTGATCAATATAGCCAACACAATGCTTGATTTTGATATGTTTAATAGTGTCATTTTTTCGCAATAGTGGTCGAGATTGGCCACTATTGCAAACGGTACTGCCTACATCAACAACAAACAAGAAATTACAAAGCCATGAACATTTGTTTCAACCAATTTTTTTTATATTGCTTATCTTCTCTAGCTTTCTCCATCTTTGAACCCTTGACTTGGGTATTGATCAATGAAGCTGACATAATGCTTGATTTTGGCATGTTTAATATTGTCCTTTGTTTGCAATAGTGACTGAGACTGGCCACTATTGCAACAGTACTGCCTACGACAGCAACAACCAAGAAATGTATAAAGCCATGAACATTTGTTGCAATCAATTCTGTTAATATTGCCTATCTTCTCTAGCTTTCTCTATCTTTGAACCCGAGACTTGGGTATTGATCAATGTAGCCAACACAATGCTTGATTTTGGCATGTTTAATAGTGTCCTTTGTTTGCAATAGTGGTTGAGACTAGACACTATTGCAAACAGTAATGTCTATGGCAGCAACAACCAACAAATGGACAAAGCCATGAACACTTGTTTCAACCAATTTTGTTTCTATTGCCTATCTTCTCTAGCTTTCTCTATCTTTGAACCCAAGACTTGAGTATTGATCAGTGTAGCAACTTTGATTTTGGCATGTTTAATAGTGTCCTTTGTTTGTCATAGTGGTCGAGATTGGTCTACCGAACTGTCTATCCCACTCTACCACCTTCAAAAGGAACAATTTCTACAAAATGAAGATCTCTCATATCTCCATACAATGATTGAATATGCTTGCAAAATAGAACTCTATGTAAAGAAAAAAAGATCGACCGACTTGCATTCATCAACACCATTAATATCTCTTTACTTCATATTGAATAGATCAGCTAACCACCATATCTACCATGCCTCTTATCAGTAGTCAATTACATATATCATAAGAAATGTTAGATATATACATCCTGTTTACCATCAACAAATGTACCAAGGAATAATAGTAGCAACAATGGTCCCTATGCAAATGCTTAATGAGGCTAGCAATATAGTGTAAAAGATGAGCAAGCAAGGTACATCTCTGAACAATGTCAAAGGCACATACATAGGGAATGGCTACATTTGATAGCTAGTGGGGATGTTTAATGGGTTGATAGTAGCAGCAATGGTCCCTATCAAATGCTTAATGAGGCTAGCAATATAGTGTAAAGGATAAGCAAGCAAGGTACATCGAGGAACAATATTAAATGCACATGCATATGGAATGGTTGCATTTCGTGTCATAATAATCAATATCTAATTCTCCTAAATGATTTTCTCATATTAAACTGATCATTTAATGTGGGGAAGTGCCAGGGGAGAAAAAGCTAGAATATTGGTTAAGCTAGCAGACCGGCCACAATAGGGATCCAAAGGAGGGAAAATAGGGATCTAAAGGGGGGGCCATCTGCAAAAGAGCCATGTGCAACAATGGGCTAAAAAGACCCTAAGGTTCAGCCCATTAAGACTTCCAAAATGCTAAGGTTCCAAAATTCAAAGGTTGTGCCCAAAGGGTTAAAGCTTAGGGGGAATTGGATGCTTTGTGTGCTCTCCAAAGTCAATGCACATCCCTACATGGGAGGGGGCGAGCCCTTCTTCTAGGGGATGAGAGAGAAAGCCACACACACACACACACAAGCCCCTTTACACAAAGGGAATTAGGGACACATGTCAGCTCCCTAGCCCAGATGCCCACAAGGTGTGCCCAATTCCTATTGGATGACCCTTGAAGTGGACCAATGAGAATTAAGCTAGAGTAAATCTAGTTTAATTAATTTAAAAACATTTAATAAAAGAAACCAATAAGAATTAAGTCTCCTAGAAGACTATTGGGCAGTCTCCCAAAGGGTCCAATGAGCATTCAAGAGCCCCATGGCTTGGAGGCAAAGGGGTCCAATGAGAGTTTAGTTTAATTATTTAATTACCTAAAGCTCTCACAAAAGGGGAAAGGGGGGACACATGTCAGAAGGCTATCACTTATGCTGCTTAATTGTGATTGGCTTGACTTGGGGAGGGCCAATGAGGCTGCAGGAAGAGCAAATGGCAAGGGGGCTCGCCCAAGAGAGAGAGGGGGCTGATTTTTGCAAGGCATTATCACACACACACTCACACAATCTCATGTGTGAAGAAAGAGAAGACTATCTCTTCCCAAGCTTTAATGGAGAACTCATCACCTACTCCAAGCTTGTGAGATAGAAGCCTACATCAACACTCTCTTGGCATGTGGATGCAAATCCAACCAAGAGCCAAGCTTCAATGCATGCTCATCTCCTCTACCAAGCTAATTACTAAGCTAAGCTATGCTAATATGAGTGATTATGTGAGGAGATGTACATCTTTCTCGTAAGATACTCCTTCCTCTCAATCTACTCTGATACCCTGCTAGCTCTCACCATCTTAGAAGGTGTGTGAGGTCTTGGGTCTGAGAACGGGGATAATTCAAGTTGTGTTTGCTAAGTGTTTTGCTTAGTGCATGAAGCTTTCATCTTCATTGCACTAGCTAGTCTTGAAGGAACACAAAGAATTGTATTGTACAATGTCTCTCTTGATGGGAGAAACCATAATACAAAGCCTTTTGGAGGGGGGACCGGCTCCATGCAAATCTGGTCCTCAACTGTTGTCATTAGCTTAATTTCTCTCTCTTTTGAAAGTATTGTCGATGCTATCTAACTAGGTGTTATGCTTTTTGTTGCTCTCTCCACCCAAGTACTCTTGTAATTCTCATTAGGAATCTATTCTAATGAAATGCCCACTATGTTCATGCTAATTTCCGCTACACATAAGATATTAGGCCATTAAATGTTACATTTGGTATCCAGTGGGAATGTTTAATGGGTTTATATTGTAAGGGTAAGGAATATGGGCCAGCCTGTCGTCGGCGTGGGACACTTATTTAAAGAGACTTTTCCTTACCCAAATTCCTTGTGGATGCATGTCCTCTCCGATACAAACTGTTCACAACTATAATCAAAGGGAAGAAGCTAGCATTGCGCCTTTTAAATCCATCATATGCTCTCGAGCTCTTAGTTCTAGGCATCCACTTCCCATCCACCTGCGAGAGCACTCCAATTGAACACATTGAATATGCAACTCAGCTAGTGGTTGTCTCTTGCAAGTTGTTGAAACTTGGAATGGCCATAGGGTTGCTACAACAACTTGAGTTTGAATTGCAAATGCTACTCATTAGTTGGGAATGTTAGAGCTTATGCTTCAATGCCCAATCAATCTAAAGAAGAGTAGCACATAACGATTTGGTGATGCATGCTCACTTCTACTAAAGATATACTTGGCATTATCATCATCATCTTGACACTACCATGAATAGCATGGTCATCCATACTATGTGTATGCACATGTGATCTCAAGGGTGACTAATCCATGTTCTGAAATTCAGCTCCCATCTACTATTGAAAGCATAGAATATGTGATTTCTTGTAGATGTTACCATATATATGTGGTAGTGATGTGTGTGAACACACTTAGGCCTCACTAGGGTCCTTTTTTCCCCATGCATTGTATATGCGCCCATCATTTTAGGGCTAACTTATCTTTCCATTGTGCACTAAGCAATACATACTCTTTGTTGTGTGCCTTGAGCTTCTTCATCTACAACCATATTTCCAACTATTGGTATTTGAGTAGGTTGCATCCTCCCAGGCATAGTCGTCAACTTTGCCAGCACCTGCCTACTCACTTTCTCCAAATTGGGTGAGCTTTGGTGAGCGTCAGCTGGTCAAAAAATACTTTGGGCAAGTTCATCGGGGTTGGTCTGCTCAAATTTTTGATTCTGGCTCATTTCGGCCTCCGTTTCCAATACAGTCGATACTACGCATGCAATTTTGTCCTTTCGTGTAGAACTTTTGCCAATGTGCTTTTTTGTATAGCAGGTCCTTACAGTCTTCTTTGGGTTGTGCTATATTTCACATGTTAGTCTTGTCTAGTTTCTCCTCTTTTTGAACAGTTTTCACATCAGGTGCAAGCACTTGACATGGTTGACAACAACACATATGTATTCAAGATGTTCGTTGCTGAGGATAAACTGGATGGGGATAATTATCCAATGTGGGCTTAAGATGTTGCTGCTAGAATTGTCTTGCCTGCGGCTAAGCAGTCTCATTGGATGTTTAGTTTATGCTTTGATGCCACTAACGCAATGCAGAAAATTAGATGATAAGGCTGTCAAATGCATTTTTGTTGGTTGCAGTATTAAAAGAAAAGGTTATAGGTTATACCATATGCAAACAAAGAGTATCTTGGTTTTACGAGATGTTGTGTATGTGGAATATTTTGTTCAGTCTTTGTTGACATGTACTACAAACATTAATGTAAGCTAACAAGACATTTATGACAGTTTGTTGCCTCTTTCTAATGGTGGAAACTTGAATGTAGATTCCAATGAGGCAAATGTACAGCCTATGGGGGTTTCTCAAAATGCTATGGATCAACCTGTTATACTGATGTAGATGTACATGATGTACATGATGTGGAAAGGGCTAAGAGAGGTATGCCAAAATGGTTGGTGCATACTTTGCATGATAGTAAGCTCAATGCACCTTTGTTTAGTCATACTCGCTTAGGATCTCTCCATGCATCTTATGCATCGACAGATTGTTATGCTTTGGTTGTTTCTAGTTTATGTGATGTGGATGAACCTCTTTCTTTTGATGAAGCACAAAATTCAAAAAATTGTACGGCTACCATGCAATCAAAATATGATGCACTCATAGAAAATGACTCATGGATTTTATTTTACAAAGTGTATATTTGGAAGGGGGCAGAAGCATTCTTTGATTGGGCATTCGAGCATTTTGATGTTCTCTTATGGAGTCGTTGTGGAGAACAAGAATCAAAATCCTTGCTTGTCCATTGCTTCCGATGGCTATGTAAGGGGTTCAAGGAAGTTATTGGCCAGGAGAGGTGTCTAGTATATCCACAACATTAGATTCCTAGAACTGAAGAGTGTGTCATGTTCAAGCCATCGACTGACTTTTGGACATGGCATCTAGAGTACACTTCCAGGAACACAATCATGGTCAATGACACTACTTACAAGATGTTAAAAAATGAGAGATCCAATTGCCTGATTGCCCCAAAGATTAAAAGCCTCTCAGATGAGGAGGATGTAGAGTACCTAACAACTACGATGCCAACATGGATGCGGCTATGTGCTAAACATTGGCAGAAGTACACCTTTAACACATCTCTAAAGTGTCCCCCTGGATGAAATTAGTTGGATTTGGGTAGCACTCGATCGGTAATGCGACTAATTGAGTGTCGTTTGTTAGAAGCGTTTGTTTTTGCATAAATATGGTGTTCAGGTCGTTAATCCGGTCGTACAAACATCATATAATTTGTATATGCATGTACGATTTCTTTTTTAAAGTATTAAGTATATGAAATATTTGGTCAATAACGCGGCCTTGAAGAGCATTTCATATACAAATGTTTGAATTGTCTTATATTGTTGTTTTTAAGCGTTCTTATGAAAATATATACTATCTAATTGTATTCAAAAGAATGATTTATTCATCAATTATCGTTGCTATTTAAATGCTACATTTACATAAGTAATATTCACAGTATATTATTTATCTGTTTCTACAAATAGCTAATATACTTTCAATTTAAAAAAGTATATGCACACATTTTTCATGTAAAACATTCATTTTAATCTTTTTAAAGAGCAAGACGTTCTTTGCAATTTATGAGTGGTCTGTATACTTTCAATGTTTTAAAATGAGCTAAAATGAAATTAGCAATATGTACATCACGATGCATATATCTTCTATTGGCAAAATTTTTTGTAGTGATAACGTGCAAAATATAAACTCGTGTCATTTGTTCTATCAAAATATTTTGACATGTTTTGGGTTTTTAACTTGTTTTGTTAGGTCTAGATGATTTTCTCAGCAGTTACTTATTTTTATTGTATTTTACACGATTAAACATAGCATTTTAAAGTCAAAATGATTATAAACAAAAATGAATATAATCTTGCACAATTTTTTGAAGTCTTTAAGTCCGAGTATGGTTTTTTTGAACGAGTGTGAGAGTGCAACATGCAAAATATAAACTCGTGTCTTGTGGTTTCCAGAGAATATATGTTGAAATGTTTCAGGTTTTTAATCTGTATTGTTTGATCGGGATGGTTTTCTAAAAAGTTTTTTTTAAAATTATTTTACACGAGTAAACATAGCATTTCAAAGTGAGAATGGTTTTCAATGTGTACCAATATAGTCGTGCACATTTTTTAAAGTCTTCAAGTCACGGATATGATTTGTCTGAACTAGTGTGAGAGTGTCACTGCACCCATAAAGTTGTATTTGATATGTTGTTTTTTATTGTCTAGTGTAAAATGACACCAGATCAAAAGAAAATTATTATGAATGCCATTAAAAAAGAATGTATTTTGGCAATATCATCATGTGCAGATGGTCGCATACAACAGATTAGTGAAAGTGATGTCTTCATTAAACACCTCACTAGCGTTGGGAGAACACAAAGCGTAGGCTGCGAGGTGAAGGCCAATATGAGTTGTTGATTCCAACAAGATCCGAGAATTTGACCCCCACCACAAGGTCAGGACCATGTTGGGCAATATGAAAGTCTGTGTTGCAGAGACTTAAAAGAAGATATCCCTCCCACCTGCAATATGGCAAAAATAGCGCTCTGGGACAAAATTATGGAAGGAAGAGAAGGTCAAGATGAAGCGGGTGAAAGCTCAGGACCAAGATTCCTTACCCAAGAGATTGAAGATGGCCCAAGATGTGCAAGCGGCTGTGGGTGGCCGATCAAATGCGAGCGGCATCGGCACAATCATGCGCATGGTATTGAAGGCCAAGTGCGCTCATCTGATCGGCATTCCCCACAAGGCCCTGGTGGAAGGTACAAGGGTTGGAGCAGGCTCTTTTGGTGTGTGCACATTATACACCATTAAAGGCATCTCTTTCTTTTCAGAGCACATTACATATGTAGGAAAATGCTACAAGGGAGGGAGTGAGATAAAATTTGATAGCCTTTAGACAGAGCAATCAATGCAAACACTTCACCCCTCCATTGTAAGATGCATTAACTCTACCACCAAGGCTCCCTGGATCACAATCTTTCCATACTGCAATGGGGGCACCTTGGGGAACATGATATGCCACTTGCCATTTGCCCACGTAGCGTTCAAATGATACATGCACATGCTACAACATGGTTGGAGGTCGTTGCCACCAGCAAATTAGCACTTACCAGAGATAGAGACTGCACGGATCAAAGCAGTGATTGAGCAGATGCCAACAATCTTACATGCTTTAATTGATGGCATTGCGTGAGAGTTGTGTCACTTCAATACGAGTTGAGTTGGCATTGATAGGTGAAGGGGTCGACATACAATTAAAAAAGGAGAAATATAGTTACGCGACACAAACAGACAGAGAAAGATGCAAAAATAACATGACTTTCTATAGCCGCCCAAACATCCCAAGCATCCGAGGTCGAATGGAGAAAAGTATTCATCGCTTAAGCCAGGATGTTCAGAATTTGACACAGCAAGTGAATCCTCCGCCTATACAAGGGACACACATTAGTCACCTCGTCCTGCATCTAGAGTTGGTCCACGCGTCACAATCAGATGCATCACCTAGTGTTCAGTTTGCTATCAAAACTTTGATGGATGCGGTGGATACAAGACATTGGCATGTTGTCATTATTATCACTTCGTGTGTTTAATTCGTTTAATGCAAAATAGTAGCCGATGCGCAATTTGTTCACAATATATTTCACAAGGAATATATTATATGTTTAGCATGGCAAATGAGTATAAATTCAAGCAAGCCTGCCAAACACCCGTAACACAATCAAAAATCTATTTGGTAACAAAGATGTAGGTTCTGAGCATAACAATTGAGATCAATAGATTATATATAATTGCTACTATGAAGCATTGTATATGATCAAAACAAGTTGAATACAAGCTCTTTTATGACACAATTTTTATTAAACTCTCAAGCTATATTGGATATGTGAAGTTGTTATCTAATTCTGAGTCCGAGTGTTGTGGGTCTTCTTGTAATTCAACTTTTATATCCATTATCAGATTCTCTTCTATTTCGTCTATATTGCATTGAGATACACCGACATTGAATTCTTCTTTGTCTTCATTTTGACAATCATACAACCAAACTGGCATTTCCTCCTCGTAGCCAGCACTTTCAATGCGATGCAATATCTTTTTGTTGCAAAATATATACACTAATTTTTTTGCTATGTTTGCTAATAATCTGTTGCGAATAGTGCTATGAACATACTTGTACATACTCCAATTTCTCTCCGAACTTGAGTTTGCTGCACATTGCGCTAGTACTTTCATTGCAAGGGGACGTAAGTTTGAGTAATGCTCTCCATTCATCATCCACCACTTCCATGCTGGTTGCTCTTTTGTCATTGATGTACAAAATCATTCGCAAAAGGACCTTCTTTTAGTCTAAATACACTCATTTCTTTAATACAATCAATTTGGTCATAAACATTGGAGTAGAACGTGTTGACCATGTGATAGAAATCGCGGATCACCTCTGTATTGGACATCATATCTAAATCCCAATACTTCGGATCCAGCATGTAAGACACACTATGGAATGGACTATGAGTGCTCTTCCATCTTGCATGAAAATACTTGGCCAAGATTCTTCGTTGTTTGAGAGAGAATGGTAGTCACCACTCCTTCTCTACTACAAAATCTTTTAGCTCCTCACGATTTTCAAGACTTTGTTGGATTGACCACCATGTCATCCACAATTTGGTCATATTTGGCGCCTTCTAATCAAGGTTGCAAATCGCGAACATAACGGGCATCATTACATGGTATGCATCCATTGCACTCCTCCACCAAGCAGTCTTGTTTATGGACCACGTAGACATGTAATTTTCACTTTTGATTTTTCTTTCAAGCTTCCATTTGTCAAAGACCGTGCAATTGAAAGTGTCAATCACAGCGCACTTATTGTGGAGAAGTGATTCCAATGTATAAAAATGCATGCAAAACCGAGTTTCAGCAAGAAGTTTCAATATCATTGACATGCGTGTTTTGTAGAAATCGAGCACTCTTTGTCGTTTCAAGATAAAATTCACAACTTGTTGTGCTATGTCAATTATTTGGGTGAACCATGTGGTTTTTTCACTAGTGTACCAATCCTTCAACACCAAGTTTAAGCTGTGCGTATTACAACCATTGGTGAAAATGTGTGGAAAGCACTTCTTTATTAATTTTCTAGTGTTTTTATAGTTCTTTGCATTGTCTATGACAACTTGAACGACATGTTCAGTTCCGATTCCTTTAATTACATTAATCAAGACCTTAAAAATGTTTTTGCCACTTTTAATTGCACCGAAACTATCAATTGCCTTTATGAACGTTTCTCCCCTTGGAAAAATTAGCATTACATTGATCAATGGTCTTCTTTGAACATTAGACCAACCACCACTCACAATTGTGCATCCTGAAAGCAAAATAAACATGCTTGCCTGAGATGCTTGTGGGAATATACCCTAGTCCAAGTGCTTAGTCATGCTTGATGACTAAGGTGCTTGAGCACCAAAAGTCAAAAGATCCCTACAAGAGGGGAGGCGAGCCCTTTTCCTAGGGGCTAGAGAGAAAACACACACTCACACACACAAGGAAGGCCCAAGCTTGAAGAGGCAGCAAGGACACATGTCAGGCCCCTACCTATGTTACCTTCATGAGATGCCTGAAGCCTATTGGTTGGCCACCCAAGGGGTCCAATAGTAATTTAGGAGATTTAATTAATTAATTTAGCATTTATCTAGCTCTCTCTCTCGAAAGGGAAAGGGGGACACTTGTCTCAAGGCTACCCCTACTGCTTGTAATGCCTCCTGCTTATGATTGGCTAGGCCTGGAGGGGTCCAATGAGCTTCAAGCATGAGCTACAAGGGGGGGTCGACCCAAGCTAGCTAGGGGGTTGCTTAGGGGGTAGACTCACCCACACACACTCGCAAACACTCTCATTGTGTGCTATGCAAAGTGCAAGAGCTCCCTCTCCTTCTCCAAGCAAGTAGAGGTTGAGAGCCTACACCAACACTCTTGGCTATGGAGTGCAAATCCAACCAAGAGCCATGCTTCAATGCTTAAGCTTGCCATCTCCTTCTTCTTCATTACTATTCTATTATGTATGCTAGCAACAAGAGTATGATAAGTGAGGAACTAATTCTTTCTCCTACGAAATGTTTCTTCTTCCTCTGCCCTACCCTCATTCCCTGCTAGCTCTCTCCACCTTCGAAGGTGTTTGAGGTCTTGGGACTGAGGCTTGGGATAGTTAAAGCTTTCTTCAAGTTTATGTTATGTTTGTGATGCATGAAGCTTTCCATCTTCATTGCATCACCTAGGTCACAAGGAACACAAAGACTGTATTGTAACAAGTCTCTCTTAATGGGAGAAATCATAATACTAATGCCTATTGGAGGGGGGGACCGGCTCCACATAAATCCGGTCCTCAATTGTTGTCATGTTCTCTAAATTCTCTCTCTTGCAAAAGTATTGTTCATGCCAAGTTAACTAATTGCAATGATTATGTTGCTATCTTCAATTATGTTCACCCGTTATGCTCACAAAGTTATTTCTCAAAAGTACTCTCATTAATTTCCGCTACTCTCAAGTTAAATAGGCCAATTTCATTACAATATTTATTGCAAAGCCTATGGCCATTTATGGAACAACTATGGTATTCGAATTCATCATTTTAAGAAGGGAAAAGATTTATCAGTGGTAGCATTCACCAATGCTGAACCAGTAAGAGTAGAAACTACCAGTGTTTCTCAAGAGGAGAAACCAGTGGCAAGTGGTACTGGAGCAAGGCGTGGTAGATACCAAGCGGGTACCAGCCGAGGTTGAGGTCGTGGTAATTTTCAGAATCAAAGCCTGAATTGTTAAACATGTGGTAAGTATGGGCATTTCGCGCGCAGCTCACTGTCCAGAAACACTTGAAGCTATGGATACCGGGACGAAGGTTCCAGAACCGGTTCCTGTACGAGCAGTTACACGAAGCAAAGAAGTGGTGATTGACGAAACTCCAGACAGACCAGCAAAACCAGTCAATCCTGAAAGTAGCAAATGGGCTCAGCAGAGAGAGGTATGGAAGGCCAAGGGTAAAGAAAATGTGGTTGATGAATGGCAGGAGCAAAGAGCATTAGCGACGAAAATCACTGAGGATTTAGCCAAGAAGCTGCTAGAGCAACCAGAGAGTTTTGATGCCCGGGTCATTCATAAGATACCTACCCAGTTGTCTAAGACAACACAACCAAAGCAATCGAAGACTGGGATGCCTAAGACCAGGTTGGCTGCAGTACAAGGGTTGATGGAAGAGTTGGGAACTGCTAAAGGAGCTGGAAGCACTGAACCAAAGGAATGGTATTCTGAAGATAATACCAGTTCTTCAAGTTCTGACAACAACTTTGAGCATGAGAAAGAGGAAATTCATGTCAAGATTTGTGACAGAATTTAGAAACTACTATGGAGTTAGAGGACATTAGAAAAACTCTACGTGAAGCAGCGAAATTCATCAGACAACGAATGAAGGTTGAGGGGGAGGCCAGATCAGTCGACTTGACAGAGATGATGAAGTGCCATTGATTCAGGTGGACTGCAAAGTGAGGAAACAGTGGGAACCACTCTCAAGCGTTATACTAGATGGAGGAGCAGGGGTAAATATTTTGGGAGTACATCTTCAGCAAAGGATGGGAATTACTAACCTGAAACCAGCACCTTTCAAAGTCCGAATGGCGGATCATCGAGTGGTGCAAGCAACTGGAATGGTAGAGAATATGCAAATACGAGTGGGCAAAGCAAAGCTCAAAGCCAATTTCCTAGTACTGGATGTGCAAGGAGCTTATGGGATGCTACTGGGACGCCCATGGCGAACGGCACAGGCTATTCATGACTATGCTAGCCAGATTTTGACAATATAGGGGGCTGGTAGCAAAATCCAGACTCAGACGAATAACACTAGAAGTTGGAGAAAGGAACTGAGACTCAAGGAGCTCTGCCAGAAGTACAAGGTGAAGAAAATTGAGAAAATGTTGGCAGCTATGAATATTTTTCCATTAACAGAGATAGATCTCAAGCAGTCTTAATAAACAAAGATGAAGCTGAAAAACAAAAGAAACAATTCCCAGAACAGTTCACTGAACTGAATTCAGGAGAACGTTCAGTGAGATTAACTGGAAGACCAGAAGAACCGGTTGAGTTCAGCACACCAAAAGAACCACTATGCTCTGGAGTAGCTACTGGAAATCAGAATGATAATTCAAAGCTCAGAGGATCGTCCCGGGATTATGCTGAGAAATCAACCAAGAGAAAGGGCGGAGGGCCTAACTGGTTGCTTTAACACCACTACATCCACTGGGTGTTTTCATGAAATGGGGTTTGGATTTTATGGGACCTTTCAAGAAGGTTACTCCTAGGGAGAATAGGTATATCTTGATGGCTACCTGTTATGTAACCAAGTGGGTAGAAGCTAAGGCTCTTTCTGACAATACAACAAAATCTACTGCAAGGTTTTTATTTGAGAACATTGTATGCCTCTATGGATGTCCTGTGGAGATTGTGTCAGACCAAGGGACACACTTCATAAATGACACTATGGATATCCTCATGGATATGCTTTCAATCAAGCATCGGAAATCCACACCATATTATCCTAGATGCAATGGGCAGGCTGAAAGCAGCAACAAGACCATTAAGACTATCCTCACAAAGATTGTGCAGAAAAAGCCAGAACAGTGGGACTTGAAGCTTCAGACTGCTCTATGGGCATATAGAACAGCTTATAAGGTCACTATGGGATTAACACCATTCAGAATGGTGTATGGCATTGAAGCTATTGTCCCTATGAAATTTGTTATACCGAGTCTCAGAATGGCTGTAGAGTATGGTTTAGATTTTCATCACAATCTGAACAACAGACTGGAAGAGCTAACTCAATTAGATGAGCTGAGACAGAGGGCTGTGTTGGAACAAGAAATTGTTTAGCAAAGAAGGAAACACTGGCATGGCAGATGAATTAAGGTTCGAGAGTTTCAAAAAGGTGATATGATTCTATTATATCAGTCCAAATTAGGCCCTAAGAAATCAAACTTAAAGATACCCTGGGCAGGACCATGGGTGTTCTCAAAAGGCACGGTACGGTTGAAAGATATGTCTGGATTATTGTTGCCAGGGGTATATAATGGAGCTAAAATCAAGCTCTATTATTCAGAAGCCAGGGGAACGTGCATTGATGGTTTGGGAGCTGAAGACCAGGCGAATCCGGAATCAGCTATTTTAGGTCTTTTCCATGTACAACCAGTTCCAAAAACAGTCAAAAAGCCAGAACATCACCAGTGTGATAAAACCCTGTCCAGACTAGAACCAGAAAAGTATGGACACCAATATCAGTTTTTGGGGGACCAACGGTCAGATGGAATATCAATAGTAATCATTTCAAAGACGAGCAAAATTCTTGTCCAATGCATGTCTGCCACGTCACTTGCAATGCACAGAACTCTAGGAACAATA
Organism: Adiantum capillus-veneris; assembly: GCF_014529385.1. Taxonomy (NCBI): domain Eukaryota; kingdom Viridiplantae; phylum Streptophyta; class Polypodiopsida; order Polypodiales; family Pteridaceae; genus Adiantum; species Adiantum capillus-veneris. Next base: position 114,167,052 of record NC_140931.1, read on the forward strand.
AGTGGTGGAGCTTTTATGGCGCGAACGCGTATAACAGTAAGGCGAGTAAGCGTTTTTTCTCGCAAATCTCCTGCGCGACGCTTACCTTCTGTTGTCCATTCCCCATCGCCAAGCTCCGAAGCTTCCTCACTGCAGCCGCAAACCTCTTCTTCTGAGGAGACTGTGGATTGTCGCTTATCCTTGCCAACCACACCTGGATACGGTGGTGCACCCAAGTTTTGTCGACCGAAGAAAAAGCCAATATCAGGTATGTGAAAATTAGCAGGTTGATGGTGGTACTCTTGAGCGTGTGCTTGATGCAGGGTACAACAAGCATGGTTGGGATGTGTATGCCAAATGTGGCTTTTAGCAGGGTAGGGACGACTTTCCACTCATTGGTTGGGATACATAGAAGTGATGGAGATTGGTGAATATCATCAGATACAATGTTATATTGTGTATGAAAATTTAGGAGGACCGGATCAATTGTTTCAGGGGCTTTCATGTGCTAGACAGCACGTATCTCCTAGCTCATCAATCGGGTTATCCGACAGGTTTGTGACTCAGATTGATGGCAGTCGTCAAAGTGGTTGGAGTTCCTCCCATGGGTATGGTGCCTTTTATGGTAAGCTAAACAAAATTAAAGTGGAGTTCGGACATGAGGCATAAGCTGGGGCATAATCAGTTCAACATGAGCTTTTTTTTTTTGGCAGCTATGGTCAAGGGCATGCATGGCGGTGTGAAGGGCCGCTTAAGTGCATTTTTTTTAAAGCATGCAAAAAAAGAGGAGCAAAGAGGGGGTGGCGTGGAGTAGTAGAGAGGGGGGCCGCCATCTGGAGGGCATGCAAGACCGGGGAGTGCATGAGAGGAGGCTGCAGTGGGCCGAGGGTGGCACCATGGAGGAAGGCCAGAGCAAGGGAGCATGGCGGGCTGCCATATCCAGTAGCAGGCAGAGGAGGATGGGCCTTCAAGGGCGCTGCAGGAGGGTCACCTGGAGGTGATTAGGTGGCAAGTCATGAGGGCAAGCTGGTTGAGGGACTGCCTGAAGTCGCGAGGAAGGGCCAAGAGGGCCAGCAGGAAGTTGCTTCATTCAATAGCGCAGTGAGCATTGGATGCTTCAGGGTGGAAAGTTGAGTGTTGAAGGGGGTTAAAGGTTGGAATGCAGAGCCGCCATCAGTATCCAAAGCAACAGTTATTGGTTTCCACACAGTCATAGCGCAGAGAGTGGGCCTACCAGCTTGGTAGCGCTATAGTTAAAAGCTCGTAAGTAGGCTTGCATACTGGGAGTCAACGCCGCAATCTTCGTCGCCCTTGCGGATGCAATAAGAGGAGCTCGGAGTATGAAAGGAAGGAACGTGTTGTAGAGGCCGATCAGGATCAAGAGAAAGAAAAGGTGTTATATGGTAGGTAATGTTTGGGTGTTCAAGCAAGGGAATACAGGGTAGTCGCAACTTGCATGGAATGGAGGACAGGTCGACCCAAAGGCTATGGTGATTGTGAAGCAAAGGCCGATGACAATTTTTCCTTGAAACCCATCGTTATAATATTCACCCCCATTTGGAAGTTATTGTAGTGATATTTGCCAATATGTCTCTCCAAATTGTGTCAATCTCCTCCCTCACTCTCATGATTAACTGTTTGCCCAAGTATGTGTGTGCGAGGGCGGGTGGTATATGCAAAAGAGATTGGAATTGGCTATAAAGCTAGTGCCTATTGTAGGCTTTGAAAGTTCAAGGAAATATTGGTGTCTTCCAGAGATGTTGCAAGTGATGGTGTGTGAGTCAATATTGAATAGCATGAATCTAGGTGAGGGTGAGGTGCTTGGTGCTAGGATTGTATGCAATTAAGGTTGGTTGGGAAGGAGCAAGGACAATAGTCGTTGCTAGATTGTGAGTCTCGGTGTGTGTTTACTAGGGGATAGGGGTGCTGTGGAATCACTGGGTTATATAGAGGTAGTCAGATTATGTGCTCGGTGTTTTCCCATTTCTCCCTTTCCATCTTGTGGTGCCCGCACAGAGGATCCACTGATTGCTTCCTAACAAGGTGTTCGTGAGTCAAGATGAAGCAGGAGTTTGGTCCGGTGTTCAAAGGAGATGAAGATGCTGATGATTGGATTGCAGATTTTGAGTTATTCATGCTGACAGTATTGCAGATGCCAGGTGATGAAGCAAAGCTCCAGACTCTACCTTTGGTGCTGTGAGGTAAAGCAAAATCTTGGTTCGATGGCTTAGAAGATGTGCACAAGCAGAACTGGATCGGATTTCGCGAGCAATTTCTACAAAGGTATAGAAAGGTGGTGTCGGCTTCGGAAGCAGATGCAAAGATTAAAGGTTTGCAACAGGACGTAAGTGCAAATTTCGATACTTTTGTCGATAAATTTGAAGCTTATTGGGGGGATTTTGCGACTACTACCCAAGCAACCAATGTGGGGTATTTTAAGCTAGAAAAGTTTCTATCTTGCTTGCATCCCTATGTTTGTGAGAGAGTGGACTATGAAGATCCAAGGACTTAGACGAAGCTGTCAGAGCCGCCAGAGCAAAGAGTCGAAAGATGAAGAAGAAGATGGAGGCAGGATTGCTACAGTCGGCAATCACGGTAGCCAGTGGACCTAGGCCCAAACAGATTGATGGATATCAAGAGGTAAAAGCCCTGTCTTTTATTGATATGCATTTGATCAAAGCACATGAAACTGATGCCAGGATAGAAGAGGTAGAACAAGTGCCAACCAGGTCTCAAAAGATACAGAGAGGCATATTCAAAATGCCACCTAGTTTGCTTCCTCAAGAGGACGAGGTGATAGAAGATCTTAAAGAAGAGGTGTCAGTTCTAGAGCCAGCAACGAGGCTGACAATAAAAGTGCAAGAACCGACAAGATGAGAAGAGGAGTCCAACAGTTCTCATAGCTCCAACAGCAGTTTGGACACAGATAGCATATGGGAGACAGAATCCATCTCTTCTAGGTATGAAAGTTATGATGTTTTTCATGTAGATGAAGTGGAGCAAGATATATGCGAGTTGCCAGCCAGCCAGCTAAAGGTCGAAGAGAAGTAAAGTGTTGCACCTTGTGGGAGCCAGCCAGTCGAGCAGCCCTATCTTGTGTCTCGTGATGATGAGTCCCTATTGGAGGAAGAGGTATGGTTTGATTGTGCATCCGACTTAATTGAAGAGCATGCTTTTGAGGATGACTTACAGGAGCTAGGAACAGAAGCAGTGGGAGGTCAAGTTGATTTGTCTATGCTGGGGGTGGGGAAACTTTGCCTTGGTGGACATGTCGAGGTGCACTTTGACGTTTTGGAGTTTGTGTGTGGTCGTGGAGAGCTAGCTCCGGCAGATGACTCTAAGGAAACTGATACAGGTGCAGCCTATAAGAGTGAGGCTCCATGCAAAGAGGAAGGTGCCACCAACCTTGTAGGTGATGAGGTATTTGAAGAACAGGTTGAAGCTTGAGCAGGTTATGCTCTTGGGTACGAAAAGGTGGCCTTGGAGCCATTTATAGAGAGTGTGGATACAGGTTTGTAAGGAAAACATATTTGATTGGCTATGCAGCAAGTGGAGGCAAATGGCAAGGTTTGGCTACATTATGCTATGCTATTGATAGCTATGTTGTTCCAGGTTGCTTTGCAAGGTGTACTATGTTGGGGTATAAAGCCCAATGTGGTCGCCTAGGTAAGTGCGCGAGCCTCCAGGTATGTACACATATTCTTTTGTAAAAACCTAATAAGAACTCACTATGCTCTACACATTACAGTAGAGCGAGTTCACCATATCGTCGTCTTCTTCTTGCACTCTCTCTCGCGTCGCACTTCCGCTCGTACTCCTTCAACTGGTATCAGAGCTCAGATCGAGGCTCGGGGCAGCATTTGCAGGTAGCCAGAGTCACCTGCTCAGATTGGAGTGAGATTCGACAGGTGAAGACATGGCCCCAATTCCTGTGGGAACACCCGGATGGCTCGGTGTACTCAAAATTTCATTCTGAGGTCATCTCGGCCACCGTTCGGCTTCAACAAAGATCTGCGCATGCCATTTTCGACTACGTGATCTCGGCGGGTGCAGATCCGACTCTACAATTTTGGGGTTTCGACCTACGACTGCAAGTGCTGAGGATATCTGCACTTCCAGAGTGCTGATTTGTGGCTATCTACACAATGAAGGACGGCTTACAGTTCTTGGAGGCGTGTCACATACGACATGGGCGCACCTACACACAGACTGTAGGCGACATCCACTAGTTCATCAGGTAGCTTGTATTTGCTGCTTGATATTTCAGATTTCATCCTGACATTGCAGGTACTTACACATGGGATGTATTGTCAGAGATGATGTATGTCTGTTGAGGGTTTGCTGGCTGTGAGTCACGCAGCAAACAACCGCCGCAGCGGTTACAACATACAGTGGGAAATTTGTGGATGTATGACTTTGTGGGAAGTCTATGTAGTGTCAGATTTACTGCAGCCTTTGTTGAGGGTCGAGTGAGGTTTTATTGAGCTGGGGGATTCTCGAATGTTGAGATCCTTTCGGTGATACAGGTCTTGGAGCGATCCCTCGAGCACCCTTAGATAGGCAGCTAGGATGTGTTGACTGTGAGTTAGACAGTTGGGATTGCATCTTTGCTTTACTGCCGTTGAGGCATTGTCACAGTCTATGCTAACAGGACAGTGACAAGACAATGAGAGACATTACAGGTGCATGACAGGTTTACCCACAGCTTACAGTGTTAGAGAGACAGTGGTTTTTTGAGTTGTTTCTGGTCTGTTTTTTGAGTACACCAGAGCCATTTTACAAAGGAGACTGCCGAAATTTCTGCAGAATCTGAAGCTTTATTGGTTCATTTGACAGGTTGATATTGGTTCAGAGGACAGTTTATAGGGGAAACTCTGCCGAATTTTTCCCAGGAAAGTAAACTACTGTGAAGCGTAGTTATGGCTGGATCACAGGACACTGCTCTTTACAATATCAAGAAGCTGGATGGAACTAATTTCCCATTGTGGAAGAAGCAGATTTGGCATGTGTTGGTACAAAAGAAGCAGATAAAACCTATAAAGCTCAAGGGGATAAAACTAGAAGATATGGACGAAGATGAATGGAGCGAAATGGATGAATTGACACTTTCTACCATTATGCTGACTTTGGCAGAAAGCGTTTACTTCAATGTAGCAGACGAGATGTCGGCTTATCAAGCATGGACAAAGCTGAGTGATCTTTATGAGAAGCAGAGTGCAGCTTCACAGGTATACTGGCTTAAGAAGCTTGTTGACTTGAAGATGAAAGAAGGGACACCTATGTCCAATCATCTGAATGAATTCAACACCATCTACAGTCAGTTGTCAGCTCAAGGTGTCAAGTTTGATGAACCTGTCAGAGCTATGTTCCTGTTGATCACATTGCTGGAAAGTTGGGACACTTTTCGCACAGCTTTGAGTAATTCTACACCTTCATATGGTTTGACCATAGCAGGTGTAGAAAGCAATCTACTGAAGAAACCAACAGAAAGACAATGGAAAAAGGCAAAGGAATAGCCTTAGTTGTCAGGGGAAGGACCAAAGAAAAGTACAAAGGTGGAAAGAGGGATCAGTCTCGTAGCAAGTCCCGCATTGCTAAAGGCAAGAGTGACATAGAATGCTACAAATGTGGCAAGAAGGGTCACATGAAAAGAGACTGTAGAGAATGGAAAGTAGAAAAAGGCAAAGAGAAAGCAGAAGACCATGGTGAGAAGAACAAGTACTCAGTGAAGATTCAAGAAATAAATGTGACAAACACTGTTGCAGAGGATGACAGTCTAGTGTCAGGAGATATCTACTTCTTGAAAAATACAATGGACTCAGCTCTTCTTACATCATCTGATGGAAATGCACCGAGTGACTGGATTATAGACTCAGGGGCATCACTTCATGTGTCTCCAAACAAGGAGTGGTTTACCTCTTATGTGACCACTAAAGATCATGTTCGGCTAGGCAATGGGCAGACATGTGAGATCTTAGGTGTTGGAGATGTTCAATTGAAGTTTCAGAATGGCTCTTCTTTCACGCTGAAGAATGTGAGACATGTTCCCGCAATTACAAAGAGCTTGATCAGCACAGGTTTACTTGATGATGCTGGGTACGTCACCACTTTTGGACAGAATATGTGGAAGATATCCAAGGGTTCTATGACAGTAGCACATGGAGTAAAGTCTGGAGGACTTTACATGATTTATGTATCAAATGTCTCTAAAAATGTAATCAATGTAACCGAGCAGCCGAACGTTTCTTTGTGGCATAGCCGGTTAGGACATATGTCCAAGAAGGGAATAGAAATCTTGTCTCTTTCTGGTTATTTGCCTGGCTTGTCATTTAATGATTTTGAATTCTGTGAACATTGTCTGTATGGTAAGCAAACACAACAGCCACATAAGCATAAAAGCAGTAGAAGAGATACACAGTTGGCACTTGTTCATAGTGATTTGTGTGGACCTATGCCTAACCTATCTCTAGGGGGAGCTTCTTACTTTATGACATTTATAGATGATTACTCGAGGAAAGTATGGGTTTACTTTCTCAAGCACAAGGATGAAGCGTTTAGTGTTTTCAAAACGTTTGTGACACTTGTGGAGAATCAGAGTGGTAAGAAGCTTAAATGCTTACGCACTGACAATGGTGGAGAGTATGTTTCAAAGGCCTTTGGGGACTTTTGCGAGTCAAAAGGTATAAAATGTGAACTTACTGCTCCTTACAATCCTCCTTAAAATGGTGTTGCTGAGAGGATGAATAGGACCATACAAGAGAAGGTCAGAAGTATGTTGTCTAATGCACAATTGCCTTACCCTACCTGGCTCCTGTCTGGTCTATGAGCCAACTGACTTTGATCTAGCAATAGTTAAAGATGGTTGTTCTGTGCTTATTCATTCATCATTGAACACTATTGTCAATTGCATGGGACAAATGCTGGATACTGCAGGGTCAGAAGATGAACTAACTAAGGTAAAGACTGAACTAAGGGAGGCTGAGGACTAGAGTGAAAAGCTGGAGCAAGGGAGAGCAGCCCAAAACCTGCACCACAGTATCCTTGAAGCTCGGTCAGCTAGGACTATTCAGCAGTTACAAAGTAAGATTGACAAGGTGGAGTCTGAGATATGGACCATACGGGAAGAAAAGGCAGGAGATGAAAGAACTGTTGATAGGTTTGAAACTATGCTCAGAATGAAGAGAGTTAAGTTCAATTCTTACTGACTAGCCACACTACTCTGAAGGCCACACTAACAGAAAGGTATATCTATAATAATCTGGCCGAGATCTTGAATCCAGAAGGGAATGCTGTTTTCGACATGGATAACTTGAGGGCTCTTATGGAGACAATGCAGAGTGATTTGCAAGATAAATTTTTTGAATATAACAGTGCTCTGGCAAATCAAGCTATCCTTGATTATATTGAACACCAGAAGGATGATGATAAGGAGGAAGAAGAAGCAAAGAAGGAGGGTGAACCAGAAGAAGAGCATAATGATGATGATGATGACTCACCAAAACTTGATATTGGTGGTGCAGGGACAACAGGAGGAAATGATCAGTCTCAGGTAGACCAACCAGACCAGCCTGAAGGACAGCAGTCAAGCGATCAGCAGCTGGGAAAGCAACAACCCAGCAACACTGGAAAATCAACAGCACACCAGTCACAACACAGTAGGGATGCTAAAGGGAAAGGTAAAGCTGTGACTGAGGGTTTAGCAGGTGATGAGCAACATTCATTACAGCTCATCACGCTAAATAAAAAATTACGACATCAACAGGCTCCTATAACCAGACGATATTTGGAGAATGATGATCTTATCTCTGATCTAGAGTGATTTCAGTGACTGTATGTCGGCGCCAGGGAAATGGTTGAGCATTGAAAATTAGTTGTTTTCCATGATCAGGAGGTTTGTCAACTGCCTGAGCATCCTAGTACAATACAACTATTAGAAAGGGTGCCTAAATGGATATTGACTGCTGATGAGAGAGTATCTAATCGACATTGACAACGGCATTCTACTGCAGATTGTTGCTCCCTAGCTATGGAATTAGAACTTCTACTGGGAAACAAGCCAACGTATAGATGCATGAAGGATGTCAGGAGTCAATTAAAAGAGGTCTTAGTCCAAATGCAGATCGCTAGGGGAGTTTTGGATCAAAGAGTGTGAGCTATTCTTGAAGATCAAACTGCCACCAGCAAGGGACCTCAAACTCGAATGTCAGTAGGAGAACATGCCACTGCTCTTCGGCGACTGTTTCAGCTGATTAAGGTAACCAGAAAGATGATGCAGCAAGAGAACCACGTTGTCCTTAATTTCTTAGAATTTGTGCATGATTCCCCAGTTCTCCTGTATGCTTTACTAGCAAGAGAGGCAGAGTTGCCAAGATTTTTTCCAGCACTCTATCCTCAACACACAGAACCAGTAGATCGGCTCACATACTTCAAGATTACTGATGATCTTCATGATTGGTATGAGCGATCGACTGTAGAATGGAAGACCTGGAAAACACTTTTCAATGACGCTCTCCAACTGAATGATTTTCAAGAGCTGAGAGATGAGGTGGAGAGGATCAAACTGTGTATGGCACAGTGGAAAATTTAGCTCAGAGGTCTCACTAAGATCACCAACCAACTGCTGCAACGCACTGTTGAGTCCTCTAAAGTACCTGAAAAGGACATTACGGCTGAACCAGGTCTAGGAGCCAATACAGGGAGACGGCTGAGATTCTTTTTGAAGCTAGGATCAGAACTAATCAGCCTCTTCCAGAAGGATGGATCCATACAGCCTCGCATTGTCACAAATTGGCCAGAACTCATCTCACAAAAGGCAAACACACGCTCTATGATCCCGACACCAAAATTTATCATCCTCTCATGCCTTATGAAGTAGAAACGACCATAGAGAGGTGGGATCAGCTTGAGCAGGAGGCCATTTACAGACTCATTCAGAAGGACAATGCTGGCACTGGGACTTTGAAGACACCATCCAGACCTAAGGGCAAAAGGAAGCGGGTTCAATGAAAGAATACTGGGTAGTTCCATCTTGGTATTTGATGGAGGAATTTTCCAGCCGTCTTAGAATCAGACGGTGGATTTTTCTCAGCTAGGTGTGGACATCTCTTTGGCTGACACCCATGGAATTACAACTATAGGGAGTGTCAAGCACTCAACAAAGCATGAAGTATGGCATAAAGCCATGTTTCAGAAGGATCAGACAGTGGAATATTTCGGTGATGGCCATGAAAATTTTGGTTTTCGACGAGTGATTTTTCTTCACGCACGATGACTTCTCATAACGCGGTGTAGATGGCGGAGGCAATTTCACTAGGTGGGAACCAGCTCTTGGAAATCCGAGCAGCGGATCATTCAGTAACTCCAAAGAGCTATAAATAGGACCCGTTACATTGTAATCGGGTTGGTAATTGTTGGCTGTACTTTTGGTTTGGTTTGTTTTATCCTTTAACTTCCTACTCTTAGTGTGTGATTGTAGTCATGAAGCTGTTCCTAGGCTACATTATTCCACTTGTACTCTTACTCTGTAATTCCTAATACAGTAGTCAAGTACACTTCAACCAAATATGCTTTGTATCCATTTTCTTTGAATTTGAATTTGAATATGAATCCTGTCATTCAGCTTGTCTAATTCTTAGTAGATGTATTCTAGTTTATATAACTGTTCTAGCTCAGTTTCTATTTTTCCTCCAGTTCTACTGATTGAACTAATGAATCACCAGTAGTTGTAAACTCAAACACTGGAATTAGCTATCTAAAGAGATCAGCTTCAATTCCAGAACGGGGGCCTTACAAATGTGCACTTTTAATACAGAAAATTACAAGGGGTAAATCAGGCTTTATACTTAAAAATCTCCCACTTGGAGACTGATCTCCACACCAAACCTGTGACTGCTTTCCATCTTGGCTTCTTATCCTTGAATGCCGATTGAAGATGAGCACAAGCTCAGCTTCTCCTTGTTGACCACCTTTGTAAATATGTCTGCAGGAATTTCACTTGTATGCACCTTTTTTAGCTTTAGCTGTCCCTCTTCCAAAAGTGTGCGTATGAACTGATATCTCACCTTAATGTGCTTTGTCCTTGCATGAAAGGCTTTCTTCGCAAGATGGATAGGGCTTTGGCTATCACTGTACAAGACACAATTGTCTTGTTTGAATCCAAGCTCTTTAAGAATATGTGAAGCCACAGAACTTCTTTGCTTGCCTCTGTCATTGCTACATACTCTGCTTCAGTGGTAGAAAGTGAGACCACTTTCTACAGCTCTGAAGCTTAGCTTATTGTTGTGCCTCCAACCGTGAAGACATAGCCAGTAGTGCTCTTTCAAGTATCTTTGTCACCTGCCATATCTGCATCAGCATACCCTTGAAGAAAAATATCAGTTCCTTCAAAATACAAAGCGTAGACCTCCAAAAAGGTTTAATCCTTCCTTAAACCATCTCTTGATCTCAGATTCTGGAGAAGCGGAATCATACAAGGAAGCTATGCAACATGGATCCAAAGAAGAATGGATAAAGAGCATGCAAGTGGAGATGGACTCATTACATCGCAACCAACATGGGAGTTGGTTGAGTTGCCTAAAGGTAAGCAGACACTTCAGAACAAATGGGTGTACAAGCTGAAAGAAGAAGAAGGCGTGAAGAAAAGGTACAAGTCTAGGCTTGTGGTAAAAGGGTTTTCTCAAAAGAAAGATATTGACTTCAATGAAATATTTTTTCCTGTTGTAAAAATGAACTCAATTAGACTTGTCTTAAACCTTCTGGTTGCTCATGATTTGAATCTCAAGCAAATGGATATAAATACGGCATTCCCTCATGGTGACTTAGAGGAGGAAATTTACATTCTTCAACCAAAGGGTTATGAAGTAAGGGGTAAGGAAAAAATGGTTTGTAGAGATTAAAGAAAAGCTTGTATGGTTTAACGCAAGCATCAAGAAAATGGTACTTGAAGTTCAATCGATGGATGCTGGATCATGGATTCAGAAGATGCAACTCAGATCATTGCATCTACACGAATAATTTGGGAGATGGGAAGTTCATCATCCTAATGTTGTGTGTTGATGACATGATGATTGAAAGTGCTAACATGCAAGACATCAAAGACCTAAAAGAGAATCTGTTTAAATCTTTTTCAACGAAAGATTTCGGTGCTGCAAAGAGGATACTTGGTATGAAGATATCAAGGGACATGACAAAGAACACATTAAAGTTATGTCAAGAGTATTACATCAAGAAGGTACTAGAAAGGTTTGCAATGCAAAATGCAAAAACGATTTCTACACCTTTGGCTGGTCACTTTAAACTAACCAAGGATATGTGTCCAAAGACACAAGAGGAGATAGCCTATATGTCTAAAGTTCCATATGCTGCACCGGTAGGTTCTCTTATGTATGCTATGGTCTTGACAAGGCCAGACATTGCACATGCAGTGGGAGTTGTAAGTAGGTTCATGGACAACTAGGTAAAGAGCACTGGCAAGCTATAAAGTGGATACTTAGGTATCTGAAAGGGACAACCAAAGAGGCTCCTCATTTGGTTGACGTTGTTGTACATTGTCACTATTTACACTCCTTGAGTCTTCAGCTCCATGTACTCATCACCCGTTTCTTTTGTTTGTTTTTTTTCCAAGTAATCTTTGTACATATTTTGTTCATTGAAAATTACATCCCTACTTCTAAATATTTTACCATCTTTAGGATTCCATAGGCGATACCCAAAGTCACCTTCTCCATAGCCAATGAAGAAACACTTTTTAGACTTTGCATCTTCCTTTAATCTTAAGCTTCTATCTATGTGCATGAAAGCCTCACACGCAAATACTTTGAGAAACGAATAATTCACCGGTTTCTCTGCCGATGCCTCCTCTGGAACTTCCCCATCCAATGCCGTTGAGGATGACCGGTTGATCAAATACACAGACGTACTTACTGCTTCCACCCAAAGCTCAAGCGATAAGCTTGCATGTAGCCGCATGCTACGTGCTTGCTCCATGATTGTTGTGTTCATCCTTTCGGAAATTCCATTTTGTTGAGGTGTCCTTGGTGTTGTCCTTTGCCTCTGAATGCCATTGCTTACACAAAAGATTTCAAAAGCTTGGCTGCAATATTCGCCTCCATTGTCAGATCTGAGGCATTTAACTTTGATACCTACTTCATTCTCCACAAAGGCTTTCCAAATTTGAAATATGAAAACCACATCACATTTTATTCTTCATGACAAAAACCCATGTTTTTCTAGTTTCATCGTCTATGAATGTTACATAGTACACTGAACCACCAAGGGATGGTGTACTCACAGGACCCCAAACATCAAAATGAACCAATTCAAGGTTTTATTTTGATTCTTTCATTTTCTGCTTTTAGAAATTTTACTCTCTTTTGTTTACCATAAACACAATCTTCACAGAACTCTAAGTCCACTTCTTTCAAACCTGGTAAAAGCTTCTTTGATTGAAGGATTTGCATTCCTTTCGCACTCATATGTCCAAGCCGATAGTGCCACACCGCACTATCAACTTCTATCGCTATTGCACAAGTTGAAGATTGCGTGCTAATAGTACACAAGTAAAGTGTACCGACCTTTTTTCCCTTGGCAACCACCAACGATCCCTTTGAGATCTTGCACCCTTTGTTTCCAAATGCAATGTTGTGACCTTCATCGTCCAATTGCCTTGTAGAGATCAAATTTTTGCGAAGAGAAGGAACATGCCTAACATCTTTAAGCTTCCATTCATTTTCATTAGCAATTTTAACACAAACTGTACCTTTGTCGATAATTTCACAAGCTTCATCATCTCCCAAGTATACACACCCAAAATCACCTTTGGTGTAATCTTGGAACTGTTGCTATGGAATGAAGCCCCGAAATCTACTATCCAGGAATTAGACACATTGGCTAATGAGAGATTTAGAGCATCTTTTTCTACTTTACCTGCCACATTAGCTTTCGATGTTGGCATGTTGTCTTGAGACTCCGACTCCTTCTTCTTCTTGGATCAACAATCCTTCTTGATGTGGCCCTTCTTACTGCAGTTCCGACATTCAAGAACTGAATTTGTGTACTCGCTCCATCTTGAGCGATCACGACCCTTTTGGTTTTTGAACATCTTCTTAGGCCTTCCTCTTGTTTCCACTGACAGTGCAACACTTGATGATTCTGCTGTGCTTCTCCTCTCTCTTAGGAGAACATCCACAACATCATCAAATTATTTGAAGAGTATGAAAATGAATTTCTAGGTGCTATATATCCACAAAGTTGCCTATGAGCTGAAAAAAACTTAGCATTTTTTTGGAGTATCGATCTCACCATTAACCTTACTCTTGCAGAACATTTTTGAACCTAAACTGTGTGAAAAACGGGTCCTGTTTTTGGTTTTTTTTTCACATTTTGGCAACTATACCACTCTAAACTTGATTTTTGTGAGGTTTAGATGGCTAGAGGTTAGGCCTTCATAGTTCTCAACATGTTTTGATGCTTGTAGGGAGAGCTAAGTGTTAAAATTGAAAGTTATGACCAATTTACAAGAATTGCATAATCCTGTTTTTTTTGGCCAAAATTAGCACTTTTATGATTTTTTTGGTGGCTTTCTTGATATCCAAATTCAATTTTGATTGTGTAAGTGTGATGTATAACATAAAGCTAATCTTCCTTGAGTTTTGGGGGACCTAATATGCTATATAGCATAGTATATGATGATGGTTGAGTTTTTTGATTGCTGAAGAATACGATACATTTTAGAGTAGCAAGTATAAATTTCTCAATATTGCTAGTTTCGTAGGCTCATTGTGTGTATTTTGTAGTTAATAACCATATCTAATCATAGATATTGAGTAGTTTCTATGGGTTTCTAGAGGTCATAATGTTAAACCCAGCTTTTTCATGTTTGCTGTATTTAGCACTTTATCATTGCCCCCAAGGTTCCAACTGTAAGAGATCCATTATCCTTTTGACATGCTCCATGGCTCCTTTTGAATCCAAGGGCCCAAAGGGAACTAAGAAAACATGTATATAGTATCTGTATTGAGCGTTACTATAGAAACTTTGATAATAGGTCCGCAGAATGGCAAAAATGCAACTTTCTTGTACGTATTTTTTTTGCCAAAAAAAAAAGTGAGGTAAAAGCAACCATATGTTTTGGTCACCAACCCATTGAAGTTAACGGGGCATTTTATCTCATGTCCTACAAAAATTCCCACTCTTATTTATATGCAATCAACCGTAAGAAATTGCCGTTTGGGCAAAATGCACTGGTCCATCAACTTTGGAGGCTTGTAGTGACCAAGGGATGAGAAAAATTACAAGTTTCTCATTTTTTCTATATGTAGTAGTTATTGAACTATAAGCTCATGAAAGGATTTTTCAAAATGAGTGGATCTACTATGGTTTTGGAATTTTTTCCCAAAACCCTGAAAGGACACTTTTATGTCCTGTTAGGTTACCATTCTAGTGTTAAGAGTATTTGTGCCAAAGATAGAATTGCTTACAATCATCCCGAGGCTGTCTCAACTATTCGATAGAGACGATAGTATAAGGAGAGCTCGCACTTCGTCATCAAAATTGATTTTCATTGATCGAAGTTGACTTATGTTGGTGTTATAGTCATTTTAGTGTTTTGCAACTGAACCATTCTCTGCCATCTATAGATTGAACAAGCGCTTCATGAGAAATACCTTATCGGATGCCGATGGTTTCTCATAGAGGTCTTCAAGTGACTTCATCAAGTCCTCCGTGGTCTTCTTCTTTGAAACGTTGAAGGCCACCGTTGACGCCAAGCTTAGCCGGATTTTTCCTGGTGCCTTTCGGTCAAGAACAGTTTATGCTTCATCTGCCATTGTTGCGGGCTTCTTTGAAAGACCGCCTAATGGCAAATAAAGGTCCTTCTGGTAGAGATAGTCTTCAATCTGCATCTTCTAGTGGTGGTAATTCTTGCCATTGAACTTCTCGATCTTGAGCTTCCGTTCCTTCGTTATTACTCCCACTCAATTCAAGGAATCCTTTCCTTGAGATACTTTAGCTACGAGCAAACCTTGCTCTAATATCAATTGTTAGAAAATATGACGTAGCTAAGTGGATAATTGAGTAGTTTACTTAATACAGAGAGATAATTTTCATACATGAGAAATTATAGAGTAGAGTAGAGAGAGAGAGAGAGAGAGAGAGAGAGAGAGAGAGAGAGAGATCACGATATACGTGGTTCGCCCAATGTGGACTACATCCACGGGAAAGTAGCCACTCAATGGCTTTAGTACTTCAAAACAAGAAGTAGATTACAAAGGGATTATACCCTTTTGGAGCTCCCTCTTTGCTTCACTCTCACCACTTCTCATCAACTTCACAATGCACCACAATGCTTCACAATCCGTTTTTGTGTGTAGAAGAGGCTTCCTTTTATAGGCCAAAAGGACTACCCTCTCTCATGAGAGGCAGCCATGTGTAGCCGCCCTTGTGTTGACAAGTCCGACTTGGACTATCCAATGCGCCCATGTGTGGCCGCCCTTGAGAAGACAAGTCTATCTTGAAATCGGCCACCGCCCATCGTTCATTGACTTCTGACCACCGATTACCAGCCATTGACTATAGGCCGCCACCAGCCAACCAATTGGCTATTTTTCGACCACTTTTCGACCTCCATCCGTCGATCGCCATCCGGCCATAATATTCCAGCGAAAAAGAATATTTCGGCGATGGCCGTGAAAATTTTGGTTTCCGGCGAGTGATTTTCTTCACGCACAATGGCTTCTCCTCATAACGGGGGCCTTACAAATGTGCATCTTTAATACAAAAATTTACAAGAGGTAAATCAGGCTCCATCCTTAACAGATATATATAGTGCCTACCGATGGAGTCATATGCAATGAGTACAAGCGAATATACTAACTTCAAGTTTTATTGAGTAGAAGGTTGAAGCTAGGGTTCACTCTTGCAAACATCTTCAAGTCATCAATAAACACCACTAGAAACAAACAAGATCTTACCTATTGTGAAGTGATTTTGTGACTCCACTGCATGCTAATACCACCTTAATTTGAATCCATCTTGGCGATTATGAAGCAAATAGCCGACTATTAGGTGAAAGCGAGATCTGTGATGACGGAGTTTTCGATGTTGTAGTGAAAACGTAAAAATAGTTTGCATGGAATGAAATCCACTATATAGTCACACCTTGCATGCTCCTCATCATAAATTGATAAGCCCTCGGGGACATTCTCTTTAAACGCTATATCCGGTTCGTAGCCATGGCTTTTGACGTACCTTAAGTGGAATCCAACTCATAGTCCCGGTACATAGCCATGGATTCTAAGAGACTTTGAACCCTTTCTTTATACTTTGTAAGCCCCTTGGCTTGGTTCACCCCTTGGATAACCATTCATAGACACTGTCAAAATCCCGCGAGGTTTGTATGTTGATAGCAATTGCAAACATGGAAATCTAACATTACTATAGGAGCCCCTATAACGAAATCCTTTGAATTCTTGTTCAAAAATTCACATGACATGTATAATAAAACTATGAGGGGCCAAGATCGATGTGTGTTGCTTAGGCAGACATGAGCCGGTGTATAGTCTTCCTTCCACATGCAATGTCTGTACACAACTAGCACAAATAGCCCTTGCTATTTGTTGTATAGGTAGGCACATCAACCATCGTATAGCTCTAATGATTTGAGTTTGCATTCGATATCAATTGTAGATTCTCCGAAAAGTGTAGGTCATTGGCCCCTTCTGGCCTTGCATGGATAGCCCGTGCTTGAATAGAGACACATGGTCCAAGATAAAAACATAATTACTCCTTGAGTAATTATTTTAGCAAAACATAACTCTTGAAAATAGCGTCATGACTTCCTTATGGCCATTGCATGGTCGATATACTTGGCAAGATGCCAGGCATAACAATTAGGTTTTTCCCGCCCTAATCGTATTGAGTTGTTTTGCCCGCATCAATTGGATTACGTGCTAATGAAACAGACAAGCTATGGGTTTCAATTAGCCTTGTTGCATGCGATTCCCCTTATCTAAGCCGTGAGGAAATTGCCCTTGGTCATCCCAAGGCCAAGAAATTTGTCCGCACATTAGCACCCTGGGAACAACCTCGTCGAACACGAACAGGGTCTTACGCTTATGCAAATATTTGCTGCAAAATAGAAATACATCAGAAAGATTGGTTTCAATGTCATGGTGCTTATCGGTCAATGGAACCTCTGTATTGAGAATTTTGTTGCATGCGAAGCAATTCCGTTGAAAATCATGGCTTTCCATTGCAATGAGATTTTGTGTCTATGGATGGGCGTCAGATCATAGCCTTTGCATGACCTTGTGTTGCCATTTGCTGCACCATGCGACACCATTGTATAGCTTCATCTTGCTAATCGTCTTGACGGTATGGAACTTCGCATGTCCTTGTTGCATGCCATAGGACATTCACCTTGTCCTTGAAATTGTTAACGGAATTTATTGCTTACATAATAATGATATCGTCGAAGCCCTGCGAAGTCATCCACGCATGCATCGTGCATGCAAACTCTGTCGACAACATAAGTTGTGTGAAAACCCAGCTAGTGTTCGACAAAAAATCATTTTTCCAAACAAATAAAATTCCTTTCCTTGAATTTGCCTCAAAGACAAATTTTAGAAAACTAGGTTTATTTTGTGGGTTTTTACACTATTCTTCTCTATTTTTGGGCAGAATTTCTCCTTTTTCCCTTGCCCTCAACCATCATTTTTGAAATTGAAAACGACACGATATTAAACTGAGACACATTTTCCCGGTTGCCTACAATAGGACGTGGCCCCCTAGAAAGTCTACTGATCTGGCGATGAAAAATCTAGGTTGCCATGCTCCTTTGTGCGTGCAAGCCCCCTTTCCTGCACTGCTTTGGTCCCTTGAGCTTGTCATTGTAGGTGCAGAGAGAGAGAGAGAGAGAGAGAGAGAGAGAGAGAGAGAGAGAGAGAGAGCCCTTTCCTGCACTGCTTTGGTGCCTTGAGCTCGTCATTGTAGGCGCACAGATATATATATATATATATATATATATATATATATATATATATATATATATATATATATATATATATAGAGAGAGAGAGAGAGAGAGAGAGAGAGAGAGATTGCATGTGCATGCAAAGAAACTTCTCCTTCTCCTTCTCCACACCTTCCTTCCCCCCGAGCGCTGATACCAATGTGAGACCAACTAAACGTAATTCTCCTCCCAACCTACACTTATAAGAGCTGGGTCGCATCTGATGCTAGCAGGGTCAAGGTGGGTTGAAATTTGCATAGGGTCGCACCCTAAAAGCAGACTGCAAGGGAATGGGTTAAGCTCATGTACAGGGAACATGGCGTGTATTTGATTGGCGATGGGAGGGTTGGAAACAAGGAGAGCGCTTCTCCAACGTGAAAATAGTTTAAACCTATGTATTTTGCAGGTGCTAGTAGCGCAAGCTGAAAGCTACGATTTCTCTGCACTAAAACATGGATACCATTGTTTTTAGTAATCTCTCACCCCACTCACCCGAGGTGCGACCCGGCTCTAAGTCCCCTCAATGCATGCCTAGTTTAGGACCTTGCCCTGTGGTCCTGCCATTGCCCTTACGACATGACAACTTGCATCACGCCAAACCTCCATCTTTAGCAATGCAACCAGCGAGACAGATCTCCCAGACCGTCCACGAAAAGAAGCGAGCACACACCCGCAGTCGCATGTCAGAGGGTTGAATCTTAGCTCGTGTGCTTAAAGCCCCTTGCCTATCTTTAAAAAAAAATCTTAATGAAAATAATATAAATCTAACATCTAGTTTTGAGTTTTTAACGTGGAGGTGGTAATTGTCTTTACTTAAGTCCAAAATAATGATGATTTTATTAGGTGAGCTTAGAAAGTATTGAGTAGGTGTGCCAAACGTTCTTTTTGATTAGTATGATGTGAGTTAAAAGCTATGACTAACTTGTTTCTTGCAAAACAGCACGATGAGATTTTTGCAAGAATATTTCAAGCATTCATAAGAGACATTTTCTTTCTTTTGTGTTTGTGAAGATATTGTGGATCTAGCTCCATTTAATATCATGCATCACTTTCTTAGTATGTTATATTTGATTGTTATACTTTGTATGAGAAGTTGGTCATAAGCTCTCACTCATATTGATAGCCGTTTTTCGGCTTTCTATAATTGCCATAGTAAGCTACCTCACCCTATCAAATCACTCAAACATTTTGGTTATTCCTACCATTTCACTGTACATAGGCGTGTGTGAGTTAAGGGACTTTCCCTATATTTTCTTAAAAACCCTTAATTACCTAATCACTTGGCTAGTTGAGCCAAAAAAATTTAAAAAATAAAATTATAAGTATATTATGGCCCATTTGTGTGTAGATATTTCATTGTATATAGGGCCTAAATAAAAGGATTTTTCATAATTATCTTGGTATTTATTTAAATATTTCTACCTATGGTGTGTATATTTTTTTCACTATTGTCATTTTTCCTTCCTACATCTATTCTCTATTACTCTCATAAATTAGACCACAAAAAATATTCATCTTTTTATGGTAGACTTATACTTAGAGAGATTTATTTTGACCCCTTTATATTTTTTCACCTATATTATTTATATTTGACATGTACATATTTTTTTAGACCCCTCAATATTTGATTTTCTTAGTTGTACTATTCACTTATATAATGATCTCAATAATATCTTCAATTATAAACCTACCAAATAAGGTCAAGGGTATGTGGCATGTATGCATGCACCATGGGGAGCTCACTCTTGGAGGTATTCAAAAGAATCATCCAAAGAAGTATCTCACAAGGACCTTGTGCAGTGGAAAAAACAGTCGGTTTTGTTGACTTTTTAAAGATCACATGCTCCCCGAATTTGAAAAGGTGATACAAACAAAAGTTGTTGCTCGTGAGCTGAACTTTCACCTCAAATTTTTTCATATTTTTTTGAGCTACGAGCTGTGAGCTATGATTTTATTGGTGGACCCCAGTTTTCCCATGTTATGCAGCCACACTCCCTCTTCCACTTTATCATTTTCCTCTTTCACACACACTCCTCCCTCTCCTTCCCACTCCCAAACCTGTAACTCCTATGTCCTAATTCACCCTCTTCACCATTGCCACATCTCTCACACCTCCATAGCCTTCATCCTCCATTTCTACACCCTATGTGTCCCCCTTTCTCTCTACATATATGTCCATATTACCATACTCTCTTCAGCTTTGTAAAGAACTTCAAAAAATCAGCAAAAATCTAAGGATAACCTCTGCAAATGAAGGCTTTTATCATGAATTTTCCAAGGTTTGAAATAACATAGCTTCATCGACACTCGTTGCTTCGTCATGCTGACTACTTCTTCTTCCGGTGCTGTAAAGAGGTGAATGTCAACTTCTCCAAGGCTTCAACCTCTCTTTACAAGCTCATCCCTTCTCTAACTTTTCTCATCATATATCTCACCATTTGGTGAATGATTTTGTAAATATTTTTTAGTGATAATTACTAACTACTAACCACTAACCTTATTGTAAAATGCACCCTCTACTAGAGTAGGCACTCCCAAATTATTCACTCAATCCTCTCTCCTATCATCCTCAATAATTCTCTTCCCTTGAGCCCACATCCATGTGACTCAAAGGACAAGAGAGACCCATCCTCATTAAAGTAAAAATAAAAATATGCATAATCTTTTATTCCTTCAAATAAACTTGATTAGGTCTAATCCTAATCGGGGCTTCTAAAACCTATAAATAGAGCCCTTCTCTCCCTTGTAAATGATCCCATGATCACACTACACCACACCTTTCTCAACACATAACACACCACTCTTCAAGCCTAGTGGTGTAGAGTGTGTGCATTGTGAGTGCTCTATTCCATCACTACTACACATAGGTGCATGGAGAAGGTTGAAGTTAGTTATGCCATCTAGAGGAGTGGAGTGATACTATATTCTGCAATCACACTTGTAACCTACTCTTGTCCATAAATAAGATTCATAGTTTTGGGTGCAATTGTATGCTGCAACTACGACTCTTCTCTCCAAATTGACTTGATAAGTTGGCTCATCAGGTGGTTGAAGGTATATTGTCCTTGAAGTTTGTTGTGCCATTTCATGCTTGGTGGTTTGAGGGCTTGTTGAATTGTTTGCCAAAACTTTCAATTGTAAGAGGGTGCTCGGTGAGAGGGCTCCCGTGACCCTAAGACAATTTGTGTATTGGCAACAAGGTCAAGTTTTGTGTCTCTATTTCTCTTCAAGCTTTGTGTGTATCTAGTCTTTAAGGCTAAGAATGAGTTGCTCAAGTTGATTTGTGCACTTTACCTCTCTCTGGCATGGTGAATGTTTGTGTTTGGTGTGTGTGGCTATCTTGCATTCCCCTCTCATTGTGCGTTTGAGTACAAGGAGATATCACGTGCGTCCTAGTTCGCATCTACAACTAGGTGGTGCCCCTTTTTTTGTTTGGTTTCTGACTGTGGGTTGTTGTTTGTCTCTGATTGTGCTTTCCCCAGCCCCAATTGAGCAGCACGGGATCCTTGAAGGGTGTTTAGAGGCCGCTCTTCTTGTTGCCCGCCCCGGACCGCGTCAATATTTTTCATGAGAGAGAGAGAGAGAGAGAGAGAGAGAGAGAGAGAGCTCATGTGAATGAGAGCTTATGACCAACTTCTCATACAAAGTATATATCTATACATTTATACATACTAGTATGGCCAGCCGACTGCCTTCGGCGGCCTCTCTCTCTCTCTCCCCCTCTCTCCTCTTTCTTGCATGCAAAGGGGCTCGTTTTTGTTTTGGACTTTAGCTTTCAGGTCGCAGATTGCGACACGTTTAAAGAGCTCTTCCTTCCACCGTATTATGTTAATAGATACATACATACATACATATATATATATATATGTGTGTGTGTGTGTGTGTGTGTGTGTGTGTGTGCGCGCGCGCGCGAAAATTAATTTTTGTACATAAGTTTAAACATTCTAGTTTTTTAATAAATTTTTGGTAATGCATCTTTTTATTCTTTATCTCTCTCTACAAATGCACTTCAATCAATAATATAAAGGGAAAGCCTTTGTAATCTTTAATTTACTCGTTATCCAAGTCAAAGGTCATCTCTTCTGCTCAAGATCTACTCATATAACTTGTAACATCGTAAAGTAGATTGTAATACTTCTTAAGGCTTAACTAACATTAAAATAGTCAAAATGCGTGCCAAACAAGTGCGTCTTGGTTTCATGGTTATCTATTGGGTGGGCATGTTTTAGAAAAGTTCCCAAAGGATCACATGCTTTGGTGTTGAGCGCTTTGGGAGGTCCTTCTGATGTGTTTAGTGAGGTGTTGCTCATTGTTAAGAGATTGCTATAGAGGTGCCCTTGCTTTTATTTTCCCGACCACAACCATGATACAATTACCGCTTCCATAACGTGGGCATTATTGAGAGGCATAGAACAAGTCCTATGAGGCTTCACGGAGGAGACTGATGCCATAATGCAAGGGCCCATGAGAGGGCTTGTGTGATAGTACTTGTAGGGACAACCTAGTTAGGAGATTAGGCTTTGGAAGATATGCTACAAGTTGGAAACTTTTAGCATCTTTTAACCTGACATATGTTGCAAGCGCTCTGATAATAAAAATTATTGGTATGTCGTCATTTAGGCGACAATGTCATTTCTTCATTTTTATCATATTGATAAGTTATAACCAAGAAGAAATGTACACAGTCAAACAACCATGTACAAAGGCTACAAGACCATTATTGGACATGAAAATGAAAGTGCATAGCCAAGATGGCATAGTCATGCTAGAGAACCAGGCAATGAATGTGACCACAAAGATGTGAGCTATAATAAATTCTGAAGTAAAATACCCCTCAACTGGAATACAACACCATTGGACGAGAAGGTACTCCTGGCAATCTAATTATTACAGAAACCCCAATAGCAAAGCATGTCAAGAGACAACCGAAGATGCACAGGATGGGACACATTAGAGCACTTTCCTAAATCTCAACCCTCAAGGAGAACGAAAATCATTAGCAACATGAAACCAAACAAAGACAGAACAGTCCATGTCTTCTTCGCAAGAGGACAAGTAATCAAGCAATGTCAATTGCCTTCCCATTGCCTTCTCACAAAGTGTTTCGAAAGAAACACATGCCTGAATTTCTCTCTCTCTCTCTCTCTCTCATGGTTGTAACTCTCGGTTTCATGTCATTTTGGACTTCTGCATACATACATATAACATTTCATTCATTTCTTTTCTCACACGCTTCTCTATGGGTCCTGCATGCACACATGACATATGATACATCCTTGAAAGGGCCATATATAATACATATGTACAAAAAAGATTTGTCTTTACAAAATAAATTTCTATTGCACACAAAGGTTACAAACTAGAGATGCTGCATCTTACTCTAGTCCTCCATGAAGCCCACAAAGAGGACACAAAATCCCTCACCACCGTCGTCGTTTTTTGCCATACCAAAAGGCAAATGCTGAAACGCCTACGGCAACAGAAATTCCTGCACATACCTGGATTAGATATGACGAGGAGGGTTCTAGCAGGAACTGCTGACTTGTGCTCTTCACTGACGAAAGAAGAGGAGAAGCTTGGTCCATGGTTTCTTTGTGGAAAAACGGGAATGCTAAACCCTGCTTTGCCAGCATTTCAATGTCTTTCACGGGTGGCTGCAATCTAGCCAATGTTGCTAAGCTTGCATACTCATCTTTGTTACCCCCTTCCAAAAAGGCGCCCACTACATGACCTCTGTCTATCCAAAATGCGCCAAATTTCTGGTCTTTCAGGCTTCCGAACAGCACACACTTTCCAACATTGTCCCCATAAAACTGCCATGATGACGTGAAGGCACGAGAGTAAAAGAAAGGAAGATAGTCATAGTCTTGCACTTCCTCTGGTGAGATAATGGCATTGACCGCTTGAGCAGCTGACTTACGCGCATGATCTACATGCTCCAACCTTCTCACATCACCATACAGCTTTACAGGGAACGCAACAACATCGCCTACAGCATATACAGAGGGATTGCTTGTTTGCATCTTCCCATTCACCTTTATGCCACCTTTCTCTAGAGCAAGTTGGCCTTCAAACAAGCTTACATTTGGTCTAATTCCAACACCCACAACCACCATGTCAGCTTCGATTCGCTTTTTATCCTTCAAAATAACTGCCCTGACCTGGTCCAGTGCAAGAGACGTGCGTATTAGATTGATTAGAAGATAAAGCAGTAATGTCTCACCATGTAAGCTTGCAATCAGTTCAAATCCAGAATGAAAAAAGGATCCATTTGTGAACAACGGCAAGCGACACACACATAAACACACTTCCACACAAATGGAATGCATTTGCAGGAAAGCCAAACAATCTAGAGAATGGGTTCACCTTTTTCTCAGCATCGCTCTCAAAAGCAGTCATTACAGTTCCTTTGATGAATTTTACACCTCTTTTCTTATAATAGTCCTCATAAAAAGCAGCTATTTCCGATGTGAAGAGGCGCGCCACTGTTTAAATGACAATCAAAATTATTGGTATATCGTCATAATCACTCAAACTTTCACTAGAAAGTAAGTTTCGTAATAACTCACTGCAGTGTTGCTCTGGAAACACCATTGTGACCTTCATTCTATTTGTAACCAATGCAGCAGCACACTCCATGCCAATATAGCCACCTCCAATGACAACAGCCATCCCACCTTGGCATTGTTCTGTCACTTCTACCAGCTTCTTGCAATCATTCCAATCACGCAAATAACAGATATTTTTTGCATCTGCTCCACTAACACCAAACTCCTCAAGCCTTAACACCTGATAAGAAAAGAAAATTAAAACCCTGCATCATACTGGACGACAAAAGGTACCTTGCATTTTAAACCGGTGCTGCCTCTAGATTACGTATCTGGTGTATTTGTGGTGGATTCTCAATAAACCACAATTCACAAGAACAAACCAGCCCAAGGAAAGAGACATACACGAGCACCTGTTGCTATGATGAGGGTCTTATAAGTGATCGTTTCTCCTGCAGCACTAAGTAAAGTCTTCAGTTTTACATCGACAGCCTTGATGTGTGTACCAAGCGCAAGCTCGATTCCTGGAGTGACATAGTGAGTTTCATGAAAACTACTAGCCTTCAAAATATTTCGGCTGGTGCTTAAACTCCGATATAGATAATTACCATGTTCTTTATACCATTTTGGAGTTTGTCTTTCAACCCCAATCCCAACACAAGTATGAAAAGCTGGTAAAGTTGCTGCATCTGCAGTAACAGACAATGAAAGTCCTTAACTGTCAAGGTGATTCAGAAGCGTGGAGAGGCACAAGATTGCAAAATAAATCCAAATGAAGATACCCTTAAAAAATTTACTCACTCAAAGTTCACATTACAAGGTTCCTCAGACGTGAATTTAAAACTGATTACTCGTTGAAAGTATCAAGAAAACCAGTCACCGATCCCAAACTTAATGACTGAAAAATGTTGGGTTTAGATGTGTTGATACATTTGAGCACCAAAGAGATCAATACAAGCCAAGACATCAATACAAGCCAAGTTATAAGTGACCTCGCAGTGAGAACAGTTACATGGCATGCACAACCCTTTTCGTTTCATGTTCATGTCCCGAAGCTAATGCATGACGCCATTAATAACCTTCACAGAGGGCAACTAACATTCCGATAAGAAACGAGCAGAAAAAACCTTCTGGGAGGAGGCAGCCCTTGCTTAAAGCTGGGCGTTCATAGGGAGCCACCTGCCATTCCAACAAGTAACAGATTTCCACTATGAATCTCAAGCATCAAAAGAATGGGGAAAAAAAAGGAATGCAGGTACATCTGCCAATCATTGCATACATAAATGTGGAATGAAGGTTGAAATAATTCTTATGCATGTTGCAGTGTAGCAAAAGAAATTATTGCTTACAGCTTCTTCAGATATGATGCAGAGCTCCCCATAACTGATACCATGTTTGACAAACTCCAATGCCGCATAGCCAGCAGCGACACCACCCCCCAAGATCACGATTTTGAATGCCCTTCCCATACCTAAATTTCCGTTTCTTCTCTCCAATACCTGTCTACAGAGCATCACTAAGTACAATGTACATACAGATTACGTCATAAACAAGTACTTTGTGGTGAAAAAGCCTTGAGACTGCTCATAGATCAAAAACGGATGTGGTAAACACTGCAAGCAGAGATTAAGGAGGAGGAAGAGATACAGAGGTGATGATGCCCAAAAGTAAGGGAGGAAAGTAATAGAGATGATGACAGATGCATAGAAGATGGCAAAATGGACAGAAGATGCAACAAACAGCCCTTAGACGTTGGCGGACACAATGAAGAATGCCTATTATGCCAGCACTGAAGATAATAAAAGTGGTTCCAGATTAGTTATCAAACCACTCAGAACACTCTTCATTTGGATAATGAAATTTAAGAGAATAGTTAGATAGGATAAAGAGAGATGGAGAGATCGACACCAACACCACAATGGGATCCAAGCCAGACCTCTCCACTAAAATTTGCTTCTTATTGTAGAATAAACAACGGTCCATGGTGATACCTGATACCATTGCAATGGCTGTGCCTCCTTGACAATTCTCGATTTAAGTGGACAAGACTTCAGATTCAATTTCAGATCTGAATGCGCTGCAAGCCCCATGTCCTTCTTATGTTCTAATCTCTCCAGCAACTACTAATGCTTCGCCCCTACATGGGTTTTCTGGATAACAGGAGCAAAATTCAAATTCTAACCACAACGGCTGCCAACTTTTTGCTACCTTGCCCTCACGTAAGGTCTCCAACTGCACAAGAAGGGCCACACTGGTTCTGCAAAACAGGGGTGAATCAGCAGCAAACAGAGACCTGGCTGGGTGGCCGATCCCCATATCCACCTTGATGTCAGGAAGAGATGTAGTACCTTGTCCCCATTCATGCCAGGGTGGTTGCCCATGTTGTGCCCATGTCAGAGGTCATGTCAACAGTGTACAGAAGGCAATTATAGCCGTAGTCTACCGTGCTACGGGTACTCCTACGAGAGTATGTCTCATTTATGCAGGACTTCCCCATTACAACACTCATATATCCACCTTGCCATCTCTAATAAGCAAACAACATACCGCCCTCCAAAGTGACTGTGCATAAGGGCAAACCCAAACACATGGCACAAAGACGACTCCTGGTACATTGCTAGCATGTCGGGTCATGGCCAGTGCCCCTAGCACCAAGTGCCCATAGGGACTCAGCAGCCAAATGAGCATGCTTCACAGCAGACTTCAGAGCCCACTTATACCAGAGGAATATTAGTGGATAGGGCCACTGAGCTCGCGAAAGCTAGACGCCCATGTCTACGAGGGCCACCACGACACTGACGGAGGCTCCATCAGAGGATCATGACTATTCTAGCACGATATAGGAGACGCCCAGTATGACTATCTACAGAGGCGGACATTGACAAAGCTCTTCAGCATCCGATGCAGTACTTTCTCGGACAACGCCCAATGCCGGGCATCTTTGGGTATTGATAATAATGATGATGATTCGAGTCCGACGAATTTAGTCTTTTAGTTTTTCTAGTTTAGTCTTTCACTTTATTTCATTTTATGTTTGTACCCAAACATTGGACTAGATCCACAAGGGTTGTATCACTTTGGTCTCATAGGTCATTTTGGCCTTTTGAAGACGTTTAATATAACATTTCATCTCATCTCATCTCATTCAAAGCATAACATAATCACCTTGCTTAGAGTCATGTGCCTACAATATTTATTAGTATGAGTATCATGAAAATTTGCAATAAAACTATTTGCAGCAGGCACAATACATTGACTAATCCTTATTGCGACCATGTCTATCGAGATCGTTCAGACTAAAATGCTGCAATCATTTCGTCTATCAGTTCTTGCACTTAAACAAGTCAAGAACAAATTAATTTCATACTATCGAGAATTCCAGTTCATAAAGTCATACAACAGAATACTGTCAGCTCACAGTATCCCTGAAACTCAAAGAGACATCAATGACTTTAGTATCAAAAATCGAGGCAATCTGTTGACAAAGGAGTGGAGAAACTCCCCTCTTGTGCATACCCGCAACACCAGATTCCGCCCAAGTTGAGTTCGGGGTTCCATTTAGACTAGACTATGCTAATCCAAATGCTTCAAGGTAAAGATTCACAATCTGAGGAGTATCTACTAGGTCCTCCTCCTCCATCCACTTCGCATCCAATGCAGTTCTTGAATTTAACCAAGAACCGCCTTATCACTTTACACTTAATCTGTCTGTCCTTATGTGCCAATATCTGTTCTGGAACAAGGATCTCCTCGTTTTCTTTCACTTCGGGTTGCTCATCAGGCTCCCCATCTTCGGGCACATCGCCTTTAAAAGGCTTCAAGAGACTCACATGAAAAGCATTGTGAATCCTCCAAGTGTCGGGCTGTAACAGACTTGGAACTCCAAGTCAAGAATCTACCACGACAACACAAATAACCACTTCAAAACAGTTCACAGTTCACAGTTCACAATTAATTCGACACTGGCCCGGCAGAGTTTCATGCCTAGAGATATTGGCCCCAAAGACTGACGCCCCTTTTGGTATTTCTTTATGTATTATTCTGTGTTCAAAGTACAAGAGTGCGGACGGGCGCTCACACTCAGAGACTCTGCGTCCAGATGCTCTAAGTTATGAAGCTCTGCCTACTTATTTAAAGAGTACAAGGGATGCCAAAAGCAGAGCCCCAAAAACTTCTCATAAAAAGCTGCCCTAAAAGCTTCAGTTAAAAGCTCTTTGAAAAATAAAGCAAGAGACTCTTTGTAAAATAAAGCAATCAAAAAGCTTCAGCGTAATTTTCAGCGTTCAGCTTTTACATAGCAAAAGCTGTCACAATCTGTCAGTACAGCCCTGCCACATGGCTGGTTGACTGCCCGTGTATGGCGCCGCATTTTCTGGAGGACAGCAGGCCACGTCAGCATGCAGTCCGTGACCAGCAGGGCAGGAGTTGTGTGTACTGAGTAGCCACGTCACCACTACTGTCTCCCTAGGACTGTTCCCTGCCAAGAGGGTGTGGATGTGTGCCACGTCACCAGTTTGTGACATACCGCCCTCTTGAAAGAATTGTAATCACCCTCGATTACGCTTGCAAAACAGATAGAAGCCATAAACTGTCTTAGCAGACACTACCTACGCACTAGAAACACACATCTAGCACATGTACCAATCGACAGTCACATCACATGACATCACGAGATATCACTAGACATCACATGACAAATCGCATTCAACATTCATTCGGATCTTAGACCATGATTTATCGGCAATGTAGTTAGCAATCACATCTAGATCCATTCAGGACCTCATAGATGCCCGATTGACTAACCCCTATTGCAACCATGTCTATTCGAGATCATTCATACCAAAATGTTACAGTCATTTCGTCTATCAGTTCCTGCACTTAAAAACAAGTCAAGAACAAATCAGTTTCATATTCAGGAATTCCCTTTCATAAAGTCATAGAGCAGAATACTGTCAGCTCTCAATATCCCTGGAGCTCAATGAGACATCAGTGACTCTAGTACTCAAAATTCGAGGCATCTGTTGACAAACGAGCGGAGTAACTCGCCTCTTGTGCAACTCACTGCACTAGATCTCCGGCCAAGCTGAATTCGGGGTTCCATTTGGAGTAGACTATGCTAAACCAAAAGCTTCAAGGTAAAGTTTCACAATCTGAGGAGTATCTGCTAGGTCCTCCTCCTCCATCCACTTCGCATCCAATGCAGGATAGTTCTTGAATTTAATCAAGAACCGCCTTCTTACTTTACCCTTATTCTTTGTGTCCTTATGTGCCAAAATCTGTTCAAGAACAAGGATCTCCTCGTTTTCTTCCACTTCGGGCTGCTCATTAGACTCCCGATCGTCAGGTACATCACCTTTAAAAGGTTTCAAGAGACTCACATGAAATGCATTGTGAATCCTCCAAGTATCAGGCAGTTTCAGTCGGAAGGAGACATCGTTGATCTTTTCGGAGATCTGAAAAGGTCCATAGTATCGCATACTAAGCTTTGGAAAAAGCCTCTCCTTTCCCTTTTTCTTTCTCAGGCATGCCTTCTCAAAACGTAAGAGCACCCTATCATCCTCCTCCAATTTCAAATCGCGACGATGGCGATCCGCTGTCTTTTTCTGTCGTTCTTGAGATTCTGCAAAGCCTCGCGGACCTTGGCAAAAGCCGTATCTAAGTCACGCGTGTACTCATCAGCCTCAAAAATCTTATCTTTCGTGCTTAGGAAGGGTGGAACCTTCAAAGCACCTTCAATAATCTCAAATGGCGTCTTCCCCATCGAAGAGTGTATCGTGTTGTTGTAGGCAAATTCCACCAAAGGTAGATACTTTTCCCATTGAGCCTTCTAATCCCATATATAAGACTTCAATAAATCTAAAACCACTGAATTGGCAATCTCAGATTGCCCGTCAGTCTGCAGGTGGAGAGATGACGAGAACTGCAACCGCGTGCCAATGTTCTCCCAAATTGCCTTCCAAAACAAACTCGTAAATCTGGGGTCCCTGTCGGAGACAATCGTCTCAGACAGCCATGTAATCTGAAAATCTGGGCCACAAACAATCTTGCTAAGTGATCCAGCTTGATTGTTTTCTTCACTAGAATGAAATGAGCCTGCTTGCTAAATCTGTCAATAATAGTCCAGATACCATCGTGACCACTCTGCGTTCTTGGGACATTCGGGAGATCAAACTTGAAATCCATTGCAATATTTTCCCAGGGGCGAGTGGGTATGGGCAAAGGCTGTAACAATTCCTGTGTTTTATGCCTGTCAAACTTGACCTTCTGGCATACCAAGCAACTGCGCACAAACTCGTCCACATCCTCCTTGAGTCTCGGCCAAAAGAAATATCTCTCTACCCCTTTCATGGTGGTAGCAATGCCGTGGTGACCCGTAAAAGGTGGACAGTGGCATTCGGTCATAACCTTTTCCCTCAACGGCTTCGTAACGCACAACATGGTTTTCCTCATCAAGTAGCCATCCTGAATGGAATATCCCACTACTGTCTCCCCATCCCGTATCCGTGTGAAAACGTTTGCAAAATCTGTATCTGTGGCATACTGGTCGACCATATCCTCGAAGCTCCTATGATGTATCGCGGAAATAGCCAGAACCAACGACTTCCGAGACAAAGCATCTACCGCCAAATTCTTATGTCCCTGCACATGGACAATCTGGAAGTGAAACTGTGACAAGATGTTTGCCAACCGCATCTGCTTTTCTGATAGCTGCTTCTGTGACAAGAAGTAGCGTAAACTCTGATGGTCTGTAAAGACAGTAAAATCCGTTCCAAGTAGGTAGTGCCGCCACTAAGTAAGAGCATGGATAACCGCCAAAAGCTCTTTTTCATAAATCTGTGCTGTCAATTCCGGCCTTGAGAACAATCGGCTCTCGTAAGCAATGACATGGCCTTCTTGCATTAAGACCGCACCCAGACTATGACCACAAGCATCACAATATACTTCAAATGACTTCTGCAAGTCCGGCAAAGTCAAAACTGGTCCTGTAAGTCAATTTCTCTTTCAAAGTCTGAAAGGCAGTCACCTTTGTAAGTCCCCACGAGAAAGGGACTCCTTTCTGTGTCAAGATATGCAAAGGGGAAGCAACCTTTGCAAACTTTCTAACGAACCGCCTGTAGTACGAACACAACCCCAAGAAGCTTCTAACTTCATGGAGATTCTTCAAATCAGGCCAATCACGGATAGTCTCTATCTTGGCTACACTCCTATTGCTGAACAATGTGTCCCAAAAAGTGTATCTCTGGTAGGAAAAATTCACTTTTCTTCGCATTAATCACTAACTTGTGATCTCGTAATGCTTGAAAGACTTGAAGCAGATGATCTCTATGTTCTGCCTCATCCTTGGAGAAAACAATGATGTCATCAAAGAAAGTGCCAACGAATAGTCTATACTCTCTAAAAATCATGTCCATCAACCGGTTAAATGTCGCAGGAGCATTGGTTAAGCCAAAGGGCATCACCAAAAACTCAAATAACCCAAAAGTCGTTCAAAAAGCTGTCTTGTAGACATCCCCCGGCGCAATTCAGATCTGATGATATCCACTCTTGAAATCAATCCTGCTAAAACACGAGGATCCCTATAATCTGTCGAGTATATCATCGATCCTAGGAATCGGAAATCTGTTCTTGATGGTGATTTTGTTGAGAGCTCTATAATCGATGCACATTCTCCAAGATCCGTCTTTCTTCAAAACCAACAATACTGGAGAGCAGTATAGTGAAGTACTAGGTTGGACGAGACCCTTTTTCAAGAGGTCTTTCACTTGGTTCATAATCTCTTCGTTCTGGGCTCGGCTAACACGGTAAGGTGGCCGGTTCGTGGTGCTTCCAGGTATCAGATTAATAGTATGATCTTCAGGACGAGCGGGTGGTAACTCGCCTGGCAGGCCCTCTGAGAAGCAATCGGTATGAGAGTGGAGAAAATCTTGGCGTTCTTTATCAAGTTCAGACATATTTGTCTTATCTTCATCACTCGACTCTTTCAAAAAGATCGAGTAAACAAGCAGACTGGATTTCATTAATTTAGAAATGGCCGAAGCCGATACAATAGGGACAGACTCGCCCTTAAGTTTAATATCAAGTACAATGGTTTTGCCCTTCTCCATGGTCAATGTCGCTTTCCTTGCCCGATAGTCAACCACGGCGTTGTTCTTGTGGTGCCAGGGAATTCCCAAGAGGACATC
Source organism: Adiantum capillus-veneris (assembly GCF_014529385.1). Taxonomy (NCBI): domain Eukaryota; kingdom Viridiplantae; phylum Streptophyta; class Polypodiopsida; order Polypodiales; family Pteridaceae; genus Adiantum; species Adiantum capillus-veneris. Next base: position 114,199,769 of record NC_140931.1, read on the forward strand.
ACAACATTCCAAAGGCATTATGTAAAAGTCCTCATGCCCCAAATACCCCTAACAATGCAGCCGAAGTTTGCCGATGACAGGTGTAATAGCTACGTCCTGCTAAGTGCCGCTAGAACTGCCTCCGCAAGTGGTCCCATTCGATCGGGAGTGATCTGAAGCCGTGCCGCCAATTCCGGTGAAATGAAGTTGGCCTTGGCTCCTCCATTGAAGAAGATCAGGGCTTCTTGGTCTTTCACTTTGCCCCAAGCTCGGCAAATTTCTACACTCTCGTCCAGTGTGTTGGGATCGGTACCCACGCAATCTGGAACCAGTCCTGTTTTCATCTTGCCTTTTCTTCCACGTTCCTCAGCTTCTCTCGAACTCTCAGGCCTCTCGTCGTCCTTGTCATTCTGTTCTTTCTGTGCCTTTTTAGGGCACTTCGCGGAGATATGCCCAGTTTCTCCGCATCCGAAGCACTTCTCTTCTCTGATATAGCTAGCTCTCTCCTGAGGAGTGAGCTTGGGTCGTGCATCTTTCTTTTCTGGGTTGCTCTTTCTCTTTCTACTTTCATTTGTCGAAGTCTGTTCGGCTCTTTGCGTCATGATCTCATCTGTGGGGTAGGTCAAACTGCCAGAGTGAATGGCAAAACCCCATTTCGCATGACTCATCAACTCCTGAATGGAAGCTGACTTTTGTTCCAATCAGTGATCTCGGATCTTTGAAGGTAGACCCGAGGTAAACTGCTCAATTTGTTCCTTGAATGAGATCTTCTTAAATGAAGAGGCGGGTAGAAAAGAGCTCCAGAATCTCTCGCAATAAGCGTCCACTGTATCCTTCTTGGTCATCCGAAGATGGTTCCAAGCAGTTCGTATATCGCGTTCATACTCTCGAGTCAGCCAAGAAGAAATAAAAAGCCTCTTGAATTTCAGCCATTTAATTGACGTAGTCTTATTTAATAGAAGCGTGGACCACCAAGTTCGAGCATTCCTCTTAAAATAAGAGGCAGCTCCCCGAATCTTAGAGTGCTCTGAGTAATGCCCTCCCGCGAAAGCGATGTCAAACTGCTGTACAAAAGACAGCCTTCGAAGCATCTCTATAGCCAGAAAACGTGTCGAATTTAATTGACTGTCCACCTTCCTTAAACTCTTGGACTTTCTTGCTTTTGTCTTCTAGAAAGTCATACGGGTTGGCTTTATAAAAATTCTTCTTCTTTGCATAAAAGTTGTTGTCATCAGAGTTCGAACTGTCTAAAGATGAGTCCTCTATAGAACTGTCACTCACGGGGCGAGATTTAGACTTCTTTCCCTTCTTCTTGTCCTTTCCGAAGCGTTGCTTTTTGCTTTGCTTTCTACCTTTTCTGTCTTCTTCGCTCGAGTCAGATGAGCTAGAAGAACTGTCAAAAGAAGAAGAAGAAGAACTGGGTACTCCTTCAAATCGAACACGCTTCTTCCGTTTCTTTGCCTTTTCGAATGTAGATTGACGACCCAAATAACCCGGGAAGTCAGTGCCTTTCTTCTGCTTTTTGTCGTGCTTTTTGGCTTTGTTCTGCGCGTCAAAAAGCTGAGCAATTCGTGCATCAACCACCTCTTCTAAGTCCTTCTGTGTATACTTCTTGGGAGTAGGAGGTTTCTTGAGAGCGGGTTTTCAGGGTGGTTTTGTGGTCTTCTGCCACTGCGTATGCACCTCCTCGAAATAAGTCTCACTCATATATTTTGCAAATTTTGGATCTTTCGCAAAATTGAGCATCATCTTTGTTGCGTCGCCGATCAATCATTAACGCTCCATCTCACGACGCTCCGCCTGAGTAGGCCGAGGCGGGCCATACTCCTTGCCTGAATCTTCGTTGTGATCCCTTCCCGCATCTCCGGATGCAGAGAGAGTCAACTGATCTTTGCCTGAAGCCATAGGTGCCGCGAAAAAAAAGGGGGATTGGATTTCCCGTAGAAGAGAAATCCGTCGTGCTCTGATATTACTGTCACAGACTTGGACACTCCAAGTCAAGAATCTACCACGACAGCACAAATAACCACCTCAAAACAGTTCACAGTTCACAATTGATTCGACACTAGCCCGGCGGAGTTCCGTGCCTAGAGATATTGGCCCCAAAGACTGGAGCCCCTTTCGGTATTTCTTTATGTATTAATCTGTGTTCAAAGTACAAGAGTGCGGGCAGGCGCTCACACTCAGACTCTGCGTCCAGATGCTCTGAGTTATGAGGCCCTGCCTGCTTATTTAAACTTTAAAGAGTACAAGGGATGCCAAAAGCAGAGCCCCAAAAGCTTCTAATAAAAAGCTGCCCCAAAAGCTTCAAGTTAAAAGCTCCTTGAAAAATAAAGCAAGAAACTCTTTGTAAAATAAAGCAATCAAAAAGCTTCAGCGTAATTTTCAGCGTTCAGCTTTTGCGTAGCAAAAGCTGTCCCAATCTGTCCGTACAGCCCTATCACATGGCTGGCTGACTGCCCGCGAATGTGCTGCGAATGGCGCCACATTTTCCAAAGGACAGCAGGCCACGTCAGCATGCAGTCCGTGACCAGCAGGGCAGGAGTTGTGTGTACTGAGCAGCCATGTCACCACTACTGTCTGCCTAAGACTGTTCCCTGCCAAGAGGGTGTGGATGTGTGTGCCACGTCACCAGTTTGTGACATGGGCAGCTTCAGCCTAAAGGAGACATCACTTATCTTTTCGGAGATCTGGAAAGGTCCGTAGTATCGCATACTAAACTTTGGAAAAAGCCTCTCCTTCCCTTTTTCTTTCTCAAGCATGCCTTCTCAAAACGTAAGAGCACCCAATCGTTCTCTTCAATCTCAAATCGCGACATGGCGATCTGCTGCCTTTTTCTGTCTTTCTTGAGATTTCTTGCAAAGCCTGGTGGACCTTGGCAAAAGCCGTGTCCATGTCACGCGTGTACTCATTGGCTTCAAAAATCTTATCTTTCGTGCTTAACAAGGGTGGAACCTTCGTAGCACCTTCAATGATCTCAAATGGCGCCTTCCCCGTCGAAGAGTGTATCGTGTTATTGTGGGCAAATTCCACTAAAGGTAAATACTTTTCCCATTGAGTCTTCTAATCCGAGATGTAAGACTTCAATAAATCTAGTACCACTGAATTGGCAATCTCGGATTGCCCATCAGTCTGCGGGTGGATGACGAGAACTGGAACCACAGGCCAATATTCTCCCAAATAGCCTTCCAAAACAAACTCATGAATCTGGGTCCCTGTCGGAGACAATCGTCTCGGGCATGCCATGTAATCTGAAGATCTGGGCCACAAATAGTCTCGCTAAGTGATCCGGCTTGATTATTTTCTTCATTGGGATGAAATGAGCTTGCTTGCTAAATCTGTCAATAACAGTCCGGATACCATCGTAACCACTCTGTGTCCTCCAGAGATCAAAAATGAAATCCATTGCAATACTTTCCCAGGGGCGGGTGGGTATGGGTAAAGGTTGTAACAATCCCTGTGCTTTATGCCTGTCAAACTTGACCTTTTGGCATACCAAGCAACTGCTCACAAAATCGTCCACGTCCTTCTTAAGTCTCGGCCAAAAGAAGTATCTCTCTACACCTTTCAAGGTGGTAGCAATGCCGCGGTGACCCATTAGATGTGGACAATGGCATTCGGTCATAACCTTTTCCCTCAACGGCTGTGTAACGCACAACATCGTTTTCCTCATCAAGTAGCCATCTCGAATCAAATATCCTACTACTATCTCCCCGTTCCGTATCCGAGTGAAAATATCTGCAAAACTTGTATCCGTGGCATACTAATCGACCATATCCTCAAAGCTCCTATCATGTATCGCGGAAATAGCCAGAACCAACGGCTTCCGAGACATAGCATCCGCCACCAAATTCTTCTGTCCATGCACGTGGACAATCTGGAAGTGAAACTGTGACAAGATGTTCGCCTACCGCATCTGTTTTTCTGATAGCTGCTTCTGTGACAAGAAGTAGCGTAAACTCTGATCGTATGTGAAGACAGTAAAATCCGCTCCGAGTAGGTAATGCCGCCACTGAATAAGAGCATGGATAACCGCCAAAAGCTCTTTCTCATGAATCTGTGTTGTCAATTCGGACCTTGAGAACAATCGGCTCTTGTAAGCAATGACATGGCCTTCTTGCATTAAGACCACACCCAGACTACGACCACAAGCATCACAATATACTTCAAATGACTTCTGCAAGTCCGGCAAAGTCAAAACGGGTCCTGTAGTCAATTTCTCTTTCAATGTCTAAAAGGCAGTCACCTCTGTGGGTCCCCACGAGAAAGGGACTCCTTTCTATGTCAAGATATGCAAAGGGGAAGCAACCTATGCAAACTTTCTAATGAACCGCCTGTAGTACGAACACAAGCCCAAGAAGCTTCTAACTTCATGGACATTCTTCAAATCGGGCCAATCACGGATAGTCTCTATCTTGGCCGGGTCCATCTGCACTCTTGCTGCTGAGACAATGTGTCCCAAAAAGTGTATCTCGGGTAGGAAAAATTCACTTTTCTTCGCATTAATCACCAACTTGTGATCTCGTAATGCCTGAAAGACCAGTAGCAAATGTTCTCTATGTTCTGCCTCATCCTTGGAGAAACAATGATGTTGTCAAAGAAAGTGCCAACAAATAGTGTGTACTCTCGAAAAATCATGTCCATCATCCGGTTAAATGTCGCAGGAGCATTCATTAGGCCAAAAGGCATCACTAAAAACTCAAATAACCCAAAAGTCGTCCGAAAAGCTGTCTTGTAGACATCTCTCAACGAGATTCAGATTTGATGATATCCACTCTTCAACTCGATCCTACTAAAACACGAGGATCCCTGTAGTCGGTCAAGAATATCATCGATCCTGGGAATCGGAAATCTGTTCTTGATAGTGATTTTGTTGAGAGCTCTATAATCGATGCACATTCTCCAAGCTACGTCTTTCTTCAAAACCCCAACAACACTGGAGAGCAATATGGTGAAGTACTAGGCTGGACAAGACCCTTTTCCAAGAGGTCTTTTACTTGGTTCATAATTTCTTTGTTCTGGGCTCGGCTCACACACGGTAAGGTGGCCGATTTGGAGGTGTGCTTCCAGGTATCAAATCAATGGTATGATTCTCGGGACGAGCGGGTGGTAACTCGCCTCGCAGGCCCTCTGAGAAGCAATCGGCATGAGTGTGGAGAAAATCTTGGCGTTCTTTATCAAGTTCAGACATCCTCAGGACGAGCGGGTGGTATGCTTCCAGGTATCAAATCAATGGTATGATTCTCGGGACGAGCGGGTGGTAACTCGCCTCGCAGGCCCTCTGAGAAGCAATCGGCATGAGTGTGGAGAAAATCTTGGCGTTCTTTATCAAGTTCAGACATCCTCAAGACGAGCGGGTGGTAACTCGTCTCGCAGGCCCTCTGAGAAGCAATCGGCATGAGTGTGGAGAAAATCTTGGCGTTCTTTATCAAGTTCGGACATATTTGTCCTATTCTCATCATTCAACTCTCTCAAAAAGATCGAGTAAACAAACAGACTGGATTTCATTAATTTTGAAACGGCCGAAGCCGATACAATAAGGACAGACTCGCCCTTAAGTTTTACATCAAGTACAATAGTTCGGCCCTTTTCTGTAGTCAAAGTTGCTTTTCTCACCCAATAGTCAACCACGGCGTTGTTCTTATGGTACCAAGGAATTCCCAAGAGGATATCACAACCTTTCAAGGGCATTATGTAGAAGTCCTCATGCCCCAAATACCCCAAACAATACAACCGAAGTTTGCCAATGACAGGTGTAATGGCTACATCCCTGCTGGGTGCCGTTAGAACTGCCTTGTAAGGTGCAGCGGAAGTGAATGTTGAACTTTGCTCAAGATGAGTGCTCCGAACTGTGCTCAAGGGTTCCTTTTACTTAAGGAAGGGAGAGCATTCCGTTCCTTTAGAGAGAGAGAGAGTGCAATGGACACAAACGAAGTGATGAACACTGTGAATGAAGGCGCTGAGAGAGAGAGAGAGAGAGAGAAGAATACGACACCAGGAATGTTGTCAAACCCTCCTCCGAAGGCCCCTCTCTCTATGGCGAGAGCGGTCTACTTATGATTGGACAAATCTCTACAATGCTTGGACTTGCCGACGATGTCGATGACGATGAGGACAACGACGAGACGGGCGGGCTGAAATCTGAAAAGGCTAAGGGCTGAAATCTGCAAATCTTTATCTGCTGAATTCTGACTTTATGTCGGTGACGATGTCGATGACGACGATGCGACGACGACGCGCTGAAAACACAGATGCTGAAATCTGCGTTTTCCAGGCTGAAACTGCAAACTTCGCGGGATCTGACCGTGCAGCGAGGATCTGCTGCGGGAAGGTGAGATCTGCGAGGTTCGGGGGTTCTACTGCGGTATCTGACTGCTGAAAACTGAAGACGCTGGTGTTTCTTGATGTTCCGTCGCGGTGAATCTGCAAAATGCTGAAGTGTCTTGCAGATGCAAAAACGCTAGGGCTGAAAATGGTCTTGCTGTGGAGAATCTGCTAGCGCTGGGGCTTTTGCTTGGTCTGCTGTCGCCAGGGATCTGCAAGAGCAAAAATGCTAGCTTCCTGCTGTGAAGCAAAAACGCTAGGGCATCTGGGAGTTATGCTGAGAAGTTGCCTGTTGAGCGAGGGTTCCTACTGCCTCTTCTGCCAGAAAGTGCTAGCGCTAGGTTTGCTTATATACAAACTTAGCAAATTGCCCTACCTACTTTCCAACAAAAGTCACTTAAAAATAATAAGTGAAAAATGTCAAAAATAGGGAAAATAGGTTTAATGCACTGGAAAATTCCCTTGATGGATTCTGACGCGAATGTTGATGATCATGCTATGTGCAACCGGAGGATATGCATCTACTCTACGTGACTGGTCATGCACGATCTACGAACAGACTCACAAAAGTGCCAAATCACTTCCTATTCTAGACTCACTTGACTGAACTGAACCCTGGTCATGCTGTAGCTTGTGCACGGACACATAGGGTTGGATGTGTCACATGACATGCCTCTGCTAGTGGTCCCATCCGATCGGGTGTGATCTTGAGTCGCGCTGCCAATTCAGGTGAAATGAAGTTGGCCTTGGCTCCTCCCGCAAAGAAAATCAGGGCTTCTTGGTCTTTCACTTTGCCCCAAGCTCGGCAGAGTTCTGTACTCTCGTCAATCGTGCTTGGGTCAGTACCCATGCAATCTGGAACCAGCCCTGCTTTCATCTTGCCTTTTCGTCCACGTTCCTCAGCTGCTTTCGAACCCTCTGGCTTGTCTTCATCCTTGTCATTATGTTCTTTCGGAGCCTTTTTAGGGCACTTCGCGGAGATATGCCCAGTTTCCCCACATCCAAAGCACTTCCCCTCTTTGATGTAGAGAGCTCTCTCTCGAAGAGTGAGCTTGGGTGCTCTTCCTCTTTCTACTTTCATTGTTCGAAGTCTGTTCGGTCCTTTGCGTCATGATTTCATCTGTGGGGTAGGTCAAACTGCCTGATGAATGGCAAAACCCCGTTTCGCATGACTCATCAGTTCCTGAATGGAATCTGACTTTTGCTCTAAGCAGTGATCTCGCATCTCCGTAGGAAGTCCCAAGGTAAACCGCTCAATCTGTTCTTTGAACAAGAGCTCCAGAATCTCTCGCAATATGCCTCCAATGTATTCTTCTTGGTCATCCGAAGATGGTTCCAAGTAGTTCGTATGTCGCGTTTGTACTTTCGAGCCAACTTAGAAGAAAAAAAAAGGCTTTTAAATTTCAGCAATTGAACTGGCGTTGTCTTGTTCAATAGAAGCGTGGACCACCAAGTTCGAGCATTTCCCTTGAAGTAAGAAGTAGCCCTCCAAATCTTGGAGTGCTCTGAGTAACGCCCTCCACAGAAAGCTATGTCAAACTGCTGTATGAAGGCCAAAGCCTTCGAAGCATCTCGATATCCAAAAAACGTGTCAAATTTAATTGATTCTTCTTTGAACTCTCGGACTTTCTTGCTTTTATCTTCCAGAAAGTCATACTGGTTGGCTTTATAAAAATTCTTCTTCTTTGCATAAAAGCTGCTGTCGTCAGACTCCGAACTATCCAAAGACGAGTCCTCTGTAGAACTGTCAACCACTGGGCGAGATTTAGACTTCTTTGCCTTTTCCGAAGCTTTGCTTTTTGCTTCGCTTTTTCCCTTTCCTGTCTTCTTCACTCGAGTCTGAGGAGCTAGAAGAACTGTCAGAAGAAGAAGAAGAAGAAGAAGAAGAAGAACTGGGTGCTCCTTCAAATCGCACATGCTTTTGCTGCTTTCTTGCCGAGGCAAATGTAGACCGACGACCCAAATAACCCGGGAAGTCAGTGCCTGTTCTGCACGTCAAAAAGCTGAGAAATCCGTGTATCAACCACCTCTTCTAATTCTTGCTCTATGAACATCCTTGGAGTAGGAGGTTTCTTGAGTGCCGGTTTGAGGGGTGATTCTGTGGTTTGCCGCCACAGTGAATGCACCTCGTCGAAGGAGGTCTGAGTCATAAATTCTGTAAATTTCGGGTCCTTCGCAAAATTTAGCATCATCTTTGTTGCATCATCGATCAATCGTTGACGCTCCATCCCTTCAAGCTCTGCCTGAGTAGGCCGTGGCGGGCCATACTCCTCACGTGAATAGTCTTCGTGATCTCTTCCCGCATCTCCAGATGCAGAGGGAGTCGACTGATCTCTATCTGAATCCATGAGTGCCGCGTAAGAAGGATCAGATTTCCCGGTAGAAGAGAATCGGCTGTGCTCTGATACCACTGTAACAGACTTGGACACTCCAAGTCAAGATTCTACCACGACACGATAGGAATTCACTTCAAAACCGTTCACAGTTCACAATTGATTCGACACGGCCCGGCAGAGTTCCGTGCCTAGAGATATTGGCCCCAAAGACTAGCGCCCCTTTCGGTATTTCTTTTTGTACTAATCTGTTGCACAAAGTACACGGAGTGGCTGGGTCTCACTCTCAGACTCTGCGTCCAGATGCTCTGAGAAGTGGGAGCCCAACAACAATTATAAAGAGTTACAAGGGATGCCAAAAGCAGAGCCCCAAAAGCTGTCCACTAAAAGCATTCTCAAAATAAATCAACTTTGACTCTCAAGCCTTGCTTAATAATTAAAGCAAGTTCCAAAAGCTGCCCCAAAATAATGCGTAGGATTTTTACTGCTTTTCACGCAAAGCTGAGAATTCCGTACAACTTTTTGCCACGTCAGCATTACGTAAAATGCGCCGGAAAACGCGGGATTCCGTACAACAGTGCCACGTCAGCCTTACTCCGCGTTTTTTAGGGGCTGCCCTGCTGTACCGTCTTCTGCTGCCCCTTCTAGGGCAGGTCTGGGTCATGCCACGTCACTGGTTTGTGACATAGGGCATAGGGCATACATGGGTTGTAAACCAAAGGCTTCAAGGTAAAGCTACATACATTTGGTGACTCTACCAGTCCACTTTCTTCCATCCACTTTGTATCCATAGGTGGATAGTTTTTCTGAACTTCACCAAATAACGTCTTCCAACTTTTCCCTTAACTTTTCTTTCTTTATGTGCCAAAATCTACCCATGTACCAAGATCTCGTTCCTCAACTTCGGTTTGATCTTCATCTGGCATACCTTTCGGCACATCACCCACAAAAGATCTTAGAAGACTCACATGAAACGCATTATGAATCTCCCAACTCTCACGCAATTTCAACCTATAAGCAACATAGTTGATCTTGTCAAGTACTTGAAAAGGCCCATAGTAGCGCATCCTCAGCTTGGGAAACAAGCTTTCCTTGCCCTTCATCTTCTTTAATCTGTCCTTTTCAAACCACAAAAGAACCCAATCACCAGGCGAAAATAAAATTTCACAACAGTGACAATCAGCAGCTCTTTTCTGCTTTGCCTGAGTTTTATCTAAAGCAAGCTTAATTTTCTTATTCATTTCATCCATATTTTCTACATATCAATCTGCTTCAAAAATCTTATCCTTTGTGTGCAAAATGGAAGGAACCTTTTTGCCACCCTCAACAATTTCAAAAGGTGCCTTGCCTGCTGATAAATGCACCGTATTGTTGTATGCATACTCAAGCATGGACAAATACTGTTCCCACTTGCCCTTATTATCTGACACAGAGCATTTCAGGCTTCAACAGCTCTAAGATCGTAAAATTAGCCTATTCAAACTATCCATCAATTTGTGGATGAAATGGAGATTTACACTTGAGCGTAGTGCCCATGTTTTCAAACAATCCCTCCAAAACAGGCTGGTTATACAAGGATCACAATCACCGACAATTGACTGTGGCATACCATGGAACTTAAACACATTGTACATGAACAATCGTGCCGTGACCTGTCTAATCAGATTTTATCTTCTTCTTGACAGGAGTTGGACCTACAAATAATGCTCCATATACCATCATTCGTGTCGGCATTCTCGGAAGATCAAAGATAAACTCCATAGCTATACTTTCTCACGGCTTACCTCGAATAGGCAATAATAGAAGCAACCCTAGTGCCTTTTGCCTCTCAAACTTGAATTTTTGGCAAATCAGCATGCTCGCACAAAGGCATCCACATCTCTAGGCCAATAAAAGAAGGTCTCGACTGCTTTCACTGTCGCATTTTTACCACGATGCCTTGCATATGGTGGGAAATGACTCATAAATTTCTACCATAACCTTAAGTCGCAATGGCCTCGTGACACAGTCTTCCATGCATCATCATAAAACCATCCCTGAGGAGATAGTGCTCATGGCGTTGCCCATCTAACAAAACTGCGTGCGAAATCTTCGCCATTGGCATACTGCTCCTTCATGTCATCAAGCTCAGGATGATAATGAATTGGCACAGCTGAAATTTGTGGCTTTCTTGATAATACATCAGCCACCACATTCTTCTTGCCTTCCACATGCACAATATGAAAGTGGAACATAGAGAGAATGTGTGCCCATCGCATATGCTTTTTAGATAACTTTGACTGAATCAAGAAGTATCGCAAGGTCTGAAGATCTATTTGGACAACAAAATCAGCACCTAGCAAGTAGTGTTTCCAACTTGAAAGCGCATAAATCACAGTCAGTAGCTCTTTCTCATAGATCCGCACTCTTTTATGGGCCTTATAAGATTCTACTTTCATAGGCTACTACCATCTTGCACTAACATTGCATCAATACTATTGCCACAGGCATCACACTGGACCACAAATGAATTCCAAAGATCTGGTAAAACAATCCAAAGGCATCTTTTCCTTCAAGAGATTAAAAGTTGAAATCTATCTTTGTGTCCATTTGAAAGTGACCCCTTTCTTTTGCAAAGCATGTAGGGGTGAAGCAATCTAGGCAAAGTTCGTATGAATCTTCTGTAGTAAGAACATAATCGGACACAGACTATCATGTCCTCAAAGAATGTGCCAACAAACTTTTGATATGGACTGCAACATTTTTAGGACGGCAGCATGCTGAATTTTTACCCTTTGTGCGGTTGATCACTCCCTTGCTCGTCAGGACACCATCCGGTGGTTGTTTGAGCAGTTATTTTGGACTGCTACAGCATTGGAGACGGTACCTTCGTCGGCGACTTGCGATCTAATCGATCTATCTCTGGGACTACTCTTTGAGCACACGACATGTCGATTCCGAAGCAGAAGGGACAACAACAGTCCCAATAGGGGGCCACCACGTCTTCAGCAACTACGGCCACTTCCACTTCTACGTCCACGTCGGCATCTGCCAACGCAACATACAACAATCAACCCTCACCCAGTTTGCTGAGGAGAAGAAGAAGTTGGATTTACACAACTATTCTGTGTGGAGGACACGAGTCCGCACAATCATTGCCTACCATCGACTCTGGGAATGGTTGAGTGATTTCACCCATTCGGCTAAGAAGCCTTCCCTTCCCACCGCCACTCAAGACCAGATCGACGAGTGAGTGGATCGGGACATACGAATCTTCACCTTTCTTATGATGAACCTCTCGTATCGCATCACAAAGGAAGTTTCCAAAGAGGAGCATGCACATCCATTGTGGAGACGGATTCTTGACCAATTTGAGGAGACTTTGTTTGCTAGACAGATCACACTTGAACGGGAGTTATACAACCTCCAGTTCAAGGATTTCAACTCACTCGATGGATTGACCCGCCACCATGCGGGAACTCCTTGTCTCTGCCGGAGGTGACATCACCTCCGCACGCATGGCTTGCCTCTTACTATTCAAGCTTCCCGAACACTTTGATCCCTACTTTCAAAGTTTGCGCACTAGCGAGCATAATACCTCGAAAGAAAAGTTTGATGCTTCACCTACTATGGTAGAGGCACTAATCCAAAAACTATTGATTTTCTCCCAAGGTCTTAGAGATGTGAGATCCGATACACTCGCACGGCTTGCTTCACTAATGAGATGGCTGCAGGTTATGGTTATGACATGGACAAGCTCTCGTATTTTCCTCCTTGGCATTATTAGGAGAGATCCGGGAAATCCGACTCCACCACTAACAGTGCATGTAGGAAAGACAACAGTGGAGAGTTACCGACACCAAGGGTATCCTCCGATAACCAAACTATGGATCTTAGATGTAGCGCACATCCACCCCTTTTATCACTGGAAGAATCTAAGCATGTTGTACAATTCTCAACATATAGTTCTGCATTGAACCCTGGATAGATCTAAGTAGGATCGTAGATCACATGAGGTATTCCAAAAAAGTCACCATTAAGAGAGCCAAATTGAAGAACTAATGAGGGTGAAGAAGCCACCATGAGCAAACCAAGGCTAATGCAAAAGAAAACCACTGACATACGGGAGACCAAAGCTTGCAATGCTAGGGCTTGTCCAGGAGGGAATCTCTTAGCAGCTAACTATTGCTCAAGGTGTCTGCCGAGAGACTGCCAAGCTTGACTGGAGAAGATCATTAATAATAACTAATGAGGCGACACAAAGCCCACGGGGCATAGTATGCTCGAACAATAAAGGATGGTGCATGCAAAACCACGTGTGGTTGGTCGCCACGGGCCCAGATATCCTCACAAAAACTTGTCATAAACTTCAAAATCAAGCAGCCAAAACAAGATTGTGGCTCGCAGTTCAAAATGATGTTCTCTGTAAGTTGTAATTAGTAGCAAAAACCACTGAGTTGTCTTACCAGGAAAGGCTCCTCCCTGTGTGCAAAAATTACAAGCTCTCTCAGTCCAACAATTGCGACCTCTCCTGTCCCGACAGCTTGAGCAGAGAAGCAGGTACTCATCACCAGCCACTTATCACCATTCGCATGCTAGTCCCTTGTGCGCACATTTTTTCACATGGGTTGGTGCTGCAAGCAGCGTGAGGGCTGCGCACAACATGTTGTAGCGTGTGTGTGTGTGTGTGATGTCTTCAACAAAGACAAGAAATGGAAACATACTGCTGAAAGGAAGAAATTAGTACCTGCGAGGCAGTGTAAGGCGATGACCAACCAGCAGATAATGGATAGGTTGCACGAGGATCAACGGAATTTCTGAAGTTATAATTGCATGACGATGTGGCTTTCGTATCGAGCTCACCTTTTCACCATACGTGAACACGCGTTAAAGGCAACAAGGGGCTTTAAGCGCTATGGCATGTGGGTGGGTACAATCTCGTAAAACTAGCTCATGTGACGTATCAGATTGCCATATAGCCTACATATGTATCAAAAAGCAACCATGTTAGTGGTGGTGACTCCGAAGCAAGGTAGAGTGCTTCGTTAGTTGCGAATGTGTAGGTTCAACATTCAACAAGAGTATATGTCTCTAAGCAAGAACCTCGTATAGGAAGCTTGGAAAAGGAAAGGGGAGAGAGAGAGAGAGAGAGAGCGCTTGTGCTTTGATCCACAAAGCGACCTTGTGTTTTACTTTTGATACCATGTTTAATATGTTACGATCATGATATCTCAATTGTGATACGTGTACTTTGCAAGAGAACCATATGAAAGGTTAGAATTTATCTAAATCAATAATTTTGATCTCTTGAAATAAATGAAAACATGCGAGTTTCCTTGCAGGGGGGAGTTTGCACAGTCCTCCTCAATTTTTATAATACGTGAAAACGTGCCATTCCCACGGTAGCATAAAATTATTAGTGTGTTCATTTCCCTACGTTGTCGTTGAGTAGGCTTTCACATGTCCTTCTATTTCAACATCATTTGTCAATTGGCATAATCAATGCAATGTCATCGACTAAACCTTCATCATTGAGGTTGTTGATATGCTTCCTAGCCTGCCCCATTGTATACCTTGCATTATGTCATTCAAAACAGCACCAGTATGACATCTTTTTTCAAGGTTCTCGATGACTAACAATCGCCTTCTCCATGTTAGGACTTGCATAAATGTTCTCGTTAGCACATATGCTGCAACAGTATATTAATTCTCTAATTTTATTGCATGTTCAAAGGCCAGTCGTCCAAGCTCCACATTGTCTCATTTTTTATAAGCATCTAGACGAGCTGACCAAACTGGAGGATAATCAAATGTTGTCATCATCTTGATTACTCTCATAGTAGCTTTATCAAAATGCCTTGCCCGTTTGAAAGGTCATTATGCAAGTGTAGTTCTCTTTGTCCACCTCGTGCCATCAAAAAGTTGGATTGTAGGTGAGGAGCATTATGAGACCGCATAAGGGGTTAAGCAGACTTTATAGCATTATAAGGTCTAAGATATTATAGATATTAGACCAATTAATCGAAGAGGATGGTTTGTCGATATCTAGAGCTCCAAAAACAGAATATCAAATTTATCAAGCTTGTGACTACTCATCCAGCAAACTCCTTGACCACATGCATTGAGCACACTAAGAAAAGTGATTGAGGATACACCCTCGTGCTACATCCAACAAAGGCAGTTCAAAGCTTCCTTGGTCTGGGCATATTTTCCATAAATGCACTCTAAGAAACTTGTATGGTGATAAACACGGGCATCGCATCTAGTGAAAATAGCTCAGAGCTTGCTTGTCATAGCCATGTTGCCATATCCTGCAATCAACATGCTCCAACAGACAACATTTCACATAGAAAGCTCATCAAGAATTGTCTTCTTGTGCAAGGGCACTGCATCTCACATCAATAACCAAATCATTACCAGGAACAACATCTATCTCCAACAACCCCCTAACTAGCAATCTCATGTGAATGAGTGTGAAGGTGTTGTGTAAGGACACATGCCTCCAAGAGACAACATTTCATGTCAAAATCAAGAACTTTACGTTCTTTTGTAAGGGCACCAGATCTCACATAGATATCGACCAAATCATTATCGAGAACAACATCTTTCTCCAACAACCCTTGACTAGCAATCTCATCATGAATGATTGTTAAGGTCTTGGGTAAAGTCGCCCACAGGCTTTCAAATTGCAAGCATAGATGCTTCCATTTGGAGATAGGCCTTCCCTTTGCATTAGGTTAAAACAACCTAGAGCTTCCTTGCTACATCCATGTTGGGTATATCTTGCAATCAATGTGCTCCAAGTGATCACACCCCAAAGAGGAAGCCCATAAAGATTTTTTTGTAACTTTTGTTAGGGGCACCACACTTGGCATACATATGGCCCAAAGCATTGCCAAGCACAACGTGTTTCTCCTTCCCTTTGCATAGAGTTGGAATAGCCACAACCATGTTGGGTATATCTTGCAATCAACGTGGCTCCAAGAGATGACATCCTAGAGAGGATGCTCATCAAGGCTTTTTGTGCATCCAATGAAAACAATGCAATGCTTCCTTGCCACAGTTATGTTGGGCATATCTTGCAATCAACACGTTCTGTTTAGCGCTCCAAGCACTACATCTTCCACGGAGCTTTCACGTGAGGCCACAAGCTTTTACCTCTTTACTACTCCAAATTAAGATAAGGTTTACAAAACATAAGTAGGAAATACAACATATAAGAAGTATGTAGTATTGTAGTCAATGTCAAACCACTGGTAGCCATCACTCTTGGTAGGTAGACCATGTTTATGAAGTCTAGCTTTAAAATTGCTAGCTATGATCCTTATGTCCGCTACCCTGCTAGTGATTAACGTAGGGGAGAAGTCATCCAGGTGTACCATATGTTGAGCTTGATATTATAAGAAGTATGTAGTATTGTAGTCAATGTCAAACCACTGGTAGCCATCACTCTTGGTAGGTAGACCATGTTTATGAAGTCTAGCTTTAAAATTGCTGGCTATGATCCTTATGTCCGCTACCCTGCTAGTGATAAATGTAGGGGAGAAGTCATCCAGGTGTACCGTATGTTGAGCTTGATATCTCAACAAGAAGGATACTCATCTTACTTCTTCTACTCAGAATGCAAATAATATAGCATCAGCCTATCTCTCTCCCTCTCTAATCATTTGCATAAATTCTTCACTTCTTAAATAACAATTTGATGCCAACAATGCTCTTTGGGGGACATAATACCAATAATTTATCCGCTCTTTGAATGACGAGATGACACAAATAAGACACCATCAATGCTCTTTGCAAAAAAGAGTATGAAGCACAAGTCATACAAATATTGTGTATGTGTGCATGTGCATGTGCATGTGTGTGTGTGTGTGTGTGTGTGTGAGAGAGAGAGAGAGAGAGAGAGAGAGAGAGAGAGAGATAATTGGGAAAAGGGCAACTATGTATGGGCTAGACATTGTCGATTTCCCACTCACTACCAACCACCTCATTTTATAATTCTTATTCTAGTTCTTACCTTCATCAAAACAATAAGGGAGCGGAGCTCAAGGTGTTGTGTTGATTTCATGGATCTTCATCCACAATCCGAGTATCGTCTTCTTGCTCTCCCCTATCTCGTCTTCGTGCAGACACCCATTTAGGTGCAAAAAGTGGTATTAGAGCTAAATTTTTGGCTTGGGTGTCGGGGAAAATTTTTATGAAGCCAAACAACATTCTGAGAATGAAGGAGCTTGTGGGCTCCATTTAAAGAAAATTCATTAGTAGAAAGATGTATACTATTGTGGGAAGCTAAGTAAAGAGTGCAATACAACATGTGCAGGTGTGTGTGGGATTAAAAAATGTATGTTTGTAGTAGCATTGCTTTGAAGGTCAAATTTCTCCTTGAAAAATGTAAATCTAAGACATTTACCCATTAAAACACTATTGCTTTGACAAGATATACAACTTTGCATAAGAAAGTTTCTTTAAAAGCCACACCATTTTTATGACATTTTGCACACACTAGCTCTATATGAAAAAAATTGTGTTTTGTGTTTCTCGCACGTGCAAGTGTTATGTACTTTGGAAAGAACTATACGTACTTGAAGCTACATGTGCAAGGCCTAAGATGCGGTTGTGGGCATGAATCATGCTCTTATGGATATGTATATCAAATTGTGGTGATTCTAGAAAGCATTGTAGTACTTATTCAAGACATCATCTTTTGGAGAGTGTTGATGTTTTGAAACAAGATTTGCACTAGTCCAAGGCCTTTTCAAAGGTGCATGTACAGTTTTACAAAAGTAGGTTATGTAGCAAATGAAAGTGATGTAACCTTGCAAATATACCAAATAGCATAGAGTGACGAAACCAACAAATCTGCATACATGAAAGGTCAGATGCACACATAATCCAAAGCAAGATTCATCTAAGAGAGATGGAGAGTGAGAGAAAGCATGAGACTCTCTTGCACGTGCACCTCCTAGAGCATAGTGCTACACATACCACGAAGATGAGAGAGATGAGAAAAGAGAATAAAGACACAGGGCACTATGTGCAATCTCCCTCCATGAAAGATTAAGCATTTCCCTCTTGCACGTATTACTTATAGATTTATGTCAATGCTCAAGAATGATAACATATTTTGGTCCAATAAATGACCATTGGCTATAAAGAGATCCCCATTAATAAAATTATCTATCAATTGCATAGCGTGTAATCAGTCATGATTTTGCCTCTGTCAGCTACAATAAATAAATATTTATTATAATTAGCTCCCAAAAGATACCTCTCCATAAAAGAAGCAACTACCCTTAGCTTCTATATCATTAATGTGCAAGTGATACTTGTCAAAAATAGTGATTGAACTAGAACTAGAAACATCGTGTATCAAGGTAAAACCTCAAAAACTTAAATATACTAATTTTTTTATGCCTTTCTTCATCCACATACTACATATGTTAGTGTCCCATACCACTAAAATAAGCAGTATATGTCATATCTTGATGTATCAAGATATCATTGATCACATCATCTTCTAATAATCAATTCCCATTAATTCCAAGTTGTTTAATCCCATAAGACACTATCACAACAAAAAGTAAATCCAAATCTATAAGTAAAGTGGTGGCAAAACATTGCAACATGATTTTTTAATTAGTGTTCCCTAATTTGACAAATGGACACCAATTGGGTGTGCTATTTAATCGACAAATTTGCACTTCTGTTGCCTAAACCGGTGGATATGCACTTATAATGCTAAAATTGATGAATCCACTATTTGTAATTGTCTTACCTAAAGCGGTGAATGTGCACTAGTGCTCCTAAATCTACATTGTTAGTTGGTGTTGCTTAAATCGGAAAATCTACACCAGGATGAACATTTGCACACTATCTAAATTGGCGGATATGTGTGTATGTGACCAATGGACTCCAAATGACATAAGCTACATTTATACATGCTATCAATTTGATTTCACAGTTTGAGTGAGGGAGGACTTACAATGGTATCATTTAACCTTGTCACAGATTCTCCCACTCATTTCAACTTATGATCAAACCAAAGAATGATTGGTTTTTAGGTGTACATGCTTAGAATCATTAGTAAACAAACACAACTTTAGATTCTTGGAGATCTCTTATAGATGCAGCCAATAAAAGTAGATGATTAAGTTCGTAGGCCATATGGGAGTCTTGTGAGACATGAGAATATTCTTTGCAAAAATTGAAACCACCATGTAATCATGTAAAGAGGGAGCATTGGTATTGCGTTAGGAACAAAATTAAAAGTGAAAAAAATGGATAAAAAAATAGAACAATTGCTGCATCAATGCACAACAAAAATCATACCTTGGTGTAGTTCCTCGTGTTTAGCTCTCTAAAAATATGCATTGTTTGAGTAGAGAAAACCTTACAAGTTTTGTTGATTATTTCAATTTACTTTAGCTCATGTATTGAGATTGACTTGCAAATGTATATTTCAAATACAAAGCACTTAAGATGATTTTCTAATAGATTCAACCAAGGATTTAACTATACACTAAATACAATAGCACTTTGGAAGTCTATAATGACAAAATTGGTGAGAGCTTTGATTATCCTTGACTAGAGGGACTACTCGCTAGTAAAAGATAATGAAAGAGTTCTGTGATTTTTTCTCGCACACTTGTTGGCGCCTATTTAGAGGAGTGATTCACTAAGAACCCAACCCACGATAAAGCCAGAGGTATCTAGTGAGCAAATGAGGCCTATAAAAGGATAAGCTTAGAGACTTGCTCCTCTAGTCAAATTTGACCTCCAAGAACCTCTATGGTGCAGAATCGAACAGAAATGGACAAACCATACAATGGAAGGGTGTTACTATAACCCGAGATATACACAACCAACCCCAATAACACCTCTTCGACCAAGGTACACAGCAATCCAACCAACAGAAAAGCGATATAATATGGATCCAAGAACACTGTCCTTTATTGCAAACAGGTCCATGACTATGGCACAACCTGTTTACAGTCATCCAAAAATACCAGAAGCCCCGAGATCAGAATATCCTCGCAAGGAGATGATTCAAGTAAATGGCTATTGTACTGATTGTGCAAAAACACATATGATTCCTAATTGTCCACACCACTTAGCTAGGTGAGGGACAGGACACAAAGGAGATCAAAGGAATTGTACAACTTCCAAGCAGTTCATAAAATAATAACGTTGTGCCTGTTCAGGTTATAACTAGAGCTCAGACTCAAAAAGCTGCTAAAGAACCTGTAGTTGAAGAGCCAAAAACGGATGCACGTAGCAAAGAACCACATAGTAAATGAAACAGATGGAAAGCTAGGAAGGCTAGGATGAAAGCACATAGGAACCGAGAGAAGAATTCCCTAGTGGACAAGCTTACACAAGAAAAGGACCAAATAAGACAACATGAAGAAAGGGTTGCATCTACGGTTGCACTAATAACTTCATCGCTAGAAGAGCTGTCTAGTGAAAGTAAGCCTAGAAGCACTAGTTCAGGAGGATCGATCTTGGTTGAAAAAGTCAATGAATCATTAGATGCCATCTTGAAAGCCTACGAAACATGGCTTAAGAACAATCAAACGCAAGAGAAAAAATGGATGACATATCCATATGCTGAGCTAGAGAAGCAACGGCTAGAGATGTGTGAGAAGATGATTCAGGTAGCACAAGCCTTAATAGCACCTCCGACTAGCAAACCAAGAGGTTGGATAGAGGTTCCACCACCAATGCCAATAATGCCACCTAGATCGGAACCTAAAAAGACGACTGAGGGTCTGAAGCCTGACATAGAGCTAGAAAAGCCAAGGGTAGTGCTGAATACCATAAATAATTCATCTAGGGATGTTCATCCTACCAAACCTAAGGAATATAGAGAAGCAGATGGTATGGATGACTTATGGTGACAAATCCGTGAGGCAAATGAAGCCAATGCATTGAGTCATCGAGCGAATCAGTCCGGTAAGGGGAGAGATATCTTTCTTCCTCCGATCAAGGAATTTGAGGCAAGGTCTCAAGTGGATTTAAAAATGCAGTCATATTTTGGAGATAAGGGATATGTCTCGTCTGTAGAAAATAAGACTCATTCCTTAAGAACCCTACCCTCATATACGGGAGAACATGAAGCTAAATCAAACATCGTGGCAATCCCGTCCCAGAGATTGTCCTTTAAAAAGGTCATGAACTCAAAGGACTGATAGACCTTCTATCTACTCCTGTAAATTGTACAATCACGCTTGCTAAACTTCGACGAATACAACCAAACATGTGGAATACCGTAGGGAAATGTTTGGAGAAGTTTGGCATAAAGAATCCAAAAACTCGAATCGAAGAAGGGATCAAAGAGCTTGAGAATCCTCAACTCAACACTAGGCCAGTTCCATTAAACAAGGTTGAAGAGTATTGTGAGGGAGAGATCACAATACAACTCTTCCGATTGAATTTCAAAGTGTCACCACTATGACCACATTAGACAGTGGAGCTGGAGTTGCCATCGCAACAAAAGAGATCTGGAAACAATGAGAAAAACCGGCCTTAAGAGCAACCAGAATGAAATTGCAGCTTGCAAATGAGTACATGGAATAGCCCCTTGGTCTTCTAGAAAAGATACTTGTAACCTCTTGCGTTATTGAGTATGAGCATACATTTTCTATGGTTGATTTTGGCAGGAAGAACAACTATGATGTCATATTAGGATGACCATTCATGCGGTAGCTGAAGATGGTTCAAGATTGGGAATACGACTATATCTATCTGAGACATTTGGAAACCACAACCTGCATAAATCTAAAAGACCATAGCTATAAGGACATCATAAGAACACCTGTTGAGGAGTTTGATATGCTACTATAGCCAGGTCTGAACTTCTAGCATGGTTGGGTAAGCCCAAAGAGCTATGGATGTGTGGAGCATCTAATTGCGGAAGCCTCAAACGAGAGGATAATATCCTAGAAAGAGCTATAGAGGACACAGATTACATCCCAAAAATTTTCCCAGAAGAAGCTTTGAAACCCTTGGAATAGGAGCATGTCCTAGCAACATTAGATGTATGTGCCGCAATGGATTGTCCAACAATAAAATTTTGCAATGAAAGCGAATACGATGTGGTTCCTTATTATGGTTTTAGTGTGCTAACAGAGGGAGGAGAGCAATCTCAATTGGTTTGTAAAGACAGGTTAAATCAGGGTCTTCAGTTGTGCAGGAAACCCAGTCCACTCAACAAACTGCAAATACTGCCATAAAACACAGCTAGGAGTATAAACATGATGATAACTATATAGAGCCAATTGTCCAAGTAATGGCTAGTTATAATAAAGTGCAAGAACTAGCAATGGTTGATACAAAAGCACTAGGAAATTTGATTTCCTTTAGCTTATATAACAAGCTTGCTGAGGTGGAATTACAAGCAACAGACGAAGACATCGAAGGATTTATTGGTTATCAAGATAATGTCATAGGCTCAGCAGTAATTCCACTACAATTGGGAAATACCATGTGTACACACCAATTCTACATTGTCTTCGATACACAAATGCAATATTGATTGCTATTGGGACAACCTTGGCAATGACGCCCAAATTGCCTGCTCACAAAGTGCTCTACAAATTCAAACATTCAAAGGAAAGCACACAATTGCATCTGTTAATATCAACCCCATCAAGCCGTAATTTCAAATTGCTCAAGAGGACTCAACAACGGGAAGGGGGAGCAAATGCTACA
This sequence comes from Adiantum capillus-veneris, assembly GCF_014529385.1. Taxonomy (NCBI): domain Eukaryota; kingdom Viridiplantae; phylum Streptophyta; class Polypodiopsida; order Polypodiales; family Pteridaceae; genus Adiantum; species Adiantum capillus-veneris. Next base: position 114,222,094 of record NC_140931.1, read on the forward strand.
TAAAAAGACATTAAAAAAATGGCAACTTCAATAATTGAAATCACCAGACTTGAGAGAAAATTGAGCTTCAAGTAAATATCAACACTGATTCAAAATACAACGATCTAGAGTACCCAATTATGAACAAAATGATAGCATCCAAAGACCAACACAATGATGAAGTCCGCAAACTCAAGAACCTTCTTACAGCATGTAACGACTTCACAAAAAAAGGTAAGTCCAAGTGGCCATTGAAATTGGCATAAAGAGTCTAAGTCGGGCAACTGAGCCAATAGACGAGCAAGGCATTAGTCCCAAAGCTTCATGTAATATTTTTGTGATCTAAGAGTCTTAGCTACCATAGGTATTGCTCGACCTGAAAGAGTAGATGATATTTAAGTTAGGTCGTTCATGCTGGAATAGGTGAGCATAAGAGTCAAAATCTATATAATTTAAGTCCAGAGAAGAAGAAGGAGAATATCTAAAAGACACTCGCACACTGAGCACAGTGAGTAATGAGTGGAGAAGCTTCTACATCAAAAACCCTTCTCACACAACATGGTTTTATTAAAAAAAATTCTCAATTCTCATATGCATTTAGAGTGTCCCATAATTGGCACTTGCAATAGGTACTCTTTTCTTGATTCTCCCAAGCACTCACCTTGCATGAACAGATAATAAGAGCACCAAAGGTATCTTTCCCATTGGGTTTTTCCCTTTGGTCATCCAGGTTTCAGACCTTAATGTAGGAAAACACTTTAATAATATATGTACATACATCAAAGACAATAAGGAAAGACTATAGAAGGTAACATGGATCTTACTAAGGAGGTACAAAGAATGGTTGTCACACAAGCAAAGTGGCAAAGCCGCACATACTTCTTTACACAAATCATGGTCATAAAAACTAAAGTACAAGCTTCAACAAAAGTCTCACGAGAAGTAAAGTACTCAAAGACGAAGACGCAAGGAAGAATCATCAGAAAAGCGACATTTATAACAAGTTGTAGAAAAGCCTCATCAACAAAAGCCATTACCCTTTGTACACAAGAGAATTCTTTAAAGAGAGTGACAAATCACAAGCGAAGGCTCATCTCCAACAAGGATCCCCAGCAAAAGACAACAAGTCTTGTCGGGGACGACAAGAATGCGGGAGAGGGGAGTGTTGAAGCGGTTGACCAACACACGCCAAATCCAAGCGGTCAACAAAGGCACATTAATTAATTATATCATTTTGTCTAAAGCCAGCTATTGTAGCTCACTGATTACGGGAATTCCTTTTAATGTTGTAAATCTCGGGAAAACCCCTGTAATGATGAAAGTGGATGGAGAGTCAAATTCACTCAATAATTGTAATTAGTACCTCTCTTAGCTAAAATACCAACTTAGGGTTGAGGTATATAAGCCAAACCCTTGTAACCTTGAGATAGACTTTTCTTTAAATCAATCTTGGGCTCAACTATGTTATGTATGGCATGCTGTGTGTGAATGGATCTTCCTTCTCTCTCCTATAGGAGCAACATTGCTGAGGCGACTCCATCAACGTGTTAGCTACGATGAGAGCTACGCATCGATGCCAAGCACGCGCAGTTCTGGATTCCTTGCGAAGAGCTCTTCCTTGAGCTTCAAGGTGAGGTTTCTCCCTATCTGTGTGTCTATTTCATTATTGTTATATATCCATGCATTCACAGCGAGACAAGCTATGCTTTAGGCCTAATCACACTCAAAATTGGTGACCTGAATTTTATTGTCAGACATCGTACGCGATTGTGATTACATGTGTGTATAGATAGTATATTGGGCTAGAGACTTTAGGGTAGTGTCCTCTAGTTGTATAGAGACTAGCCTCAAGCTTCATAACGATTGGACATTGTTAGGTTATGTTTCAAGAGGTAGATGTGTCGTAGATATGGTAGCCATCATGTACATAGTGGGTTAGGATAGATTTCTTTGTAGTGATTGTCTTAGAAGGTCGAGTAGGTGATTGACAAACAGTTGCTTGTTTCCATGCACTTGCGGGTCATTGCTCCATCCTTGGCTGACATTATGTTGGCCTAGTTTTTACTGTGCTAGCGTCTGTGACGACGAATACCGTCCCAATAGTAGAAAAGAGGATCGAGCGTGCTTTAGTTGTAGATTGTTAGAGTTGATTCAGTGATTGCTTTTGGTAATGCACCCCTATTCACATGAACTCCAATGGGTGTGAGAAACTCAATGTGTCTTTGAAAGGATGAGAGTAATGCCGTGTGCTAGTCTCCACCCAACCATGTTACTTATAGCCTCACCCTAGCATACACACTATCGGCCGTGCCGATGGCCTTGCCCGTAGGACCCGTGTCCTTACATTAGCCCCTCCCTTGGAGAATCCTTTTCGTCCACAAAAACATACGTAGGAAAATGTTTCTTAAGTGCGGAGACATTCTCCCATGTAGAACCTTCTTGAGGTCTTTCTAGCCATTTTACCAACACTTGTCGTCTAACATGATGTCTGGTGCGAAGCTCATGAGAATCCAATTTTTTTTTGGGTTCATGAGGGATGCTTGGTGGTTCAATAAGGTCAACTAACACACTGTGTCAATGACATTATCATTTTTCCTAGCTGTTTTCGTAAACGGCTAACATGAAAAGCAGGATGAACTCGTGAGTGCTCTGGAGAAGCTAACTTATATGTCACTTGACCTATACGTTTGAGAACGGTAAATGGTCCACAATATCATGGTGAAAGTTTAACAACTTTTCCCATCTTCACAATTTCTAAGTGCTTCAAAACCTTGAGGAAAACCTTGTTTCCTTCTTGGAAAGTAGCAAGACGGCAATGCTCATCTGCGTACTTCTTATATAGATCTTTAGCTTGCTTAACATTCTGCCGAGCAACCCGAAGCATATCAAAATGGTCTTGGATAAAATCCTTCACTTGTTGTATCTTCTCCATAGCCAACCCCACTGTAATGTGTGATCTATCTCTCCAAAATTGATTATCAAACTTTCAATCTCTGTCACTAATGATACTAGCTCAAAGACCATAGAGTCTATATATATGCTCTATAAATAGTCATGCTAATTCCGGTGTTTTAATCGTAGCCTTAGTGGGAATGAATCGACACATCTTTGTTAGACAATTTACAATTACCCATATGGCATCATGGCCATGATTTGTATTAGGTAGTCCTACTACATAATCCATATCGATACTCTCCCACTTACCTTGTGTAATCTCTAAAGGATATAAAAGGCCACCTATCCTTGGCAATCCTTCAATTGACCGTAACTTTCCCTCTAGAGCTCTGATTGAGGATCGAGCAAAACATGCATGCTCCACAACTTGAGCTCTACATGTGTATCCACTCGACCTAGATGCAGCCACATGTCCCCACTTGCCCTGTTCGTCAGGGATTTGCAAAGCCTTCAATCTTTGGACTGGCATAACTTTCACCTCGGGGCTCCGTTTGAGGAGCCGTCTAGACCAACTTCTAGATCACTTCAAGTACTACATTCCAGGGCATCAAGTAAGCATCTCAGGCACCTTCATCTATCATTCCAAATGGTCCATTCTAGAGCCTTTTCGAACTAAAGAAGCGCACCAGGTATACATTTTTGTTGCCACTTGCCCACCCAGGGGCTTCATATTTGCTCAAACCCTTTGACATGCACATGTGCACACCTCTAGCACTACTTAGCACCATTTCTAGCATCGACCAACTTTGTCTGTACCAACACTTTAATATGCAAGGGGGGAAAGTTGCATACAAAAAACTTAGCAAGCATGATTGTCCAAAATCAGATGCTGAAAAGGTCGAGATGGCAAAGGTGCCATATTCTTTGGTAGTTGGAAGTCTCATGTTTGCCATGGCTAGCACACGATTGGACATTGCATATGCATTGGGAGAGGTCAGCAGGTTTATGGAAGATCTAGGTAGAAAGCATTGGGAAGCAGTGAAGCATATCTTGAGATTCATCAAGGGCTCATCTAGCAAGTGCTTATGCTTTGGGAACAATGATACATCCATAGTTGAATACATTGATTCGGATTACAGTGGGTTGTGTTGACACTAGGCGATCCACATCTGGCTACGTTTTCTTGTTCGCTAGAGCGGCAGTTCCTTGGAGATCATGTCCAGAATTTCACTTCGTCTTCAACCACAAAGGCAGAGTATGTTGCAGTTTCTAGTTCCAATAAGGAAGGTGTGTGGTTATCTCGTTTGTTGCTTTTGGAAGTGTGTTTTCCACTCTCTTGCCTTCATACATTCTCATATACTTGGAAACTTTAAGGCTCTGAATACCATTTCTAGCTTCAATTAGCTCTAAATTGGAATTTGTCAAAGTGGTTATGCCGGCTTCTTTGTGTCCGTCCCGTCTTCTGTGATGGTAATTACTAGTTCATAATCTCTCTTTAGATACACTCCACATGGTGGTAACTTGAAGTATCCTTGCAACCAACCTTCTTAAAGATCTTTTGGACCTCTTTCTATTTTGGCAATGCTTTCGTTTCCTTTTGGCGTAATTGGAAGTTCGACCAAGGTTCCTTGGGCATCTCTAAATTTTCATGGAAACTTGTGGTAGTGTGCTCTCACAGAATCATCTTTATCCAGCAATCATGTTGTTCGTAGAAAAGATTTCAACTTCAAAAGTTAGTGATGCAATACATGTTTACATGCAAAGGGGAATGCAAAGGACTGAGAAAAAGTGCACAAGGGCACATTAGACCAATATCACAATACTGGACTATTACTCATACCATATACTTTAATCTTCATACGTTAGGTATTCCCATGCTCCTCGATGATATGCTTGAAGTTTTTGGTAATTTGGATCACTAAAGTCTTGTGTAAAGCCCCTAGACACATTGTTAGACTCTAAAATTTTCTATTCTTGTGGTTAGTGATGATTGGTGAGTCTAAATGAGATGAGATTGGGTATGTGGACTAAGCATGCATGTGCCAACATATTGGTGAAAAGAATTACCCCCACTTTGAATAGTTTTTCAATAACGCGATACTGGACCATTGCTCATAACATGGTACTTTGACATAGGAAATTGGATGTTTGTATGTTAGAGCTTCTTGCCAATTCTGGTAAGTTTAACTTGTTGGATAGGAAGGTTGGTCCAAAAGTAGTTGTGAAGCTCTAAATATGGCCTTTTGTTAGGTTTTAGTGAGATTTGTGATTCAAACCTTGTGAAAATGGCTAGGCATGGTGAGACGACGTGTGATAGACCACTAATGACATCGCCCTAAGTTTGATCAGATGTTTAGTACCGTGATATTGAAGTAACTTAGCCAAATTGGCACGTCCCTATCACATTGAGATCCTCAATCTTAGCTTTGGCCTTGCCGTCTCTATTAGATTTCTTGCTATCTTGAAACTTTTTGTTGTCTCTCTACCATGTAAGCCAATCTTTCTTTAAGTGTCCTTTCTTATGGCAATAGTGACACTCAATTATTAGGCCTAGGGTAAGATGGGTCACTTAATAATTGTGTGACTATCACGTGAGTGCATCGGAAGGGGTTATTAAATTTAATTTTTTCTCACATTTTCACATACAAAAGGGTATCGTATAATGGAATTGGGAAAAAAAATTAGAGATTGAATAGGAATAAGGTGTATTTTATTAGTCAAAATTTCACAAATAAGGAATTTTAAAAATAGTCATTGAACGCACGGGATATACACAATTTATACATAGTGACCTCCCTGAGGATAGGCCATGGACAATGGCCAGGGAACACATGCTGTACAAAGGGTATATATTAGGAATGGTTGGGTGGGTGGAGATGTGAATTTTCTAGTCCCTAGTCCTTTATATTGGTATCATAGCTCAGGGAAGTAGGGAAACCATGGAGGAGAAGAATGGAAAGTCATGAAGAGTCTTGGAAGTTAGGCATGTTCTTGTTCTACTTCTCTCTCTCTCTCTTGGAAGTTAGGCATGTTCTTGTTCTACTTCTCTCTCTCTCTCTCTCTCTCTCTCTCTCTCTCTCTCTCTCGTGTCGAGGTTTTTCTCTCTTGCTCTTTTCAAGGTTCCATGGTAGCACAAGACGTGGGAATTGACTCTAGGTTTGGTTGGGGTTGCATGGTGACTTGCATCATATTGGTTGGGAGTGGCACCAAAAAGGGTCGCCCAAGCATGAGCATAAAACTTTGTTTCTGTAGGCATGGATGAAATGGACCGCACATGCTGGTGCCAGCTTCTTCTTCTTCTTATGTGATACTTTCATGCTGCCAAGCCATGTCTAAGTTGGCTTTTCACACTCTTGAGCAAGATAACGGAAAGGGTGCCTCCCCTATCAAGGGTCATATTCCATGCAAGCAAAAAGAGGGTAGCAACCCAAATCTCCTTGACTTTAGATAGTGTGTGTGTGTGTGCGTGCGTGTGTGTGTGTGTGTAAAATATATATATGTGTGTGCGTGCGTGTGTGTGTGTATAATATATATATATATAAGGCTTATAGGAAGACAAAATAAACGAAAGCACATTGCCATCCAAGGCTACGAACTAATTTTAATGCTGACAACCACACCACAAGGTGCTATGAATTCCTTTGCCAAAGGTGGTGATGCACAAAAATTGGTAAGCACATTAAATTTGAGTTTCAAATTTTGAACTAATTCAATGTTGCAGCATATTGGGAAATCTAAGGATTCTCTATAAGACATATGATTCGACAAGGTCGATTTTGTGAAAGCTTGATAAAGGTTGATTTTCTTTCTCCTTGACATCTGTTTGCCAAGCTTTCACAAAATCTTTATCAAGCTTTCAACCTTTATCAAGCTTTCAACCTTTATCAAGCTTTCAACAAGAACATCCGTTAGCTATGAGCACATGCTCCATCCTATCTTATATTTTTGATGTAACTATGGGAAGAAAGGGTTTGATTTAGGGCATATTGCATAGAATTTCCTGAAGTCTGGATCATGCTGCTAGCATACAAACTTGGGGAAACTTTGCAACATGTCTGAATGCTTTTTCTCTAGAGGTCGGTATGAACCAAGCCAAGAGGGCATGCATGGTTTGTACGATAGCTCTCTATTTCTCAGTATACATGGCTATGGGCCATATTCAAGCCCAAATGACAAAATCAAATTGCACTTGATTCTCAAGCGAGAGCTGACTTATGAATTACAAGACAACTACCCACAGAGGGGTAGCAAAGTTAGACAATTTCAAATTCTTTTTGTTTGTCTATGTTTTAATTTTTCATTTGAAAATGATTACTCTGCTTTGTAAAGTGCTTTGACAGACTTAACAAGAAGCAAGGCTTCTACTCCATGCCAAAGTACTACCCATTGACTTAAGATCAAGGGTAATGGCACACAGGTTTGGCAAATTGGAAATATACAGATATAAGCTCATATTTTACGTTTGGTGGGAATCATTCCAGTGAATCATTATTTACGCTTCTGCTATAACAACAATTACTCTATTTAGGAAAAGTTGAGGCTGGTATATTTCCTTGTGTTTGTTGCATATGATTGCAATGGTGGGCATTGTACTATAGATGAGGTTTTTTGTTTGTAGCAAGTAGGCATGGCCTCACCATCAAGCAACTAATCCCTTCTTCTGGGAACCTTCTCCTCTTTTCATGGAAGATAAGATTGTTTTAAGATCCAATGTGAATACGGCTCCACCTTAAGAGGATTTCTATTTAACAAGATCCAATTGTGAATAAAAGTCCAACTTGAGAGGATCTACTGCTCAATTTATAGCATTGCTTGCGTCTATAGGAGTGATATTTTCAAGGGTATGACCCAGCTAGTGCAAAATCAATCTTTATGGTTGAGGGTCACAAATTGGACTCTTTAGAATTGTACTTTCAAGGAAAGAAGTCCTCAATTTGTCAAGGGGTAGTGGATAAGTTCAACTTCCCAAGTTGATTACAAATCATCAATAGACACGATTACCGTAGACTATATTGATCACCATTAACTAGTAATAGAAGCAATCTCCATGCAAAATCTAACCAAGGGGTTTGGATTGCCTAGGCAACACCTAGGTTACCAGTTAAATATTTGTTTATTTTTAGTAATCTTTAGTGTTTAAAAGGTTAAAGACATACTAGGTCTATTCATGCTGAATTTTTGGTAATCTATCTTTCAGGTTGTACCTTTTAGGGTTTGATAGTTCACTTGACTTTGTGAAGTGGATGCTATTTTCAGCCTCTAGGTAAGCATATGATTTAATTTAATTCATTTTGAAGATTCTTTGATTGAGTTTTCCAAGTAGGATGCATATGCTAGAATGCTGTCATCCATTTGGCTCTTTCAAACACATGACGTGGTCATGTGTTTGAAGAGCAAAGAATTTTGGGATAGTAATGTATCCTACATGATGTGGTCATGTAGGAGCAAAGATTTGGGATAGTACTGTATCATATACATTTTTTCACCCTACATTTATGGACCTATATGGTAGTGTTTTGTTTGGCACATGTTGTCACAAGGGGTGCAACATGGTCTAAGAACTCATGGAATTTTATTTAGCTATTGTGGATCACAGTTTAGGAGGGTCACTCTCACTCATGTTGGTGAGTGTTTATAGCTACTTGCACATACAAGTACATCTTTTACTTGATGGATGTCATTTTTTTGGACATCATTATATGAGACATGTTCCATATGTGGAGAATATAAATCTTTGGGATTAACACTAGTGCATATTATTTCAATTATGTGTCAAGACAAAGACTCTAAGTGTTGGTCACAATTGTGTATTAGACCCTTTTGAGCACATCATATCAGGAACAATTTCAGTGGCCGAAAATTGTTGAATAATTGGTAAGACTTGTGAAGCTTACAAGTACTATTGAACAACATTCGTGGATGGTTGTTTGAGCGTATAGCAAGGCTATGTATTGTTAATAAAAATGTTTCATTGTTTGTGCCTAGATGTGATTTAGACATTTTAGCACGGTTATGAGTGCGGTGATTTAGACATTCATTAGGAAGTGAATGGGGTATAGGAGAGTCTCTTTATTTGGTAGTTTAAGGGAATGCTTAAATCTTAAGCCAAGTTTGACCAAGCCTAAAAGAGAGGGCAAAAAGGCCTATGCTGAGATTTTTAAAAAAGCCATTTCCATCTTTTGAATTTGAAAATTGTTTATTTAGTAACCCAAAAGAGAGGGGGATAAATGAATTTTCAAATTTCTTTTTCCCACCCCTCTTCTCTCTCTAACATATAAAACACTCTCTCTCACTTAGAACTCATTAAAGGAGGCACTTTTTAGCCCCCTGCCAGAAAAAGAAAAATTTCACATTCTCTCACTACATTCTCTCTCTAAAACGTGAGCCAACTCTCTCCCTCTCTCTCTCTCTCTCTCTCTCTCTCTCTCTCGTTCCCCCCTTTTCTCTCATGTCACTTCCTCTTCCAATCATTAAGGAACATTCTTGGCTGTCTATTTCTGAAAAAGTGCAGACCCTCCAAGGTTGTAGATCTGTCCTCTCTCCCACTCTCTCTTCCTTTATTCTCTCTCTCTCTCTCTCTCATGCTTCTCCCACTCTAGCTCCAGCTGAGTGCAATGGAAAACTCCATTACCTCTGTGTGCTGCAGCATTTCTCTCTCTACAGTCATGATCAACAATTCGAATTCAAAGGAGATTGAGCTGCACTCCCTCTCTTTCTTCCCTCCACAACATAATATTTTTCTCTTAACTTTGCGTACTCTCCACTTTTTTCCTCCATAGCCACCTTCACTTGCTTGTAGCAGTCACCATTACACATTCTCACTAATTTGCTTGATTAACTAACACAATGTCCTTCAATCCCCCACCATTGCAAGATATTACTAACAAATCAAAACGATATCGATTAAACGTTGATTTAGAGTAGGAGTATGCAACTGTGCGACTTGGCACATCTAATCCCAATGTTGGGGGACTAGCTATGGAACCATGGATGCAAGGCAATAAATTTATGGGTTGATGGCCATATTTACCCTTGTGATCCAATGACCAATGCATCACCGCCTTTCCGTAATGTCACTCAGCTACCGCAATTTATTAGATATGAGGGAGACGGACAGTTTGGCTATTGCTGGAGATTACATTCAGCTTTTTTCAATGAAAGGGAAGCAAAAAAACATTTATGTGTTGCCTATTCTTCTGTGCGCTCCTTGTCGCACTGTCGAAGCAAGGGACTTGCCTAACACTGTGTGTGAGCCACAGACGGCTCCAAGCACACAACTAGCTTAACTAGTAAGCTCAAAAGAGGGCAATGGTGTGTCACTCACCGCTCTATGCTCCTGCAGTGGAGGATTCCTCGCCGCGAAGAAGAAGGAGACGCCGCTACGTCGCGCTCAACCGCTTCACCGCCGTCGTGCCGCCGCAATGCTCGATCGCACTCTCTCTCTCTCTCTCTCTCTCTCTCTCTCTCTCTCTCATACACACACACACAAGGAGGTGAAGAAGAAGAAGATGGAGATGGAGATGGAGCAAGAGCACTCTTCTATTGCACAAATGAGAGAATGAGTGAATTTTAGGTTTAGTTGGCTTTTATATGAGCTCACCCCATTCACACTTGGGCACCCATGCTTAGCCAACTAATCCCTTGAATGTCCCAGTTAGAGTGCGCCTCTCATCGGCGATCACTCTTACCCTTTTTCTATTGGACCGACAAGCCCAGTACCTGACTCTACCAAATAAATAATACAATGTCCACCGTAGGTTACAACGTCCATCTCGTAGGTGATAGGGGGTCCGTGAGCCATGAGGGTTAACATGCCCCCCTTCCTGATGTAGATTCCTTCCTCGGAAGCTATTGAGTTGAAGCTCGTTGGTCGAGGTGGAAGAGCATTTGAGATGAATGTCCTTAGCCTTCATTAGTCACTGCGAAATCAAACAACATTGCATAGTAATTGCATTCTCATAAGCGATTAAAAAGCATATGCAATTTTAGGCAGACAATTGATTGGTAACAGAATTTTAAACAATTTGTCAGCAATAAGCATTAAATTGCAATGTAATCAAATGCATAAACAGATGTAAAGGTAAAAAATTAAACAAGTCTGGGGTCGCAAATTTAACGGTCGAAAGGCACTAGAGATCGACTATTAATACCATGGGTAAGCTTCTTAATTTTCTCTGGTTAATTAAGTTGTTTAATCGTGAGAGCCAAGTATTTCATGTTCGAGGGCTGACTAGAGGCTATACCTAGAGGACCTTGTAGTTAAGCTACGATAAAAGGAATTTCTCATGAAATCATCGCCTGACTGATTACCTTTTCTTTGACCCCCCAAAGTCTTTTCACAGTGATTCAATTTGATGTGTGTGCTTATTTTGTATGCCTTGGGTTTTTTGCTTTTCAAGGAAAAGCGCCCACACTAGGAACCTCTAGGGCTCGAGTACCATAGGCAATACATGTGAGCGAAGTACCAAATCAAGCTGAGATTTCTCTTCCAGCTTAAGATTTTACATTGTGGCACTTTGATTTTTTGTTTGTCCATTTTCAGCATTTTAATTTTGTAACTTTGGGGGGTCATATAACACTGATACACCTCCCCAGGCTCATCACACTAGTAAACTCCCTTTATAATACTTAAGCTAAAGGTCAATAGGGTCAAGCCCACTAGAAAGCCCTAGTACATTTCACACAATGCTGCCTAAATCGAATTAAGAACCTAAGTAACCATTGATTATTAGGAAGGCATTCCCCATGGTATTAAGAGAAGATCTCTAACACCTAACTTGGTCAAACTAGCTTAGTCGGACTGCTTGATTTTTAAACCTAGACAAGTGATTATGACAAAAAATTACATTGAATTAAATGTTTGATACTAAGCAAATGCGGTGAATATTAGGCTACCAATCACAATTAAAGCAGACAATCATAGATGCAAAAAAGATAAGGGGAAATGCTAATGGACAAGAAACACCTGTTTGTGTCGATGGTCGTGCGTGATTTGAAGAGTGAGTCGAGATAAATATTCCATGAAGGTCCAAATCCTATCAATAGCAACACGCTCCTGTACACACTAGGAAACAAAAGGAATACCTCCAGGAGGCACATTAGTGGGAAAAGGTACCAACACTTATTGAACACAACAAAAAACATAAGGAACCCTAACCTAATTATTTGCACTCCCCCTAGAGAGTCAAGGGAATAGGATATTGTAGAGGTTGGGGGGAAACCCTAAGGCTAAACCCTTATCCTCGTCGTCGAGATAAACAAAGTCAGCATCAATGAGACCATATGTGCCATCCGTGTAGTCCTGTAAATTTTCTTCTTCATCATAGGTGCCCATGTTTACTAAGAAGGTCACTAGATGCCTATAGTCATCTTGGTAAAAAGGGTAGGCTTGTGCAATGGGAGAAACGCTCTCTACTAAGTATGGATCAGACGTGGTCAAGAGACGTATCAGCCATTCTAACTCCTCAAAATTCCTCTCACATGCTAGCGCACCTATCAAATCCCATTCACATGCAAGCACTGGAAAGACCATGTGAAATATTTGTGAAAAGTAACGAGGGTACCTCTCACCCAAGGCATGAGTGGATGATTCTAGCATAAGAGCCATATCTGTACACGCAAATAGATGATGGTTAGAGTGCAAATATTACAAGGGTCGTGTTCTTGTGCATAATTTGTTTTTATGATTTGTGTTATGGCTCTTGCTCTTTTACTTTTTTATCTTGTTTTTGTGAGTATAAGGATTTATATATACATTCCCTAAGATTGGAGATTAAGAGGTCAGGGAGAAAGGTTGAGAAGGAAGCAAGTGAATAATGGATGTCCACAAACACTCCCCCCTTCCTTGGGTAGATCATACCGTTTGAAATGATGTCGTCACCCTTTGAAACCAGTTGTTCCAATTTGTTATAGGTGAAGATTTTTGCCAGTAGTTTTCTATTACCTTAGGTGCCTCGTCGAGTTGCAAGGGTGGTAAGGTACTCTCCCAGGATCGAACTTGAAGTCGTTCATTAGGTGATTCTTGAACACTGGAAGGTGTGGATTCCTTTGTAGCTTCATGGAGGTCCACTATGTAGGTGGAGGCGGTGTAGAAGCTTTTACCTCTATGGATGTATTACATGAGGAGCTAGAAGCTTCATGGAACTCCCCCCTTCCTGAGCTAGGTGGAATAAATTGGTTTTGCCTTGGAGCCCAAACTAGCTCTGGACTAGGTGTGTAGCATTCTGTGATCTTTCCCTTCCCACGGTCTGCCATTGGCTTTAGCGTTACACTGTTTGACTCATATGGGTTTGTTTTCGATAGGGAAGGACACCTTTTACGTTTAGGTACCCAGATTTGCTCATTTCCATCATAGTAGCCTTGGGCTTCTAATAGTCGTTTTGGAATCCATCGTGATTTGGTCTTGACCCTCCTAGAGTGCGCTCTTGGTTTTCCAGGGAAATTTTTTCTTGGAATGGATGGGAGGGTTGAGGTAGTTGGAAGTAAGGCCTTGGGGACCCATTGATATGTACTCTTAGGTCGTGCAGGTTGAGTACTTGAAATATTACTGCTTGCTGCAACTACAAGTGTTGAAGTGCTAGGTTCATGGGTAGCCGGCAAGGACGAGTTAACCACCTTGGCTTGTGAATGTTGGCTATCCTTCAACTTTGCTAGAGTTTGCAACGTAGGTGACTTTGCTTGAATGAAAGGGGTAAGAGTCGGTGGTCGCGTCGTGACACTACCAGTATCCCAATACATAGTGCATTTGGTTGCCAACATCCACGTGCGTCCCAGGTTTACGTTGCCTTCCATAGCTCCCGCGGGCATGACTAGAAACCTCTGCACTATGCTTCCATTGTCATAGACAACAGGGGTCTGAAGGACTCCAAGAATAGCAGTTTTCTTTTTATTAATGCCCTTGACTTGCATCGTACTCGGGGATAGGGTCGGTTTCCCTAATTGACACCAAACTCCATAGGACAACAAATTGTGTTTAGCTCCCGTATCTAATAAGGCATTGTATAGTACTTTCCCATAGGGGCTACTTAGCTCAATTGGGTATCGTAGGGGTGGCTCAGATTCTAATGAGTCGTCATCTGTGTCCTCGAAAAATGCTTGCGTGATTCCCAGATTAGCCTCTCGTTGGCGTCTAAGACGTTGTTGTCGTTCTCGAGCCTCAACTCTTGCTTGGATTTTTCTAAGCTCTGCTTGTTCCTTAGCAGCCTTCTTTTGATGGATGGTTTGCAACTCTTCCTGGCTTAGAGGATCATCATATCTTTTGAATTTACTCCCATTAAGGAATCCAATGGTTTCAACTCCATCTAGAGTCTTCACACGAATGGTACCTTGCGGGGTAATTTCACACACTCGATATGGTCCCCTACCAGCGTATTTCAATTTCTTCTTTTCATTACATACCCCGTACATAAGAACTTTATCACCAACCTTGATGTCTTTATCCTTTAAATGGCTATCAAACCACTTGTTTCTCCTATCCTTCTCCACTAGAGAATTTTGCACAGCTAATTGCCTCTCTTTATCTAGCCTTTCCAGGATATATAATCGCTCCACTAAGGGGTTGCCATCCCAACCTTCTTGAGAAGCTACCCGAAGACTAGGAATGACAAACTCCCATGGCATAACTGCTTCTTGGCCATACACCATCTTAAACGGTGTGCAATTAATAGCAACTTTATACGCAGTACGATAAGCCCATAAAGCTGATGTAAGCTTTAGGTCCCAATCAGTGCGATGAGCCTCAACTGTCTTTGTCAAAATGGAGATGAGAGTTTTGTTGGTACTCTCAGCTTGGCCATTTGCTTGGGGATAATAGGGTGTAGACTTGTGGTGAGATATCATGAAGTTTGATGTGAGTTCTTTTATTACTTCATTTATAAAATGAGTTCCATTGTCACTCACAAGTTCAAAGGGGCATCCAAAACGTGTGATAATGTTCTCAAAGAGGAACTTAGCTGTTGTTTTTGCATCCGCCTTTCGTGTTGCTTTTGCTTCAGTCCATTTGGTTACATAGTCGGTAGCCACAATGATATATCGTGATTGCGTGTTACGTGCAGCCGGACTAATCGGTCCTACAAAGTCTAAGCCCCACTTTTCAAATGGTTGGGTTACCTTGATGGGATGTAGAGGCATCCTATCTCTTCTTTGTGGCTTCTTGAAGCGTTGGCATTCATCACATCCCTTTGCAAAAAGTGATGCATCCTTAAACAGAGTGCGCCACCAATAGCCTGACTGTAAGATCTTTCGGGCAGTCAACTTTCCTGAAAAGTGACCACCAGCTACGCCCATGTGTGCCTCTTGTAGAATATATAAATACTCATCCTCGCGGGCACAGCGTCTAAGAACATCATCTTTTCCTCTCTTATAGAGAGTTCCAGCCAGTAAGCCATAGGGTTCGCATTCCTTGATTAATTTTCGAGCTATATCTTTTCGCAGCTCTTTGGGTGGAGAACCATTAACTAAGAAGTTAACAATTTTTTCACTCCATTCAGGCATTGTCTTAACAATGAACAAAGGAGTATCAGACAATTCATCATCAACCCCCGTAGGATCTTCTCCATTAGGGATACAAGATAAATGATCCGCCATGACATGTGTCCTCCCAGGCCTCACAACAACGGTGAAGTCAAAATCAAGAAGAATTAACAACCATCGTGTAATTCGACTTGTGCAACATGGCTTGTTTACCAAATATAGCAATGCTTGATGATCAACATAAAACACAAACTTAGTAGCAAGAAGGTAATAGCGAAATTTCTTTACTGCGTAAATCATAGCTAGACCTTCGTGCTCTGTAGTAGTGTAGTTCATCTCGGCATCATTTAATTGGCAACTTGCAAAGCTAATAGGGTAGTCCAATTTATGTTCTCCTGGTTGAATTAGAACACACCCAATAGAAAAATTTGATGCATCAATATGCACATGAAAAGGTACATTCCAATCAGGTGTTCCCAGGATTGGAGCACTTGTTAGGGCCTTCTTTAATAACTCATAAGATTGATGACATTCTTCCGTCCAGTGAAACTCGATAAGAAGCTTGTACAATGGACGCGCTATCTCGGCAAAGTTTAAAATAAACCTTCGATAATAACCAACATGGCCCATAAATCTTTGAACTCCTTTATAGTTAGTAGGTGGTGGCAAATCGGCAATGGCTTTAATCTTACTCTCATCTGTGGATATCCCGTTCTTGGACACTATATGCCCTAGAATGACTCCATGCTTAACCCAAAATTGGCATTTGAAAGGGTTCAATGAGATGCGATAAAATCTGCACCTTTCAAATATTTTTCGTAGATATAACAAATGCTTCTCCCAAGAAGAATAAACACAAAGGTCGTCTAGGAAAGCTTCACAAAACTCCCTTAGAAATTCTTTAAACACAGTGTTTATTAATCGTTGGAATGTAGCAGGGGCATTTGTTAAGCCAAAAGCCATAACACGAAATGCAAACACTCCAAACTCTGTGATAAAAGTAGTTTTAGCTTGGTCCTCTAATGCAATTGTGATTTGATTGTAACCAGAGTACCCATCTAAAAAGCTATAAGCTTCCTTGCCCGCAACTCTTTCAAGCACATGTTCTGAATATGGCAAGGGATACTGATCTCTCCTAGTAGTTGCATTAACTTTCTTGAGGTCCACACACACTCTTAGTTTCCCATTCTTTTTTGGCACAATGACTATTGGAGAAACCCATTCTGAGTGCTCAATAGGGTATATGAATCCACATTGGATAAGTTTTTCAATCTCCTCTTGTACAATTTTGGCGTACTTAGGATTCATTGGATAGGGTCGTTGCTGGACGGGTTTAGCAATGTTGATCATGGGAATTGTATGTCGCACCACAGAAGGTGAAACGCCCTTCATGTCATGATATGTCCAAGCAAAGATATCCTTGTATTCCTTGAGGATCTCCTTAAGTACAGCCTCTTCAGTTTCGTTAAGGTCTTGAGCAATAAAGACTGGTTTAGACTCCTCACCTGGTTCTGCTAATTCTATCTCTTTAACTACCGCTGGACCATCATAGACTCCACTACTTCCATTGGTAGGTATTCGTTGGTATTTGGAATACACAACCTTTCGTTCCCCCGTGGTATAAGATTTAAAATGTTCAGGAGCCGTATGTAAGTCAGCAGGCTCTTGTCCTGACAGAGACCTTTCTTTTAGTTCTGCCTCCTTTTGTTGTTGTGCTAACTCTCGGTTTTGACGTCTTCTTATAGTTCGACTCAATTTCGGCTCTGTAACCTCCAATTGAGCGAGGTCAATGGGTCGCAGGCTGCACCACATGACACTCTGGAGATGTTCACCCCAATTGTCTACTAGCTTTCGATGAGCATCACATGCCCCTAGATAGCTAAGCCATTCTGCAGTAGATCTTTCCTTGTTTATCCTAGCTCTCACATTTGCGCGATATCGTCGTCTCTTATATGACCTTTGTTTCTTGTTAAGGTTTTGATTTTGGTAAATGTTTGAACTCGACTCGCCTGATAGGTCTTCGCTTGTATCTTCTTCACTCTCATATAAATTACCATAGATGGTCGTACTAGGCCTTGCGTGTTCAGTTTCTATACTTGGTTCACTCGATGTTTCCTCAGGTTTTGAATCCATTTCTCCCTGTGATTCCGTTTCTGATGTGTATTGGCCTGAAGCCTTTGAGGAATCATCGGTTTCACTCTCAGGTAGGTGTGCCTCTTTCTTATCATCGGATGTTACATGCGCTACACCTAACATGTTTACTAGTGCAATGTGTGGTATCTCTTCCCCATCTGGTGTTACCCAGGTTGTTCCTCTAGCTCCCCATGTATCTATAGTTGCCGCTAGGTGTACCCAATCGACATTGTCTGACTCAGCCATTTCGGGTAGGATATCCATATAAGGAGAGTTCTCCCCAATATCCGTGTCTTCGTTACACGTGTAACAATACTGTAATGGAGCTGAGTGAATTGTTGTGTTTGATCGATTATCAATGATGAATTTATTTCCTAGAGGATGCGTTCGACCACTTAAAAGATCAACTCGAATGACAGAGTCTTGGAACTGTAAGTAGACGTGGTTTTTGGACCAGTCATGCACCATTTTTGCTTTCCTCATGAATGGACGCCCTAAGATCATCTCAAATGACATAGGATGCTTGGAAAAATCCATAACAATGAAAGTCTGCCTTACCTTGTGTCCCAAGACCTTGATCCTGAGATCCTTTAGCATTCCAATAGGCGTAACAATAGATCCATTAGCCATTTTTACCACTACGCTTGTGGCTTCAAGGTGAGGTCTCCCCATAGACTCCCAACAAATCTTTGTCACCATGCTGACTCCCGCACCACCGTCAAGGACCCCCTTTACAGTTAATCCTTTAGTAGTGATTGGTAGAGTAGCATTAGATTCATCACCTTCAAAGTATTGCCCCAACTTGTTAACGGGTATTTCAATTACAGATTCATGTCCCGCTAGGTCAGATGGTGGCGCTAAATGTTCCTCATCATTCATTACCGAGTCAGGTTTGTTCATATGTGAAAACTGTGGTAATCCGGCCTGTAATTCTCCATTGAGGAAGGCTCGAAGAGCTGAGACTATCTCGGGGTCTTTATATAGTTTGGACATGATGGTGGTTCTAACTTCTGAAGACATGAAATCCATCAATTTGGCAAGATTTAATGGCATCTTGTGGGACGTAGGACCCTGACAAGAGAATGGTGAAGATGGAATCTCCACTTCCTCAAGGGGGTCGGGCATTCCCTCACCAAACATTCTCTCTAGTAGGAAAGGTGTGTGTCCACTTTCAAATGTCCTACCCTCACTCTCTTCCCGAATGATACTGGGTATAGCTAACGGCCTGTAGTTCTTGTGAGGTTGAACTTGTGTGGGAAACACTGTGTCCGACATCTGGATATGTTTGGGTTCAGGTTCTAATGTTCGTTGAGTTTCTTCCACCAAACCCCTCAGTTGTTGGACTCGTTCAATTTTCACTGTTGGGTTTGGATAGGTTCCAATCTTTCTCTTGCAATCCTCATTCTCTCGTGGCTTATCTTGGGGGTTCACAACTGGGTGGTCTAACTTTGAATACTCTTTTGGTGTTCTTCGTAATTCCCTCTCGTGATCCTCCTCACTGGCTTTTTCCTTTGTAGTAATAGTTTTGGTCTCCGTGGTCTCTATCGAATCTGAGTCATCCTCAGGGTCATTCATATACACGGGATCCTCTCCTGTCCCTATGTTAGTCTTTGAGCTAGGTTTTGAGCTAGAAGAATTAAGGGATTTCTTTCTTCGTGTTTTCTTCTCTCTCTCTCGGCCAATGGATGCAACATCTCTCTCTTCGAGGATGTAATTTTGCTTTTGGAGCATCGACCGTGTGAGTGCATTCACTGGTGCTATGTTTATAGTCGGTGGTGTCCCATCAACAATCTCTATTAAGTTCAATGGTGTGATTTTCGGCGCGTTTGGATTGTTAGGACACTGTGCGATCAAATGATCTATGCCACAACGATTACAAGTGAGTATTGGCATTGCTAATGCACTCCCTTGACTTGTTTGCATTAGTGCATCATTCTTTTGCATTCTAATGGGGCACTCAGCTACTCGATGTGGTCCACCACATTCGTAGCACTGAAGAGGTGGTCTCCTGGCAAAACTATTAATGTTTTGGCCTCTTGCTGCTAGCGCAGTAGCTTGATATACCGGTTTGATTTGTCCCCAATGGTCTTCCATATAGTACATGGGACACTCCTCAAGCATGTCGACTCCATAGGTGATACTAGAGTCTATGTCCTCTTCGCAATCTACATAAGTACTAGATGATTCGCAACCTATTTGGTTCATAGGTGTAACTCTTGGATGAGGGGGTTGCGGTCGTAGCACTGGAGGTGGAAACGGTGTGGTTTGGACCACATTTTGGGTTCTAGGGACCATGTGCTGTAATGGCAATTGTTGCTCCATGGGTGGGGTAGGCATCAATGCAGGAACTCGAGGTGAGTCTGCCCAAGCTATAGGCGGTCTATTTTCCATGACGCGTTTAAGCATTAGGCAATCCTTTGCTTGATGGCCATACCTACCACACACATTACAAGTCCCGTTAAACTTTACTCTGAAAGTAGGGCATTCACTCGTAGTATGTGGGCCCAAGAAAATTGAGCACCATTGTTGCTCCCTTCTTGGATACACATGAGTGTTTTGTGGAGCACGTTTACCCCTACGGCTTTCTTGGATGGCCTTGGTGAGATCTGCCAAAGTCATCTCAGATATCATTTGCTCTTTCACGATTGGCTTTATCTTCATTGGCTCATGCCCTGACGCTTGCGAGCTACTAGACTTCGGCTCGGCGGACACTCTTTCTCCTGCAATCATTAAATTATCCTCCAATTGGATTGCATTCATGGTGACTGCTTCCCAAGTAGTGATACCTCTAATGACTAGGCCATTATAGATACTTTCATGTCATAGTCCCCTAATGAATCTATCGAGCAATTGGTTGTTGTTGAATCGCTCGTTTGGATTGCATCGAGAATTCAAATTCTTTAGGCGACTAATGAAGTCTCTCACGGATTCTCCTTCTTCTCGTTGGGATTTCTGGAGCTGAGAGGCTACACCCCAAAGTACTCCCTCTCGTATGTATTCTTTTAAGAAAAGTCTCCTAAGAGTAGAGTAGATCGTTTTCTCTTCTACTCTTAAGGTTCTATACCAATCTCCAGCCTTTCCGCCTAGGGTCAAACTCAAAGCCTTACACTTATGTAGCTCATTGTGCTCTTCCAAGGAATCGCACACATGTTCAAAGACTTCCATATGCTTTCTAGCATCTCTGTCTCCACTGAATTTCTGTGTGAGCTTAGCTACTTGAACTGCCTTGCTCCTAGGCTCTCTATCAGGTGCACTACGCATGTTTTCCGCAATAGAGCGACCGATAGTTTGAGCAAACGCTGCCAAATCTCCTATTTGAGCAGGTATAATGGGTGTATGTGCTCCTGGAACCACATGTGAGATGGGAGTTGGCCTTGGACTTGGCATACGCGCGGCTCTTGGGTCCCATATTTCGTATGGTGGTGTACCAGACGGTGGTCCAAAGTTTACAGGCGTGGCCATAGGCATAGGGGGTGCCTGATATGGCATGTTATTATTAAATGGCATGGCTCCACTTGTATAAGAGCTTGGATAATGCCATTGTGGATTGTAAGCTCTTGGGATAATCGGAGGTGTAGGAGCTACATGGGGCTGAGGTACGACAGGTGCACATGATTGATACATACATGTAGGTATAGTTGGGGGCACTGTGCTACTAGGCATCGGCGCAGTGTTAACAAATGACCTCCATGGTGTACTTCTTGTCATGCTCACCACTGGGATATGCATGGTAGCCGTAGTGTCATTAAGAGAAAGATGAGCTACATCTGGGAAGGTAAAGCTTCCACTTGTGGGCTCAGATTGTACTGAGGCTCTTGGCGAAACAACATATGGAGAATCAATGGGGCTCACTGAGGGAGTCTCCATTTGTGATAGGGTTGGTTGGTTGGCCTTTCCCGTATCCAAGAATCTCATTAGGCCTGTTGAAGGCATGTTGATCCTGTGTTCTGTCTTTCTAACTCGACAATCCTATGAAGGACATCACAGACTTTCTGTTGTTGCTCATCTATGCTAGTAGCACCCGATGTGGATTGTAGAACATCTAACCAACCCACATGATAGGTGTGTCTTGTGTACCGATCAGTTAAAGCTTCTGCTTGTAGGTCATACTCCCAATTTTCGTTTAGGAATATACCATCTAGGCCTGGCGTGCTGGAGGTTTCCCTCGAAGTGGAAGCATTATTGCTCCCCATCGCTTGCCCCTCCGTGACTGCTACCTTGGGAGCACTCGGTTGCTCGGCTGGCATGATTGTTGTCATAGGAGCCTTTGCTTTTAGGGCTCGACTTTCTTCTAGCCTTCGTAGGTTCTCAATTTCCCTCTCCCTTGTTGCTTGCATATAGCGTTCGATCTCTTGTACGAAGGCTAGAAGAAAGTCGGCAAGACTCCTACCATCGGGTAGTAAAACCTCAGAGGGAGATAGTCCTAAAGGATCAGGAGGTGCAGTGGATGGAACATTCACATGCACACTCTCCAGAAGCATAGGGTCTATTTTAGGCATGAATGACGAATTTACTTCCTCACTCCCTTCATTTATTTCATTAACCGCATGTTCGGAGCGAGTAGCTCTACTAAGGGTCTCTTTTAAGCGGCTAAACACGCTGGACCCGGGCCGTGGGCCCATGGCATGCATGTCTTGACTTGAACTATCAGGGTTTGGTGTAGGATACCCCTCCATGACTTCGTAGTCAGAGGAAGAATCATTAGACGCGATATGAGGATCTTGGGTCGCGCTACCTTCAGTCCCGGCCGAAGGTCCAGAACCTAGGGTGGAGGAATAATGGGTGCCCGCGTAAATGGAGGCACTACCAATATGCTCGTGCTCTAACACTCGTCCAGAGCGTAGGTTCATATGACTTGGATCCCCTAGAAGTGTCAGTGAGTGCCCGTGAAGGCTACTCACCTAGTAATTTTGGGTGTTTTGCAACCCAAGTCTTTTCTTATTTATTTATTTTTTGATTTTTTGGTCCTTTTTTTCTAACCCAGCTATAGAATAGAACGTATGATAGCTCAAAACGAGCATTTCGGTCAGAGGGGCGTGCCGTGCTTTACAGCCGTCCGTTTGGTCACTTTATGCCCTCGGAATCCCTAAAACCGTCAATTTCTACTAGGGAACTAGGCCCAAATTAGAAAGTCTAAGGGTGCAAGTGGGAAGAGAAGGGAGGAGAGTGGAGGACTTGCCCCACATGCTCTCATTCCCTCTTGAGGGGGTAGGGTATATATATAAGAGTGAGTCTAGTGTATATCATAAGAGTGAGGACTAAGGCCTAGGCCTGGGCTTGGGCTTGGGCAAACAATCCCGATCAAAATTTTAGTGTAGCCCCCAGTCACTAACACTTAAATATTTTCTTTTTTTAAAAAAATAAAAATAAATGATAAATAAATTATTATTATTTTTTGGGGCGACGACCGCGCGCGGTTTAGGTGACCCTTTCTTGGCCACACACACTGTCAACACCTACCTAACCTCTCTGTCAACAGCTCACAGACAGCTCACTACCTTATCTACTTACTAACAGTGCTGCTAACTACTAACTAATCTGTTAACCACTCTGATAACTGCTTACTGACAGTGAGCTAACTGTCCACCTACTTCCTCTCTCACTACCTTACTGTGCAAAGACTGTGTGCAAGAAAAACTTAACAAAAAACTGTGTACAGACTATGTGCAAACAGAAATTGCTAACTGTCTACCTACTTACTCATTCACTGTGAACAAGCTAACAACTACTAATTGTGCAAAGACTGTGTGCAAACAGAAAACACAAGATTATGCAGAAATCACAGAACTTGCAGACAATACAGAAATTAACAACTTGCAGAAAAATAACTCATTCCTCTTCCTCTTCTTTCCTAGTACAAACAACTCATAGAAGAAGCACAAAGTGCCTCTTGGGCTTAGTGCAGGGCGATTCCCCGGCAGCGGCGCCAAAAATGTGCACTCCTTGCCGCACTGTCGAAGCAAGGGACTTGCCTAACACTGTGTGCGAGCCACAGACGGCTCCAAGCACACAACTAGCTTAACTAGTAAGCTCAAAAGAGGGCAATGGTGTGCCACTCACCGCTCTATGCTCCTGCCGTGGAGGATTCCTCGCCGCGAAGAAGAAGGAGACGCCGCTACGTCGCACTCAACCGCTTCACCGCCGTCGTGCTGCCGCAATGCTCGATCGCTCTCTCTCTCTCTCTCTCTCTCTCTCTCTCTCACATACACACACACACACACAAGGAGGTGAAGAAGAAGAAGATGGAGATGGAGATGGAGCAAGAGCACTCTTCTATTGCACAAATGAGAGAATGAGTGAATTTTAGGTTTAGTTGGATTTTATATGAGCTCACTCCATTCACACTTGGGCGCCCATGCTTAGCCAGCTAATCCCTTGAATGTCCCAGTTAGAGTGCGCCTCTCATCGGCGATCACTCTTACCCTTTTCCTATTGGACCGACAAGCCCGATACCTGACTCTACCAAATAAATAATACAATGTCCACCGTAGGTTACAACGTCCGTCTCGTAGGTGATAGGGTGTCCATGAGCCGTGAGGGTTAACATCTTCATTGCAAGAGAAGTACGTGAAAGACATTCAGAAAGTCAGAGAGGAAGCCAATGAGAAGACGAAGCAGCTTAATGACGAGATGTCAAAGCTTATTAGAAAGGAAGAGCATCAAAAAAGGGAGCAAGAGCGTCGTTTAGACAATTATGTTCAGCTACAACAAACTGCACGTAATATGCGCCGGTGAATCGATCATATCACACACATTCCATTGGGCTATCACATTTGCAAGTGCAAGAGACATGCAATGTCTATGCTATCTTCAAGCGGTGGAGCTCGAAAGAAACGTATCTATCAAACTCGGTAGGAATACAAATGCAAGCTTCTAATTTCGTACATTTTTTGTAGGTTGCTGTAATATTATTTCAATATGTAGGAACTTGGCTTGGACGATGTCAGGAATCGAGTCCAATGCTGAAACGATTGGACATACTCTGCTGCAGCATATCATCAAACCAAAGGATTTCGTGGAGCTATTGGATGAGCCATCCAATGCTGGCATTGCTAAAGTTTTGCGCCAGAAGTATTTCAGTGAGCTGAAGAACATTGTTTCATCTCAGGAGATGATGGAGGTGTGTGACAGCACAGGAAATAAGTTTCAAGGCCTACGAAGCTTTGTATAGGCTTGTCACACTAGGTCACAGAGAAAAAGGTTTGTTTAGGTTGCTGCCAACGCCTTACAGTGTTAGCGTCGCAAAAAGGTGCGCCAATAATGATGTTGCAAGCTTATTGGGTGGATTTCAATGTGGAGGATGTCCTGCCACTAGAATAGAACAAATATTTTCGTTACAACGAGTTCAATAATGTCTATGTTGACTTGTTGAAGCTCCATGAGTCAATGATCAGATTTTATGGGTTGACACAGGAAGAGTGTGATGGCAAAGTTATATTTGTCATGAAGCTTGATGAGTGCCAGATTGTCAAAGGTCAACGGCTCGAAAGGGTAAGTGTTACGCTTATGAACAGAGCCTTGGTGGGCGTTGATGTTGAGCTAAATGCCAACAAGAAGGGAAACACTTGTTTAGGTGTTCAATCCGAGAAGAATATTTGGTGGTTGGCAGCTTTTCATCTCCCACATAAGACACATGAGTCTCTCAAATGGTATTTTAATCACACCCCAATCGTTGACGTCATTCGGCAACAACAAGAAGGACAACGATTGCAGGTTTCAGGTCTGGGTATGTTCCAAGTGGAGTGGCATTTGGCAGGAGACTTGAAAACTCTCAAGTGTATGATAGCATGCAAGTAAGGTGCAATGACCATGCATTTATTACTACCACAATAAATTCTCATTAGGAACTGAGGGCACGGGTAAGGGTAAGGGTGGCAAAGCTACAGTCAACTCTACGAAAGGTAAGGGTAAGGGTGGCAAAGCTGTAGTCAATTCTACGAAAGGTGTGACCACTACACAAACAATGGGTAAAGCACTCTAACAATGGTTTCAAGGTGTCCTCGGTTGTAACCAGAGTGTACCCCCTAATCGAGACATGGATGATCCAAATTGGGATCCTATTCTACCGATTCCTCTGATAAATGTGCATGTGTGCACTCTTCATGCCCGTCTATGAATTCTTGACAAGTTGCTGATGCTCCATATTAATTATGCTTGGAATATGGAGCCTGCAAAAATAAGGGAAGAGTGTATCAGAGAACTTGAATCTATTCTATCAAGCGTTGGCCTTCAAGGTGGTGTAGTAGAGCTATCAAAGGATAGGAAGGCATCTGGAAGTACGCAGGATCGTCCTAATAAAATATGTATGGGTGGTAGTAAAGCTAGGCATATGCTTTCAGACTATTCTAACTCTCAAAGTCCCAATGAGTTTCAATTGTAGAAAAAGGTGTGTGACATTACCACCTATAGAGGTAACGAAGCAGCCCTAGGAATTAAGCGTGCTCGTGTCTGGCAGTCTGTAGATGATATTTTTCGTTTGCTTGAAAAAGAAAATCTAACTTCTGCTGAGATATCCACTTTAAAGTTTGTAATCAATAGTTTCACAACGCAAATGGTGGATGCCTTGGGGGAGACACACATAACACATTACATGGTGGGTTAAACACTTTGTCTTTGGATTAAAAAAAAATCAGTGTTTGAACTAAAGGTTTATATTTTTGCAGCATGTTCTTTTTGCTCATAACTCATTTTTTCTCAACACATTCGGCTCATTGGGCATCTGGAGTAGCCAAGGAATGGAGTGCTCACACTATCAAGCAAAAGCAGTGTATTTTAAAAATACAAGGCATGGAGGTGGGAGAAAAAAGAACAATGCCCTACACAAAATGTTCAATTGGTTCTACAGAGTTTTGGCGGGAAGAGAAAGGAAAAAGACTAGAGTGCAAAGAAGCTTGAAATGCAGAATAGAGAAAGTGGTTAGCGTGAGGCGATCGCAATCATATCATGCTTCTAGTGCAAAAGATCGATTTCGATTGTGGTTGGCAACAAGGCGACGAAATGGCAGACGTTGGGTGGGAAATCAATAAATTTCTGACACTAACCATTCCCATATTGAGCTTACATTGTAATGCCACGTGATTTGTTGATGCCTCACTCAGTGGTTTCATGTAACAAATTTTGACAATTTTTGAGTTATTTTGAATTTTTAATGGTATTATTGAGTGTTTAATTTTTTTTTCAAAATTAGTACTATATAAGTCAAAACTCACAACTTGAAGTTCATTTCTTGTTTGCAATTCTAGAAGATCCACTCGAGCACAAAAAGTCCAAACGCACACGCACTCACATCTTGCACCACATGGATGATTCACACGAGCAAGCTGGCACTACGCACAATACCACCACAACCACTCACACCGCAGAAAATTTGTAGCCGAAAATCCATGCAGAATCCACGACTTCAAATCCACATCCTCGACCACAAGTGGATATCCCAGTGCCCCAGCCTGCTCCAAACACCCAAGAGCCTTCCCAACCATCAAATCCAGATGATCAAAGCAACATGCGACACATATTTGGAGGTCTCGACGATTAACCCATGCCACTCGCACACCTCTTCTAGATCCCCCACCAATTTCACCTCTTCGCAGAGCAACGCAAGAAAGAGAAGAGGAATATCGAGGTCCGCTTCAAAATCCACCACCATCGCCTCCTGCCACAACCACTGGTGCTCAGGCCAACCCACATACTACGCCGCAAAAGTTTCCATCGCGAATCAAAAAAAGAGTAATCAAGGTAATACCAGGCGACCCGGTATCTAAAGCAAAAGAGGCCAAGAGGAGGAAAAGACAAAGAGAGAGGGAAAAGAAAGAGGCAGCTGAAAAGAAAGCCATGGCAGTACAAGAAGAGCAGAGAAGACAGAGAGAGCAAGAGGAAAGGCAGAGAGCTGAGGCTGAGAGAGCTCATTTGGCCAACTTACAAGCACGAGCAGAGGCAGAGAAGAAGGCGGAAAAAGATAGAGCTCAAGCCACCCAACAAGCAAAGGCTGGGAGCTCAAAGCCTTCAAAAATCCCTGAGAGAGCCAAGCAATGTGCAAAAAGAAAAAGGGACAAGGTGACACCAAAAGAGCAGCAAACCCAAGAGAAGAGGAGGAAAAAATACAAAGATGATCCTCCTCAATGGGCTACGCAGGTGGCTCCTCCACCACCACCAACAACACAGAAAAAACGGAGATGGAGGCCAGGCACAGTAGCTTTGCGTGAGATCAAGAAATACCAAAAGAGAACTGAGCCAATCATACCCAAAGCGGCCTTCTCTCGGGTGGTGAGAGAGATGATAGATGAATACAGTGATTCTGTTACAAGAATACAACGCGCAGCTTTACTGGTCTTACAGGATGCCGCTGAAGACATTTTGGTGCAGCTTTTTCAAGATGGCGTCTCCTGTATGGTGCATGCAAAGCGTGTAACTTTAAAAAATACGGATTTAGCCTTAGCAAGAAATGAAGGATGCCTTCATAAGATGTAATTTATTCCATGTACTCTCTCTTCATGAGATTTGTAATCTTTCTCTATAATATCAACTGACGAATTTCTACCATTCCGAGCAATTGTTCAATTTTAATTTGTACATTGTTTTTTGTATGTATTTGAATTGTTGGATATGTTAAATTTACGTTAACCACCATGGCTCCATTTTCGTCCGCCGAGGCACACACGCGCTTAGAACCTTGAACACGCAGGCACCGGGCGGCCGGGGGGAGCGTTTCGGAGATAATTTTGCGAAACGGGGTGATGGGGGGGGGCGTACGGGGTCAAGAAGGGCATGTGACGCATCGGCGGCGCAGGGCGGGGTTGGAGGGTGAGAAAAAAGCCCTGTGCGCCACGGCGTGCAGGGAGCACATAATTTCTCCATGCACGCCGTGGCGCATAGGCACCATGGCACGCAGGGAGAAATTCTGCGTAAAAAGCCCCTGTGCGCCACGGCGTGCAGGGAGCACAGAATTTCTCCCTACGCGCCGTGGCGCACAGGGGCTTTTTTTGCACCCTCTGACCCCGCCCAGCGCCGGTGATGCGTCACATGCCCTTCTTCACCCCGTACGCCCCCGCGTCGCCCTGTTTCGCAAAATTATCTCCAAGACGCTCCTCCCGACCGCCCGGTGCCTGCATGTTCGAGGTTTTGTGCACGTGTGTGCCTCGACGGACGAAAATGGAAATTATTGGACAATATGAATAAAAAAATAAGTACTGAATGGTGACAAAAACATTTATTCTTTATTGATTCGAATATTACATCATGGTTGATTGGTTTTTCTACGAATTACATCTTTGGGTAATGGGCGAATGGCTGACTTAACACCAAGGGATTTTACAATTTCCTCTGGGTTTGTCAACCCTTGACCTAGGCTCAAGGCGCAGTGGGAGAGGACCGAGCCTGGGTGTTTGCCTGTAAAGGCATACAGTGCTGCCTCTCGGTCCACCAATATACATTTGTGAGCGTTTAAGGTGAGAGAATCTTCAGCGAGTATGCCACTTAATGCTTTACACTTTAGCAGCTCTGTAGAACCATTCTTGGAGAAATCTGTGTGAGCAACTCTAAGAATCGATGGCCCCAGATGGCTCAGGTAGTGCCAAAGAGAACTATCTCTACCCGTGGAGACGTTGCACGAACCTCCAGTATGCATTGCGAAGTTATTAACATGATAAGATGTCTGTAAAGCATTTTAATTGATATTAACACTTGTAGTAAGGAATACTAGAAATTCTACCAGGTTTAGATTTATTTACCTCAATTTCTTCATTCCTCTCTTCAAGATTTTTCTTTGTAAGATCGATGCTAGATCGATCATCTCTACCAATTGCAATCAGTGGTTTGTGTGGATGAAATGCGCTCTCTGGTACGCTTTCATAGAAAGAGGCACATGATTTTATTTGTACTAGTGTACTTGCTACTGCTTGCACCAACCGTTGTTCGTTTTCACTGGGGAGGAAGGAGAGGCTTGTTGGGAGATCTTGGTCTTCGAAATCAATTTGAAAATTGACTTTCTCTTCCTTCCCACTGGGATCCTTCATGCCCGCATAGATAGCAAGCACTGCAAGTGACTCATCTTCTCTGAGTCCTAACGTTTTGGCAATGTCGTCAAGGAACAGAAACTGACGATCATCCACCACCACTGGATGCAAAGTGAGAATTTGGAGGTCCGGGATCTCTTCCAACACCTCATCTCCCTCTATCATTCGATCTTCCTCCTCAGTGGCGCTGGGATCTTGCATGAGTACGAGTGCCATAGATGCTTCAGCATGCTCATCTATCTCTTCAATAACTTCATTTGATTCCTCCACAATGGTCACGGGAGGTCTTTGGTTGACCTTTTCCTTTGATTTTACCTTGTCCATGCCCTCAAGCATAAGTAATGTTAGAACCATGTCCCATGAAATAAATTGGGTGCCTATGCATCCCATGCCCAAATCCATGAGATCATCCTCATCCTCAGTCTTTAATAAACCTCAACAAGCGAAACTGGAAGTTTTTGTCAGCCGCATAGAGATGCTTCAAGAAATCCACTGGAAACCACGTCGTGTCGGATCCCTCAAAGATTATGGCATATTCCTCCATGTTCTGCGCCATGTAGTCAAGAAAGCTTCTGAATGCCTCTGCATGAAGGTTGGCAGTGGCCTGCATGTCAATTGTCCCCTAGAACACACTGAGTAGTTCATGTGCTCGATCTGCAAGTCCTACCCTTTCTAATTGTGTGAGAAGTGCATCAGTAGACGTTGCCATGGGCTCGTTCGCGAAGAAGATGCGAAGAGAGCTTAGAGCTAGAGTTTTGTGAATGTGAGAAATGAAGTTTAAAAACTAGAAAGTCACTTATACACCCAAAGTCATTTTTTTAAAAGCACTTAAATTAATGTCAAAATAACTTAAAACTTTTATTTTAAACAAAATCATGCGACAAAGCATTGAAAGACACCAACATTGAAAACATTTATGCTCCACAACAAATAAATTGCACGTTTCAATCAAAAACTTGAACAAGCTGAGAATAAACAAGTATGCGTAGAAACGAGATTCAAAACACCGTATGTATTACTGTGGACAATATCCATGTCAGTTACAAGCTTTCACAAAAATACATCGCGGAAACGGAATGTTCTCACACAGAATGCTCTTGTCTTTCCTGGAGCGAATAATCTTTTCATTGATTACAAAGAGATATTGTTTGGGAAAGGTATATCTGAGATTAAGATACTCGTGAAGGTGACTAAGATGCTAGTCATTGTTCACTATAATGTGGTGCACTGCATCGTCATGGAGATGTATTTGCAGGTCAACTGATTCTCTAGAAGCAACCTCAGAGTCTAGTGCCTCCCATTCTCCCATTGTCAGCTTCCATCTTCTATAGGGAAAGACCATCAACAAGCTTTGCTTTACAATATGGTATCTTAACACCACCTTGTCAGCAACTACAGAGCACTTCATTCTATCTCCCTGGTGGTTGACCACCTTAGTTTCCCATCCAGCTGCAAGAAACCCGTTGATTGCACTTTCCCCTTTGCAAGTCCATATTGTTGGTGTCCTGTGAACACTCTGAAGTCAAAATATAAACACAAACACATGAAGAGACATAAACCATGTTATCGTGGCTTTATGGGAACCATAGGTGCACTTCATTGCTGCTTGCACATCCACCTTGATTCTCCTTTTGGTTGCTGCGATCAAGGCACTGTCTGGCTTAGGCCATTCCAAACTCTCCAAGGTTGGCGAGTGAGCCAGAGATAGATTACCATATCCATTTCGCCTAGGTGTGACATAAGTATGATCATAAACAAAAAAATCACGTGAGGCAAGCTCAGAGGATTGACAACCAACATAGAGCAATTTGCCAAGCTTAGTGTGGATGGCCTCAAAAGTTCCAGTGAAGGACTCTATTGGCTTCCACTCTACAAAATCGGATGGAAAAACATCTGTAAACATGAACAAAAAGCAATCGAAATCTTACAGTCATCAAAAGAAACACACAAGGAAGAAATACTAAATAGATAACCGAAAAACTTGCAAGAGGAGTAAAAATTACAATTTGTAGGAAACCTCGATAGAGCCACTGCTGTCTCTAGCTCAGTTGTGAAGCAACATACACATGCTGCACCTTCACAAGCCTCTTGCCGTCTTGTGTTTGCTTGAACTCCATGAATTTCCCTTCCAATGGTGTGCTCGAGAAGCTATGTGTCTCCTTGAGACCTTGTGTGCACCTCTTGAGCTGTGCTGCATTGTCACCCACATCATTGGTTTTAACTCCATCGTCACCCAATATCCATTGTCGTCTTGTACATTGCTGCATGAAATGGAGTCAATGACACTCCTAGGTCGTCGAGTACCTGATGATGCCATCGGAAATAGTGGCACAACCTGCACACAAACACTTATCATTTAGACATTGCCCATCCATGTTCTCAGGTGTATAAAGAGCAAGAATCTTGATGGTACACAAAGGTGAAGGATGCCACTTACTTCTATACGGTTCCACCTGCTTGTTGTCTTTATGTGGTAGAAATGTTGCAAAGCTTGAGAGGGAAGTAGATCCTCTCTAGAGAGCTTAATGGAGAAGGAGCAAGAAACCTATTGAGGAAAGAAAGAGGGATGATGTAGCAGAAGGATATGTTGTAGAATTCAGCTTTAGCTAGAGGTGTTTAGTGAAGCCCATGGAGTAATGGAGAACTGTTAAGTATGGAGCCTGATTTACCCTTGTAATTTTCTGTGGTAAAAGCGCACATTTGTAAGGCCCCCATTATGAGGAGAAGCCATCGTGCGTGAAGGAAAATCACTCACCGGAAACCAAAATTTTCACGGACAAGAATCAGGGGCAACTTTAATTATGGCCGGACACCGGCCGGAAAGTGGAATATTCTTTTTTGCCGGAATATTATGGCCAGACGGCGGCTGGAAAGTGGTCGGAAAACAACCGGTCGGTTGGCCGGTGGCCGGTAGTCAATGGCCGATGGCCGGTGGTCGGAAGTCAATGGCCGATGGCCGGTGGTCGAAAGTCAATGGACGGTGGCCGGTGGCCGAATTCAAAAGCGGACTTGTCTTCTCAAGGGCGGCTACACATGGGCGGATTGGAGGGTCCGATTTGGACTTATTCGCACAAGGGCGGCTACACATGGCTGTCTCTCATAAGAGAGGGCAGCCCTTTTGGCCTATAAAAGGAGGCCATTTCTACACACATTTTATAGTGTGAAGTTGATGCAACAAGGTGAGTGTGAGGTGGTGAGAGTGAAGCAAGGCGGGAGCTCCATTAAGGGTATAATCCCTTTGTAAACTACTTCTTGTTTTGAAGCACTAAAGCCATTGAGTGGCTGCTTTCCCGTGGACGTAGCCCACATTGGGTGAACCACGTATATCGTGTGTACTCTCTCTATCTCTCTCTCTACTCTATAATCTCGTGTATGTAAATCTGTCTCTCTCTCCATTAAGTAATTTACTCAATTATCTATTTAGCTACGTCTTATTTCCTAACAAGAACTTCAGTCTGAGGAGAATGCAACCCTCAAGAATGCAGTAAGCTTGAGGAGGGAAAGGAGGTTCAAACTTCTGCTGCTACAGAGCTTTTGGGAGGGAAAATTGAAAGGAAGGAAAGAGAAACAAAGTGAAGTGAAGAGAAGTGAGAGATGGTACAGTAGAGAGAGAGAGAGAGAGAGAGAGAGAGAGAGAGAGAGAGAGAGGGAATGATCAACACGTTTTTGGAGGGGACCCCTTTTAGGAGAGAGGGGGGGAGAAATAGGCAGCGAGTAGAGAGAGAAAGGATTGGTTTTTACTCAACTATTTAGAGAAAATTTCATTTTTTTGAATTTATAAGAGATTTTCTCTTTGTATTTTATAAAAGAGTACAAGTTTGACCACTTACTTTTAGGCCCTGCCATACCCACCATTTCAGTCCACATGGCATCCACCCATTGCCCCTTCCATAATCTCCTCTTTAATCCCATGGCAAATAAAGAGGCCCCCTTAGACCCCATTCCCTTCCTAATGTTGGCACGGTTATGAGTCCGACCTCTTTGACCTTTGCTACTAGCAACATATGCATCACCTTGCTGTGCAGGTTTGATTGACTTCCCATGGATCTCCTTAATGAGCAAACTAGAAACTACAACATCATAGGCCAAATTGCCCTTAGGCACAGAATTGCTAATCGTTGTGCAAAATATGTCCTATGAAGAGGGTAAAGAGAACAATAAGAAGATGGACCACACTTCATCATCAAATTCTACTCCCTGTGATGTCAATTGATTGAAAAGTACATTGAATGCATTCAAGTGCTCAATAACTATTTCACATTCTTTCATGCAAAGCTCAGAAAGATTCTTCATCAAGTACACTTTGTTACTTGCACTTTTTCTCTCATATGTGTTGCATAGCTTAGATTTAGCAGTAGCTTCACCCACTATGGTGAAATATACAAACTATGCTAAGTGTAAGTCAATAGTGGACATGGATTTTACATCAAGCATCTTCCACTGCACTTCTATATAGCAATCTCCGATCGGTTCTAATTGACCTTTTTGGGTCAGGACTTCCTAGATTTGTTGTTTCCACATAGAGAAATTTGTATTGCTGAACTTTTTGATATTTTAAATGTCATTCTTAGTAAAAGATTCCATGTTTGCAAGACCTGAGCAATGTAACAGGAATTTCAAAAGGTATGGCGAGAAAACCTGGCGAGATTTTGACAAAACCTTCTTTATCAAGCGAAACACTGCTCAAAGACTCATAAAATGCATATACAGACTCACGGAATTTTTTTTCTGGCAGAGTCTCCTTTGTTTAGGGAGTGAAAACTCAACCCAAATGATGCATAAAATCAACTCAAATGAGTGACTTTGGGAATAAACTATCAACTATCAACAATGACAAATGACTCATACATGACGTCAAGCAAAATATCTGATTAGATACATATCCTATGGCAAGGGTACCATAATGGGGAACTCTAGCAGCTTGTATCATCAAAGGTATCTCAACATTGGAGAATACCCTAGCTTAATAAAAACTCATGTATGACCCTAAAAAGGCTAAGCAGATACAAAGACTAGCCATAGTTTTGAGAAAGGGCTCTTCCGGTATGAGTCTCAAAAACGACTGGAAACTGCCAAAAAATGGCTCCACATGGTGTACAGTGGGCAATATCCGCAACTTAATGTACATAAGTATGCAATTGTGGACAAACATGCACCACAAATTGTTGCAAATAGTAGACAAAACCCTGCAATGATATTTTCTCTCAAAAGATCTCAATAGCACCGTGTCGCTCAAGAAAATATGCATCTATCAATGCATACCAATCCATAGAGAAACTGATCCCAAACATAATTGCTGCCAAAAACCATCGCCAAAGATACTTGCCAAGGCACTATACTTGTATGTGTTGGAAACCTAGAGATATAGGTGCATGCGGGCTCAAAATTCCCCCTATAAACTTGTTGTGAGAAAACCTGGATATCAATGTAGGCTAAAATATGATGTGAGAAAACTTGGATATCAAGCATCAAAAACGCTAATGCTTGAAACCAAAACATAGTGTGTATGTCTGAAAGCACACTAGCCAATTTCATCAATGTCGATGTCGTGTCCAAGCATGTCAAGGATGCAATTGTCCATGGCAAATTATTTGTCCACAAAAAGGGCGTCGATAGCAAGATGTCCTTCATGGGAATGCCAGTGTGGAGGGAAAAATGTGCATCGGTGTGGAAAGGTTAAGAATGTGTTGAGAATGGTGAGAAGACCGTCGATGTTGATGGCGTCGAGCCGATGCTAGGAGATGCCGTGGATTACTCATCAATGCTCGGAAAATGAGTGTGTGTGGGCCAAATTTTGAGCGGGGTGTATGTATGTATGTACACTGTTCTGGAGCAAGTACTTCCAATGTTCACAATAAGGCTTCTGCTATTGTTTGATTTATAGAGGTCCAAAGTCCCTCAAGTCTTTGTTGACTTGAATTGCCATTGATCCTCTATTGTTGATTACCAATTATGAAGGACTACTCAATTTTGTACTTAGTTTTTTACATTGCTATCCTGATTCTTTCTTGGCTGCTCCTGACAGATCTACCTGACTCTCTTGCAATGAGTGTGTGGGTATGCACACACCACCACACAACACTTGAATCAAAGGGCATCGTTCAATGATGTCTAGCTATTCAGTGCCTGATTCCCTGCTTGATGCCTCAATTATCTACTGCTTGCTCATCAATTTCCTGTGGACCTTGTGATCCTTGAGTTCCCAAGCTCCACTATGCTTGCTTTCATACCCAATCATGACGAGTTTCCCAATTACAAGTTGTGAGGGTTGTTGTAGGATACTAATGCCCAATTTTGCTCCTCATTCTCGTGCTGCTTGGCTCTACTACTCAGATGCTACCCGACTCTTGAAACTTGACTCTACTGCACAGATCCTATTTCCTATAGATTTTAATCCAAGCAAAAGTCAAAGGGGAGCACACATGGATGGAAAGGGGGAAGCCGGTGGGCTCGGGATCAAGCAACAATAGCTCTGATAAAAAATCTGGGGCAGGAATGTTGTGCATGTGCATGCAGAAAGGGGGAGAATAAGAGGAGAGCACCACCAAGAGATGGGGGAAACACGCTCACTACTAGGGAGAGAAGTGGAGTGTGTATCCTTGATTATGTTTCTAGTGTTCGACCCGCACGTTGCTGTGGCCAAGAAAAGCATGGCCATTGGGTCACACACACACACACACACACACACACACACACACACACACACACACACACACACACACACACACACACACACACACACACACACATTTGTAGGTGTGGATAAGTGTCTGTATGCACACAAGTGGAGAGAGTGATCACTTCAAGAAGATGAAAATTCTCTGTCTCTCTCTCATATTAGATCATGAGATCAAGCTTGGTCAAGTAGATCTTTGATAACTATTTGCATCATTAAAAATTCTCTCCCCCCCCCCCCCCCCCCCCCCCCCTCCCCTTTCTCCCTCTCTCTCTCTCTCTCTCTCTCTCTCTCTCTCTCTCTCTCTCTCTCTCTCTCACACACACACACACACACACACACACACACACACACACACACACACACACACAGCTTTGAGGTGGAGACTTGTCTAGTAGATCTTTGAGATCTCTATCAATGAATAAAAAGAGGAAACTATAATAACCATTGACTGTGGTGGATTGGTTAGCAAAATTCCCTCTTAAAAACCAACTCTTAAATTAAAGACTTGTTAGGTTAGAAATTTGAGATCTGTTAGTGTGCTCCCATGATATTAGAAGTTCTCTCTCTCTCTCTCTCTCTCTCTCTCTCTTTCTCTCTCTCTCTCTCTCTCTCTCTCTCACACACACACACACACACACACACATGCTAGTGCACAACCCCTCAATTACCCTCTTTGTTTCCTTCCATTAGTATTTCTCTCCCTATGGGAAAATTCAAACCCATAAGGAGCTACCACTATTCTATCTTTCTCTCTCTCTCTCTCTCTCTCTCTCTCTCACACACACACACACACACACACACACACACACACACACACATGCTAGTGCACAACCCCTCAATTACCCTCTTTGTTTCCTTCCATTAGTATTTCTCTCCATATGGGATAATTCAAACCCATAAGGAGCTACAACTATTCTATCTTTCTCTCTCTCTCTCTCTCTCTCTCTCTCTCTCTCTCTCTCTCTCTCTCACTCACACACACACACACACACACACACACACACACACACACACACACACACACACACACACACACACACACACACACACACACACACACACACACACACACACACACACACACACACTAAAGCTTGCTTTAGTTCAATTATCTCCCGCCACTTCAGTTCCCCCCCCCCCCCCCCTATTGGGACTATAGAGCTTTCGTTGCTCTGCCATACTTTCCTTGTAGTGGGGCTAGGCCCTTGCATAATCGAAGAGTGAAAATTTTGATATCATTATAAGGGGTAGGCGGACCTGTCTACTCTCTTATACTCTTTGATTATGGACTTCCCAGGCAATGGCAATCGCGAGCCGAATGTGGGATTTGCACAGTAACGGGCGGCCAAGCGCATTCATCCCCACCTCTCTGGAAACGTGCACACCTACATATTTAAACAGAGGTGAGGGCACACCTTGGCCCTCACTTAGCCTTGGATTATGTTTTTTTCTCTCTACTCTGTATCATTACTGTCTGAATTTGTTGAGCGATAGAGCTTGCTGCTCAAACATCTCAGGTGCCTTGTTTTACCTGCTTTAGCTTTTTCAGTTATGGTACTATGCATGGTTGGCTCCGAGTGAGAGCTGGTTGGTGTAAATACTATTAATTGATCTTGAAGTTAAAATACTGTGTCGGGGCATGTTCAGCTTGTACCTTGAGACCTCTTATGCATAAAAAAAAGGGGGGCTGAGTTGCTATAGAAAACGTGGGCGGATTGTGGTTTAATACTGGTTGTTGTACTGGCTCTATTTCAAGCCATGGCAGGTTTGTAGCTACAGGTTGTTATGGCTCTGTTTTCAGCCGCTGCAGGTTGAGCACTACTAGCTGTGGCAGGTTTGTAGCTACAGGTTGTTATGGCTCTGTTTTCAGCCGCTGCATGTTGAGCACTACTACCTGTAAGATTCGCGCTTGTAATAACTGGTTGTAACATTGGGGATACTAGTTGCAAGTAATGATAGGCTCTATACGAGCAGCTGAGGGTGTGGTTTTCACTAATGGTGATTATATCTACCTGGCATATTGCTGATACAGGTGTGTCAGGCAATAGTTTGCTCTGAACTAGCCGATAAAGGCTGCGTTTCACACTGTAAAAATTCTTTGTTGAAGCCATCGCATAGTTGGCTTAAGTCTTGGACTTTGTTGTTTATTTGGTGATAGCGTCTGTCGAAACACTAGCTAGGTCTGTGTGTTTCTAGCAGAAGAAAATTGGCTTTGTGCTAGCAGCCAAGGGTTAATTTTTTCACTTATTGATTATCATGCCTACCTAATAAATTGCCGATACAGGTGTGAGTTGCTCTAGTAGTAACCACTGCAAAAATCTCTTGGATATTCAATGTTTTTAATTAAAAAAAAGGGGAGGGAGCAAGACTGGCAAGTGCAAAAACTGTTGGTCCTTCTCTTTGATAAAATGTTGCCACACTTGGGGTTATGTACAGTATCACCACTGGGAATTCACAT
This sequence comes from Adiantum capillus-veneris, assembly GCF_014529385.1. Taxonomy (NCBI): domain Eukaryota; kingdom Viridiplantae; phylum Streptophyta; class Polypodiopsida; order Polypodiales; family Pteridaceae; genus Adiantum; species Adiantum capillus-veneris. The sequence goes on from NC_140931.1 coordinate 114,260,720, forward strand.
CAGATAAGGGGATGAGTTTTTTTGAAATACCTATGACTATTCACACGTTAAAACATCATACTCAAGTAAGGCCGGATACTACCGTCCTTGATGGGATAGTAATTAATTGGCATTCTGAAGGTATGTATATAGCCGTTACTTTCAGCTGGAAGAAAAAAAGCTATGGTTGGTAATCTATGAGTCCACTTAGCATAGATGGAATTTTTGATACTCTGTTGATTGGTCATACTATCATTTTAATTGTTGTAAAAAGGGAGTTTTTTTCTTTAAACTATTCTGATACCATTGGTCATCTTACATAGTTTAAGTTGTTCTTGACCTCTCTTTTTGTAAAGGAATACCAATGACACCTTGATATTGTTACTCCAGAAGGTAAGTATAAGGTTACTACTGCAAAACATAGTTACCAAGCTATGTTTTTAAAAAACTAGATCTCACGATGGTTAAATTGAGATATGGACTCTTGACGGGCTTCATAGCTCAGTTCAAAAGGTAAAAAGGTAACACTCATTTCTTGATGTAAAAAAGCAAAGACTGCTATCATACAAGTTCTAATAAATAACATAGCTTGTCTAAAGTAAATAAAATCTGTAAGATGGACATGGATAACAATTGATAGGGTCCATTGATACCTGTAAAACACATCCAAGGCTAACTGAATTGTTATCTTGTTTGGATGGATGCAGGTAACGACTCTATCCTATATTGGAGGGTTTTCTTTTCTTTGGCAAGCAACCTTACTTAATGAAGAACTCATTGAAGAACGGGGAAGTTCTTTTACTACTGGTCTAACTGAAAGAGGATCTCGTTCATACAATCATTGTACCTAAATACTTCTCATACTGAGTTATTTTTGTACTTATCTGTTCATTGTTCCTTGGCTAGCTATCTTTTGAATGTCAAAATTCAATTATGTCTTATTAGTTAAGATTTAAACAGCTACACACACATCCTATACATAAGGTTTTTCCCTTCTGGGGGAAACCGGGATGCTGGCCTAGGAAATTGTCTTAGGAATGGAGCTCTAATTTGGACCCCAGAGTCTGTAAATCCTTTATTGGTAGACTGGTGTTAGGTGGCCCCTTTTAGACTCTGTTTCTGGTTCCCTGCTCACGACTACTATAGTCTCTGACTCTGCCGGTTGAAGGTTTGCAGGACCAAGTATACATTACAATTTGGACACTTTGCTAATTATATGTCACCTCTTTTTGAGGATTGCTCACGTTATAGAATGACAGATCGCATGAGTACTAATCACAACCCTGAGAATCATGCAAAGATTCTCGATCAGATTAAGCTTTACCTTAAAGACCATAAACCAAAGAATGCCTTGGCTACTAGAACTAGACCTTTCCTAGCTAGGAAGGCCAAATTATGTATTACATACTATGGCAAGAAACCTGACCTCACTGTTTTTGCAGACTCTTGATCTCTCTCAAGGATTGGAACTAACCTCGAAGCCCCTCTCTGTGGCCTCCTCTCTTGTCCTCAAATGTATTAGCAGCTTGGATGCTTCACAAATTATTTATGATTCGAAACTTGCCTCTGATAAAAAACTATTTGTCTTGCACATGTTGTCATTTAATGACTGGGTTAATATTTTGGCTACATTGGACAAAGACTCTTTAGAAGGAGTTAACTTGTTGTCCCAATACATTACCCAACTTCTTGTGCTAGCTTCACAACATGAGCAAGAGCTTGCTTTGTTCTCCTCCTCTGGCGCTGACCTGTCTAACTTCCTTAGAAAATTATGTGGGCTTAACCCCTCGTTTGTCTGCACACCAAATACCCCCTCCATCCCTCAAACTTGGGGCATCTTCTGTAGAGACAGTGCAGCACTGGAAGCAGTAAAAGAATTTCAAAATAATCTGTGCTCCCTAAACGATGTTAACCTCCTTGAGATGGTACCAAAAATCTCTAAAGTTTTTCCTGTCTTACCAGTAAGACAACTCTTAAATTAAAGACTTGTTAGGTTAGAAATTTTAGATCTGTTAGTGTGCTCCTATAATATTAGAAGTTCTGGGTTCGCTTTGCTTCCGTCATTTGGTGCCCCCACTGAGGATCTTTTCATGAAACCCTTCAGTTTACAAGACTGAAACCCCTAAACTATTGTGAATGGATGAATGGCTATCAGGATTTGCTAATTGGACGACAGAAGAAGAAGAGCTCCAAGCACAACTAGACGAACTCCGCATCTCCATCGAAGCTCGAGTGCCAGGCGTAACGGTAATGGATTTGCAGTGGGAGAGTCAACCAACACGCCAAACCCAGTGGATATACATAGTCCAAGTGCCAAGAAGAAGAAGGAGAAGGTCGAAACCATGTCCGCAACCTACAACCAACCCACAACAACAAAATGGAAGGAGCTCTACACAATAGAGAATCAACACTATTCTACTTTGAGAATCGGGTAACTCAAGTCACCGAGGTAATTATCACAGTCAGTTTTTAAGTCGCACCTGATGCTGCAGCACAGATAAAGGAATCATTGGCTCACACTCTCACTAGAGAAATTAGGGATCTACTGAGTTTGTTTCAGGAAAGAACACCACCCTCTCCCACAAGCTTGGACAGTGACTAAGCACCTCTAAGCTTCACATGAATCAATACAACCTACCTCAAGACAGATCACACATACCAACACGTGTACGCTCAATCAAGGTAATACTGGATTTGAAGGCTCACTACCAGCACGTCATTGACACCATGCTGGGTGGGGAGCGATTTTTTGAGGTTCTGGCATCAGATCAACCATTTGTTCTACCTTTGGTACAAGGCAATGTACCGTTTGAAGTTTTAATCTATGTCCTAGTATAAGAGGGTATACATGCCTCCTTGTAAAGAAGAAAAAAACTTTTGCAAGTTAAGCAGTGTGTCTTTCTAGCTCTCTCTCAGTAATCATGGCAAGTGTAGCATTTCCAACATTTAAAGGAAAGAAGGGGGAGGATTTGGTAACAGACTTCCTAGATGACTTTGAAGTAGCATATGTAGTGAGCAACAAAGATACGGATGAATCCCGGGTTAGAATCTTTAAGCATCTCATGAAGTTAGAAGCTAGATCATGGTACAATGCACTTCCACAAGCAACCAAGGATGACTGGGAACCCTTAAAAACCGCTTTTAAGAGGCGCTTTGGGGGAGGTACCACTTCAGAAAAGTTGTGGGACAAGTTGAGAGACTTGAAGCAGGAGGGTCTTTTAGAATATGCCACCTATGAGTCCAAATTTGTGGATTTGTGGGAACGGTGGGTTGAGTCACTGGCAAGGGGGGAAGTCGCACCCGATTTCCTAAAAAAAGATCGGTTCACGCATGGCTTATGGCCGCTTCTCAAGGAGAAGGTGAAAGGTAGATTCCCGGCTACGTACGAGTTAGCCATTGAGATTGCTCGCCTTAAGGACAAGAAGCTACGAATGAAAGCCAAAGAAACCGAGTCAATAGAAGCAGGAACATCGCATCGACCAGCAACTACGACAACCACCATACCACCACCACTAGCTCTTGGGGTAAGAGATGACCAACAAGATATGTTGGCCCATATTACTGACCAACTGCAGAATTTGTCTGTCCACTTAATACAGCAAGGGAGGAGTTAAGAAAGAGATCAAGACTCTGGAAGAGCACGACAACAAAACAGGGAGTATCATTGCTACAACTGCGGAGAAGACGGTCACGGTATGTACTACTATCCCAAACCACGACAAAACTATAATAGAGGAGGTAGGAGGAACCAATTGTCACCCCCTAGAGAAAGAACACCCCCACCCCGAGAACCACCCCCACCAACACAAATTCTACGTCCACCCCAGACACCACTACAAGCATCCATCCCACCTCTTCCACCAGCCCCACCACCTGATCGCCCTGTAAACATCATAAGGCTAGAAGAGAAAGGAAAAGCCGTAGTAGTGGATCCACCCAGAGCAAAGGAGAGGGACAAGGGTAAGGAGAAGGTAGCCTTTTTAGAACCACTTGAAGCCATGACTGTGAAAAGAGCTAGGAGGGAGAAAGCTACACAATCAGATGATGAGAGAAGCATGAGAGGAGAAACTAGCAAGAGGCCATCCAGGCCACGACGGAAATTGGGCATCACCGACTTCCAGCTAGGGGAAAGTTATAAGCCCTATGATCTAACATTGGATGTGGCAGAGCAAGGACCGAAGATTACATGGCCACAATTGCTACATCTTGTACCTAAAGTAAGGTGACAATGGTCTAAAATGGTAAGTACAAGACGCTCCAAAACAAAGGTAGCCGGAGCAATTTCGGGATGCAACCTGGATGACATCCTTCCAATTGTCGACGTAAACATAAAAGGAAAGAGGGTTGGAAACACCTACATTGATGGAGGTGCACAAATCTGTGTAATGAGCGAAGCTATGATGCTTCGATTAGGGCTCGAGGTTGACAGGCCTTCTCCATGCAAGGCAAAGATGGCAAACAATGCAAAAGTAAAGTGTGTGGGTGTGGTAAGTGCCGTGAAAATCAAAGATTTCAACACTGAGGTAGAGGTAGATGTTTTTGTAATGCCTACTAAGGGGGAGGGCTATCCACTAATTTTGGGAAGGCCATGGTTGATGGCCATGAAGGCAAAACAGGACTGGGGTACTGGCCTTCTACGCATGACCGGTAAGAAAGGGGAGACAATCTACTACGACATGAGGATTGGCAAGCAGAAGCAAATGAATCTGGAAACATCGGCAGATGAAACCACCAGCGAATCTTCCAGTTCTGAGGAGGAGACCACATCCACCGACGAAAGTGACAGTTCCATTGATGTGATGGGTATCATTATGAAGGATCCACAAAGGGTAAGCACAACTGGTGATCCATCACCAAAAGGGCAACCCAATGAAGAGGAGAGCAAATCACCTGGCCTAGGAGGAAGTAGGTTGAAGGGTATGTTGTCTACGGAATTAACACTTGAGGAGAAAGATAGTTTTTTGCAAATGTTGATGGGATTTCCTAACCTGTTCATTGACAACTATGAAAGAATCACAAGCATTACAGTGGTGGAACATCATATTAAGCTGAAGGAAGGGGTAAAACCAGTTGTGCAAAAGCTACGACGACTGGGGGTCATACAAGAAAAGGCACTCTTGGCCGAGGTAAGGAAACTGCTGGAGGCGGGATTCATCTATCCTGTAGAAAACTCAGACTGGGTGTCACCCGTAGTGGTGAGGCCTAAAAAGAATGGTAAGTGGAGGGTCTGTGTTGACTACAAACCACTAAATGCAGCTACAAAGAGAGACCACTTTCCTCTCCCTTTCTTGGATGAAATTCTGAATGAAGTAGCGGGTTTTGAATGCTATACCGTTTGTGATGGTTATTCAAGATACTTTCAAATACGCATAGCCTTGGAAGATCAGCTAAAAACCACTTTTATCACGCCATGGGGTTGTTTTGCATACAGGGTTATGCCATTTGGTCTCACAAATGCACCTGCCACATTCCAAAGATATGTCACATATGTTTTTCAACCGTTCTTTGGAACATCCATAAGAGTGTTCATTGATGATTTTTGTATATATAGCTCCCGTATTTCACATTTAGAAAAGGTAACTGAAGGTTTGGCCAGGTTGCAGAGCCTAGGTGGGCAATTAAATGTGGATAAATGTCACATTGGGGAGAGTAAAGTCATTCTACTAGGCCATGAAATTTCAGCAAGAGGTATCAACGCCGACCCAAGTAAGGTGTCCGCACTCATAGCCCTACCTTCACCAACGACCGCACGTCAACTGGTCTCTTTTCTACAGAAGGTGAGGTACTTAAGTAGATTCATACATCTACTATCACAACTTGTTCTACCATTGCAACAACTCACTCAAAGATCAACTTTCACTTGGGATGAGGAAAGCGAACATCACTACAACAAGGTAAAGGAGGTCTTAGCCACTCTGCCAACTATCTCACCACCTAAGTGGGATGAAAAATTCTATGTCACCTCAAGTGTTGGTGATGACTCATTGGGGGCTGTGCTACTCCAAAAGGATACGACGACATCTTTCATGAGGCCAATCTACTTCTCTAGTCGAATGATGACAGCATGAGAGAAAGGTTTCACCCATGTGGAACACTTAGTCCTAGCTCTTAGATTTGCAACTACAAAGTTTAGGTCATATTTGCTGCCTAAGCAATTTGTGATTCTAACCACGGATGAAATATTTCCCTATGTTGTACAACACATGGATGTGTCTGCTAGAATTACTAAATGGCTAGTTCGTCTGCAAGAGTTTGACTACACGGTACAGGTAGAAAGCACGACAAGGGCAATTTTGGGGGGACTCATGACCTACCAAGTCTTTGAAAGGGAGGAGAAGCAATCTAAGGAAGGAGAAGTCCGATTACCTCCAGTACCACCGATGGTAGAAGGAGCATACTCTCTCTACTTTGATGGAGCCTACAAGCGAGTGTCCGACAAAGCAGCTGCAGGCATAGTGGTCTTTGATGACAAAGGGACAAAGGTATTTTCGTTGGGCCAATTGTTAGATTCACATTCTAACAATGAAGCTGAGTATGCAGCACTAACCAAGGGTCTACAATGGTGCGTCTCGCAAGGTGTACAACGCCTTAATGTATTTGGGATGCTCCACTTCTGGTAAGGCAAGTAAATGGAGCATGGACATGCAAGAATCCTAGTTTAAGGACTCACTTAAGTGGTGTAAAAACCTTGTTGGGTAAGTTTGAAGAAGTTCAAATACACCATATCCCAAGGGCTCAAAACCAAGAAGCAGATGCCCTAGCAAGTGAAAGACTACAGGAAGTGGTGGTTGGAGCAATAAAACTAAAGCTCCCTCTATTTCAAGGCAGTGATGCCTTGCCTGACATCATGCATTTTTTGGAAACAGGGGAATGCCCATCAGATTTAACAAAGGGACAGAAGAAATGGCTGACGCGGAAGGCCACCAGGTATCGACTCATCAATGATGGTTTGTACTGTAAGGGTAAGGACCAAATACTCAGAAAGGTCCCTCTCTCTCACGAAATCACGGGAGTAATTGCTAGCTGTCACGACGGGGTTTGTGGTGGTCACTTTGCCCTAGACATAACAAGTAGGAAAATCTTGCAGGCAGGCTTCATATGGCCTAGCCTCAACTGTGATGTACACCATTGGTGCAAAACGTGTAAGTTGTGTCAAAAGGCCGGCACTAGGTCACTTATGCCTAAACCACAGACACCTATTCTCTCATATGGCCCATTTGAAAAATGGGGTATCGATGCCATTGGGCCATTACCAAGGGCCAACTCAGGAAAATTCTACATTATCATGGGGGTCGACTACATGACTAGATGGGCTGAGGCTACAACCACCACTAGAATCACAGCGGTAGAGGTAGCTAAATTTATCTACGAGCACATATGCTGTAGGTTTGGCACACCTTTAGAGATCATCTCTGATAGAGGGCCAGGTTTCAGAGCAGACTTGGTAGGAGAATTAATGCAGAAACTGGGCATTACAAGGAGGCACTCTTCACCATATTACCCTCAATGTAATGGCCTAGTTGAAAAGGTAAATGGAATGGTTTCTAAAATTATTACCAAGTAGGTAAACAATCATCCCGGAGACTGGGATAAGTATCTACTACCAGCTTTATGGGCCTACAGAACTTCATTTCGTACATCCTTGGGATTCACACCGTATCATCTAGTATTTGGTAAGGAAGCAATCTTGCCCATTGAAGTGCAACTACAAAGTCTCAGAGTAATGGCAAGCCAACTTCAACAACCCAACATGCATTTGAGAGATCACATCATCAACTTGGAAAGACTGCAGCTGGACAGAGAAGAAGCAATAAATTATTATGTAGCACAAGCAGAGCATAGACGGATTAGCTTTAACGAGCATCTCCGGAAAAAATAATTGAAGAAAGGAATGTTGGTGCTCCGCTACGACAATCGCTTCGACACGCGCAAGGATAAGAAACTCCTGCTCCGATGGGAAGGCCCTTTCATCATCAGGAAAAAGTATGCCAATGGAAGCTACCAACTTATGGAGGCTGATGGAAAACTTCATAAAACCAGGGTAAATGGTTGGCGACTTAAACCTTATTTTCTTCGATTTGACCAGGCTCCACCAATTGACATTCCAGATGAGGACACACCATTAGCCGCCACCTCCGACGATAATGATCAAACAGATGAGCTAGAGACATGAATGCCTCTAGCCAAAAGGGGAGGGCTAATGATGGGGGCTTTTCACAAGCCAAGCTCCCATACCCCTCTTCTCTTGTCCCCACCCCATGAAAACCCCCTCTTAGGGAGGGAGTGATAAAAGGCATTGGAAAAAGTAAGAAAAAAATAAAGTATGATTATGTAAATATATAAGAAAGGTAAAATAGGCCACCTCATGCCTGCGGGGTAGCCCATCCCCACCTTGCCTCCTTTTTCTTCACTGTTGCCCCGCCGGGTGTCCCTTTTCCTCTCCTCCACTCAAAAGGTCAACCCCCTCTCTCTTCCCCTTGTCCTTTCTCCTTTCTCTCTCCCCTCAAGCTACCCCACCTCTCACCAATAATGCATTATAACTCACCAATAATGCACCCTAACTCACATGCAACTTACCCTATCTTCCAAAATAGTATACCCCACCCCCTCTTTCTCTCTCCTATCATATCCCATGATCCAAATACCCCCCTCTCTCTCTAAAGGGCGCCATGTCTCTTGTCTTGTAGCTAAATAACCTCCCCCACACTCACACACACTCAGTTTCACTGAAAAAGGTGCCCACAGACCCATCCCCACCCGGTGGTTACCTGATTTTTCTTGTGTTCACGCACATCTGCACACAGATTCACCTCTGAACACACTCCCCTCTCTCCCCTCTTGTAATTACTTTATTCTCCATGTCATCTCTCACTTTTTTTCATCAACCCATCTCTCTCTCTTAGTCTCTCTCTCATGAGACTGCTATTCTGGCACATATACACACAGCCAGACAAGTGGGGCCCACAGTTACATGGCCTATGTAGATAATGATTTCTTCATTTCTAAATTCTAGAATTTCTCCCCCCTCCTCCCCTATATAAAGAGGGGTCACCATCACACTAAGTACACACACACCATCACCAAAGAGTACACTATGCACTGTGTGTGCCTAGTGCACACACACACACCCACACCATCACCATCACCGCAATCACCATGCTCGTCTTGAGCATGACCTCTACACCCTCGGGCTATGGAAGATGAAGGGAAACTAAATGAAGGATGATGGCCATAACCCTCGTGCGAGTCTTCGCCATCAATTCCCACCTATCCGCCATGTGCTCTACCACGCTCTCCCTTCTCATTCCGCTACCCTATGCTCCCCATTTCATCGCCTTATTCTCTAAATAAAGCTTGAGGTTTGGTGAGTATGTTTTCTTGCAATGTTTTGCCCATGTGAGGTGTGCGGAATCGCCACCTAGTCTTGTGTTTGGAGTGAGATTGTGTATGTGTGAAGGGTGTGCGGATTCGCCATCCTTTTGTGGTGCCTAAGTACTAAGCCGCTATACCCCCTCCCTCACTCTCTCTCTCTCTCTCTCTCTCTCTCTCTCTCTCTCTCTCTCTCACTTGATCTCATTCCCTTTCCTCTTCATCATTACTCCCAAGCATCCATCTCTCTTGGATGAAAACTTTGTTATGGTGGTGTGTTGTTTGCGTCCTAGCCGCTGAAGCTAGGTGGTGCCCCCTGTTTGCTTTACCATGACAGGCTCGAGGCGCACCATTCGGTCCCCGGTGTTTTAGAGGCCGTTGGGGGTTTGGGGTTTGCTTTGCTTCCGTCAATGTCTTATTAGTTAAGATTTAAACAGCTACACACACATCCTATACATAAGGTTTTTCCCTTTTGGGGGAAACCGGGATGCTGGCCTAGGAAATTGTCTTAGGAATGGAGCTCTAATTTGGACCCCAGAGTTTGTAAATCCTTTATTGGTAGACTGGTGTAAAGTGGCCCCTTTTAGACTCTGTTTCTGGTTCCCTGCTCACGGCTACCATAGTCTTCGACTCTGCCGGTTGAAGGTTTGCAGCACCAAGTATACATTACAATTTGGACACTTTGCTAATTATATGTCACCTCTTTTTGAGGATTGCTCACGTTATAGAATGACAGCTCGCATGAGTACTAATCACAACCCTGAGAATCATGCAAAGATTCTCGATCAGATTAAGCTTTACCTTAAAGACCATAAACCAAAGAATGCCTTGGCTACTAGAACTAGACCTTTCCTAGCTAGGAAGGCCAAATTATGTATTACATACTATGGCAAGAAACCTGACCTCACTGTTTTTGCAGACTCTTGCTCTCTCTCAAGGATTGGAACTAACCTCGAAGCCCCTCTCTGTGGCCTCCTCTCTTGTCCTCAGATGTATTAGCTGCTTGGATGCTTCACAACTTATTTATGATTCGACACTTGCCTCTGATAAAAAACTATTTGTCTTGCACATGTTGTCATTTAATGACTGGGTTAATATTTTGGGTACATTGGACAAAGACTCTTTAGAAGGAGTTAACTTGTTGTCCCAATACATTACCCAACTTCCTATCCTAGCTTCACAACATCAGCAAGAGCTTGCTCTGTTCTCCTCCTCTGGCGCTGACCTGTCTAACTTCCTTAGAAAATTATGTGGGCCTAACCCCTCGTTTGTCTGCACACCAAATACCCCCTCCATCCCTTAAATTGGGGGCGTCTTCTGTAGAGACATTGCAGCACTGGAATCAGTAAAAGAATTTCAAAATAATATGTGCTCCCTAAATGATGTTAGCCTCCTTGAGATGGTACCAAAAATCTCTAAAGTTTTTCCTGTCTTACCAGTAAGACAACTCTTAAATTAAAGACTTGTTAGGTTAGAAATTTTAGATCTGTTTGTGTGCTCCTATGATATTAGAAGTTCTCTGTCTCTCTCTCTCTCTCTCTCTCCATCACACACACACACACACACACACACACACACACACACACACACACGTGCTAGTGCACAACCCCTCAATTACCCTCATTGTTTCCTTCCATTAGTATTTCTCTCCCTATGGGAAAATTCAAACCCATAAGGATCTACCACTATTCTCTCTCTCTCTCTCTCTCTCTCTCACACACACACACACACACACACACACACACACACACACACACACACACACACACACACACACACACACACACACACACACACACACACACACACACACATGTATACTGGCATTCAACCCCACGATCACCCTCTCTATCTCCCTCCATCAATGTTCCTCTTTTGATGGAAAAATGGAAGCCCATAAGGAGCTGCCACTTCTCTCTCTCTCTCTCTCTCTCTCTCTCTCTCTCTCTCACACACACACACACACACACACACACACACACACACACACACACACACACACACACACACACACACACACACACACACACACACACACACGCACGCACGCACGCACGCACACACAAACACACACACTGTCCACGACACCGGCAAGGCCGGACTAGACAAGGGCAAGGCCAGGCTAGGCAATGTGGAAAGGGAGTCCAACTAGGGCAAAGGGCCAGGCACTATGCTATATAGTGGGTGGTTGGGTGGTGGAGTCCTAGGTTCTAGTTCCCCTTGTCTAACATTGATATCAAGAGCTTGGTTCTTTTTTTGGGAAAGGCAGAGCCATGGAGGAGGGGAGCCACACAAATTGCATGAGCAAGTTGCATGTCAGGGTCAAGAAACTGTGGAGCACCTCTCCTGTGAAGAGGAAAACAAGCAGGAAATCCGAGGGCAACCCCCCTTGCAAGGAGGAACATTTAGGAACAGTTAGGAAATTGTAACCCTCTGTGACTAATGGTGTTTGTTTTCGTAAAATAAACAAAAAAATAGATATATAACCTGGTTCTAGAAACTGACTCTTACTGTTAAGGGAAGAAGTGTGAATGGCTCAGTTAAACTAAGAACTACCTAGTTTTTTTTGAATGATGGTAGTAATATGTCTGGTTGCTGTAAAAAGTGCTGTAAAACTGGTTTTCTGAGGAAAAGTCTGTAATTAAAAAAAAAAAAAGAAATGGGGAGACTGCCAGGTATGAGGGAGTTTGGCTGCTGAGGAAAGAGTATTGTATGGTACTTAAAGGAAAGGAATTGTATATATGGGTGATGATGTTATGTTCTGTTAAAAAACTACTCAATAGATGTAATGTGCTCTTGAAAGGGATACTGGGAAAAAAAACCAGAAATTCACAAAAAAAATGAGCCGTAATGATCGTATAAGGTTGAAAATATATTTTGGTTTATTGTAACACTACATTGTTGAGGTCCTTTGAGTAAGAGGACAGTCCCTTGAATGATTCACTTTCTAGTTCTGGTACCTATTCTATTGAATCAGCTGTAGATTATTCTGAGGGCACTTAATACAGGTTTCAGAAATGGTGTGCTGTCGTCTGATATTTGGTTGGTAGTAAGTAGTATCTCATAACCACGTGTAGGAGTAAATTTTGGTTTTGCAAATTGACTTAACTGCTTTTAACATATTACATCACCTACTAGTAAGATCGAATTGTTTTTTAGAGGAGATGCCTATCTCACTAAATCGGCTAAAAGCTATTTTGTATTTACTTAGTACTAGCTTCTGATATGTTGCTCTTTCTCTAATTCTTTATAAAGCTAAGAGTGGCAACACATACTGGATTGATTAAGAGTGGCAACACATAGCGGATTGTCTATAGAGATAAAGAGTGGCAACACATACCGGATTGATTAAGCTGGTTTCAAAGTTACTTGATCTTTTTTACATCACATACTATGATGTTTAGTGATAGTGTTCGGTGACTTACCATTACTTCAACATAGTGACCGAGTTTTGAAGGTCTTGGTTGGTTTGAACCTCGGCTATTCAATAGAATTTGCTTGTCATCATCTGCTGGCTGCCTAATTTCACTCAAGTATATATGAACTGATTCGTACCTAACATCTTGCAGTATATACAAAAAAGCTTCTAGAAGTTGGTTTTAAAGGCCTTGGTATTATAAGGAAAGTCATATACTTCCCTTTAACTGATCTTTGCTGGTTAATCTTTTGTCGTATCTTTCTCGGACAAGGTCTGAGTTTGATCTAAGGACTGACTCATCTAGGGATTTATGATATATGAAAAAAACAGTTTATATCTGGCTTGGGTTACAGTATGTCTGACATGACATGATAAGCATAGATATTTCTTGAGAAATAAAGTTTTTTTTAAAAAAATAAAAATTTAAAAAAAGGGGAGTGAGCTCAGGTTTATAAATTTGTAAATTCTTAGAAGATTTTTTTGAAGATATCTCAGGGTGCTTATAAAAAGGGTTCTTGAAGTAGGATCTGTTCTAAAAGATTGTTTTTTCCTCTACTTCAAACCACAAGGATGAGGTGGTCCTTAATGGAGCTGTGTTTTGGCTTGAGATTAACTATGCCTACCGATATAGAGTGAAATTCTCTCCAATCAGATTAAAAAAGAAGTTTTTCTTTTTCCTAAAAACTTAAGTGTAGCAAAGAAAGTTAAAAAAAAAAGATATATATATAAAATTGAGGAATAAACAGATACATAGCTGCTTTATGGGTGTTCACTTTCCTTTATCAGATTGGCAAAAATGCCAGAAAAAGGTTTTTTCAAAAATGAACAATATACTTGTTAAGAACTATGTGTTTTTTTAAGGTGACATGGATAACAACTGGGATGCCCTGCATCACCTGCGTACAGTCACGTGCTAACGAATAGTTTTCTTGTGGCTATGGGTGCAGGTGAGGGCTACCTTCCTTGATTAAAATGTCCAGTTCTTAACAAATGGTGGATCTCTTAGTGTGACACAAATCTTCCCAGACTTTGGGTTTATGGATTCTTGAGCTGTATCTTGTTATCTTCATTACCTTGTACAAAATTTACTTTCAACTGCAAATAAATTATTGTGCAAAGCCACTGTACTTTTCTAGAATTGTTAGTCTGTGAACAGTTAGTGTTCGTTTGTGTATATATATATAGATTTAAAACTGCTACACACACAATAAACGCAAAAGGGAGATTGACTTGACTGTTGGTCTCTCTCAGACTATGACTCTAGAAACTTTCACCTATGATAGTATAATGATTATACTCTTATAGGCTGGGGTGCTATCACACAGTCTCTGTGGTTTTTTTTAACCTGACTGGTGATAAGGTTGCTAGCACTACCATACCACTTTATTTTCATTTTTCACACTTTACTTTAGATACTATCATTTACATTATCTATTACTTCTGTTTACCAGGTCGTGGGAAAGCTCATTGCAAGAATGAAAGTCTGCTCTGACCCTGAAAAAAGAGCTATGATTTCAGAGAAACTTCGTCTAGCTAAAGAAATAGAAAAGACCTTCCCTTGTATCTCTTGTAAAATTCAAAAAGATGTAACTCTTTGTTTTAGATCCTCAGGTCTATACTCCTCTTCCTTGACTATGGAATTCTAACTTATGATATTTTTGCAGATTGTTTTCCTTTCCCAAGGACTTGCTCTTCCTGTGGAACCTCTTTCCCTACCTCTCTTCTTGTGCTAAAATGTATACAAGATAGAGAAGCTTCTGCCCTAATTTATGATGCTTCGAAGGAGTCTAGTCTATCTCTTGTCCAGCTGATTTCATTTGACCTATGGGTTAAAGTACTAGCTCTCCTTGTAAAAAAAATTCTGATGGTATCAACCTTTTGATGGAATTTTCTTCGAATCTAGCCGGACTTTCCAAAGCACATATTCAAGACTTAGCGTCTTTTTCTTCCAAAGGTTCTGAACTGTCCAATCTTCTTAGAAACTTTTGTGGCCTTAGTCCGATCTTTGTTACAGCTCCCTCTACGCCTATTGTCCCTCCACCGAATAGACTTTTCTGTAGAGATGCAGCCGCCTTAGAAGCAGTTAAGGAATTTCAGAAAGACCTTTGTTCACTCAGTGAAGCTTCGCTTTTGGACATGGTACCAAAAGTCTCTAGGGCCTTTCCTTCTTTACCGTCATGACAAGTTGAAGTAGAATCCTTGGGAGTTGAGCACAGGCTGTGGATGTTTCCAAATAAAGGATTTCTTGCACCCATATCCATGGAAACCTGGGTCTTCCTTGCCAACTTGGCCCCTGCTACTATTGAGGAATGCAAACTTAAAGTGTTGAAAGGAATCCAGCTTTTAGACAAAGGGGATGTAATTAAAGCCCCTTTCAATATGTGTTTCCTTGATGATAAAAAATGTAGTTCGAATACTGGGTTATATGCAAGAACTAAAGGAGTTATGACCTTTAGTAAAAGCAATGCTGATTACTACACCGAGACAGTGTGGAATGTGTTCAGGCCTTACCTTAAGTGTGCTTGCAGATTCTTAGACCCAAAAGCTTCCTGCGAGTCAAGCATAATTTGGTTTGACCATGCTATTTGGTATGCCCTCAACAATCTGCCTAGTATCTTTCCTGATAAAGCAGAAGAATTTCACCTTTCCCTCTTTTGCTCGTGGCTCGGTGGACAAGCGAAGGATCTGGTCTTAGCCCAAATTGCCTTTATTTAGTATAGATCAATTATGCGTGACACTCTTGAAGAGCTTGGATCTGATGGATGTGGGACTCTACTAACCACTTATGGCGGCTTTAAAGGTATCAAAAGTATAGTTTGCCAAATTAAACCAAATATTGAAGAGGATGAATCTCAAGTTTCCAAACGTCCTAATACTCTTGTCTCTCCGGCGGCGTCTTACACCTCCTTCTTAACTCCCTCCTCGAGTGAATCAGTGTTTGGGAGAGGGAGAGGTAGAAGTTATGTGAGAGGTAGGGGAAGAAACCTACCAGTCAGAAATATTTTGGATATGTAAAATGCAGGATCGAAGGATTTCTTGCGGAAGACGTTACTTACCTCCAAAGGCTGAAGTGTGTAATAGGATTTTCTCACATTGCTTGTTTACAAGCAAAATTTTGGATTTCTTTACTCCCCAAGCTGTCTTTTCAGAATGTTTTGGACATATTTTTGGGTCGAATTTATTACTAAAGGATGTGATGATTGGTTGGAAATACTCGCCACCTATTAAGAATCTATTTTATTCCAATGAGTTTCTCCATAATAATGAGTTACCTATCTGCTCTTGTCATCTATTTCAAAAATTCTGTAAAAACTTCACTGATTATGGTTTACACGTTTGTACATCTAACTTAGAAATCATCTCGGATCCTCATGTAAGGAGTCTCTTGAGTAATGGCTTGAATCATATTCCTCCTTTTCCACTAAATCCTCAATGTGCCTTATCAGCACTACTTGAATGCCTGGCCGACTTGGCCTTAAAACTCCAACTGGAGGAGGAAGTTCACTTCCAACTTACATCAACACTCAAAAGAATTTTTTGGAAAAAGATCAGTCTTTTTCCACAAATGTGGCTAAGCACTGATACTACTTGGCTTACGCCAAAAATAAAGACCTCTATCTATGATATTAAAAAGAAATGGCTCATTATTGGCCTAGATAAATCATCAAACACTGCATCCTTTATATGTAAAAAATTGGCATTTGAGGCTGCCAGTTCAAGACTTAATAGTAATGACTTTCTTAAACTTGATTACTCTCCACTTTGCGTAGCTACAATATTAAACAATGAATTATCAGGACTCGGTTATAGTCCTGAATCTCTGAAAATTCCTGTACTCTTCCCAACATACAAGATTCATAAGCATAAATTCAGATAGATTTTTGACGCTTCAAAAAGCTTGTTCTCCTGTGTTACGAATGATATCACCCACTGCTTAAACTTTGTCCTACTAGAAATCTAAAATATCTGTGCCATCAAACACAGAGATATAAAGAGATTCAAAAATGTAGATTATTGCCCTTTTTGGGTCATAAAAAATGCAGCTGAGGTATTTATCAACCTCCCAGAAAGCATTTACTCTATCTTCACGGTAGACATAACTCAATGCTATGAAAATATCCCTTTAGATGGGCCATTTGGGCTTTTTTATACCTTATCGTGTCTTACAAAGATTGCCTTTTCCCATAGAAAGGAACTTGGGTACACATGCATCTCACAAACAGGGAATAAAGGATGGGTAAAAAAATCGAATAAATCTGCACCTTTCATCTTTAAAGAGGAAGATCTATATAAGTATATCTTTTGGCTACTGAGTAACAGCTGTATCCAATTAGGTAATACCTGCTACAAACAAACTCTAGGGATACCAATGGGTTTTGCATGCTCTCCGATTATGTGTAATCTTTATCTCTGTTACTTTGAATATCATTGGCTCCTAAAAATATTAACTAAACCAGCAAGTAATTCATTACTCACACACTTTGCACATTCATTCAGATTTATGGATGACCTTTGTAGCATCAACAACCCCATATTTGAGACTACACTTAAAGATATTTATCCACCTTGCTTAAGTATTGAACCTACATTCTCTTAGAGTGTACTATGGCAGGATAAATGGATCGTTTCTAGAACACACTTTCTGAATATTGAGTTTACTTTAATTTCCCCATTTTTGGGAAACTTTTATACTCATTTTTTTTGGAAAAGAGAAAAACTTAAGCTTATGTCCTTTGAATTTACGAAGAAAAAAAGCAATAGACCGTACAAAAATTTTCTACACACTTTTCTAGGAATGCTTTTTCTTATAATGTATGCCTCTTCCGACTGTTTTAGAGCATATGAAGAGATAGATACTTTGATTACCAAGTTCATTAAGAACGGGTTTACAAAAAAAGACCTGGTTGCATGCATCTGCAACTCCTTAGAAAAACACAACTGGACCTACCTTAAATTTGACTTACAAAATCTGATTAGTCTACTTAAATCAGACTGAATCTAACTTCAGCATAACCTGGTGCATAATAATGCAAATACTTCTTGAGGTTGTAGGCCCCTATTCTATGGGGTCTACTACCTCATAGGATTTGGTGCCTGGGAATGGGTGGGCGCACACACACACACACACACACACACACACACACACACACACACAAAATAGCATGAGGTCTTTCATCTGACTCTTCTATTACATGGGACAAAAAGAAGCAGGGCTGATAAGTATTTTGGGAGCCCCTCATCTACATCTCTATTAAACCGCCCATTACATGATCACACAAACAGCTATCGCAGTAAAAGCAGGTGTTTGGACGCTCTGCTAAAGGCAAGATATGAGTCGCCAAGACTAACCCATACTCCCAGGTGCATGGAGTACAATTAAAATACCCTCTTAATTGATGACCATAACTACGATACAAAAAGATCTTATGAGGTGGAAGGAATTGCGCTAGCAGGTATAACCGCTCTGAAAAACCTGGCTTCAATGAATGTTCTATGTAATAATACTGTGGCCCTAGGCCAAGAGCCTCAGTAACCATCGCCAATCTGATATTGTTCCTAAAATGCTCGCGACCCCAAAGGTTTACACGAGTCACTCGGTTTTGATATGACCACCATTTAGTCTCGAAAACAAAGGTTCCTAATTGCGAAAATAGATGTAGTTCATAACGGAGTAAAGTAGCTCTCCGAGTAGAGTCACCTGATTGATAAAGGTGTGATGTTGCTATGGAAAAAACCATTTCTCGATTGTAGGCCATTTTTTGATTAACACACCTGAGGAGCAAATATACGGGTATGTATATTACTTGAGTACAGTTACTCCTTACTGTTACCTTGGACGTGTTTATGTATAAATGTCTTCTGGCTTTTATAGACCCACATTTTGACTTTGAGTCGGAATTGGAAGTAATAATTAATCACAAAAAAGTGTTGTTGCTATGCAGTGTATCGTACACCATTAAGATCCTTGTTGGTATACTGTACCCTAGTGGATGGCTGCATGACTTAAGCCGAGTATAAGGATCAGTTGAATTTGTAACGTGATGTGTGGATCAACCTGAGCCAGGTTCAAAAAGCTCGTAAGTTGATTTGAACCGGATATCGACCACATTGGTTTTTTTTAGTTGGTATACATAATGAGACTTGGTATTTTTGGACTTGACCTTGATTTAAGGTAAATAAAATCTCTCTCTCTCTCTCTCTCTCTCTCTCTCTCTCTCTCTCTCTCTCTCTCTCTCTCTCTCTCTCTCTCTCTCTCGCTCTCTATTCACTCAGTAGCGTAATTTTAAAAGCTTCTCTGTTGTGTCGGGCTGCCTGCAACACGCCACTGCCTGCGCTAGGGTTGAGGTGGCAGGTGAATGTAGTAGCAAATGCTGGGGCGAGTTGATCAAGATCAAACCGGATCTTTAGTTGGGATAATCCCGGAGTATCTGGCCCGTATGGGCGCCGTCTAATGCTGTAGCTGGTCCGAGTCAGTGACAGATCTGCTCCCGATTTGCTTCAGCAAAGTATAAATGCCCCTTAAAAAAGTGAGTACTCTTACTCACTTAGCATCGTGCTGTATTCACTTGTGTGCATTCTATACTGTGTGGGTAAGAAGATATTTTCTACTATGTGCTCAATCATGCCGAAAAAGAATGGGAAGGAGATTGTGGAAGCTTCGTCGTCTCCTAATCTACAGGTTAAACAAATTCTCTGTCTTGCTCTAGGGAATTTCTTTAAATACTGTGTAGCTTTGCTGAGACTGTTTTGAGAAAGCTTTAAAAAAAACCAGTTAATTCGTTTCCGGATACTGACCTTTCTTGTGTAAAAGGTGTAAGAGCAGATGTAAGATTGGTTTGCTTAGGGATTGATGCAAGTTATGGTTTTCTTTGACTTATGTGGTATGGGTCCGTGAAATCAGTGGAAGGGGAAATAAAAAACTGGTTTTGTATGCTATATCCTTTTTGGAGGGGATTAGTCTGACACTGTCGGGGCTAAGGAATAATATGACTTGAGCATATCTAATGGCATGATTGAGGATCGGACTGCATTATGATTATTTGGAAAAGGTAAAGTTAGCTGGGATTATTCAATTGTTTGATGTATGTCTAGCAGGTCTTTGCATAGAGCCAAAAATTCACAAATATCTTAAAAAATAAGCTAAAAACAGTGTGCATGTAATGTCGTAGACCTATGTTTGCTGTAATTCTAAGGAGTCAGAGTACATTCTATACTGTGTGTGTGTGTGTGTGTGTGTGTGTTAGCATTGTGCTTTGTATTCACTTGTGTGAGCAGTCTATACTGTGTGTGTTTGAAGCTATTTTACTACTGTATGTTCAACATGCCAAAAAAGAATGGGAAGGACATCGTGGAGGCGTCTGCGTCTCCTAATCTAGAGGTCAAACAGAAAATATCTCTTACTCTAGAGACTGGCAATTGTTATTATGAAGCTATGCTGAAAAAAGTTTTGAAAGGCCTTAAAAAGCCAGTAATATAGATTAATTTGGTAAAATGGAAAATCGTTCCGAAAACTGTTCGTACAGGTTTATGGGAGTAATTTTAGTGGGAGTACATGTCTGCTCTGGTACAGTTAGGAAATTGTAACCCTCTGTGACTAATGGTGTTTGTTTTCGTAAAATAAACAAAAAAATAGATATATAACCTGGTTCTAGAAACTGACTCTTACTGTTAAGGGAAGAAGTGTGAATGGCTCAGTTAAACTAAGAACTACCTAGTTTTTTTTGAATGATGGTAGTAATATGTCTGGTTGCCGTAAAAAGTGCTGTAAAACTCGTTTTCTGAGGAAAAATCTGTAATTTAAAAAAAAAGAAAAATGGGGAGACTGCCAGGTATGAGGGAGTTTGGCTGCTGAGGAAAGAGTATTGTATGGTACTTAAAGGAAAGGAATTGTATATATGGGTGATGATGTTATGTTCTGTTAAAAAACTACTCAATAGATGTAATGTACTCTTGAAAGGGATACTGGGAAAAAAAACCAGAAATTCACAAAAAAAAATGAGCCGTAATGACCTTATAAGGTTGAAAAGATATTTTGGTTTATTGTAACACTACATTGTTGAGGTCCTTTGAGTAAGAGGACAGTCCCTTGAATGATTCACTTTCTAGTTCTGGTACCTATTCTATTGAATCAGCTGTAGATTATTCTAAGGGCACTTAATACAGGTTTCGAAAATGGTGTGCTGTCGTCTGATATTTGGTTGGTAGTAAGTAGTATCTCATAACCACGTGTAGGAGTAAATTTTGGTTTTGCAAATTGACTTAACCGGTTTTACCATATTACATCACCTACTAGTAAGATCGAATTGTTTTTTAGAGCAGATGCCTATCTCACTGAATCGGCTAAAAGCTATTTTGTATTTACTTAGTACTAGCTTCTGATATGTTGCTCTTTCTCTACATCTTTATAAAGCTAAGAGTGGCAACACATAGCGGATTGTCTATAGAGCTAAAGAGTGGCAACACATACCGGATTGATTAAGCTGGTTTCAAAGTTACTTGATCTTTTTTACATCACATACTATGATGTTTAGTGATAGTGTTCGCTGACTTACCATTACTTCAACATAGTGACTAAGTTTTGAAGGTCTTGGTTGGTTTGAACCTCAGCTATTCAATAGAATTTGCTTGTCACCATCTGCTGGCTTCCTAATTTCACTCAAGTATATATGAACTGATTCGTACCTAACATCTTGCAGTATATACAAAAAAGCTTCTAGAAGTTGGTTTTAAAGGCATTGGTATTATAAGGAAAGTCATATAATTCCCTTTAACTGATCTTTGCTAGTTAATCTTTTGTCGTATCTTTTCGGACAAGGTCTGAGTCTGATCTAAGGACTAACTTATCTAGGGCTTTATGATATAAAAAAAAAACAGTTTATATCTAGCTTGGGTTACAGTATGTCAGACACGACATGATAAGCATAGATATTTCTTGAGAAATAAAGTTTTTTTTTAAAAAATAAAAATTAAAAAAATGGGAGTGAGCTCAGGTTTATAAATTTATAAATTCTTAGAAGATTTTTTTGAAGATATCTCAGGGTGCTTATAAAAAGGGTTCTTGAAGTAGGATCTGTTCTAAAAGATTGTTTTTTTCTATACTTCAAACCACAAGGATGAGGTGGTCCTTCATGGAGCTGTGTTTTGTCTTGAGATTAACTATGCCTACCGATATAGAGTGAAATTCTCTCCAATCAGATTAAAAAAGAAGTTTTTCTTTTTCCTAAAAACTTAAGTGCAGCAAAGAAAGTTTTTAAAAAAAGATATATATATAAAATTGAGGAATCAACAGATACATAGCTGCTTTATGGGTGTTCACTTTCCTTTATCAGATTGGCAAAAATGCCAAAGAAAGGTTTTCTTAAAAATGAACAATATACTAGTTAAGAACTATGTGTTTTTTTAAGGTGACATATATAACAACTGGGATTCCCTGCATCACTTGCGTACAGTCACGTGCTAACGAATAGTTTTCTTGTGGCTATGGGTGCAGGTGAGGGCTACCTTCCTTGATTAAAATGTCCAGTTCTTAACAAATGGTGGATCTCTTAGTGTGACGCAAATCTTCCCAGACTTTGGGTTTATGGATTCTTGAGCTGTATCTTGTTATCTTCATTACCTTGTACAAAATTTACTTTCAACTGCAAATAAATTATTGTGCAAATCCACTGTACTTTTCTAGAATTGTTAGTCTGTGAACAGTTAGTGTTCGTTTGCGTATATATATATAGATTTAAAACTGCATATTAAAACTGCTACACACACACACACACACACACACACACACACACACACACACACACATGCTAGTGCACACACCTCAATTACCCTCTTTGTTTCCTTCCATTAGTATTTGTCTCCCTATGGGAAAATTCAAACCCATAAGGAGCTACCACTATTCTATCTCTCTCTCTCTCTCTCTCTCTCTCTCTCTCTCTCTCTCTCTCTCTCTCTCTCTCTCTCTCTCTCTCACACACACACACACACACACACACACTAAAGTACTGATTTTTGCTTGCTTTCGTTCAATTATCTCCCGCCACTTCAGTGCCCCCCCCTCCCTATTGGTACTATAGAGCTTTCTTTGCTTTGCCATACTTTCCTTGTAGTGGGGCTAGGCCCTTGCATAATCAAAACGTGAAAATTTTGATATCATTATAAGGGGTCGGCGGCCTTGTCTACTCTCTTCTACTCTTTGACTATGGACATCCCAGGCAATGGGAATCGCGAGCCGAATGTGGGATTTGCACAGTAAGGGGTGGCCAGGCGCATTCATCCCCACCTCTCTGGAAACGTGCACACCTACATATTTAAACAGAGGTGAGGGCACACCTTGGCCCTCACTTAGCCTTGGATTAGGTTTTTTTCTCTCTGCTCTGTATCATTACTGTCTGAATTTGTTGAGCGATGGAGCTTGCTGCTCAAACATCTCAGGTGCCTTGTTTTACCTGCTTTAGCTTTTTCAGTTATGGTGCTATGCATGGTTGGCTCCGAGTGAGAGCTGGTTGGTGTAAATACTATTAATTGATCTTGAAGTTAAAATACTGTGCCGGGGCATGTTCAGCTTGTACCATGAGACCTCTTATGCATAAAAAAAGGGAGGCTGAGTTGCTGTAGAAAACGTGGGCGAATTGTGGTTTAATACTGGTTGTTGTACTGGCTCTATTTCAAGCCATGGCAGGTTTGTAGCTACAGGTTGTTATGGCTCTGTTTTCAGCCGCTGCAGGTTGAGCACTACTATCTGTAAGATTGGCGCTTGTAATAATTGGTTGTAATATTGGGGCTACTGGTTGCAAGTAATGATAGGCTCTATACGAGCAGCTGAGGGTGTGGTTTTCACTAATGGTGATTATATCTACCTGGCATATTGCTGATACAGGTGTGTCAGGTGGTTTTCTCTGAACTAGCCGATAAAGGCTACGAATCACACTGTAAAAATTCTTTGTTGAAGCCATCGCATAGTTGGCTTAAGTCTTGGACTTTGTTGTTTATTTGGTGATAGCGTCTATCGAAACACTGCCTAGGTCTGTGTGTTTCTAGCAGAAGAAAATTGGCTCTGTGCTAGCAGCCAAGGGTTGATTTTTTCACTTACTGATTATCATGCCTACCTAATAAATTGCCGATACAGGTGTGAGTTGCTCTAGTAGTAACCACTGCAGAAATCTCTTGGATATTCAATGTTTTTAATTAAAAAAAAGGGGAGGGAGCATGACTGGCAAGTGCAGAAACTGTTGGTCCTTCTCTTTGATAAAA
Source organism: Adiantum capillus-veneris (assembly GCF_014529385.1). NCBI lineage: Eukaryota > Viridiplantae > Streptophyta > Polypodiopsida > Polypodiales > Pteridaceae > Adiantum > Adiantum capillus-veneris. The sequence continues at coordinate 114,284,736 of NC_140931.1, forward strand.
TGTTGCCACACTTGGGGTTATGTACAGTATCACCACTGGGAATTCACATCAGATAAGGGGATGAGTTTTTTTGAAATACCTATGACTATTCAGACGTTAAAACATGATACTCAAGCAAGGCCGGATACTACCGTCCTTAATGGGATACTAATTAATTGCCTTTCTGAAGGTAAGTATATAGCCGTTACTTTCGGCTGGAAGAAAAAAAGCTATGGTTGGTAATCTATGAGTCCACTTAGCATAGATGGAATTTTCGATACTCTGTTGATTGGTCATACTATCATTTTAATTGTTGTAAAAAGGGAGTTTTTTTCTTTAAACTCTTCTAATACCATTGGGCATCTTACATAGTTTAAGTCGTTCTTGACCTCTCTTTTTGTAAAGGAATACCAATGACACCTTGAGATTGTTACTCCAGAAGGTAAGTATAAGGTTACTACTGCAAAACATAGTTACCAAGCTATGTTTTTAAAAAACTAGATCTCATGATGGTTAAATTGAGATATGGACTCTTGATGGGCTTCATAGCTCAGTTCAAAAGTTCAAAAGGTAACACTCATTTCTTGATGTAAAAAAGCAAAGACTGCTATCATACAAGTTCTAATAAATAACATAGCTTGTCTAAAGTAAATAAAATCTGTAAGATGGACATGGATAACAACTGATAGGGTCCATTGATACCTGTAAAACACATCCAAGGCTAACTGAATTGTTGTCTTGTTTGGATGGATGCAGGTAAGGACTCTATCCTATCTTGGAGGGTTTTCTTTTCTTTGGCAAGCAACCTTGCTTAATGAAGAACTCATTGAAGAACAGGAAAGTTCTTTTACTACTGGTCTAACTGAAAGAGGATCTCTTTCATACAATCATTGTACCTAAATACTTCTCATACTGAGTTATTTTTGTACTTATCTGTTCATTGTTCCTTGGCTAGCTATCTTTTGAATGTCAAAATTCAATTATGTCTTATTAGTTAAGATTTAAACAGCTACACACACATCCTATACATAAGGTTTTTCCCTTCTGGGGGAAACCGGGATGCTGGCCTAGGAAATTGTCTTAGAAATGGAGCTCTAATTTGGACCCCAGAGTCTGTAAATCCTTTATTGGTAGACTGGTGTTAGGTGGCCCCTTTTAGACTCTGTTTCTGGTTCCCTGCTCACGACTACCATAGTCTTTGACTCTGCCGGTTGAAGGTTTGCAGGACCAAGTATACATTACAATTTGGACACTTTGCTAATTATATGTCACCTCTTTTTGAGGATTGCTCACGTTATAGAATGACAGATCGCATGAGTACTAATCACAACCCTGAGAATCATGCAAAGATTCTCGATCAGATTAAGCTTTACCTTAAAGACCATAAACCAAAGAATGCCTTGGCTACTAGAACTAGACCTTTCCTAGCTAGGAAGGCCAAATTATGTATTACATACTATGGCAAGAAACCTGACCTCACTGTTTTTGCAGACTCTTGTTCTCTCTCAAGGATTGGAACTAACCTCGAAGCCCCTCTCTGTGGCCTCCTCTCTTGTCCTCAGATGTATTAGCAGCTTGGATGCTTCACAACTTATTTATGATTCGACACTTGCCTCTGATAAAAAACTATTTGTCTTGCACATGTTGTCATTTAATGACTGGGTTAATATTTTGGCTACATTGGACAAAGACTCTTTAGAAGGAGTTAACTTGTTGTCCCAATACATTACCCAACTTCTTGTCCTAGCTTCACAACATCAGCAAGAGCTTGCTTTGTTCTCCTCCTCTGGCGCTGACCTGTCTAACTTCCTTAGAAAATTATGTGGGCTTAACCCCTCGTTTGTCTGCACACCAAATACCCCCTCCATCCCTCAAACTTGGGGCATCTTCTGTAGAGACAGTGCAACACTGGAAGCAGTAAAAGAATTTCAAAATAATCTGTGCTCCCTAAACGATGTTAACCTCCTTGAGATGGTACCAAAAATCTCTAAAGTTTTTCCTGTCTTACCAGTAAGACAACTCTTAAATTAAAGACTTGTTAGGTTAGAAATTTTAGATCTGTTAGTGTGCTCCTATAATATTAGAAGTTCTCTCTCTCTCTCTCTCTTTCTCTCTCTCTCTCTCACACACACACACACATACACACACACACACACACACACACACACACACACACACACACACACACACACACACACACACACACACACACACACACGTGCTAGTGAACAACCCCTCAATTACCCTCTTTGTTTCCTTCCATTAGTATTTCTCTCCCTATGGGAAAATTTAAACCCATAAGGAGCTACCACTATTCTATCTCTGTCTCTCTCTCTCTCTCTCTCTCTCACACACACACACACACACACACACACACACACACACACACACACACACACACACACACACACACACACACACACACACACACACACATGCATACTGGCATTCAACCCCGCGATCACCCTCTCTATCTCCCTCCATCAATCTTCCTCTTTTGATGGAAAAATGGAAGCCCATAAGGAGCTACCACTTCTCCTTCTCTCTCTCTCTCTCTCTCTCTCTCTCTCTCTCTCTCTCTCTCACACACACACACACACACACACACACACACACACACACACACACACACACACTGACTGTCAGGACACCGGCAAGGCCGGTGGGCAAGGCTGGGCTAGGCAGTGGGGAAATGGAGTCCAACTAGGGCAAAGGGCCAGGCGCTATGCTATATAGTGGGTGGTTGGGTGCTGGACTCTTAGGTTCTAGTTCCCCTTGTCTAACATTGATATCAAGAGGTTGGTTCTTTTTTTGGGAAAGGCACAGCCATGGAGGAGGGGAGCCACACAAATTGCATGAGCAAGTTAAATGTCGGGGTCAAGAAACCGTGGAGCACCTCTCGTGTGAGGAGGACAACAAGCAAGAAATCCGTGGGCAACCCCTCTTGCAAGGAGGAGCCACCGAGGCGGGACTTGCACCAAAACCAACCCTTGTGGGCTCTACGGCATCGCGCCAGGCGGGGGAGCGTTTCACGACCCAGGGTTGAAGCCCCTTGCTGAAGACAGTGGCCGCCATGGCCTCCCTTCCTTGCTCGCGCGCTACTGTAAGCGTCCATAGCCGCTGAGTGTTTGTTTTTTCACATTGCAAGGGCGCCCAACACCTTGGGGGTTAGTGGCCACACCCTTTTTTCAAGAACAAGGGGCGATACCCACCGTGGGGTACCCCCCCCTCCCTCGTGTGCAGATTCAGCAAGGCCCGCAAGGCATGGCATCTCAACACGACCGACAGAAACAGTGAGTACCCAATTCTCTGCGTATTACGCGCAGAAATTCGGAGATTTAAGAAAGCATTCCGACGGGAGTTCAAAGTACCATTATCTTTCAAAATCAATTAACGATTGCAAGCATAATTGATTCGGCTACCAAGGAATTGCGGAATTCCCTATACGACGGACAATTCGGATCGATTTCCATCGGGATACTATCATTTTTGACGAAATTAGCTAGGCTAATTATACTTTGCAAGTGCTCTCAATCTCAGGTATTTTTTTGACTATTCTTGTGCACCGCATTGTGTCGGCATGGATTCGGATATTAATATGACATTTGATTTTGAGCAAAGTATGCCTGATCCTGCCCATGATGGCCCGCGGCCGGATCCTCTCAAGGAGAGTACCCGCGATGCTACGGCAGGTGATGACACTTACGAATTGCTCGATATTCAAGAATTTTGTGCACTTCGACACGGATGTCAGTCATGGATGAAAATTTTAAAGCTTTAAATGCAAGTGTTACTAAACTATCCACATTATTGATTCAATTAATGCAACAGCAGTCCAAGGGTCATGCTGACACACACATGCATGAGCACATTGCTACACAAGGGCAAGGCCCTTCTAATCTAGGGCAAGGCCCAAATGCTTATATGTTGCACACTCTCACTGCAAAAGAGGTGGATGAATTGTTGAAAAAAACTAAACCACCGATTTTTAAGGGAGAAGACCGAGACCGCAATAAGGATGTAGTGAATATCTTTCTCAGCAAGTGGGATGGAATTCACACCTTACGGCGTACTCCGAACGCAGTCAAAGCTCTGCAAACGAGCTTAAATCTAGAAGGCAAGGCCTACAAATGGTGGATGTCTCTCAAGGAGAAGAATATCATACCACAGAGTTGGGCATCTTTTGAAGCTATGTTTAGCAAATAATTTTTGCCTACAAATGAGGCAGATCAGAATTGGACGGCTTGGGACACATGTTCCATGCGCCAATACCCATTATTGCTTGAATATATCTCTCACTATTGGGATGTTATCCTCAATTTGAAAGGCTAAGATAACTTTCAACAAGTACGGGGGTTTATACGAGGTCTGACACCAGAGCTTAAGAAGTACGTCAAGACCCAAGACCCTAAAACACTTGAGGAAGCCATAGTGAAAGCACACATTCATGATGATCCAGATGAAAAGAAAGCACATAATATTCACGTGCCTGTTAATACACATGGTAATACACGCACTCAGTATGGGCACAATAAAAGGAGATTTATAGTTGCCAATTCAGATGCATCTAAAAAACCCAAGGGGTCCTCTCTCTCTTGAGGACTTTGATAAAGCTAAGAAAGAAAAATTATGTTTTCAATGTTTAGGAAGCGGTCATGGCAAAAAGGATTGTACCAAGGGGAAATCTTTTGCTCATGGCAAGGAGAAAGAAGTGCACACGGTGCAACTGCTACCTCTTGAGTCTTCCTCACGCTTCTCTACAGTGAAAGTAACACACACAGAGGTGGTACATGAATGCTGTCTCAGAGCTTCCATGTAGCAACAAACCTTTGGACCACATGAGTTAGTACGTATGCACGGATCTCTGTAAGGCCACAAGGTGCACATCTTGGTAGATGACGGTGCTACTCACAATTTCATCAATTATGGATTGGCGAAAAAACTCAAACTGCCTCAAAATCCGAGTACCCACCACTACAAGGTAGCAATGATGAATAGACATGATACAGAAATCTGGGATACTCAATGCCGAGCTGTTCCGTTGGAAGTACAAGGTTACTCCACATGCTTGGATTTTCAGGTTATGAACATGGAAAGGGTAGACGTGGTTCTTGGTAGGGAGTGGTTGCATAGCCTAGGACCATCATTGAAACGTAGCTATGAGCACAACAACTTGATGTTTGAATCCCATGGCGCACATGTGTTTTTGTTAGGAGAGAAGGATGTACCTTCATCACCATTGATTTGTACCGCTAAGCTTATGCAGCTTGTTTCTGATAATGAAATAGATCAAGTTTTCTTGTGTTACTCACTGTCTCATTTTCTTTCTAACATTGAATCTGTTGAACATTCCTCAACGCCGCATTCTTCTCTCTCATCTCTTCCACCAATGGCTAATTCTAAACAAGCAAATGTTGCTAGTGAGTTACAAAAATTATTGAAGGAATTTTAAGATCTTTTTCCTAACGATTTGCCACCAGGATTACCGCCAACATGATCGGTGCAACATAGCATTGACGTGGCTGCAAGCTATAAACCTGTCAGTAAACCGTCTTATCGTATGAGTTATTCTGAAGCTGCTGAGGTGGAACGTCAACTTGTTAACTACCTTAGCAAAGGTTATATACAACCCAGTTCTTCACCATGGGCCTCTCCTATCCTATTAGTGAAGAAAAAAGACGGCAGCATGCGTATGTGCGTAGACTACCGTGGTTTAAATGCGGTTACAGTTAAAAACAAATACCCATTGCCCCGAGTAGATGAGTTGTTTGATAAACTCACTCATGCTCGCATTTTTACGAAAATAGACTTGCGGTCAGGATATCACCAAGTCCGTATTCAACTTGCTGATATACCCAAAACTGCATTCCGAACACGGTTTGGACACTACGAGTTCTTGGTGATGCCCTTTGGGTTAACCAATGCGCCCGCAACATTCATGACACTTATGGATAGTGTTTTGAAGCCATACTTGGGCAAATTTGTCATTGTTTTCCTCGATGACATTCTAGTCTACAATGCTTCTGAAGAAGAACACTTACAACATCTCAGGCAGGTGTTCGAGTTGTTACGAACAAACAAATTATATGCCAAGGAATCTAAGTGTGATTTTCTGAAAGAAGAAATTCACTATTTAGGGCATGTTATTTCAGCTAATGGGTTATATATGGATCGATCCAAAGTGGATACCATCCGGAATGGCCTTCTCCTAAAAATCTAGAAGAGTTACATATTTTTTTGGGATTTGCAGGTTTTTACCAAAGGTTCATTAAAAACTATGCTAATATTGCTGTTCCCATGACAGATCAACTAAAAGGCAAAGGCAAAGCTTTTCAGTGGGGATCCGCTCAACAACACAGTTTCAATACACTCAAGGATGCATTAGCTACAGCTCCCATACTTGCTATTGTAGATCCTTTGAAACCATTCGTTTCAGAAATGGATGCCACTGATCGTGCTATTGGAGCAGTCCTGTTACAAGACGGACGGCCAATTGCATTTGAAAGCAAGAAGCTTGATGTAGCTCAGCAGAACTACTCTGCTTATGAGCGCGAACTCTATGCAATAGTGTCTGCCTTAAAAACATGGTAGCATTATCTGTATGGCGCTCAGTTTGAGATTGTGTTTGACCATGAAAGCATCAAATGGTTTACACAATAAACGGATTTGAAGGGTTGGAAAGCCAGGTGGGCCGAGATTCTTCAGGAATATGACACCAAGCTAAGGTATCGTAAAGGTCAATACAATGTGGTGGCTGACGCTCTAAGTCGTATTCCGGAGATCAATTCTCTCTTGTTCACGGAACTTCGTAGTGAATTTTTGGATTCTCTCAAAGGAAAATATGAGCATGATGAAGCATATTCCAAAGTGTGGAGCCATGTTCAAATGAGGGATCCTTCTCACTCCAATGATGATAGTGTAACGTTAACCTCCTTACCTAGTTCTCCTCTATCGAGTGATGAACTACAGCGATGGAAGCATTTCACCATCGAGAATGGGTACCTACTCCATAAGGGGAGATTTGTGTACCGACGGACACAGACATTCGGCGCCGAATTCTTTATGAATGTCATGATAGTCCAAGTGCAGGGCACCCGGGTATTAGAAAAACTTATGCTCTCGTACGACGATAGTTTTACTGGCCAGGTATACATGGCTTTGTTCAAGCTCATATCTTGCATTGCCAACAATGTCAAGTTAACAAAGCAGAGCGCCTGAAAGCAGGTGGACTCTTACATCCTTTGGAGATTCCCAATGGAAAATGGGAAAGCATCTCTATGGACTTTATTGTGGGTTTACCAACCACTGTACGAGGTTATGACTCGGTCGGGTGGTCGTAGACCGGTTGACTAAACTATGTAAGTTTATTCCAACCAAATCAACGGTTAAGACACCAGAACCAGCCAAGTTATTTGTGGACAATCTATACAAGTTGTATGGTTTGCCAAATAACATTGTCAGCGACCGTGATCCCAAGTTTAACAGTCACTTCTGGAGGACTGTGTTTAAATGATTGGGTACACAACTGAACCTCAGTACAGCCGATCATCCAGAAACAGATAGTGAGACTGAACTAGTTAACCAGGTGCTAGAGGATATGCTCAGAGCATACGTCAGCAAAAAACAGTCAGACTGGGAAGAATACTTACCTATTCTCGAGTTTGCCTACAACAGTGCTAAGCATGTCACAACTGGATTTAGTCCTTTCATGCTCATGTATGGATTTCAACCTAGGTCACCTGTTACGGTGGGGTTGGCAACCAAAAAGCCCCAACAGGTTAAGGATTTTTCTCCAAGACCACATGGATATGTTGAAACTTGCTCGTCAGAATGTCTGACAAGCACAGGATCAGTATAAGAAGTATGCTGATGAGAAACATCGGCAAGTTACCTTCGAGGAAGGGGAGGAAGTATTTTTACATGTGCCAGAACATTCAGAAAGTCTGAAAACAGGGCCAACACCTAAATTATCTCCCCGAATGGTGGGCCTTTCAAAATACTCAAGCGAGTAAGTGATCGTGCCTACAAATTGTTGCTACCTGCACATTCTCGTATTCATCCGGTGTTTCATGTAAGCCATTTACGTAAGCGGTTACATGGGGACGACAATGTCATTGACCAACAAATTTTGGTTGATTTCATTGAACCTCCTACCTTACCGGATGAACCTGAACGTGTTCTCAATTATCATGAGTTGCATACACGTCATCATGTATGTCAACAAGCCTTAATCAAGTGGAAAGACCGACCTGAGGAAGGTGCCACTTGGGAAAACATTAGTGTTCTTAAAGAAGTTCCCCACTTTTGTTTTCGAGGATGAAAACTCTTCTTAAGGGGGGAGTAATGTCAGGACATTGGCAAGGCCGGACTAGACAAGGGCAAGGCCGGGCTAGGTGTTGGGGTATAAAGCCCAATGTGGTCGCCCAGGTAAGTGGGCGGGCCGCCAGGTATGTACACATATTCTTTTGTAAAAACCTAATAAGAACTCACTATGCTCTACACATTACAGTAGATCGAGTTCACCATATCATCGTGCTCTTCTTCTCGCACTCTCTCTCGCGTCGCACTTCCGCTCCTACTCCTTCAACTGGTATGAGAGCTCAGATCGAGGCTCGGGGCAGCACTACAGGAGGCTAGAGTCACCAGCTCAGATTGGAGTGAAATTCGACAGGCGAAGACACGGCCCCAAATCTCGTGGGCGAGCACGAAGGGCTCGGTGTGCTCAGAATTTCATTCTGAGGTCATCTCGGTCACCGTTCGGCTTCGACAAAGGTCTGCGCAGGTCATTTTCGACTATGTGGTCTCGACGGGTGCAGATCCGACTCTGCAAATTTGGGGTTTTCGGCCTACGGCTGCAGGTGCTGAGGATATCGACACTCCCAGAGTGTTGATTTGTGGCTGTCTACACATTGAAGGACGGCTCACAGTTCTTGGAGGCATGTCACATACGACACGGGCGCATCTACACACAGACTGTAGTCGACATCCACTAGTTCATCAGGTAGCTTGTGTTTGCTGCTTGATATTCCAGATTTCATCCTGACATTGCAGGTACTTCCACATGGGATGTATTGTCAGAGATGATGTATGTCTGTTGAGGGTTTGCTGGCTGTGAGTCACGCAGCAAACAACCGCCGCAGCGGTTACAGCATACAGTGGGAAATTTGTGGATGTATGACTTTGTGGGAAGTCTATGTACTGTCAGATTTACTGCAGCCTTTGTTGAGGGTCGAGTGAGGTTTTATTGAGCTGGGGGATTCTCGAATGTTGAGATCCTTTCGGTGATACAGGTCTTGGAGCGATCCCTCGAGCACCCTTAGATAGGCAGCTAGGATGTATTGACTGTGAGTTAGACAGTTGGGATTGCATCTTTGCTTTACTGCCGTTGAGGCATTGTCACAGTCTATGCTTACAGGACAGTGACAGGACAGTGAGAGACAGTATAGGTGCAGGACAGGTTTACCCGCAGCTTACAGTGTCAGAGAGACAGTGTTTTTTGAGCTGTTTTTGGTCTGTTTTTTGAGTACACCAGAGCCATTTTACAAAGGAGACTCTGCCGAAATTTATGCAGAATCTGAAGCTTTCTTGGTTCATTTGACAGGTTGATATTGGTTCAGAGGTCAGTTTACAGGGGAAACTTTGCCGAATTTTTCCCAGAAAAGTAAACTAGTGTGAAGCGTAGCTATGGCTGGATCACAGGACACTGCTCTTTACAATATCAAGAAGCTGGATGGAACCAATTTCCCATTGTGGAAGAAGCAGATTTGGCACGTGTTGGTACAAAAGAAGTAGATAAAACCTATAAAGCTCAAGGGGATAAAACCAGAAGATATGGACGAAGATGAATGGAGCGAAATGGATGAATTGGCACTTTCTACCATTATGCTGACTTTGGCAGAAAGCGTTTACTTCAATGTAGCAGACGAGATGTCGGCTTATCAAGCATGGTTAAAGCTGAGTGATCTTTATGAGAAGTAGAGTGCAGCTTCACAGGTATACGGGCTTAAGAAGCTTGTTGACTTGAAGATGAAAGAAGGGACACCTATGTCCAATCATCTGAATGAATTCAACACAATCTATAGTCAGTTGTCAGCTCAAGGTGTCAAGTTTGATGAACCTGTTAGAGCTATGTTTCTATTGATCACATTGCCGAAAAGTTGGGACACTTTTCGCACAGCTTTGAGTAATTCTGCACCTCCAGATGGTTTGAACATAGCAGGTGTAGAAGGAAGTCTGCTTATTGAAGAAACCAATAGAAAGACAATGGACAAAGGCAAAGGAACAGCCTTAGTTGTCAGGGGAAGGACCAAAGAAAAGTACAAAGGTGGAAAGAGGAATCAGTCTCGTAGCAAGTCCCGCAGTGCTAAAGGAAAGAGTGACATAGAATGCTACCATTGTGGCAAGAAGGGTCACATGAAAAGAGACTGCAGATAATGGAAAGCAGAAAAAGGCAAAGAGAAAGCTGAAGACTATGGTGAGAAGAACAAGTCCTCAGTGAAGATTCAAGAAATAAATGTGACAAACACTGTTGCAGAGGATGACAGTCTAGTGTCAGGAGACATCTACTTCTTGAAGAATACAATGGACTCAGCTCTTCTTACAGCATCTGATGGAAATGCACTGAGTGACTGGATTATAGACTCAGGGGCATCACTTCATGTGTCTCCAAACAAGGAGTGGTTTACCTCTTATATGACCACTAAAGATCATGTTCGGCTAGGCAATGGGCAGACATGTGAGATCTTAGGTGTTGGAGATGTTCAATTGAAGTTTCAGAATGGCTCTTCTTTCACGCTGAAGAATGTGAGACATGTTCTCGCAATTACAAAGAGCTTGATCAGCAGAGGTTTACTTGATGATGCTGGCTACGTCACCACTTTTGGATAGAACATGTGGAAGATATCCAAGGGTTCTATGAGAGATGTTCAATTGGAGTTTCAGAATGGCTCTTCTTTCACGCTGAAGAATGTGAGACATGTTCTCGCAATTACAAAGAGCTTGATCAGCAGAGGTTTACTTGATGATGCTGGCTACGTCACCACTTTTGGACAGAACATGTGGAAGATATCCAAGGGTTCTATGACAGTAGCACATGGAGTAAAGTCTAGAGGACTTTACATGATTTATGTATCAAATGTCTCTAAAAATGTTATCAATGTAACCGAGCAGCCGAACGTTTCTTTGTGGCATAGCCGGTTAGGACATATGTCCAAGAAGGGAATGGAAATCTTGTCTCGTTCTGGTTATTTGCCTGGCTTTTCATTTAATGATTTTGAATTCTGTGAACATTGTCTGTATGGTAAGCAAACACAGCAGCCACACAAGCATAGAAGCAGTAGAAGAGATACACAGTTGGCACTTGTTCATAGTGATTTGTGTGGACCTATGCCTAACCTATCTCTAGGGGGAGCTTCTTACTTTATGACATTTATAGATGATTACTCGAGGAAAGTATGGGTTTACTTTCTCAAGCACAAGGATGAAGCGTTTAGTGTTTTCAAAACATTTGTGACACTTGTGGAGAATCAGAGTGGCAAGAATCTTAAATGCTTACGCACTGACAATGGTGGAGAGTATGTTTCAAAGGCCTTTCAGGACTTTTGTGAGTCAAAAGGTATAAAACGTGAACTTACTGCTCCTTACAATCCTCCTCAAAATGGTGTTGCTGAGAGGATGAATAGGACCATACAAGAGAAGGTCAGAAGTATGTTGTCTAATGCACAACTGCCAAATGGGTTTTGGGCTGAAGCTGTATCAACAGCTGTTCATCTTGTAAATAGATTTCCTAGCAAGGTTTTGCAGAAGGATTCAGTGCCAGAGATGGTATGGTCAGGCAAAATGCCCTCATACAAGCATCTCAGAGTCTTTGGTTGTGAGGCATATACTCACGTTCCAAAGGAATTTAGGAACAAACTTGAGCCAAAGAGTAGAAAGTGCGTCTTTCTAAGCTATGGTAATTCTGGTAAGATGGGGTACAGACTTTGGGATCCCGAATCCAGAAAGGTTGTCCGCAGCAATGATGTTCACTTTAATGAATCCAAATATCATTCTAAACTAGAGAGGGTTGAGGAGATTAGAAGAGTTGTCTTCCAAGAAGATGGACCTGCACGTGCAAGACAAAATGTCAAGGATCAAGAGGAGCAAGGACAGGATAGAGTGGAACCACAGGTTGTGGCTGAGCCTAAGCCACCTATTGTGCGTAGATCTGGACGTGTCACGCGACCTCCTGATAGGTTTGTTCCATCTATGAACTATGTCATGTTGACTGATTGCAATGAGCCTTCATGTTACAAGGAAGCAGTGCAAATGAAGGACTCCGGGAATTGGCAATTGGCCATGCAGTCAGAGATGACAGCTCTGCATAAAAACTAGACATGGAAGCTAGTTAAATTACCACGGGCAAAAAGGCTCTACCCTGTAAATGGGTTTACAGGTATAAGATCACCGCTCATGATAGTCAGCCAAAGTACAAAGCAAGGCTTGTTGCCAAGGGCTTTAAGCAAGAACAAGGCATTGACTTTGATGAAGTCTTCTCTCCGGTGGTCAAGATGACTACATTGAGATGCTTTCTTGCATTGGTTGCCATATTAGATTTGGTGTTGCACCAAATGGATGTCAAGACAATGTTCTTGCATGGTGATTTAGATGTGGAAATTTACATGCAGCAGCCAGAAGGGTTTGTTGAGAAAGGCAAGGAAGATTGGGTATGCCAGTTGTTAAAGAGTCTTTATGGCTTAAAACAATCACCGAGGGCATGGTACCATAAATTCCACAAGTTTATGCTTTCTCAAGGCTACAAGCGTAGTGAGTTCGATCACTGTCTATATACAAAGAAGGGTAAGGATGGTAGTTGGCTGATCCTTATTTTGTATGTGGATGACATGTTGATTGCTGGCAAGCACTTGGAAGAAATTTCAGCTTTGAAGTCAAAGATGGCAAAATCGTTTGACATGAAAGACATGGGTGAGGCAAGTCATTTACTTGGTATTCGCATTGAGAGAGACAGATCAAAGAAGTTGATTTGGTTATCTCAAACAGAGTATATTGACAAGGTTTTGCAACGTTTCAATATGGAGAAGGGAAAGGCACTGAGTGTTCCATTGCCACCATATGTGAAACTTAGCAAACAAGATTGTCCTATGTCTGAGGAAGAACAGGCTGAAATGGATAAGATTCCATATGCGTCTGCAGTGGGTAGTTTGATGTATGCAATGATTGCTACTCGTCCAGACATTGCATTTGCAGTGGGAGTAGTAAGTCGATACATGTCAAACCCAGGCAAGAAACATTGGGAGGCAGTGAAAGGAATATTGAGATACCTGAAAGCTACAAAGAGTATGCGTATATGCTATGGGAGTCAGGAGCTAAGTGTAAAGGGTTTTACAGACTCAGATTATGCAGGTGACTTAGACAACCGAAGGTCTACGTCAGGGTATGTCTTTACATTGGCTGGTGGAGCAGTATCATGGCGTTCTAGATTACAAGATTGTGTTACTCGGTCTACTACAGAGGCTGAATATGTTGCAGCATCAGAGGCATGCAAAGAATCAATTTGGCTTAATCGACTAGTAACAGATTTGGGAATCAAAGAAGAGATGCCTGTGTTATATTGTGATAGTCAAAGTGCTATACAATTGGCTCGCAATCCAGTTTATCACTCAAAGACAAAGCATGTGGATGTGAAGTATCATTTCATCAGGGAAATGCTCGAGGATAAGCAACTTCAACTTGTCAAAGTTCACACCACAGAAAATCCTGCTGATCTACTTACAAAAGGACTTCCCTCAGAGAGCTTTGCGCATTTTCGCAAGCATTTAGGTGTAGGGTAGTACATCACTTCTCTACATCTCTTGTATATTAGCTTGTATAGTAGCTTCTCTCACACTTAAAGTACCACATTGGACTTTAAGTGGGAGGTTGTAGGGGTATAAAGCCCAATGTGGTCGCCCAGGTAAGTGGGCGGGCCGCCAGGTATGTACACATATTATTTTGTAAAAACCTAATAAGAACTCACTATGCTCTACACATTACAGTAGAGCGAGTTCACCATATCGTCGTGCTCTTCTTCTCGCACTCTCTCTCGCGTCGCACTTCCGCTCGTACTCCTTCACTAGGCAGTGTGGAAAGGGAGTCCAACTAGGGCAAAGGGCCAGGGGCTATGCTATATAGTGGGTGGTTGGGTGGTGGACTCCTAGGTTCTAGTTCCCCTTGTCTAACACACACACACACACACACACACACACACACACACACACACACACACACACACACACACACACACACACACACACACACACACACACACAATACGATGTGTAAGGATAGAGACACTGTATAGCTTGATAACCTTAGAAAGGATTGTGTGTTCATATACAAGGTGCTATGGTATGATTGAGCTCATGTGTTATGTTACTCATGAAAATGTCAATACAAGATTAGGCCCACCTACATCTCTTATCGTTAGATGAAAGGGTCACTGACCAAGGGCTTTTCTTGATTTGAGGGTTTTGCATAGATATTCTTTTTGTTAGGCTCATCTACTCGGCTAGCACGTCAGGAGTTGAATGACCTACATGGCTAATGCATGGGGGACATTGCCTAAAGACCCAGTGTGGCACCTAAACAGATATGTTTGGTGTTGATATCCTACCATCTTTTAGCTCGTTGGAAAGATGCACACCCAACACACACAAAAATTGTCTCTCAATAGCCTAGGGCTTCCACAACACACCAATCACTAGAAAACACAACCACAACTCCACAAATCCAAAGGCAAGCCACCATTTGTACACAATCCAATGCACACACTCGTTACAACACCACAAATCAGTCCACTCACTCCACTCATCTCAATTCCCAGCCTTCCACACACACAACACCTTCTCTCTATCTCTCTTTGCACAACACGACCTCAAGGGGACACACCTGCCAACACACGCCCGAAAACACAAGCACACAAGCAGAGAAGAGAAGGGGGGAGGGGGAATTGACACAAAAAATGGCAATGATGGCTTCACTTCATTCAAAACGACCATACACAACTCAGCTACAAATCGCTCGATCAACACACATATTGGTGAGCTCACATCCACAAGCTTGGGAGGGCCTGGTAGCCCTCTTGGCTCTGCACAGACACCATCTAGCTCAACAGCCCCAATCAGCCATAGCCCTCTGGCCACAAAAGCACGAACGACAAAAAGCCTTAACGAAAAAAGCCCTTTACAAATGGAGAAAACTCCTCTTATTAGAGGCTACTAACTTGAAAAACAAAAAAAATTGGGTTTATCCTACTCGTGCAGCTCCAATTGAGCCCTTTTTAGTATTTTCTATACACTTCATACACTTGGAACTCCATTTTTAGAGTTACATTGCATGGCTCGCCACCTCTGCCATATTGTGTGTGTGTGTGTGTGTGTGTGTGTGTGTGTGTGTGTGTGTGCACACACGCATGTGAAGCATCTCTTATTGCCATTCTCGGACCCCTAGTATGCCACAGCTCATGGGAAGGCCTCCCTTGTTGTCATGATGGCGTGACATTGCTTATGGAAACCCCCTCTTCATAAAATGTTTGGCTCCTTCTTTGAGCACCATGGGAACCCGCCCATGGTCGATTGCCACATCATCATTGTGTCCATTGACATCGAATCGCCATCAATCGCCATCAATCGACAGTGCATCCACCAGCATCACCAAACAACACTGTTGTTGCACGCGCGTGAGTGCCTTGGACCGCCACGGACAACGACCACAAAGGGCGGTGCCCCTCTTTCCATTGTTGTGAGCTCATGGAAGCTCTTAATCACTCTTCACGGTGCTAATGAGCATGATCTTCATCCTATATAGGTAGAATAGGTTTCAAGGCATCGATACCCCATGTGGGATTATCGCCTACCACGTGGCGACGCCCGGTCAATTGGCCCTCCAAGGCTCCATAGTCTTCACAAAATTTGTTAAAAAAAACTTGTTTTCCCATCCTTCAATTCATTGCCATTTGGTGTCCAGTGATCCAAACACCGAGTTGCAACTTCTCACCCGAACCCCACTTTGCCACCTTCAATCCGCACAAGTCCCATTGCATTTTGACTTTCGTATGGCCTTGAACTGAGAGCCCAAAATTGCAAAAAAACACCAGATTGCCCACAGTCAGGGCCAACCGCCAACTTCAAATGGCTATAACTTTGCACCTGCAACTCAGATCGAGGTGCTCTCTCTTCCAGATAGCTCCATACATTGTCCACTACCTTTGCAAACCTTGTCAATCTTCAAAAAACATCAGATAGCATGCTCTTCAATGCGACCAAACAGGCTCAAAACTGGCCCTCGTTGAAACTTCCAAGGCCTGTATCATGGCAACCGGGACTTTGTTTGAGGATCCAAAAGGACCGACATGCTCCACTTTTCAAGTACTTCAACCATACACTCCAGGATCTCCCTTGCCAGACTTACACTTCACACCTACTTCATTACCCATGCTTGCACTTGCTAGACCATATATACTTGCTTGTGACATCTTCTATGGTCGACGCACTTTGGTTGCATCAATGTCAAGAGTTGAATGATCTACATGGCTAATGCATGGGGGATCTTATCTTGGTTTTACCTAAAGACCCAAGTGTGGCACCAAAGAGGAGTGGCACCTAGATTGATATGGTTGGTGTTGATATCCTACCATCTTTTGGTATCTAGAATCTTTCAAAGCTCGCGTTCATGGAGGAAGGAGAAGCAGCCTCGGCTTATGTCTTGCTCAAGTAAGCTGAAAGTGTTCTAAAGACCTGGTATTCCATTGAAGAGGTGTGGCACCTAAATTGGTATGGTTGGTGTTGATATCACATCACCTTTTGGTATCTAGAATCCTTTCAGACCTTGGGTTCATGGAGGGAGGCAAAGTATCTCGGCTTATGTCTCCCTCAGGTACATCATCTTTGAGTTTTGGACAACCCATAACCGTGTCTCACTTAATAAGAAGGATGTGAAGCGCTTCAGGCTTGGTCCAAAACTATACTCTTGATGAAACGCAAATGAGTTCAACTTCAACTTCTAATTCAGGTTTTCATCCAATGTTCTGATTAAATGCTTTAATTTATATGCCAGTGTACTCATTAGCAATCTTCTAATGCATCATATTCGTGATCAAAATTTTTGGTGTAGCAATTCACAAAAATTATGGAGGTTCATGCTTGGGGCATGGTTCCAAATGTTTTTTGGTTTTCATTGTTCTTAGAATAACATAAAAGATTTAGTTTACTTAAATTTTGAATTTCTCCTTTTGTTTGGTTTCATTGCTTAGAAGCATCAGTTCTCCGATTTAGTATCATCACTCAAGTCTCTTTGGTAAGAGCTGAGAAAGTGGTACCTCTACTCTCTACTGTCAACATTTTGTATTGCTTACTAAAAAATGTTTGCTTACTGGAATATATAGTTCTATTCCTTCTTTCTCCTTTGTACTACTATATATGAGTAAATAAGACTATGTAACATGGATTAGTATATAGTAGGACTTAGTTGTGATATCCCAGTAGCAAGCCCTTTATTATTATTATTTTTTGTAGCGGTCCAGGCATTTTCGCTTCAGAAGATACAAGAGAGGGTCTTCAAGGCATAAAGGCTTACAAGCCAAAAGAGGAGTAACTTAATAACGTTTTTTGATATGAGTAACATCTACATGGAATGTTGCAAACCTCATTGGGAAGTAAAAGTTTGGAATAAACTTTGATTTAGGTTAGGTTCACATCAGGCCGCATAAGCTCAGCTGTGAAGATTCCAACCAATCAAAACTTAGGAAAACAGGAATGATTCACATCAGGCTCGGTAAGAAACAAAAGTTCCTCCCCCTTCATGAAAGAAAGACCCCCCCTCCTCTCCTACACATGAAGAGATGAAGATATTCTACGTTTGTTGGTGTCAATACTCTATAAGGGCAAACATGAGATGTAGATGACGCTGTGTAGGCAGAAGTGGTTTTTATGCAAGCAGCCTTGTCGTCTTTCTCTTGGCTATGTTGTGTATGCCATATCTTTCTTGACTTGGTGTGAGGGTGAGGAGGGAGAGCCTCGTTATTAATTGACACCCCCTCTGTCAAGTGGGATCTATAGTCCCTATTGATTGGGGGCAACGGGATCGGTTTTGCACCTTCCAATGGAGGATTAATCCCCAAGTGATCACTATGTGATCACAATTAAAGTGAACTCCACGTAAACATCATGTAAACTTGATGTGAAGATCAAGTGACCTCCAAGTGAACCCCGTGTGAATTGCAATCAAGATGTGATCACCTTGTGAACCCACTTATTTCAAAGTTATTATGGTGTGACCTTGAGAATCCCAAAGTGATCTTTGAGTGAACACCATGTGATGCTCGCCCCGTCATTTTGGTTTTATGACCGAACGTTCTCACCTCCATTTCAAGTAGCGTGCGATAGATTAATGGAAGAGCCTTGGTCTCCGGTGTGGTAGGTGGTGGGTTAAAGTCATAGGGGCTCAATCAGACAGAATCTTTTTATTCCTAAGAATAAACGGATGGTCAAGATCATTCAAAGATCATCGACTGTTGATCCCACCTGACAAGGGGGGTGTCAAATAGTCACGAGGGAGAGTGAGGGGTCCTACAACGTCTGCTTTCGGAGCATACCCATCAATTAGCACACTTATTTTTTTGGGTGCTAACCTTTAGGAAAAGGATTACTTTGTTGGGAGCTTGCCTTTATGAGAACGATTACTTAGGCCCCTGTTAGACTGGGGCACCCGACCTCTCAATATTCTTGGTGGCCAACCTCTCTCATGTCACACACAATTTTGAAGAAGTAGGGGACCGTTCGTAGCAATAATCCAAAGCTCGTCAAATTTTAGTGTTCCCATATAGAAGCATTAGCACCAAGCTTAGGGACTTATCTACATATGAAGCACCTCTTATTAAGTATTTTTAAACTCATTAATAAGTGACATTTAGCCAACAATTACAACATCATGAGCGTTATTTTGCTTGAACCAACCTTTTTTACCCATATAGGTGACCCTGGGGTCACCTCTCTACACACATCTAGTACCCACAACACGAACATTTTCAAAGTTTTTCAGCCCCCATCAGCCCATCACTAGCTTCAACATCAGAAGCAACCCAATGTTTTCAGATTTCAATCATAGCCTCACCATCAATTTGTAGATCCAAGTCAAATTAGCCCAACGTTTTCAATTTTCAGCCCTTAGCCTCGCACATGCCAACGTCACGAACACCATGGGACAGCATCACAAACACCATGGGATAACCAACAATTGAGGAGCTCTTCTTCAAAATATGGCAGATAGTTGTTGGAGCCCATGGAAAGGGGGAGGGGCCAATATTAACGACCCCATCTTCCACTTGGTGGTTGCCTGCAGCACCAAGGAGACCCCAGGCCACTACAAAATGTCCACCCAACATCTTGCACTACACTTGGTCCGACACAGCACCTTGGTTCCCTCCCAAAGAGAGGAGGTGACCTTTTGGTCTTTATTTCCAAAATTGGACAGGGCGTTAATTGTAGCAAGAAGGAGAGAGCGGGTTGCACAACTAGGTGTCCCTCCAAGCCTTCCCCATCCACCCCTCTCTATGACCTTTGTGCGCAAAACCTTCTAGAATTTTCTTTATGCCTATCGTCAAATATCTTTATTTTTTTTCAAATTCACAAATTGTGAGTGTAATTGAATTAAAAACCAAAAAAGATATAAAGGAAGCCATGCTCCATCCGAGCCATGACATCTGCCAACAACCACACCACATCCACCCTATCCATCAGTTACATCGCCTAATAAAGGGTACCATCTTGAGACCTTTAGCATAAAAAAGAAACTTAAACTGACTTGGGGTTGCCACCAAGGAGTTAGCTCTTCCACAACACTCCCCCTTGATCGCCAAGCTAGTGCTAAGGGGACATAACGCCGAGAGAGAAGAAAGCTGACATTTCATTTTTTCTTTTTCTTTCATTGGAGTATACTAACATGTTGATCACTGTGCCCAAAACCTGAACAACATGGCTGATAAGATCAAGCTTTAGGTTTTGATTATCACCTACATTCACATCAATTTGACTAGAATCAATTGTCGTCTTTTCATCGGCACGAACCAGCTCAATATGCTTATCCCACCTCTCTACTATTGAGCTTTTTGACTCTTTGCTTATCTTATGGACAGATAGTTCGATAGGCACAACTGGTTCCTCTTGCATCTCCACTGGCGTACAACCCTCCTCTTCAGTCTTCTCTATGCAAGAATGTCCCGTTCTCTGACCATATCTTTTGACCTTGGATCATCTACAAAAGGTTTGACCTCCCTAGTGACGGATCTCCAAGTTGCCTTGACCTTCGGGTTATGGGCCACTTCTACCTTGTGATAATCCTTAGCATAATGCCCAAGTCTACGGCATTTATAGCAGGCATTTGGAAACAAGGAGAATGCAAGTTCTTGTCGAAATTTGCCCTAATTTCCCATACTCAAATATAAATACTTGGGGATTGGTTTGCTCAGATGGACTTGTACTAATCATAGAGACTTGTATTTGGTGATAACCATCAAGGTCTATTAAACGTGTAAAAGTTTGTTCACATTCCCTTACAGAATGTGAAAATTTATCAAAAGCACAAGCTTGTGAACTTGCTTAAAATGCCTCTACTAGTGTCTTGGGGTGGCCCCCCAGATGAGTTGGTGTATCTGGGTAGCTAGGAGAACTCATGGCTCATCATGAGCATGACTAGAATTTGTAATTTATTGGGTTTGATAATATAATCCACTCACCATTGTGAATTTTGCAAAAAAATATTGATAAAACGGAAGTGTTTTTTTCCCTACTCACGATTGTGAGTGGGTGAGTTATATTAACAAAAAAGAAACGTACAACGAATCCTCAAGCACGATGGGTGATTACATGACAAGTGGCTACAGAGTCAGAGTCCCTGGACAACATGAGCTACTTAGAATGGGCCTTGATTGCATGACTCCAATAGAGATGATCACTTGTCTACTTCTTGCATAATCTCTTTGAAGCTAGTCGTCAAGTGGTTCTTTTCAAAGACACATTGGTTCCTCTCCTTCCACACTTGTTTGAGGTAGGAGAAGTGGACAATTTGAGTGAAAATTAGTATGGCCTGGTTCTTCCGGTATGTTGCCTCAATTTTGTAAGCAGGACAATTAGAGGGTATCTCATGGAGATACCCTTCAAAAAGCGAAGCAAAAGCAAATTCACTGACGTGGAGAGGGAGAGGGGCAGATGGCGCGTGTCACAGGTCGGATATTTTCTGGAGGCGGGAAGAGTCGTGGAGTGCAGCCAGCGACGAACGCGGCGCACTGGATGAGGTCTGGATGAGGTCTGCCAGGGACGAAACCAGGCGGCAACGCAGGGCCAACATCTCTCTCTCTCTCTCTCTCTCTCTCTCTCTCTCTCTCTCTCTCTCTTGTTGCACCATGTTTCGGCAGCGCAGAGCTAACGATGCTCATTGCAGTGTGATCCTAGCCAGGCCGGAGGCTTGTGAACTCCGCATGGACCAGGCATTCGATTGCAGGTAAAGCAATGGTGGGAGAGATCGAGCCAAGCACAAGGTGGAGAAGTCCATGCTGGTGCAGAGGAGAGCAACCGGCAGGGTTGAGGGAAGCGTGGAGTTTTTTTCAGGTGATTATCGCCATGAGCAACCGGCAGGGTTGAGGGAAGGTGGAGTTGTTTGAATGGCTTCTTGATGGCGAAAGGTGCGAGCAGAGGGACTGCAGTCGATCTTGAGGGTTGCAGGATTGCATGGCGGAACGGGTTGGGACGCGATGGCACCGTGTGCATCGACTCCAGTGTTAAAAATTAAGCGTCTGTTAGAATCTTGCTCGTTAATTAATTAATGTACAGTTGAATCGACCCATATCCTGCCTCCCAAGAGTGGGTCATCCTTGGGAAGATCTCCCCAAAGCACTTTCCATAGAAAGAGCTTCATAGCTGGGGGGCCACTAGGAGTCCCATATATTACTTGCTATAGATGCCCATCTAGAGTCTGGCGAGTGCCTCTGCCATTGTTTATTGAGTGGGGAGAAACAATTTGCTTTAAACAAAATTTTGTAGTAGATTTCTTAGTTTGCGGCTTAGTGAAGTTTCTGTTCTCAGCCTTCCAATCAAGTTCAACATCACATATTGGCAAGGCATAATGCAAAGACCCTGGACTGCTTTATTTATCAACAATCATTCAATTTTGTTGAGGTTGAGCTAGATGGGGTAGGGAACACTTAGTGTCCATTCCTCATAATACCTGCGACCCCTTGGCGGCCGGCGGAGGCCGGGAGCCATGGGGGAGCAGGTATTATGAGTGAATAGACACTAAGTGTCCATTCCCGACCGTCAAGGGTCGTTGGGAGGCGGGCCAAGCTCCTTGCATGCTAAAGACATCTGCAGAGCCGCACACTGGTTCTGAATTGATGCTTCGCTTGCTGATGCGCCTCAATGCGCGCTAGACAACCTGCAGCAGTGTATAATTTCAGAGGACACACACAGACGAGGTTCATGGATTACGGGTGCTGACGGGGCATAAAATTATTGGCGATGATGGAAAAGAGGTTGATGATTAATTACGGCCGCTGACGGGGCATATAATCATTCGCAATGATTGGGAGGTTGCTGATGATTAATTACGGCTGCTGAACTGTCGTCAATCCGTCGGTTGAGACAGTGATTCCGCTCCAGAATTGGCACTTGATGCAGGGCGAGGATCGCCTGCCCGCCAAACAGCGACCTTGACAGGGTAGGGAATGGACACTTAGTGTCCATTCCTCATAATACTTGCGACCCCTTGGCGACCGGCGGAGGCCGGGAGCCATGGGGGAGCAGGTATTATGAGTGAATGGACACTAAGTGTCCATTCCCGACCGTCAAGGGTCGCTGGGAGGCGGGCCAAGCTCCTTGCATGCTAAAGACATTTGCAGAGCCGCACACTGGTTCTGAATTGATGCTTCGCTTGCTGATGCGCCTCAATGTGTGCTAGACAGCCTGCAGCAGTGTATAATTTCAGAGGACACACACAGACGAGGTTCATGGATTACGAGTGCTGACGGGGCATAAAATTATTGGCGATGATCGAAAAGAGGTTGATGATAAATTACGGCCGCTGACGGGGCATATAATCATTCAGAATGATTGGGAGGTTGCTGATGATTAATTACGGCTATTGAACTGTCGTCAATCCGTCGGTTGAGGCAGTGATTCCGCTCCAGAATTGGCACTTGATGCAGGGCGAGGATCACCTGCCCGCCAACCAGCGACCTTGACAGGGTAGGGAATTCCTCATAATACCTGCGACCCCTTGGCGACCGGCGGAGGCCGGGAGCCATGGGGGAGCAGGTATTATGAGCGAATGGACACTAAGTGTCCATTCCCGATCGTCAAGGGTCGCTGGGAGGCGGGCCAAGCTCCTTGCATGCTAAAGACATTTGCAGAGCCGCACACTGGTTCTGAATTGATGCTTCGCTTGCTGATGCGCCTCAATGTGTGCTAGACAGCCTGCAGCAGTGTATAATTTTAGAGGACACACACAGACGAGGTTCATGGATTACGGGTGCTGACGGGGCATAAAATTATTGGCGATGATCGAAAAGAGGTTGATGATAAATTACGGCCGCTGACGGGGCATATAATCATTCGCAATGATTGGGAGGTTGCTGATGATTAATTACGGCTGCTGAACTGTCGTCAATCCGTCGGTTGAGGCAGTGATTCCGCTCCAGAATTGGCACTTGATGCAGGGCGAGGATCGCTTGCCCGCCAACCAGCGACCTTGACGGGGTAGGGAATGGACACTAAGTGTCCATTCCTCATAATACCTGCGACCCCTTGGCGACCGGCGGAGGCTGGGAGCCATGGGGGAGCATGTATTATGAGTGAATGGACACTAAGTGTCCATTCCCGACCGTCAAGGGTCGCTGGGAGGCGGGCCAAGCTCCTTGCATGCTAAAGACATTTGCAGAGCCGCACACTGGTTCTGAATTGATGCTTCGCTTGCTGATGCGCCTCAATGTGTGCTAGACAGCCTGCATCAGTGTATAATTTCAGAGGACACACACAGACGAGGTTCATGGATTACGGGTGCTGACGGGGCATAAAATTATTGGCGATGATCGAAAAGAGGTTGATGATAAATTACGGCCGCTGACGGGGCATATAATCATTCGGAATGATTGGGAGGTTGCTGATGATTAATTACGGCTGTTGAACTGTCGTCAATCCGTCGGTTGAGGCAGTGATTCCGCTCCAGAATTGGCGCTTGATGCAGGGCAAGGATCGCCTGCCCGCCAACCAGCGACCTTGACGGTTAGCTAATCAATATCTTTACATATTGTGTTGTCTTAGTCCTTGAACTGTGGCAAGTGTTTGAGACCTTTGTTATTGACTTTCCTGGCAACCTCTGGCCTTCTCTAGAAGTTGGCATCTGAGTTTGAAATAGTTTTACTAATAGTGTTGAGAAATGTGGCTCTCGCTTTTTCCACCTCTTTGGATCGTGTTTCTAGTTGTCCTATTACTTGGATCAAGTAGTTGAGCATTATGTTAGCCACTCCATTGGGGTCTTGCACCACCCTCCCTTCATCGTCTGTGAGTGTGTTGATGCTTCCATAAATGCTTCGAACTTTGAGTGCTATAAATAAATGTGCTTGATTGGTAGCCTCATGTTGAAGGTAGGTCTCTCTTCATAGTAATCTTGTCTTCCTTACCTAATCTAGCTATTGTTCTGCAAGAGTGGTTTTTTCTTTGAGCCACCTCTGGTGTTCTTCTTTGGAGGTCATCCCTTCACTTTCTCTGTTTTGCTCAACATTTCTCTTCCTTTTGCGTATGCTTATTATAATCCACTCAAGCCTTCTTCACTCTTGGACGTGCTCTTTCAATTGTTGTTTTCATGGTTTGAGCAAAGACATCCCAAGCTTTAGTGTTTTCCATATCTATGTCTTTGGCTAGCTTGTGCAATGCTTTTTTGGTCAGGCTTTGGAAAAGAGGGTATTTGAAAAGATGTTCCCCTATGACTATCTTATTCTTTGTCCCTTTGGGGAAAGAGGTATCCCTTGTGTTCTTTTTTTAGTGTAATGGATAGTAGTAGGTGTTTGGAGAAGCTTTGCAGCATGTCAACCTTCAATCCTACATAAGAGGGGATCCAGTCTGCTTGATGAGAGCAGTAGCATGATTGTCAAGTCAAGAGGCCATTTGAGCATATTGCAGGCTCATGTAGGTAAAGCCTGGTGAATTTCTCCAAGGTCCGGTAGACCACAAGTCCATTAAGGCGGCCTACTTCTTGTGCAAAGGCTTTTCCGATTTGTGTTTTCAGAGGCTGCTAGCAGAAATGAGGCATTGGTTCTATCCTTATTGAAGTCTCCTATCAAGGGCTGATCCCCCTCCACAGGGGAGTCTATTGAAAGACCCACAGTTTGGCTCTATACTTGGCATCGCACGGGTTGTAAATGTTGACAATAGTCATAGGTTGCCCTGCCCAATTGATCTTCACCCTAGTTCAAGACCACCTTCCACTCTAGGTCTCTATTTACAATGGTGAGGATGCCATTGAAACCATTAGATCCCTCTCCATAGAACATCATCCGCTTGCCTAAAGCTTGCTTTCTTCTACATGAGGCATTCAAGTGGTTCTCTTGAGATCTCTGGCTTGCCTTACCTTATCCCAAAATCGGGCATACTTCTTGCGGGTTTTGATGTGCTTTAGGTTCAAAGTTTCCATCATTGAGAGGGGTACGAATTATTCTACCTCAAGAAACTCTTCCTCCATAATCTCTTTCAGAGAATCCTCCTCCATGGGCAATTTCCCCACTTCATTTGAGAGCCGGCCATCTATGTCGTTAATAGGTTCTTAGGGTTGGCATCCCTAAGAGCATAAAAAAGGTTCTTGAAAACTAATTAATCGCATTACAAAACTAATCTTGAAAACAAATATAGTGTTACAAAAGCTAGACCCAAAATAGATGGGCACGATTTTGGAACTCATTTCTATAAAGGGAATCTCAAAAGATCCCCTCAAAGAAATGAAGAGGGAAAGAAGGCCTAAAACATTGTAATGTAATGGGAGAGCCAGCTGAGCGTGGAGGATTGTGGGCAGATGATGTTGCAAGAGGGGAGAATCTCAAAGGGAATCTCAAAAGATCCCCTCAAGAAATGAGGTCCAAGAGGGAAAGAAGGCCTAAAAAATTGTAATGCAATGGGCGAGCCAGCTGACAAGCGTGGAGGATTGCAGGAACATGACCATGAGTATGTTGGAGGAGAGGAGAGCTTGCGGACAAGCGGGGAGGGAGACAAAAGAGGAGGAGCACCTGGCCCAAGCAGCGCAACCACACAACCCTAAACTAGATGCAAGAGAGGGAGATAGGTGTTGCACAAGGGCTACTTGGGGGGGCGGTAGGTGTCGCACCATGAGGGCCCCTCTGTACGTCTTGGTCCCTGACGGTGTCCTTCTTAAAGCCTTGGCGCCAACGCGAGAACTCGGAAGGAATCCTGACAGATTTCCTTTCATAGAAAGCACGGAAGTTACGCCGTTTACACACTGCCTATGGTAGCCCGTAACCTGCCCAAGCCTGGGGCTTTAAAAATAATACATGGGCACCCTTTGTCCAGCAACCTCGTTACACACAAGCAACCCATCTCAAAAATAAAAACTCTCAAAATTGGGTATTTTGATTGGCTGCGTGGATGTTGGCCAACCTTGGACAGCAGTCAAGGCTCGCTGCCCAACTTCCCTTGTTGGATGGGCATGCGCTGGAGTTCAAATCAGCAGTGTCCACGGATGGCCTCGCGCTTGTGTGTAATAAGGCGCGTGATGGCCTGCATTCTGATTGGTGAGTGCTTTTAAAAAACGGATGGGCATCAGCAATGTGTAAATGTCTTTGGTCTCTAGTCTTCAAACATGAGCGCAAAAAGAGTGATTACCCTATGAATTGAGGCACTAGATCAACAACATCAATTGGGGAACCATAAAAAACCTAAGAGATTAGAAGGAATCCTGCAAAATTCTAGGGGGGAGCAAGTAGAGCAAAATGGGTTCCCTAATCTCAAAAATTAAAAATTCTTTCGAAAGATCTCAAATGCATAAGTGAAGGGTGAGTTTAGGAAATGAAAAACCCTCCCTCAGTCTCTCCCCCCTTCTCAACAAAGTACTCACTCCCCATCGATATGGATTCATCAAGGGAAGGTCCATTTATGATAACATTCTAGAAGTAATGGTCGGTATTGAATATACTGCTTTCACCAAGCAAGAGTATGCACAAGAGTATCCCGTTGCAGTTAGATCTAGATAAAGCCTATGACTGAATCACATGGTCGTTCATTGAAGATGTCATGAAGTCATTAGGATTTGGGCCGCGGATGTGCTAGCTGGTTAGTACCCTTGGTGTTGATAGCCAATCTAAGCTCCTTTTCAATGAGAGAATTGTAGGTTCATTTGAGGTCAAAAGATCTATAAAACAAGAATGCCCACTTGCTCCTCTGATGTTTGTAGGATCCCATCCTCTGGTAACATTACTCAAAGATAGTGCTGCTAAAGGGGAGATTCAAGGGTTCGCTCTGCCTAACGACAACCAACTTTTGGCAAAGCTTTTTGCAGAAGATTCCTTGATTTTCCTTAAAGCTTGCCTTGAGGTTATCAGGAAGGCTCTCAAAATTGTACAAACATATTCCTTAGCTTCAATTGAAAGCGCAGTATTGAAATATCAAGATTGATCTCTCTCTCCGAGAGTGACGTGTTCGATCCAACTATGTGGACTTGGGAGATAGTGTCAAAAGGGAAGATATTTCGGCACCAGGGAGCCCCTCTGGGGTTGGACGTAACTCACAAGCAAAGATTTTTATGGGTCATGGAGAAAGTAAGGAAGAAGATGCGAAGGTGGGAGTATGTGCTTCTCCCATTTCCGAGCAGAGTAAAGGTAATCAATTCATTTATGCTCCCTTATATAGCCTTTAATGGTCCATTACTTAAGCTAGCTAAATGCAACTGAAAAGAGTTCTTGAAACCGGTAAAGAGATTTCTATGGAAGAACAACTCTAAAGACTCAACGCCCTGATAGTAGCTAAATGGGAGACAATTACGAGACCTCTGGAGCAAGGCGGTATCGGGGTTCTTAACCCTAGCACTCATGCGGAGGCTCATGGTGTCAAGTTTGTGGTAGCACTAGCTAAGCAAGACCAAGCTTGAGCTATTATGGCTAAGGCTATGATGGACAACTCCATAGTATGTTCACAAGGTGGCCAATGCAAAGGGTTCAAGGTGCACAACAAGCTGTTGGCCCCTCAATGGGCCGTCCTGAAACATGGGGGTACAATAGGTGAGCTCACTCGGAAGTGCAATAGAGCAACGGAGTCCTTGGAATGGGGAGAGCTGACAAGGTACTTTCAAAATTCAATAACTCACTGGTCCCCTTGGCTCTCCAAGGCCGGAGGCATCCTTCCGATTCCTTTTTGGAGGGGGTTGCTAGGAAGGTAAATAACAAAGGTATTAGATGTCTTGGCCAGTTATGGGACTATAGTAGAAGTTGTTGGAAAGGAACGAATCAATTAGCCCTCCGATTTAACCTTATTGAGACATAAAGATTACTGATCAACAAAGCCCTTTAACGATTTAGCACGTGATATATGCCAAACTCTGAATCAAAGTTTGAGTGGAAAGCTTGGCAGTGGTGGCCTAAGAACAGACACTTCCTGAAACCGCAAACTAAGGAGGTATACCTCACCCTTATGACTTCAAAGGTTTCGTTATTTCCGCTTAACAAGAAGTGGGGAGAAAACTGGTTGAGGTCAAGATGGGAGACGGTTGTGAAGAACATCTGGCACCCTCAATGGCCACATGTGATGAAGGTCTTCTTATGGAAGGTGTTATGGGGAGCCTTGCCGAATGGGGTGAAGGTTCTTGCCGGGGAAATTGGTCGAGATAGATGCTCACAATGCAGAATAGCTAGTGAAGACCTCCCTCACCTGTTCAAGGAGTGCCCGACGATCTATGGCCTAGCAAGAAAGGTCTGCAAATGGGTCCAAAAGACCTGGCAAATAGGATTCTTCAAGAAAGATCTCTATTTGCGAGGGAAGGTCTTTAAGAACCAAGCACTAATCATCACAACTCAAATCGTGAGATTTTGTTACTTCAAACATATTTGGAAGAAAAGGAATTGTCGAATATTCGAGAACTCCTTTGAAATAGCTAACTTCACAAAGATAATATAAGAAAGCAAGAGGATGATCATCGCCATTGGAAAACAAATGAAGTCGAAGGAATGGAACATGACCATCGGTGCCGCAATGAAGGGCCTACATGGGTAAAAGTGGGACCTCATCCATTGTCGAGGGGTCACTTCTCTATCAGCCGATGTATCTATGATCCTTTAAAGATGTCATGGCTCGTCATGAACATGGCAGTAATTTGTACTATTTTTTATTTGTCAATATAACATACTCATCGTTGTGAGTTGAAAAAAAAAAAGGGAAATGAAAAGCCCAATGGAAATGGAAATGGAAAGTCAAAAGACTTTTCATGTCCGTATAAAGAAGTGGTCAAGTATCTATTTCTTCTTCCACCTTTCTTTAGCGTTTAGTTTCCTTGCACTATGTAAGTCTAAGGTGATGAATTTTATTTTTTTGAACGGGTGGGTGGTGCATTTTTTTTAAAAGCCAAATCTTCAGAGATCCTAGGGGAGAGACGGCACGTGGAGGGGAGATTTTGGTTTTGGAAGGAAAGGGAGAAAGGGGGGAGAGAGGGAGCATGGAGGAGAGAGGGCGAGGGCGAGGGGGAGAGAGAGATATATTTTTCTATCTATCCAAAAAGAAGGGAGGGGTATAGTGAAAGAGCAATGTTGTACATGATCTCAAGGGGGCATACAACAGGGAGTGCCTCTCTCTCTCTCTCTCTCTCTCTCTCTCTCTCTCTCTCTCTCTCTATTGTGCTTTGTATCTGTTTTGTCTCCAAATACATTGGGTGGCAATGGACAAGGAGGGCGAGAAGAGATGCTTTGTGTATGTGAAGGTCCGATAGGGCATTGATTCGGTCTAATAGGTGGTCCAAAATTTGAACCCATTTCTTTTTATGTGAATCTAGCAAGATCCTAAAAGGTTTGGGTGAAAGCTAAATAGAAT
This sequence comes from Adiantum capillus-veneris, assembly GCF_014529385.1. Taxonomy (NCBI): domain Eukaryota; kingdom Viridiplantae; phylum Streptophyta; class Polypodiopsida; order Polypodiales; family Pteridaceae; genus Adiantum; species Adiantum capillus-veneris. The sequence goes on from NC_140931.1 coordinate 114,314,816, forward strand.
GAAAGTCTCTCTCTCTCTCTCTCTCTCTCTCTCTTCTTGATTGTCTACTGTGTGGCGGGAGGGAGCATAGGGCAACGACTCCCATGGATTTGACTGAAGACCGTTTCGTGCAAGCAAGAGAATCCATTGCCATATTCCTCAGAGTCATGGGACGATTAGGCTTGGAGGTGTAGAGTGGGGTGAGAATGGGAGTGAATGGGTTAGCTAAAGACAATGGGGTCATCAACCTCATGCGTGGAGAGGTGGTCCAACTCTATGGTGCTGATGATGAAGAAGACGATGATGATGCCCATTACTATTAATGAGTATGTGCTGCAGGGACATGGGGATCGACATCAGTAGGTGATGGACTAGGAACATGAAGAGGCTAATCATCAAGGCACCCAAGAGACCCTGTGCAGCAAGGGAAGGGGGAGATGGGGACGAGTGCATAGATGGAGCGATGGTGGGGGTTAGACTCTGCAGACGTGATAATGGCGACACCATGATCTCTTTTGAGATCCCTCAAAGAATGGGAAAAGGCAAAAGATTTGACTTTATGCAAATGTTTAATTCGCTTTTGAGATTGTATACTAATGTATTAATTTAGACAAGAGACGGATTTAGGCCAAGCCAAGGTAATATCCTCGACACATTAGCCGTGTATATTCAATTCCCGTCACACTATCCGTGTAGATGAGACTAACAAAAAAGAAGATCTAGACAACACCCCCAATCTAGCAAAGCCCTAGCTGGTCAATGACCCTTTCATCTAAGGCTAAGCTATGTAGGTGATCCTAATCTTGTATCAATGTTGTCATGAGCAACGTAACACATGAGTCCAATCACAATAGTATTTTATATATGCACAAATAATCCTTTTCAAGTAGTCAGCCAGACTGTATAGGGTCTCTACCCTTACACATCCACCATACCATCAAAACCACTTCATGATCCAATCCAAGACCATAAACCATAATCCAATCCCATCACATGGGTGAGCACTCCACGGATCTTGGGGTCCATCCTACAAAACCACTTTAGTACATAACGTGGCTGCAAAAATTTTGGCAACATTTCGAAAGCACAACCATATCCCAAAAAAATATCCAAGAGCCACATCGGCTTCCATAATCAAAATCATAACCATAATCCATGAGGGATTGCAACCCTTGACCATAAACCATATTCCTTACTAAACCAACTTCCAAACTTGGAGTTTTACCATACTCATTGCAATCAAATTGAGCCAGCACACATGGCCCTTAAGAGATGAACTTCATACTCATTGCAATCAAATTGAGCCAACACACATGGCCCTTAAGAGATGAACTTTTTATGCATGAAATAAGTCCGACCAGTGACTAAACATGACTTCAACATCTCATTTTAACAATGTTTAACCATGCATAAGTGATGCACTATGATCGCACCTCACTTCCCTAGCACACATGAATTGTTCTAAATGATGTGTTTTATCTCTGGTTTAAAAGGTTCAACTTCGTTCATATTGGTTTGGGAGATACGATGTAAGATCCCCAATTTTTGGGTCTCTTTAAAAAATAAGAAAAATAGCTTTAAATATCTATTTTGTCAAATTTTGGATTTAAGATGCTTGATTGATAGTATTGTAAGGTTCTAAAGTAAAAAGCAAGGTCATGTTTATGTTCCAGCAGATCAGACGAACGTTTGGTCCAGTTTTGGAAAAATCCGCTATTTTTAGCTTTTTATTTTTTAGGTGCTTTTTTTACAAAAAGCAGGGTCGGATCCTTAACCTACGTGTTCCAGGGAAGCTATGGTTCAATTTTGTAAAAATCTACTTTTCGAGTGCTTTTCAAGCTATTTCTAGCTTTTCATGTTTTAGTACTGTTTAGTTAAAAGCGAGTTCGCTTTTTTATTCCAGTTTGGACAAGGGGAACTCGTGGTTCAATTTTAGATTTTTTTTTGCTTTTTACGCTATTTTTCGCTTTTCGTGCTTTTTGGAATTTTTTAAAAGCAATGTGCTTTTTAGGATGACCTAAACATAAAAATATTTATTTTAGTCTCCATTGGATTTAAAAATGACCACCCGAAGCAAAAATGGAACCGATCGGGATTTTTACGAAAATTATTTTTATAAAAAGTAGTATCCTAAACATTACTGCTCTCTTGCGGCAAAGCAAGAAGCCTTTCGACAACCCGTAATCAATTCTGAAGCACGGTGAGAAGCTCTAAACGCCATAGCTATCATCATCTCTCTCTCTCTCTCTCTCTCTCTCTCTCTCTCTCTATGTCGTTTTTATGAGTAGTCACCCTCTCGGTGATTGTTTTTTCATATTTGAGTGTATATATGGATTTACAGAGTACATATGAAGTCGTTCCATAATTATTTCATCATGTTTAACACATTGATTTATGCACACGATGTGTTTATGATCACGTGCGTGTATAAAAAGCGCTTTTCGTTTCACGTCATAGAAGCGGTAGGAACACTATTTTGGTCATAACTCACAAATCATTATGAATCAACCCAAACCCTTTAATCCATAGATAACACATATCATTTAGAACATTTTCCCTCTTAGGTGTACTACAAAAATCACGCACAAGCTAAGAGATATGATAAAAAAACAGCTTGTTGTCCACTACAATGTCAAAATTTGGACCCCAGGCTCCTTGGAGAACCATTATATAGATTCACCGGATGGGAAAATCCACCTAACCAATTGCAAAACTTGATGATAAATGTATTTAGCTCTTCGTTATCACCTTTGATATGCGAGTTATTAATCATTCTATAACCGGTTTTACCTGCGCGTGTAGGGATGCTACCAAGGGGGAGCACCATATGGTATTGTGAGTTAACTGAGCCGCTTATGTATGATTTATGGTTTGTTTTGGTGAGTTGATTTCAGTTATTAGTTGCCCATAAACTTATATGAGGGTATATGGTTAGTCAACCCGAACCGCATAGACAGATATGACTAACGTGGCTTTCTTTTTGGGTTACCGTTTGTTGTGTGAGTATGATATGGGTAATCATTAGAAAAAATATGAACCCTCTAGGGGCCCTTTGGGATTAAGGTTAATTAGAGGCCAGCCAATGAGAAGAGGGTGGTGGACACACTCTATGCCCTCAAAAATGTAGGGGGACAAAGTAGTCTTACACTTCTTAAATGGGCTCTTACCTAGTGAGAAGGTGGGTTGGGGGGGGGTGGGTGGGCCATATGGAACCTCCAACTTCCCTCCTTTTTGATCCAGTTATGAAAAAATCCCAAAAATTTGAAATTTTTCAAAAATTTCAAAACTTAAATTTCATCTTCTGAAAACCCCCCTAAAACTATTTTATGGTCAAAAAACATTTTTTGATCTCAAAAAGTCAAAACGTGCATCCAAAAACCCTAAAATTCAAATTTTTAAAAAAACTTTAAAAAAATCTTTTTTTGCTATCCAGAGCTCCCCCAAAAGTAGTTATTAGGCAAAAAGTGATTTTCTCTCTCTAGAACCCCTTTTCCAACCCCTCCTTGGTTGCAACCATCACACTCATCCTCTACTCCAACACACTCTCTCTCTACACCATCTCCATTGTTGCAGCAAGGAAGCTCCTCTCTCCTCCCCTACCACCTTCCATTGCCACACCAAGCAAGGGTTATCCACCTTCTCCTCCCAGTGCCACACAAAGCAAGGGTTGTCCACCTTCTCCTCCCATTGCCACAAGGGTTAACCACTTTCTCATATCACTTTATCCCACCTACATTGTAGCAACAAGCAAGGTTCTTCTCCTCCTCCTAGTTTGCTTTGCTCAACCATGGCCAACTCTACTTCGCAAAGGCGGCCAAAGGATGAGGTCACAGCACTTGCATGCCACAACACTAGAGGTGTAGATGATAAGTGGGTGCCACAAGAGTTCACCAAAGGTGCTTGGGTATACATGCAACCATCTGCTGTTGGCCCTCATCATGTGCGGAATCGTGCAAACTTGGATCTTCATTGGAAAGGAAAGCTCCTTGGCTTCAAGAACCGCAAAGACAAGGGGACCGTAGCCATTGTGCAACATGTTTTCTCAATGTCAACCATGCACTTGCAACAACCACCTCGATTTCCAACACATTGTAAGTACATGTTTTGAGAATACAAAGCTAGGTGTGAAATCACAGTGTAATGTTATTATGGATTCATACTTAACATTTGTCATGCATTTATAGTCATATTTTCATCCACGTTGGTGGATGAGCAGCCACTACATAGTCTCTCCGGCACATTCAATGCTATACATGCGGATATTGGAGCAATAATGTTTCCACATCTTTGCCCAACCAAACTGGTTCAAAGAAGGATTTTCTTCTATTCTCACTCCTATATTGTCTCTACTTCTACACAAGCATTTGGAACGCTTGAACCCATCAAAGTAACTTCCTTATTAAGTATGGAGTGGCCGGTCCCAGATTTGTGGTCGGTAGCATCTTTCAAGCAAAAGATGATAATGGATGTCCAAAACTCTTTGAAATACTCTAAAGCTTCTAGGTCTATGGGCTTGAGTTAGTGTTTGCCTATTCATTGTTTTGTGCACATTTTTAAAGATTTTGGATTTGTCGAGACTACCACAATGCTTGTATGTAAAGATACGCATTACGAGGAATTAGGAAGGCTTTTAGAAGAGGACTGGGGTTTTGTGGAGGGCATGCACAACGGGGACCGGTACCGTTGTAAGGTTGGAGCTTCAGATATTGGAATGCGCTATTTGAAATCCCACACCTCCTTGTACATACGATTTCACTATGATCGTTGGATGTGCAATCTTGGAGTGTGGACTCCCTTACAGAGTGTAGACGGCGCTATTGCAAGCTTTGACATTGCAGTGAAGATGCCCAACAATGCTTTGGAGGCAGTCCAAGTGAACAAGCATTGGACTCTCAGTAATGTTCGAGAACATTTGGTTATTATGGGTTTTGAGGCCCTTCAACAAGCACAATTTCGTTTACAAGCACTACAAGAGGTTGTGTGCTCTTGTGACGCTGTTAGCGACGGAAATACACTGGGTTTTTATAACCCCCGGCGTCGCTAAAACCGTCGCTAACAGCGTCGCTACGAGAGCGTCGCTACGAGAGCGTCGCTATAGGCGTCGCTATAGGCGTCGCTATATGCGTCGCTATATAGCGACGCTCATAGCGACGCCTATATCGACGCTTATAGCGACGCTCTCACAGAAGAGTATAGCGACGCATATAGCGACGCTACAGAGCCATAAATAGCGACGCTTATAGCGACGCCTGAGAGAATATTTTTTTGGTGGCAGGGCATTGAATGCCCTGCCACCCATCAACCATATTGTACTTGATTCAGTTTTTAAAAAAAGTGCAAAAGTAGATAATAGATCCAAAATAGTCACCCACAAGACGCATTGTTTGCAAAATTGACAATTGTACACATCATAGGCAAACTGAATTGATTGGCAAATGTAATAATGACAATTGTACAACATCATAGGCATAAAGAATTGATTGGCAAAAGGAATTGCGGTGACAAATGTAATAATATACATGGTTCAAAAAGACGTATAAAATCCGTCTCATGATACATAAGCTACGAGAAACCCTAAACTAATGCTATCTAGCTACGGCTAAACTGACGTCGTCTAATCAGACGTCTCATCGCGTCCAAGCGGCGTATCTGTCGGATTCTGCAAAAAAAGACAATAAGACAGTTTTCAGTAAATATAAACATATAACGACATTTATAAAACAATACAAAAAATAAAAAAGAGTAAACCCTAATACTAACCATGCCGCCGCGAGAACTGAGAATGTCCATCAGGGCGTTTAAGCCCTTCCTGCCTGCGTACTCGCGCTCGTACGGTGTGGGATCACGTCCTGTCATCGACCACTGTCAAAACATACAAAGATTTCATTATGTTAGAACTAAAAAACTCATAAACCCTAAACTATCGAACATGCATAAAGAGCAATGTGAAAAGACTTACAAAATCGGCCTCAAATGATGCCCATCCACCGCTCCCCAAGTGGTGCGAGCTCCCTGCCTCTACTCGCGCTCTGGCTGCATCCTTTTGTTGCTTCCACTTGTCGGGATTCTCACGCGCTGCTTTCTTCGCATTCTTCCAATCTTCTTTGGCCAGCCAATCTGGCCTATTCCACCCATTCTTGATTGCTTTTTGCACTTCGGAACGCTTGTGTTTGCAGTATTCGCGCATTCGAATCTTCATCAGGTCTTCATTGAAGCGCTGATCCCGTGTTGGAACGGGAAACTCATCATGAAGTATGCTGATGACTCTGTTTTTTAAATCACTTGGTACTTCACTCCATTTGTTTAGTATATAGTGTCTAAATAGCTGAGAGCAAAGACCACGCATGCGCGAGATCACCTTCTTGCCGTCATCATCCATGATGATGCCGCCGCTGATGTCGACGGAGTAAGCCAAGCCCTCTGGCCGGTGACGCGTGAACCTGGGTGTCCCGGCAGGGGTCTCTAGCGGCGTGTCGATGGGGGTACGGACGTCAGGTGTCTCCACCGGCGTCTGGGCGCCGAAGCGAGGAGTGTCGAGTGGGGTGGCTTCCGGCGGAGTAGGTAGAGGTGTGTAGCTTCTAGGAACAGTCAGCCGTGCAAAACCTGGCGTAGATGGCGATGCTGTGGCTGGTGTGGGGGCGGGCAAAGAAGGGGAGGGTAAAGAGCCTCGTCGAACACGAGGCGGTGTGGAGGCATCGGTGGCGGAATCCCCACAACAACCGCCACCGCCACCACTAGAGCGCCGGTGTCTAGACGAGTGTGACGCTCGTCTCGTCGACGCCGAAGCTTCAGAGCGCGCCGAATGCTCCGAAAGAGAGGGAGATGCGGATGGTGTAGGAACGCGCGATGATGCGCCAGAGCGATGACGCTCCACGTACCACTGTCTCTGCTGCGGTGACAAAGAAGAAAGAAACTCCTCATCATCCATACCTGCATCAAACACACGAATATTTAAACTTAATATTGAATGAATAGAGTAGACAATGACGCAAAGACCATTAAATACAATGACGTAATGACGCATATAAATACAATGACGCAATGAATCGAGTGATAAAAGAGGCAAGTCGAAAACTCAGACTTTTCAATCAAAAGATGTGAGCGCGAGTAGAAAAGAGCGTTATACACCATGGAAGCTACTTAGAGAGCCAGAGCTTTTACAGCACGGAGCAAAATTGTTCAAATACAATATTTGTGGCTTTAAGAGATCTCTCTCTCATCCTCGCATAACTCAGCATAACTTACTATATCTATATAGAGCTCTCCGTTTAAACACATATCCTCTGTTTCATTTTGTAGCTCCTCTGCATGCACCCCATATAGAGTAGTAGCATCTTGATGCTCGTCTGGCACCACCGCAGCGGCTTCTGATTGAGCATCTTCTCTGATCTCCTCCATTGATGTCGTTGTGATTGGTACATGGTAGCCTTCATACGTCCTTGCACTACGAGGGGCTACCTCTATGACGTACCACCAGTTTGATGTAGACTTTGTAGGATGAAATACTACCTGCCAGAGCCACATAACTTACATGAGAGCTTTCAAGCACATAACTTGTAAAAGGGGGATGTTAACTATTTATATACTTACTTGTTCACAATGCTCGGGTAGTACGAAAGTGTCTCTTAGGTCAGTCCATTTCTTAGTAGAATCCACCTCAAGAAAACCAGACTCTCCTCTACGCACAGTAGCGTTTCGACCCTCCATGATTATCTTGAACCATTGCACGTCGAACAAGTCGACAAAAAATCCTCTGTAATCGATCCTCAAAATCTCTTGCAGCGTGCCGAAGTAAGTGAGTTCCGCCACCACGGGATCTGCATCAGAGGAACGTCGTCGACTAGACTGTTCAAATTTTGCCATGCTTCCACAATCTTGAGTAAAACGCTTTTTGTCGATTCGTTCCACCCTAAAATGTCGACCTTTACACCATGCTGCTGTGTATGACTTATACTACAACGAACAAAGATTATGAGTGGCCGTTCAAACGTTTATAAATAAAGTCACTTGCTAGTCGTACATTGCAAACTTACCTTGGTCGCGCAACCCCGAGAGTACTCCCACTCTTCTTCAGTCACTTCGTCACCGCATTGTTGTGCGCTTTTCAATTGGTTGTGCAACCATCTTAAGCTCATGAAGGTTGGTAGGCTCTCCAGAACCGCTGGATAGTGCATCGGTGGTCGTCTTCCCCGTCTCCACTCGATTCGTGCCCTTTGTCGCTCTTGCTTTGCATCCTCATATTGTGAAATCCACTTTTGCATCACTGGATTGTGAAGCATGCAAAATCGTTTGATTTTAGCCTCTAGATCTTCCGTCATCTTCTTCTCAACACCGAGATTGCACATGACAATCCCAGATATGCGCTCATCATCTATGGTTCGCCATAGCGTGTCCCGGGATTTATCAAATCCGTCTAGCCACTCTCCAATGTACACTAGGGACTCTGATACCAACCAACCTTCTGCCATGCTACCCTCCGGACGTGCCTTTTGACGCACATATCCCTTAAGCGTTTTCATGAAACGCTCTAAGAAGAACATCCATCTGGAATGAACTGTGCCAGCTATTTCCACCTCATCAACTATGTGAACAAGAAGATGCACCTGAATGGTTAGTATTGTAGTAGGAAAATGTTTCTCAAACATGCACACAAGCTCCGCAGCATTTAGTTTGGCGAATGGTATGGAGTCTACGTCGATCTCCTTTTGTGAGATCCATTGCACCAGCTTTGCAAGTTTGTAGATTGTGTTACGGATGTCGAGAGACAAACATCCCTCAATGGCAACCGGTAAAATAAACTGTAAAGTATGTGCAGCAATGATATTAAAGTCCACATTTTATGCAATGATATTAAAGTCCACTATGAACGTACCTGACACATTTTATGCCAATCGTGTGACTTCAAACCGGTAAGCTTTCCTTCTTTAGTAAAACACGTTCGGAGCGAGTGCATTACGCCAGTGGGGGTCCGCAAAGATCGAATGGCCTCTTTTACTTTGCGTTCTTGGGCTCCTGTGAAAATCCATGGTGATTTAGGAAGTTTTATCGATCCATCAGACGCTGTTTGCGGCCAATATTGCTCCATACGATCCACATTTCTAAGGTCAACTCTGGCTCCCAAAGTATCTTTCTTGCCGGTCAAATGGTCCCATAGTAGATTACCCACATTCTTGAATATGTTCATTGGATCGAGCAAGTGATTGATCACGAGTCGGGGCCAGTATGGTAACTCGTACCATAGAGATAGTCTCTTCATCCCTGGAGGCAATCCGTCATCGCACATCTCCTTCTGCTCTAACCATGCTTGTGCAGACATCCTTGGTGGCTCTCTTCCCAAAAAGCCGTCGCGTAACACATGATTCTCCGGAAGATACGCTTGATGACCTTCGTAGATTTGCTTCTTCAGTGAGGGTGCCCTACGTGCATTCAGTCTAGGTCCACATGTGACACATGCTCTGTATCCGCTTGTTTGAAGCCCTGCATGTATACACATGATAATAGATCAACTATGGGGAAAAACAAGATTTACAGTGTCTGAGTGAGGAGTGTCAATAGATCACCTGAGCATTCTGTTAGCCCGGGATAGTCATGCATGGTCCACATTAGAATACCTCTGATCAAAGCATTCCGTCGTCCTGTGTGTCGGCTCATATCCACCACCTCTATGCCAATCCACAATTGGTAGCTCTTCCAATAGTGGACGAAGATACACATCCATATTCCCCACTTTATATCGCCCTGGCACAATCAAGCTTAGCCATAGGTGCCCCTTCTTCGTAGTCAACCACGGGGGAATGTTGTAGTTGACGATGACAACGGGCCATACACTGTAAGATCTTGATCTTTGACCAAATGGATTTACGCCATCCATAGCCAGGCCTAAGCGCAAATTTCGAGCTTCCCTGGCAAAATCCGACCATGTTCCATCTATATGTTTCCAGGCTGCGCAATCTGCAGGAATTCGTAGCACACCATCCGAAGATTTATTCTCCTCATGCCATGATGCTAGGGCGGCCATGGACTTACATTCAAAGAAATGCTTGATGCGAGGAAGCAAAGGAAAATGTCGCAAAACCTTTTGTGGAATTTTTATCCCGTGGAGATCTACTCGATATCTTTCGGAATCACATTTCGGACACTTCTCCATGTCTGTGTCTTCCCCTCTGAAAAGAATGCAGTCATTAGGACAAGCGTGGATAGAATTGTAATCCATCCCCAAGTTTCGCAAAATCTTTCTTGCTTCATCTCGGGAATCTGGCATCACATTGTCAGCTGGTAGAATGTGCTCTTTCAGCAATCTACACAACATAAAAATATGATACAGTCGTGTAAAAATCTATCAGATCATTATACATTTAGAGTTCTATTAAAGTAAACTAATTGTAATAGATCACCTGAAAAGCGTTGTGACGCTAGTGTCACTCCATCCAAACTTTGCCTGCATGTTGAGAAGAACCAGGAGTGCTTTCAATCTAGACATACGTGCTCCATTATACAATGACGTATCGGCTTCACTTTTCATATCATCATAGATAAGCCTTTCTGAATCCATGATCGTCTCGATCATTTCATCAATCTCGGGCTCAAACATTGCCTCGTTGGGAATGTGCTCTGCATGATCATCCCCCGAGATGTCAGAGGGTACATCTTGTGGCCTCACATATGCTGCTTGACCAAAGCGCCTGCGAATACGTCTATTGGGTTGCAAGATTGCTGCTTGTTGGCCAGCGTCAGAGTCCGACGAGTTATAATTGGCAACAACTCGATCTATAATAGATGGATCGAACTCGCCAAATTCGCGAACGTGCTGCAAAGAAACACGTCTTGTCCGTCGCACAGCATGCTTGCATTGATTACAAGGACATAAGACCCTCGTTGAGAGATAGGTGTTTCGGTTGGACGGTCCCACATCCTCGTCGCTACTCATAATGAGGATAAAAAACTTATAACCTGGACAACAAATTTAATATTCTATTGGCATTCTTCGTCTTATCTCTCTCTCTCTCTCTCTCTCTCTCTCTCTCTCTCTCTCTCTCTCTCTCTCTCTCTTTACCTCACATTCTCTAGTCATGTCCAATCCCCGCACACCTCGGTCTAGAGGTGCACGGAGATCAGAACCACCGGGTTATAATCTCGTCTTTATTGGTCAATACCTATATTTGTGGGTACAAGAAATCTACACACCCACGTCTACATGATACTGCATGTAGTGGACAAAATCCCTTTGCCTCTTCTCTAGCTGTAGCACTTCACTTCATCTTAACATCTTTTCACAGTAGATCTTTTCACTGTTCGTCTAACTCTAAACCCTAAACCGTAAGTAATTCTTGCGTGGACTCGATCTAACGTAAATAAGCGTAAATCTAAATAAACGTAAATCTAACTAAAAATAAAGCTAAATCTAATTTAACGTAAGTCTAATGACTAGAGGTTGTTTAGATGGTCATTGTGTCGGGGATGTAGTGACTCTTGTCGCCCTGAAGATCCACCTTCTTCCCTATCTTCTGAAGACATTTCACCAGTACTTTTGGATCGACGGAGCCCACCATGAGTGAAGGCAACAATACCCTATATTCCATTGAGGGCTTTCTTCACCCGCTTCATGCAGGCATCGCAGTCTATGGAGACCCGCATCTAATCTAATATAACGTAAATCTAAATCTAGCTTAAATAAACGTAAATCTAGTTAAAAATAAACCTAAATCTAATTTAATGTAAGTCTACATATAACCTAATCTTTAACGTCTTTTAAGATAGTTTCCTACGACGTTATAACTCTCTTCTTCCTGTGTGTGTGCGCGTGTGTGGATGTGTGTGCCAATAAAAAGAGATAAATGGTATAACCTTTCTATCACCCATGCCAAGTATGATAGATTGATTATGCCATTTCCCTCTTGAATAATAGGTCTTCAGTTCAACTCCTCGTCGGCTAGATCTTTAGGTCTTTTAATTTTAATTAGTTTCCTACGACGCTCCCTTAGTTTCTCTTTCTTTCTCTCTCAATGTGTGTGCGTTTTTTTGGATCGTATGCATATTTTCTTTCTCTTTTCCTCTCTCAATGTGTGCGTTTTTTGTTTATGCATGTTCTCTCTCTCTTTTCCTCTCTCAATGCGTGCGTTTTTTGTTTATGCATGCTCTCTCTCTCTTTTTCTCTCTCAATGTGTGTGTGCATTCTTTGTTTATGTATGTGTGTGCGTTTTTGTTTTTGTTTGTACTCTCTCTCTCTCTCTCTCTCTCTCTCTCTCTCTCTCTCTCAAAAACACTATGTGTGTGTGTGAGAGAGAGAGAGAGGGAGAGAGAAAGAGGGGAAGGGAACATGAGAATGAGGAGAGGGAAGGAGCATACCTGGCTCTCCTTCCTCTCCTCGTGTGTGTGTGTGTGTGTGTGTGTGTGTGTGTGTGTGGAGAAGAAAAGAGAGAGAGAGAGAGAGAGAGAGAGAGTGAGGGAGAGCGTTACCTGCTCTTTGCTTGAGGGCGCCGAAAAACTCAGATCTGAGATCTGAGTTTTTGGGCGCGCTCGGTTATTTTTTTTACCCCAGCTGGCGTCGCTATGAGCGTCGCTATAAGCGTCGCAAATTTACAAATAAATTTGCGACGCTCATAGCGACGCTTATAGCGACGCTCATAGCGACGCCGGGAAATTTTTTTTTGAGCGTCGCTGTGTGAGCGTCGCTAATATGAAGAGCCTTTTGTAGTGAAGGTCACAAGGTGAGAATCCTTCCACCACATTTTCAATACATCATGGTTTGTCGATCATTAGATGCTTATTGTAATGAATGTCCGCAGATTGGGGAGAGAATGGAAGACAAATTGAAGGTCAAGGAGGGCTGGGGGATAGATGGAACTATGTTATCGATCTTATAACTTTGTAACTCTTGCAATTTTTATATTGATCCCCGCTGTAATCAACATGATTTGCTTCGGCAAATCATGCCTTTGAATATAATTTTTTGCATTGGGATGAGAAATTATTTTTTGGTGAAAGTGCCTTTTTTTTATGTCTTAAAAAAAGGGTCCATTATAAAAGGGGGGCCACCTAACTCATTCACTATTTTCACTTTTGCAACTCTTGAGCTCCTCCACTCTCTATCCACACCCCAGGTTAGACATGGATGCTGCCACAGCCTCTGCATCTGCACCCACATCCACCCCTTTGTCACGCTTCATCCTCTTCCTCGAGGACACCAAATACAAAGGGAAATTGGGCCTCCATACCTTTTTTACTCGTCTCCCTGACCTTGACGCCACAGTTTCCCTTCACATGGATGCATTTGAGGAGATTTCTGCGTTCATGGAGGAGCACATCATAAAATATTTTGTATCTATCCCCCAACATGCAGGGATCTGGGTGCCTTGCGATCTTTTGCGCTATATACACAAAGGTGATCGCCCATTCTCCAAGTGGTTGCAACGATTCCAAGAAATTACAACTGATGCAGGCCATTACTTGGACGAGCAAGCCCTTGGGGTGTCAGCGCTCAAGAAGCGCAAGTTGGGGGTGGAGTACCTTTCTCGGCTCGCAACATTTATCTTCTTGGTGAGCGAGGAACCTGATTTGGAGGAGCTCCGCTTACCACACCTTCAAGTTGGGTCCTTTATCAAGGACACCAAGGAGCAACAGGTTATCCCCATGAACCCTGCAGCGGAAGGAAAAGCACACCGGCTCGAGTACCCTAGGGGTCTTGAGGAAGTGGTTGAGAAATCCATAGTTGCGGCTGGCCCTAGTGACACTCCAGTGCCACTACCACTGACGGATGTGGAAATCCCAGAGGTAGAAATCAACCGCTTCTCCTCAGTGTTAGTGGATAGGGAGGAGTATGTGTTCCTGCATGATTTGGAAAAAGCATTTGGCCTGCGCATGGATGAATGCTTGAGCGTGCTATGCAACAACAGCAAATGTCCCTTAGACAATACGCCAGATGCCCTAGAAAGCAAGCTCTTGCCAGATGGGGACTCTGTTGCTGACACTATTGCAGTTGTATGTGCGGAGGTCCTGGCAGCAGAGCAGTTGCACGTGGCTGATGAAGATTTCCAAGCCACCCAAGCCAAGGTTGAGGCTGCTAGGATGCCTATGCCATTATGTGACCTCCCATCTGAGGATCCAAAGCTTGTATCTGTGGTGCATGGGAGCATTGACTTGGATGCAAAGGGCAACAGGGAGGAGGACGACAAGGAGCAGGAGGTAAACTGTATCCTAATTTTCATGTTACTATTTTATCCTTCATTGTCTTTTTTCTTTACCTTCATAGGTTTATGAAAGGATGTTGTGGAGGTTGATGATTTTGCTGCAAGGACGGGTGGCAAGCGGACGGGCTTTGGACCTCAAGCTTCCCTTGCTCATTACCTAGGACAACTCCCCCCTTGCGATGTGGCCATTATCCATAATGAATTTACTCCCCAAGCCCATTTTATGACTTGGTCGTTAAAAGCTTTGAGCAAGTTTTTGTGTTTGAGCACCATTGCTCAAACTGCGCATCAAGTGTTCCTAGTGCGTAGATCCCTTGTATGCACAGCGTTTGGCACTGGCTTTCGTGGTAAAGTGCTTGCCCAGATAGGGATACATGCTTCCATTGGCTCAACTGACCCAAATGCCATAGCGCAGTCTCTCTTGACTGGGGAGTTGCCTTACGCGCAAAATAGGCGCCAGGAAATGGTCAAAAAATTATGAACTCCTTAGATACATGATGTAAAATCACCGTGCTGGAAGAAATAAAAAATATTTGAAATTGTCTCTCTATATTGCAAATTCTTTTGAACCTGATTTGTCAATCTTGAAAATTGTTTCAATTGGTGATATGAATTGTTTTTTGATTGGTGACTTTGTTATTTCAAGTTCTGTATGTAATTGCAGTCAATTTCAGTATATTTGTGCTTTTTAAGTACCCTAGGGGATAAATTAGCCTATAAGGGGTAAAAAAATGCCTGGCCACAAGGGCGCGCAAATGGCCCATCCATCAGTTTTGGATGGGCCATTTGCGCGCCCTTGTGGCCAGACATTTTTTTGCCCCTTATAAGCCAATCTACCCCCTAGGGTACTTAAAAAGCACAAATATACTGCAATGGATTGGTTTTGCATCATTCATTTAAATGTACCCTTTTTATGGCAATTCCAGCATATGTTCAGACTCAAGGACACTAGAAAAGCTGAAATCAATTATGAAATGAATTTTCTAGCACACTATCACCTGCTTTAGCTCTACCTAGTACACCCCTCCACCAAAAAGTCCAATTGCATTGGACATTTGAAAATCCAAATTAATGTTGCATAGACACTTGGTTTCACAATATGTTATTTGTTTTGATATCCTATAAGGAATTCAAAGCTTGAAATGACCAAAAAAAGGTGTCCACATGGATCCATGTAAAATATTGATGCAAAACCAATAGGTTTTAGTAAATTTGTGCATTTTAAGTACCCTTGGGGGTAGATAAGCCTAAAAGGGGCAGAAAAAGGCCTGGCCACAAGGGTGCGCAAATGGCCCATCCATCAGTTTTGGATGGGCTATTTGCGCGCCCTTGTGGCCAGGCATTTTTTTGCCCCTTATAAGCCAATCTACACCCTAGGGTACTTAAAAAGCACAAATATACTGCAATGGATTGGTTTTGCATCATTCATTTAAATGCACCCTTTTTATGGCAATTCCAACATATGTTCAGACTCAAGGACACTAGAAAAGCTGAAATCAATTATGAAATGAATTTTCCAGCACACTATCACCTGCTTTAGCTCTACCTAGTACACCCCTCCACCAAAAAGTCCAATTACATTGGACATTTGAAAAATCCAAATTAATGTTGCATAGACACTTGGTTTCACAATATGTTATTTGTTTTGATATCCTATAAGGAATTCAAAGCTTGAAATGACCAAAAAAAGGTATCCACAAGGATCCATGTAAAATATTGATGAAAAACCAATAGGTTTTAGTAAATTTTTGCATTTTAAGTACCCTTGGGGGTAGATAAGCCTAAAAGGGGCAGAAAAAGGCCTGGCCACAAGGGCGCGCAAATGACCGATCCATCAGTTTTGGATGGGCTATTTGCGCGCCCTTGTGGCCAGGCATTTTTTTGCCCCTTATAAGCCAATCTACCCCCTAGGGTACTTAAAAAGCACAAATATACTGTAATGGATTGGTTTTGCATCATTCATTTAAATGCACCCTTTTTATGGCAATTCCAGCATATGTTCATACTCAAGGACACTAGAAAAGCTGAAATCAATTATGAAATGAATTTTCCAGCACACTATCACCTGCTTTAGCTCTACCTAGTACACCCCTCCACCAAAAAGTCCAATTACATTGGACATTTGAAAAATCCAAATTAATGTTGCATAGACACTTGGTATCACAATATGTTATTTGTTTTGATATCCTATAAGGAATTCAAAGCTTGAAATGACCAAAAAAAGGTGTCCACAAGGATCCATATAAAATATTGATGCAAAACCAATAGGTTTTAGTAAATTTGTGCATTTTAAGTACCCTTGGGGGTAGATAAGCCTAAAAGGGGCAGAAAAAGGCCTGGCCACAAGGGCGCACAAATGGCCCATTCATTAGTTTTGGATGGGCCATTTGCGTGCCCTTGTGGCCAGGCTTTTTTTGGCCCCTTATTGGCTTATCTACCCCCAAGGGTACTTAAAATGCACAAATTTACTGAAATTGACTGCAATTACATACAAAACTTGAAATTACAAAGATAATAGACAGAGTAGACACAACTGTTGATCATATTGTCATTGGAAAGTTAAATCATTACAAAGATAAGCGTGTGCAATACAAAAAGAGGGATAACTTCGGCTAATGCTCGAAGTCTCGTCGCAATCGACGTGCAAGCTGTATATCTTTTGGCTGTATTGTCACTCGCTTTGCATGAATGGCGCATAGGTTGGTATCTTCCAACACCGAAATGATGTGGGCCTCTGTAGCTTCTTGCATAGCCTCTAGCGCTATTGATTGCATTCTATACTGATTTCCATAGCTTTGAAGCACCTCCTTCACAGTGCGAGCAAAGGGGGCGCGTCGAATCAAGAGCTCCGTCGTCTTCTGGTAGTGGCGGATTTCTGCAAATGCCCTTGCTATTTTTCGGCGCCGCTGCGGTTGTCTTGGGGGCACTTGCACATTTGCTGGCGGGCCGCGTTTAGGCTTCTTGAAAAACTTAGACTTGCGCCTATTTACATGCTTAGGGGCTGGTTCTGCGATCTTGTCGTGTGGGGAGAGCTCCCTGGCCTTGAGGCAATGTCTTCCCCCCAACGGCCACCCGATGTGTGCGCGGTATTTTTTCTCGCAGCCATGGTGGCTCACTCTCTGATTCGGTGTCTGTGTGGACCACCCGAGTCCTGGATGGTCCTGCTTGTGATTGGGGGCGCGACGGCTGCTCCCTATCGGACTCCGATGTTTGCTGGCCCTCTGCTTCTCTCCAGCGCTGGACACGTTGCTTCATTCTCTTTCTAGGTGTTATATCTTGAGGAGGTGGAGATTCAACAGTCCTTGATGACTCTCGTGCCCTACCACCATGCCCACTACCAGAAGAGTTCCTGGAACGGCCAGGTGTTCGTGGATGTTTTCTTGTGCCTTTAAGCCATGACGGCTTCTCACATCCTTGGAGGGTGTTGTTGTTGGCAGGCGGATGCTCTTTCGCGGTTTGTTTGGTGCGCGCCATTTTGTTGGTAAGAGCTCACCTGTTCTTAAGAAATGAGTGATTTATGAGAGCATGCAATATTTATAAGGACCCATTTAAAAAGGGCCCTGTTCACACTAATTTTTTTTATAAAAAGTATTATTTTTTAAATAAACATGTCGCTAAGAGTTGGACCCTGCGTTCACATTTAGTGACTCGTGCAGTATCCACTTTGATCCTTGTTGCACTCTGCATCGCCGCCATGCAGCATGCTTGGTGGGACCTTGCGACATTTGCCACTTGTTGCTATGCTCTTGACGACTCCATTTGCGCACTTCAATAGCAATCTTGGATTGTCGCGCACGCTCCATTGTGAGCTTACGAGAAAATGTTGTGCAAAAAAACCAATTGAACATCTCCTCCAAATAATTGGATTGCACCATTTCACCACTATGTCTAGTATTTTTGAAGTACACTCCCCTTGCTTGATAATGGGACTTCTCCATGCCTTGAGTGCTAAAAATTTCAAGCGATCCATACTTGTGCATAAAAAATGCACCATGCACAAACAAGATATGCTATTCACATGAGTAAACGATCCACATTATTAAATAAAAACAATCCCTTGTAATGAATACACCATGAATGACTTACCATGTAATGTGTGATGTTATTTTCACCCCAAGAAAGGGCGAAGACCTTGGTAAAATCTGCCAAAGCTTCTTGAAATGATTGACATTGTTCTTCTGTTGTGCTGTTAAGGCCCATAAGCTTGACCATTTTATCAAAATGGGCCCAAACTTGCTTGCGCTTGTTTGCAAGCTCGCCATTTGAATCATTGTCAGTAGTAGCTTTGCATAACTCCTTCCAAAGCTCCCAAAGGTTACCTGCCTGCTGGTTGGAGCTGTTTTGAGCATCATATCGACTTGGCTTTCCTTGGGAAACTCTCTTCAAAAAGTGTCTAGCTTTTTGTCCACTCATTGACACTTGTTGAGCAATTTCATGGGCCTCCCCTGTGTTCTTTGCAGCAACTATAGACACATTTCCACCGTGACAGCCAATGGAATTCAAGAGCATTTCCACTCTTTCGATCGCTTCCTGGGACTTTTCCAACGGTTTCATTGTGAAAGCATAGTCAATGTGGAGCGTCAATAGCCTATCAAAAATGCGCATGAATGCGTGTAATGTACAAAAATGTACATTCGATAGAGGAAATCGAAAGATTGGATTCCAAGCGTGGTCCTTTTGATCACGGTCTGGGGCATTGAGCATGGGACATCTCAGAATAGATGCTTCCCATTCTCTACCTTCATCTCCGACATCACAACAATCTAACCCTTGTTCTCCATGCCCTTGCCATGGAAGCATGTAACCGGCCTTTGCAGTGCTCTTATGTGATTTTTGTCCATTAGGTTTGTACCCTTGAGTGAAAAATGGACAAGGCATGAGAGAAGAAGCCCCTTGTTTGCATCCAAGCAAACACTTTATGGTCTTCAAATCCCCACCTAAGTGCCACTCCACATCATAACTACCAAAGCCCTCAATCTCCAACTTTTGACCTGCAATTTGGGAGTGTATTACTTCTGTGATCCATGGAGTTCTCTCAAAAATCCATGAAAGTACTCCATTGGTCTCTTTGGGCACCTCAATAGCACCCAACCACCAAATGTCTTTCTCTGATTGCACGCTAAAAGATAGGGTGGGATATGGCTCGACTGAATCCCTTCGCTTGGTTTGCAGAAGGGCCTCGTTCATTAAAGTGACACTTAGCCTCTCTAACCTTCGGCCTTTCACTATTTGACACTCATCGAGTTTCAGCACAAAAGCGACTTTTGTGCCAAGCACTACAAAATAAATAGTGCTAAGACCTTAAACTTCAGCGTCTATGATAAGAATAATACCAAAGAAAAAAGTAAAGTGTGTCACCTTCTTCAGGTAACTCGTAAAATCTAAGCATGGCTTCTTGAAGCCTTCTAAGATCCAGGAAAATATTGTTCCACATTGTGTAAGGAAAGCCCTTCTCCGAAGGTCTTATGGATTGTCTCTTACCTTTTCCCCTTGTCTTTGTTGCGCATGAAGCATAAAGGGAATTTGGCATTGTGTCCTCAATGTGTAGGTATGTCCCAATGCGGGAGAACACATCTTCGTTTGTGGCCTTCTTTGCGAGCTTGACCTTGTGAGGAACGGGAAATAGGTTTTCCACAATGCCATGTTCTTTGAGGGCATCCTTTAGGAGTTGAAAAATAGCCTGATAGGCTTTGGTGCTGATTACAGCCGCATCACAAGCTTGTTGAACATCATCATCACTAACCACATTTCTTAATTTACGCATAAGGTCCTTGGTGACTGCATCCTTAATGTGCTTACCTCCAGGTGATTGTAAGATAGAAATCACGTCCTCGGTATTGAGACAACTAGTGAGAAGGTTGACTCGATTATCTTGGCTTGTTCCACCGCATGCCTCCTGGATGAAGTTTCTGGCAACAAATAAACATAAATGTTAGAAAATAGTGTGAAGTAAGAATGCATCATGCAAGTAAAGACCAAATCACCTTGTGGCTGTAACTCGTCGTTTGCGTGCTCCTCCGGAATGTGCAAGAGTTTCAATGGATGAATATGGGCGTTTGCGTTCCCTTGCACCAAGGGGTGTTTCTTTCAAGTATGTGATGGTGTTGGTAAGCTTCTCGATGTGGGACTCCTTTTCTTGCATTTGTTGTTCAAGACTTTTAACTACCCTCTCCGAAGAGGCAAAACTCTCTTGTAATGCCGTCGTCTTGAGGTGAAGAGCTTGACATTCGTGCATCCACATATGCAAAGAAGCACCTGCACCCATACACAGCCGCTTGCAATAGCCTAACAAGCCTGCTTCTCCCCTCCCAAGAAATTGAAGAAATGTGGAAAGGCTATTAAACGGTGATGGAAGCGGCTTATAGGATCGTAAGGGTACAAATGGCCATCCACCCAAATGTCAACATTGGTCTCACAAGCGGTGCGACATTCCTGTGATGACCTTTGATCACCCTCACTAGTGGTCTTCGGTGCAAATGCCGTGGGTAAGAGAATATGTATGCTTTTGGTGTGCGGAGTACGTGGTGGTGGAAGAAAACCATTTGTGATGTCCGTGAGCACCATGGAAGCTGTTGCGTGAGGAAGCAAATGATGAAAAGATAGAGGGGTAAGGGTAGAGAGGCCGAGCAGGATGGGAGGAGAGAAGGAGGGAGGGGGGGGAGGGAGAGATTGGGGAGGAGGAGGAAGGTAGGGACAGAGAGGGAGAGGAGAGGGAGAGGGAGAGAGGAGGGAGGAGGAGGAGAGAACAAAATGTTTATTACTTTTTGGGGGAAAAGATTTTTGAAAAAATGGACTTTCTAAGCTTCTGGGTTAAAAAATGGGTCAAAAAATGATTATTGGATATGTATATATGTTGGGAGGGAGTTTTAAGTAAAAAACAAATGAATTTTTTTTAAAAAAATCAAATTTTGACTCTTTTTGACCCACGAAATTGCTGATGTGGACACACCCCTATGCTTCCTTCACTTTAAAAAAAGCTAGAGAGAGAAAGCAACCCTTTAGGTCCACATCCTACATTTGTCTAAAAAAAAGGCTAGAAAAGCCTACTCAAAACTACATTCTTCAATGCCCTTGCTCCCTAAACCCCACACAACATTAGCCTTAATCCCTAAAAATTAGGATTCCTTACAAGGCCCATGCTAGGTTCATATTTCTCCTAATGTATTCTTCTTCCCACGAGGAGAGAGGAGCACCACTCTGTATAAAATACATACGTATAGCCGTGCAGTAGTAGACGCAACTGTCGGCACTGAAAATTATGCACTAGAGGCTGTTTTTATAGGCACCTACCATGTTGGAGTGTGTCCCAAGCTGACAGATGGCACCCCCTCTCTGGCAAGATATAGCTCCTACTTTTGGGAAAAGACGCCAGTATTTCCTAGAAAATGCAAAATTTCACGAACTGAACCAAATGTTCATCTGATGTATTGAAACATGAAAAGATCCTTGCTTTTCATTTTTAAACCTTACAACACTGTCAAACGAGTATTCTAAACCAAAAATTTACAAAGTGAGCATTGGAATCTATTTCTCTTTATTTTTAAAAGAGACCCAAAAATTCGGGATCTTACACTAAGAGCTTGGTTTTAGTAGGACAGCTTGATGATCTTGGATACACTACGGTGTTTGGCAATGGTTTCTGGATTATTAGAAAAGGGAACTTGGTCATGCTCAAAGGCCAAAAGTTTGGCAAACTATATTCCTTGTATGTTTCTTCTGTGAAAGATAACTCTATCTATGTAGCCGTACTATCTTCTATTGGATTGTGGCATAGCCGGCTTGGTCATATGAGTCACAAGGGAATGAAGTAGTTATAGCGTTTTGGTTGGCTAGATATCTTTGTGTTAAACTATTCTAATTTTAGTTTGTGTGAGCATTGCATATACAATAAACAAACTAGGCCTACCTCATTGCCATTGGATAGGAAGTTAGGGATTCCTCTAGATTTGGTTCATAGCGATCTATGTGGACCTATGCCGCATAAGTCTCGGGGGGGGGGGGCATTATATGTCTCGACTTTCATAGATGACTTTACTCAAAAGGTGTGGGTCTACCTCTTAAAGAAGAAGGACATAGTCTTTAGTGTAGTTATGGTCAAGAATCAGTCAGGTAGGAAGTTAAAGGCTTTGCGCACTGACAACGGGGAGCGTACGTCTCCACTGAGTTTAAGGACTTCTGTAGAAAATGAGGCATTAGAAGGCAATTTACTACGCCATACACACCTACACAAAATGGATTTGCTGAGCACATGAGTAGGACTATTAAAGAGAGGGTTACTTCCATGATATTTATGGCAAATTTACCTCAAGACTGTTGTTATGACATCGACGCATATAATCAATAGGTCACCTAATACACAATTGAACTACAAGATTTTGTAGGAGAATTACAATTGATTACGTGTGTTTGGGTGTGAGGCATTCTCTAGCTTGCAACTTCTTTTTAAGTATGTTGTAGGACATACGTAACGAGAGCACAAAACAATGTACGAGAAGTGGAGAACAACACCACCAAAAGAAGCAATGGCTGCTATGACACAATTGATACGACAATAGTGCTGCAATGGGCATGTCCAAGATCGAGACATCCCAATGATGGATTTATGGATGAGCTAGTGGAAGATACAAATAACACACTATGGTGATGCAATGACCAAGATTGAGAAAGGAAAAGAAGGAATGGGCACCTCATGCACAAACTTCTCAGAGTCAAAACATGAGAGTTGGTTGGTAGGTGAAGGTTTTTGAAGAGGGATATGTCTTTATGACACAACACAATGGACATGGAAAATGAAAATTTACAAAGTACAATGGACATATCTTACTCATTAGGAAAGCACATTAGGTCTGGGCTTACTTTCAAGACCCTCAAAGCTTGTACAAACAACATTCCAATTTTTTAAATCAAAATAATGAACACATCCATTGTAGGATCTCTCATGTATCAAGCACATGTTGCTTTAACAGGGGACCAAGAGCCAGCATGTAACAAGAGGAAGCAAAGCACAATAAAGACTATTGATGAAATCTCTAGTTATCATTTTGGAATACAATGTTTACACCCAAAGCCAAAAATCTATAGGACATCTTAGAAAAATTGAATTTTCAAAATCTACTCCCAATATGAGGATAAAGGACAAGGAGAAGTATGTGGCAAAGAAACTAATGAATGAGGTATTCTGAGAGATACATTGAATGCCAATTGGTAGCAAGGTATCATGTAGTGGCACAAAAAAAAAGAAAATAGAAGGTGCCAAAAAAAAAACATAGCTGGGTGCTCAAGAGGTGTTTTGAAACCAACTTTTGAGGATTGCCACAAGCATCCTAGTGGTATCCAATGCCAAATGATGTGGTGTTGTTTAGATCATTGCTAGATAACGGAACAAAATATTGATCCACATCTACATCCTCCACCAAGAATGTGGCCACTAGCTCTTCTTAACTTGACAGAGAAAGAAGTTGTCCTTACATGAGGATGGGTACATGATAAAATTTAGGAAGGCTGTCAGAGGTTCAAGAAATGCACCCACAATAGCCTAACGACCATGCAAGTCACTCTCTAGAAAGACATGAAAAGAACACAGTTACAAGAGTACGAAATGGCATTTGAGTGAGATACTACTCATCCATATTGGAAAAGGAATTCAAAAGGATTAGTAAAGCACTAGAGATGAAGGAGGTGGTCCTAGTGAAGAAATTCCATGAAATTTTCAAGTTACTTTCAATCAGTAATACCACTAAGGGTCATATCTAGAGTGTCGAGATTCAAAGAGAACATCTTGTAGTTGCCCTGACTTTGTAGAGGGGGAAGATCAAGGAAAGCTTATCTTGCTTGTTGTAAGCACTTGTGCTTTGTGTTTCTCCGCATTTAATCTCGGAGCCAAAACGAGCATATGTTCATTCACCAACCAATCCTTCATGATGAAGAAATTCACAATGCTCTTACTTGCATTCGAACCTACGCTTGCATGGCGTTGTGTAGAGCATGTTACCCAGAATTCTATATCATGTTTTCAAAGCTAGTTTTGTGTAATTTATACAATTTACATCTATCTATCTTGCTATTCTTGTATGGATTGTTAGGAACGTACGATAGGTTCTGGGCAGCTTATATGATCTTGTAAAGGTGCACCTTTATTTTGTGAAAGCTATCGCCATTTTGTATCTTGAGACATTTGCTATCAATGATTTGACATTATGACAACCATTAACTTTATTCTAATCGCAAAAGTCCTTTTCATGATTGGTGGAAATATATGTAAGAATAAAACTGAGCCTTTTCTTTTAAAGATTTTGCATGGTGTGTATTCCATTGTGGTTTCTTCTAAAAGTGACTAAATTGGTGATACAACTAAAAGGATTATAAAATGCCAAAAGGAATACCTAAAGATGTCAAAGTTGGGCATCTTACACTTGTATCTCTCTCACTCTCCCTCTCACACTCAACAACTCTCTCTCTCTCTCTCTCTCCACATTATTTCTAACATTGACATGAACTTCTACAATCTAGTAATGGTGTTACACACAACGCATAAGATCATCTCACTTATGCTCAAAAAGCCTCGTGACAAGAGGATCATTGCGGGTGTAGGTGTCGACATGATGGTTTAGGTGCTTTATCTGCAGTGTGAGAAAAGGGAACCTTGCACTATCCAAGACCTCAATGAGAAGGTTTAGTATGCCATCTCTCACTACAAGAGGTTGTGTGCACTTGTGACGTTTTTAGCGACGAAAATACATTGGTTTTTTATACTCCCCGGCATCGCTAAGACCGTGCTAATAGCGCCACTACGGGAATGTCGCTATGTGCCTCGCTATTTGCGTTGCTATATAGTGACGCATATAGCGACACAGATAGTGACGGTTGCAGGCTTACTATAGCGACGCTCATAGCGACGTTGAAGAGCCTTATATAGCGACGCCCGAGAGTAAATTTTTTTGGATGGCAGGGCATTGAATGCTATGCCACCCATCAACCATATTGAATGTTTCAATAATAGAGTAAACCTAAATGAATCCAAGATAATTCCAGATTCATTTTTGAAAGAAAGTGCAAGGTATAGACCCAAAGTAGTCACCCACAAGACAATATAACCATTAACTCCATCATCCATAGTATTGTTTGCAGAATAAAGATACAAAACTCACAAAAGTAAATTGATGAAAGTAAATCAATGACAATTGTACACATCATAGGCAAAATCACTTGATTCTTAAGCTTTGCAAATGTAATCATAGTTACAACACCATTGTCATTATTGAGAAAACATACATGGTTTTTCAATAGTTACAAAAAGACGAATACATGTCATCTTATTATACATGCCATGACAAAAGGAAACTAATGCTATCTAGCTATGGCTAGACTGACGTCGTCTAATCAGACGGAAAAGAGTAAACCCTAATACTAACCATGCCGCCGCGAGAACTCAGAATGTCCATCAAGGCGTTTAAGCCCTTTCTACCTGCGTACGTAGGCTCGTACGGTGTGGGGTCACGTCCTCATCGACCACTGTTCAAAACATACAAAGAAACCATTATGTTATAATTTAAAAGTACAAATAGATGTAACTACCAAACCTAAAGAGCAATGCAAAAACACTTACAAAATCGACCTCAAATGATGCCCACCCGCCTCTCTCCAAGTGGTGTGAGCTCCCTGCCTCTACTCGCGCTTTGGCTGCCTTCTTTTGTTGCTTCCACTTGTCAGGATTCTCGCGTGCTGCTCGCTTCGCATTCTTCCAAATCTTCTTTGGCCAGCCAATATGGTCTGTTCCACCCATGCTTTATTGCTTTTTGTACTTCAGAACGCTTGTGCTTACAGTATTCGTGCATTCAAAACTTCATCAGGTCTTCATTGAAGCGGTCATCCCGACTTGACACGGAAAACTAGTCATGCAGCATGCTGATGACTCTATCTTTTAATTCACTTGGCACTTCACTCCAGGTGTTTAGTATGTAGTGTTTAAACACCTGAGAGAAAATATCGCGCATGCGCGAGATCACCTTCTTGCCTTCATCATCCAAGATGATGCCGCCGTTGATGTCGACGGAGTACGACAAGCCCTCTTGCCTGTGACATGTGAACCTGGGTGTCTCGATAGGGGTCTCTAGCAGCATCTTGATGGGGGTAAGAACGTCAGCTATCTCCGCTGCAGTGTGGGCCTCGAAGTGAGGAGTGTCGACTGGGGTGACTCCCCAAGGAGTAGGTAGTGGTGTGTAGCCAAGAACGGCCGATAGCCACGCAAAACCTGGCATAGATGGCGATCTCGTGGCTGGTGTGGGGGCGGGCAAAGAAGGGGAAGGTAAAGAGCCTCGTCGAACACGAAGCGGTGTCGAGGCATCAGCGGCATCATCCCCACAACAACCGCCATCGCCACCACTAGAGTGTCAGTGCCGAGACGAGTGTGAAGATTGTCTCGTTCGACACCGAAACATCGAAGCGCGCTGAATGCTCCAAAACAAAGGGAGACACTGAAGGAGTAGAATGATGTGATGGTGCTCCAGAGTGATGACGATCCTCGTACCACCTCCTTTGTTGGGGTGCACTTTTCAATTGGTTGTGCAATCATCTTAAGCTCATGAATGTTGGTAGGCTCTCTAGACCCGCCAGATAATGCATCTGTGGTCGTCTTCCCCATCTCCACTCGATCCATGCCCTTTGTCGCTCTTGCTTTGCATCCTCGTATTGTGAAATCCACCTTTGTATCACTGGATTGCAAAGCATGCAAAATCGATTGATTTTAGCCTCTAGATCTTCCGTCATCTTCTTCTCAACACCGAGATTGCACATGACAATCCCAGATATACGCTCATTATCTATGGTTTGCCATAGCGTGTCTCGGGCTTTATCAAATCCATCTAGCCACTCTCCAATGTAAACTAGGGACTCTGATACCAGCCAACTTTCTGCCCAACTTTCTGCCATGCTACCCTCTGGACGTGCCTTGTGACGCACATATCCCTTGTGAGTTTTCATGAAACGTTCCAAAAAGAACATCCATCTGTAATGTATCGTGCCAGCTATTTCCACCTCATCAACGATGTGAACAAAAGATGCACTTGAATGGTTAGCATGGTAGTAGGAAAGTGTTTCTCAAACATGCACACAACCTCCGTAGCGTTTATTTTGGCGAATGGTATGGAGTCTAGATTGATCTCCTTTTGTGAGATCCAATGCACCAACTTCGCAAGTTTGTAGATGTGTTAGAGACGTTAGGAGACAAACATCCCTCAATGGCCACCAGTAAAATAAGAGACAGTCTCTTCATCCTTGGGGGAAAACCGTCATCACACATCTCCTTCTGCTCTAACCATGCTTGTGGAGACATCCTCGGTGGCTCTCTTCCCAAACAGCCATCGTGTAACACATGATTCTCTGGAAGATACGCTTGATGACCTTCGTAGATTTGCTTCTTCAATGAGGGCGCCCGACGTGCATTAAGTCTAGGTCCATGTGTGACACATGCTCTGTATCTGCTTGTTTGAATCCCTCATTGAAGACACGTGCTCCATCATACAATGGCGTATCGGCTTCACTTTTCATATTATTATAGATAAGACTTTTTGAATCCATGATCGTCTCGATCATTTCATCGATCTCGGGTTCAAAGATTGCCTCGTTGGGAATGTGGTATGCATGATCATCCTCCAAGCTCTCAGAGGCTACATCTTGTGGCCTCACGTATGCTGCTTGACCAAAGTGCCTGCAAATATGTCTATTGGGTTGCAAGATTGCTGCATGTTAGCCAACGTCAGACGCCCCCTCTCTCTCTCTTTGATTTTTTTCCTCCCTCTCTCTCTCTCTCTCTCTCTCTCTCTCTCTCTCTCTCTCTCTCTCGGGTTACCTCTTTCACTTGAGCGTCGAAAACTCAGATATGAGATCTGAGTTTCTGACGCTCTCGGTTTATTTTTTACCCATGTCGGCGTCGCTATGAGCGTCTCTATGCAACAAAGAAAATAGCAATGCTCATAACGACGCTGTGCATTTTCACTTTTGAGCATCGCACTACGAGCATCGCTAATGTGAAGTACCTCTTGTGTGTCTCTTTTGGAAAGCTTGGAACATAATCGACGACCACTAAGCAACCATACATCTTGAGAAACTTGTGTAAGAAGTGGCAAAGTGCATGCCATGAATGAGATTATATTCTAATATTCTGTTATGTGCTTGTAATTTCTATACGGTGATATGAAACTATAGCAACAAGCACCCTAAACGTTATCACTCCAACCTTGAATCTCATATGCTCTTTTGAGTCATATAATTTTTCCACATATGCTCTTCTGAGTCATGTAACTTATCACAAATTTTCATAATTTGAATAGTCAAATTTTTTAATATTAATACTTGGTGCAAAAAAGATTGTTCATTTAAAAATAACCCTCCTTTTTCCCTCATAAAGAGGTCTTTTTCCCTTGTGCTATATATATATACATCCATCACTCTTGAGCTAATTTATCTTGTATTTTCTCACCAGGTAATACATTCTTTGTTGTGTGCCTTGAGCTTCTTCTCCATATCCAAGTTGTGTGCACATTTTTGTAACCCTAAATCCGGCATTTGTCATTGATAACAATTTTGTTTGTTCGGATGTGGGTATTTTAGTTTATAATAAACAAGAAACACACAGTATATAGAGGTTTTCTTTCTTTTGTAGATATTATGGGACTGACTTAGTTTATTTTTTATTTTTTGGAGCTTCTCTTAGGCATTACCTCCTTGGTTGTTCTTGCCCTAAGTCTTGGTGTCTTTGAGGATTCTCAAAATCTGGGGACCCCTCTCACGGTCCTTATGTCCTTTTAGGATTGACCAGTGGAAAGGTAAATGGGAAAAGCATATAACTACATTTTTTTAAAATCATCACCTTTGATTTTTTTAGGTGGATGGTAACTTTAAACAAGCTGCTCACATAAGGAATACAACATGCTATATTTTTAGAGATCTTTGGCCTCATTCAAATCTCTGCTAGGACTTAGTCTTACTTTTATAGGGTAGCCAAGAAACCCTATTAAATACACTAAACCCAAATGTAGCCCCTCTTCTTTTTTGTGATTTTAGTGTTTAGGCTTCTTGGCTCCTATCCAATTGGAGACTTGGTTGTTTTTAGCTAGTCTCTAGGCTGCCTCTCTAGAAGAATGTTGTCTTAAGGTCTTAAAAGGTTTACAACTCTTGGACAAAGGGGAGCTTGTGAAAAACCCTTTTACCATGAGTTTTGGATATAGAAAAATTTTCTTCAACCACTGGGATTTATGACAGAACCAAAGAGGCTATGTTTTTCTCTAAAACCATGGCTACATACTATTGGTTGGAATGTCTATGGGCCATAGATCACTCATGCATGTAAATTCCTAGACAATAGGGCCCTATCATGTGGTTTGATTGGGCCAATTGGTATGCTCTCAACCATCTGGAACCCATCTTCCCTAACAAACCTACATAATACAATCTCTCCTTATTTGACTCTTAGTTGGGTGGCTAGGGTCGGCAATTGATACTTGCTCAAATAGCATTTATGCAATTTAGAAACATGATGCTCCAGATACTCAAGGAAATAAAAATTGATGGATATGGTACTTTCTTAGCATCTCCTAATAGTTTTGTTGGTTTTTTTAAGGTTATTCAAAGTATAATAAATTCTTGTTTGGAGGAGGAGACTATCCCATCTTTGAAGAGACCTAACTCTCTTATTTACCCTAAAGGGTCTTACCCTTCCTTAATAATGGTAACTCCAATTTTGAAAAGGGGAAAGCAAGGAGATTTACTAGAGGAGGGGGAGAAGTCTTCTCGTTAGGAATTTTTTAGAGTTTTGATCTCTTATAGATTATAGGTCTTGGTCAATGCTCTAGAAGAAGAACTTTTGACCATATTTCATATCCTAGTAACCTACTCTTTGTCCATTGTCTTTTTGTCAACAAATTTTTTGATGTATACCCACCTAAGATTATTTTTGATGTATACCCACCTAAGATTATTTTTGTAGAACCCTTCAATGTTTTTGGAAATCATCACCTTTTAGAAAATGTAATGTTTAAATGGAGGTATCTAGAATCGATTAGAAGTTTTTTTTGTCAAACAATATTTTTGAAAAGTGACTATTCTCCTCTCCTTGTCTTTGAACTTTAGTAGGTTAAATGTAAAGATTTTGGTAGCAATGGATTGCATTTATGTACCATGGATCTTAATTTCATTGACGATGGTTTCATAAGGTCCTTGATTTCTCAAGGACTTAACCATATCCCTCCAAAGCCCCTTAACCCTAATTTAGCACTTATTGCATTACTCACCTATTTTGCAAAATTAGCAAAACTACTCCAACTCGAGAACAATTATCAAACTTGACATAACTCAAATTATCTATGACAGTTTTGCTCACAAGGTCATAAAAGATACCACATGTTTTTTACCAAGGAAGTGGCTAGGGGCAACACCAGATTCCATGCTTAGGATACAAGATTGGACTAGGAAATATTACATTTTTGGCATAGATAAAGCTCCAAATAATGCTTTCTTTTAATGTGTGAAATTAGTTTGGCTCTTTGCCAAAAAAACACCCAATGGCTTTGCCTTTCATTTTATGATTGAAAAGGGATATACAAAAATCTCCCTAATTTGTGAACCTACATGGAGAAGACTTAAAAAATAATGCACCTCTTTCACCTAAATCAATCTGACTTATGTAAAAGTATTGCTTGGTTGCTTGATCGTAGTTTTGTATAGTCAAAAATTTGTGTGTATAAAAAATTCATGGGAATCCCCATGGGATTTTCTTGTTCACCTATCATGTGTATTTTATACCTTGCCTAATTTAAATATAGGTGGTACCAGAATCATCTCACTTCTCTTTAGATGACCAAGAAATTAGTGCCTTTCAACCATATGGATGATCTTTTAAGTATTAGCAAACCATTGTTTAAGATGGAACTAAATCAGATTTATCTTAACTATCTCAAGATTGAGCCGTCTTTCACAACATAGTTTAAAGTCATCAACCACCCCTTTGCGACCAAGTTCCTTTACATTAACTTATAAATTTTTTGACAACCCCTTTGACAAGAGATTATGCTATAAAGTTTTGATGGAAAAGAGACAAGCACTTACTAGCACATGATGGTGTGAAATTAGGATAGATGTCAACACTTTCATCTATAGTAGGTCCCTACTCTAGGAGCTTACTACCTCAAGAGTGTTTGGTGCTTGGGACAAGGCACGCACGCGCACGCGCACACACACATTACTAGGGATGGTGTGTTAATAACCTTGTGGGATTTTCGACCGGGGGACTAGGGATCCTTGGGTTATTAACTGAAGTACATTCAGTAGGTGATAAGTTGATAGGTGCCTTAAACAAAAACCTAATTATTAGTTGCTAACTAAAGAGCTATGGGCGGCTACGTTCTGTCATTTTTTTGCCTTCTTCTATCATTAAACCTCAATGACCACTGCATCTGCGACACTGTACATTCTATTGCCATCTTCTTCCCCTTCTTTCTAGCCTCCCTCTTTATCTCTCTATCTCCCCTCCCCCGTTCTCTGTGAGAGATAAGGACGCTGCAAAATTGGGTCTGCCTCACTACTAAGAAGGAATGTGGGGTGCTGATGTGTCATCATCTTCGTCTTGACGATGGCCTGCCACACTGCTGGAAAGGGGAAGGGGCCTCTGACTCCCAACACTATAAAGGTGAGCGGTTTTGCTCACTTAGCATTGGTACTTTGTGAGCATGTGAGTACTTATGTTCTTTGAGATTGTGAGGGTTTATACCCGCAAGGGTGTAAGGTTTAGTAATCAACTATATGGCTAAAGGCAAGGATAAGCATGCTAGAGTTGGCCGCTCCGACTACATCTAAGGTAAGCTATGGACTACGATCCGAATGGTGTGGTGTGATAAACTTGATGTGTTGGTACTATTCTCATTTTTGTACTGTAATGTGACTAAGCCCTTTTGGCTATGGGTGGTTGGTTTAGTTGCCTTTAGGAAATGCTTTCCTTTTATTGATAAATCAAAAGGAGGGCAACAGTATGTATCTGCAGCCTTGGTTGTGAATGCCTTTCAAAATGTTGGTGTTTTTTGTTGATGCATAAAAACGGTCCTGTCTTTAACTCGGGTTGTTCTAACATGGAAGGAGAGTAGCCTCCTACAATACATGAGGTATGGAGCTTAAAAAGCTTAAAGGTTGTCTTTTAACTTGGTGAAGGTCCGTAATGGTAAAGCTGACCTACCTGCTGGGTATAAAACAAAGGGCCTGGCTTTGGTATAAATTGGTCATAGGGTATATTTTTAATCAAAAAATCATTGTATAAAGGGATACTCTTGCAATACTGGTTGATTGTTACCTTTGTTTAGGTTAAATTATGTTGATTGATATCCTTTTAAATACTTGATGAAAGAACCGATATGATATAGTTAACCTACTGATGGATAAAAACCGAGACCTGATAAATTTGTTTGAATTACCGCAAAAGGTATTCTTCTTTTGGGTAATTCTGGGTTGGATACAATGCTTCTAGTGCTCAATTCAAGTCTATATCATCTGAGTATTTTGTTTCCTTGGAAAATTGTTCTCACTTGGCTGTACAGAATGTATATGGGACCGGTGCTAGGGCTTCTAGTCTTTCTCAATCAACGACTTGGCTGGATGAATATTGGGAGTTATTGAAACTCTATGCTACTTTATCGTACATAGCTTGGGCTTCTTGATTGGTACTGAGCTTACTATTATTGCTCAGGTAAGTTCGGAGCCAACTTAGGTTTGTGATCCTTACTCAATGTGGATGTACATGGTTAGAATATTTGGTTGAGGGATAGGGTTATAGTGATTCTGACCGAATTTGGTTGAGAGTATTGATGAATAATGTTGTTGACATTGGTAGATAGGAAGATGCCAATACATCATAGGTAGTCAAAACCTTCTCTCAAAATTGATTGTTCCAAGCACATTTTGTAGACTCTCTCTTCTTTTGAACTTGCAAACAAGATTGTGATTTTCCTCATTTGGGACTGGCTCATACTTCTTGGAATATTATGAAAAGACACCCCATGTTGGGGATCTGCATGTACGTAGTGTTTTTTTATACCCATTGGATTTTGATTATCCCTATTTAAGGGCATGTCTATGTGGTTGATCTTAAGCATTTTTTGATGTTTTTTCTCATACTAGAGGTTGGTGGCCTACCCTTGTTAGGTGGCATATTCCATGCAGCGATTGCTTTTTTCTACAATAGTTTAAAAGCACCATATGTGGGTGACTGTATGAAGTTGTTTATGGGGTTTTGTTCCGTTATAAAGAACAAACCAGTGGCTGCTTTGGTATTAACATGCATAATATATGATTCAACTACCAATTTTCCAGTTGTGGATAATATATGTAGCCTTTCGTACCAACCGCATGTACAAAAGGCTACATACATATTGTAATGTATGTGGAACCTTTTGTGTTTGAAAATTGGCTACATGGTTTTCTTTGCTTGGAATAAAGAGAAAAATGACTAACAAGTATTTTCCTCTTTAGGGAAGGCCATAGAAAATTGGCTACATGGTCTTCTTTGTGTGGAATAAAGAGCAAGTGACCAAGGTATTTTCCCGTTTAGGTAGGGAAAGCCATAGAAGGCACAACTTGAGCTTTTGAAAACATACCTTTATTGATGTATAGTATGATCCAAAGGTTGATTGGCTTCACCTTTATTTTTCACGGAAAGATGGTGTTTCACCTATTTGGTAATAGGATGCTCATACTTTAGCTTGATCTTGCTAGCTTGTGTCAACAAATAAAGTTGGTGTTTGGGACCCTGCACGGTTGGCTTTGGGATAGATGGTGGTGTTTAGCTAAAGGTTTTTCTAAAGTGAGGGCTTGATTTATTGTGAAAAAGAGGTAAAGGCTATACATACCATAATGATAAATATGCCCAATATGGTTGTGGTGAGTAAGGTCTAGGCTGATTTAACGAGATGTAAAGTTAGGGTTTCTTGCTGACGAAGTCTCCTGCAATGCTCCTATAGGAGTATATGCCAGACAAGGGTAGTATTCCGAGGAAGCTCCAAATTGTTTGTGTTGGATGCAATAGGAGGGCACCTCCCCAACAACAATCACTTGCCCTTACAAAAGTACAAAAATTTCTCACTGCAATTCTATCCGCAATGGTGTCTCTTGGACTACGTTCATTGCAAGATATGCCAAAATGGCTATGGCGGGATTCGAAGTTTGTTATCTTGTGTTCAAATACCATTTTATGTAGTGGGAAATGGACTATGAGACAACTTACAAGGCATGGCTTCCATTTCATTTAGATTTTGGAGCGTGTAACAATTGAAGCCTATTTATTTATTCATGGGTAAAGTGTCATAAAGCGTTTTATGAAGTTTAGACTTTTGTGCCTTCAACAAGGCCGACCAACCAGGCGCATTGGGAAAAAGCTCCGCGTTAGCTTTTACGTACAATTGTACCCTAATTTAACAAGTGAAAGGACACGATGGCTTTCTAAAACAAATGGCTTATATATTCTGAAAGGGCCCCAATAATAAGGTAAATGGTGCACATTGCACATTAGTATTTTGAAACAAAATAAAACAAAAAGGAAGTAAAATAAAAAGACACATTAAAAATCAAAACAAAAGAATATTTTAATGCTTTTCAATAAACATAGAAAATAATTAAACAATTTAGTGAAGTTTTTTTTTAAAAATCCTCAACTGAGAGAATCGTTTATCAATACTTCAGTGTTTGAAAGAGATGTATCTGAGCTTAGGCTTAAGCCGATTGAAAATTGAAATTAGCCGATTGCAAAGGAAAGCAAAGTAAAAAAACCCGATAGAATATACTAAAAAATAGTTCGAATATTTTGTAAATTTAAAAATTTTTATTAATATTTTTATTTTGTATTTTTATAAGAAAGAAAGTTGCCCCTTAAACAAAAAAGGACTTTTTAGAAGTCTCCATCATAAGATCAAACTCCTATGAATATTTTGTTTAATGTTTTAATCTTTAAAGTATTTTCGAGCATGCATAGAAAGTAAATGCTGCCTAGCATTCTAGAGCAATAGAATGCAAAGAAAAGTAAAGAAAGGATGTGAAACGAAAGGTAAGTCTTTATCATGCTATGAAAACTATATGAAGCCCCCCAACCCGAAAACTATATGAAGCCCCCCAACCCCGCCCAAAACCTTGGCTTTCTTTTAGAAAGCCAGAAAGCAGACGTACGTTCGACCTAAATAACAGCTAGATGGCGATGGCTGCCGTTCCTGAGGTCGAGGAGATGACAGGCGGAGAAGGCAGGGCGTCTGCTGGGGTGCTCCGGCTGAGCGATGGTGGTGCTGCTGCTTGTGCCGAGAGGCCAGCAGTGATGCAGCAGGCGTATGCGGCTGCCAGCCACTACGGCGCGCGCCCCTACTTGGAAGACTTCTACACGGCAGGCGTGATCCTCAACAAGATGGCGCTTTTTGGAGTTTTCGATGGGCATGGTGGCACAGGGGTGGCCGAGTTCTGTGCCCGCAACCTCCTTTCAGAGACCCAAGCCCAGGTACTGGAAGCTGCTGGAGATCTGCACAAAGGCCTCCATGCCTCTTTCTTGCAGATGGACGACTGCCTTCGGCCTCAGTATGAGCCAGCAGCAGGACTTATATCTCGGGTCCAACTGGGCGAGGGTGAGGACGAGGACGAGGAATGGCCACCTTGCCCTGGGAGCACAGCCGTCGTGGCTGTGGTGGACTATGACAACCAGAGGCTGGTGGTTGCAAATGTTGGCGATTCTCGTGCCATCTTGTCCAGGAATGGAATAGCTATCGATCTTTCACTGCCTCAGGAGCCGGAGGATGCTGGCGAGAGGGCCAGGATTGAAGCTGCGGGGGCCAAGATCTTGCCCAACGGCTACATCTCCACCCCTGATGAAGCATCCACATTGGGCATGTCGAGATCCATAGGAGACTTTGAGTTCAAGATGGACTCGACCGGCAGTCCAGAGAAGCAGGCGGTCATTGCAGTCCCGGAGATCAAGGAGGAGAAGCTGACAGGGCAGGAGGAGTTTCTACTGCTCGCATCGGACGGCATTTGGATGCCCAGCCAGGAAATTGTGGACTTTGTGGTGAGGCAGTGGAGGCAGGGTCTTTCTTTGCCTCTGATGTGCGACCAGCTGATGGATCGAGCTGATGCCAATGACAACATGACTGTCCTTATTGTGCCCCTGTGGCAGTGATGCTATGCCAAACCTGGAAAGTGTAGTTATCAAGTTGCAACTTGGACATGATACAGCCTCAACGAGCCTCTCCCCACTCACGAGGGGAATTACAGCATGAAATAACAATTGCTAGACACACAGTCTCCCCACTCACGAGGAGAATATGGGTAAAGAATATAAGTCGGCACAGCTCAATTTTTACAAGCATGGTTGCTGAATTTTTGGCATTTACCCAATGACATGTTACAAGGAATAATTTTACAGTTCAAGCTACTCGCTTGCGGGATTGAAAAGACCCTCTCTCTCTTCCAGAGACCGACCTTTTGTTTCAATGATGAAGGCATTGCTGAAGGCCACTGAAAGTAATGAAACAACACCAAAGCTTGCATATACAGTTGAAAGCCCAAAGCGCTCCACAAATTCTAGGAAGAAGAGATCAATCACAAATTGCAGACCTGTATATGGATTTATGTAAGTAGCAAAAAAATCCTAGTCAATCACACAAGTTACGTCATGAAGCACATAGGACTGTAGCGAAGAGTTAATTACCCAATGCACGCAGAGGCTAACAGCCATCGACTTGGCACGTGCTTGAGTGCTGGTAAGCTCCGGAATTATCAAAGCTGTGACTGGGCATGTACACATACCTGCACAGTATATAGTTGATTATCATTTCAATGTATGGATATAAAGGTTCTATGAAAAAATTCAATGAAAATGTTACCACATGCTGACAAAATCCAATGCTACTGCAGCAAAAAGAGTGAAAAGTTAAATGCGCATCCATAGTAGCACGGATAATCTATGTTGGTAGCTTAACAGAAAGTCTCATGGTAAAATCGTGGCAGGTACTTAAACTGAACACTTTGTTGCCACAAACCAGTTATCCATGTGGTAACTTTTCTGACACCTCTAGCTTCAGATTGATGTTTCCAAGCCGGTTCCCTTTGATGTGGTTTTGAACACTTGGCTGCCACAAACCAGTTACTTTTCTGACACCTCTATCTTCAAATTGATTTTTCCAAGCCGGTTCCCTTTGCTGTGGTTTCGCTAGATAGTAGATAGGGACAGTGGGAAGTGTCACAAAAGATGAAGCATGCTGGACTAACTCTGGCAAGATAATTTCATTTTTCGTCCAATAGCACACCAAATGCAGACTCTTCTCTTTTCCTTATGAGAAGCAGCCATTGTTAGCTAGCACGCTCTCTTCCTTATGATTGACAGCCATCATTAGTTCACTGTCTCTAGGGCAACAGGTTTTTGTACCGGCTCCTCCTGGGCTTCTCATAGTGCTTTTACAACTCTATCTGGTAGTTGGATTTATGGCATAATTGGCTTGTGTGCAACGGGTTTACCAAATTCAAAACATATGCATGTATGAAAGTCCGAACCCGGCAGTACTCGAATAGGCTGCCAGTGAGCATGAGACGCTCATCAAGCGGTACCACACCTTGAAAGGATAGCCATAGATGATATCCATGATCCCCCCCCCCCCTCCCCCTCCCTCTCCCCCTCCCCCGGCTCTCTCTCTCTCTCTCTCTCTCTCCCCTCTAAAATGTCATCGGCGTTTATTGTGCACAAAGATCCTCGAGATGCTAAGTGAAGCCTGTCTCATGGGGTGTACGAAACTGTATACATGGGTGTAGAACATCCTCTAGAGAAAGTGAAAAACATAGCTGATTTGCACCAACGTCTAAGAATTGCATTTCTCCACTCCCCAGCTGTTCTAGTGGGACCAACTGGCATTGAGAACCTCCTGCAAAGCTGCTGTGCTACACTGAGAATGTGAAGGTAATTAGTCTTCCAAACGTTTGATAATATGATACTGGCTATCGTCGAAAATATCTTATCTCTGGACTATAGATCACCCTGTCTGCCTATCTCGAGGGTCAAGCTTAAAGTGCCTCTGTGGTATCCATCTGCTGTCAGCAGGAACACTGGTTGCCGGATATCTTTGGAACCCTCATAAAATAGATGCGCTTCTGAAACGTGCGTGAACCCAAAGCCAAACTCAGACCCACTCAAAAGGACGGTCGCTCTCCAAATAACATGTGAGGCAAGGCACCTTAAGGCACCTTAAGCAGTGACTTTGGGAGTTGACAACTGAAGTATACATCTGATGGATGTGGTACCATGTCCCATGGAAAGAGCCCATCCCTATTGATAATCCACATGAGCAAACAGCCTGTCCCTCAGATATGTTGTGAGAGACCCGCATGTAACCATATCCTCATCCGAGTAGGCTTCTCTCTCGGCTGTATGACTAGAGCTATGTGTCCAATTCTAAGTGCCCAATGCAACAAGGACTAAGTGAGCACCAAAGTGGGTTTACCTCTCTTCCCCTTTATATAGATGGCAGGGGTGCCCCAAGAGTGCAGGGGCACTCTTTCATCTTCTTTCATGGAGATGTCCCAAGAGTGCAGGGGATCCGTCATCATCTTCTTTCATGGAGTGCAGGGGTGGCTCCAACTCATTTACACACACATACAAAAAACGCACCCTCACCCAACACAACACCAAGGCTATAGACAATCTCTCTGTGATATGCAGAGGTAACTCTGGCAATAAGCCTAGAAATCTCATTGAAGGCCTGAAACAAACATTGACGACGGGCCAGATCCCCAAACCATAGCCGGAAAATGGAACCAAGTGACCCCGCACGTGTCCTTGATCCTTCATAGCTGACGGTGATGACGTCATTAGTGTGCCACAAGAACCGTTCCTAATTTGTCTTCCATGTAGAATCATATATAGCTAAGAGAAGGTAGAGCACATCCTTACCGGCTGACAAGCTGCCTTCGCAGCTTACACAGCCCTGATAAATGGTGTGCTGAAGAAGAAACGACAGCGGTCAACAACCCTTTAGAGGTGCAATAGCATTTGCGCAGCATACCTAGAGGTTACTTTGGGGGGCACGGATAGAAGCGCGAACAGAGGCGGAGGCGTAAGTGGAGGCGGGGGTGCTCTGTGGGTATGCGAACAGCAAGGCGGCACAGTAGCACTGAGCTCGCGGGGAAGAATTGTCGCAAGAGTTGGAACGCACGGAGGAGTAGGGATGGTGGGCGAGCGGCGAGAGCGCGCTCTCTCTCTCTCTCTCTCTCTCACACGGGTAAAGGGGGCAAAAAAAAACCACCCTCCAAAGAAAGGACAATGAGAGGGCTCTCCCATAGACCCTCTAAAGATGCTATTATGGGACCCTTGAAAAAACTCATCTGTGCTTCATAGGCTTCCACAAAACTGCAGGGCCCTTCATCTAAAATGTCTCACTGAAAATGTAAGGGGTCCTTCAACCACCCCCTACACTGGAGAAACCCTTTTATAACTTGGTACAGGAGGTCAACAAATCAAAAAGAGAAAGAGTACTCCCAATTCTTTGGTGCAAACTGCTGGAAACTTGTTGTTGAAGGGTTTATGGGCACACAAAGAGATTTTTATAGGGCCCTTTATATTTAAAAGGGCCCTTTTCTTAAATTTTGATTTAGAGGGTTTATGAGGGAGCACACCCCCAATAATAAAGCAAAGCTTAACCAACTTTGTGCAATTCAAAAGAATGCCCAACCTTCATTTTATTTGAAATGCAACCTTTTCATTGGGCAATGGATGACTTTAAACCTTGTTGGCACCCATGTCTTTCTTTTGGGGTTGGTGTGTCTTCTTTTTCACACCCATTTTTGTTACAGAGGAATGCATAAATGGATTTATAACTTTCAACTCCGATCATCAAAAAAGTTGAGATCAATTTTTTCGTAAAGCTCTCGACGAAGCGAATCAAATGAGCTACTGGCTGGTTATAATTGAGCTCAGAGATCGGAGATCTAGGCTCCCTCTCTTAGGTGGCCTTAAGTTGGGGGTTTTACCCTAACAAGGTCGTCTACGGTAGATGAGGGCACTCCCTTAAAGTAAAAGTTAAAATTGCTCGTTCAAAGTGTTATTAAATTATGCTTGACGATTCATAGTAGTAAATGATATAAATTGTGATCTCGGTTATGGAAGATATGTGGTTTGCAGTAGTAACTTAGGCTGGGTTCAGACAAGCCCGATGGAAGAGGAAGCTAAAAATTAGCCTTCCGGGTGGAAGCTCTATCTTCTGCCGCATGAGGGTTCACAAAACAGAGGCGGTAGAAGGAGGGGGAAAAGATGCAGTTGTCCAGTGTGGCAGTTTTCCATTGGTAGGAGAGAACCTGGCAGGGGCGGAAGCTCTCTTGGGCGAAGAAGGGGGGGGGGGGAGGGGTCGGAAGAGTTGAGGGGGGGGGACGGTGGAAGAGAAAGCTCGTATCTGTTCCATGACGTGGCATGCGGGCTGGGTTCTTCCACCGCGCCTTGTGAACGCACCAGTCCAGCCGTCTCTTTGTGATTCGTTGCAAGGAAGAATTTGCCCCTTTCCACCACCTCTTGTGAATAGAGCCTTACTGAAAAGTGTGATGCAGGAGAGGAAGTATTCAAAGATCTGAACCAATATGACCCACTCCCTAGGTGTTGTATGTTACTCTTGCTGAGAGAATTTCTTGAGAACAGCGTTGCAAAATGACTATTTATTGCATTGTGTCCTAACATTTGCAACCTTCCCAGCAAGAAGAAAAATACACATTACGAGGGTTACAGTCGGAAACATTTTCCTATCATTTTACGTGTTCACTAAGGTCACCATTGCGTTGGTTATTGTATCTCAAGCATGATTTGACCTATGAGCAGAAATTCGCATTGTCACACTGAGTTAACCTTCCTCGAGTAGTTTAAGGCAAGTCCCGTAAGGCGGGAGGTATTGACCTCTTTGAGAGGGCGCTGTGTGTAATGGTCTCACACTTTGACATGTTGAGCTAAAGTATAGAATGTTCCCTAACCTCGAGCTAGATTTTTTGGGCGAAAAAATTAGGGTTGCAGAGAAACACACACAGCTTGGAGAAGACGAAGGAAGCTCAAAGCACACAATAGAGAGTGTGTTACTTAGTGTACAATGGAAAGATAGATAGCCCTAGAGTGATGGGCGTATATACAATGCACTGGGGAAAAAACCTCCTAAAGAGGAAAAAAATGCCCCGGCGGTCCTAGTGTGTTCACACACATCACTACCACATGTATATGGTAACAAATCCCCCCTGGAGTGATGCGGTGAACGAGAGCTGGCACATGAGTAAAGGGAAGTGCCATGTCCTAAGGACATGATCAGTCCACAAAGGGGAGTAAGTCCAAAGCTTTGTGGAAAGCTTCAAGCTTCTCACGAGACAATGCCTTTGTGAAAAGATCTGCAAGGTTGTCCTGTGTTGGCACATAAGCCAAGCTGATCTCTCCTGCTGAGAGCCTCTCCCTGACATAGTGGTAATGCACCTCAATGTGCTTTGTGCGAGCAGGAAAAACTGGGTTCCTTGCAACTGCCAATGCGCTTTGACTGTCAGTGTAGATAGTGTTGGTAGTGCTCTGTCGAACACCCAAATCAGCCATAAGGTGTCTGAGCCATACACACTCAACCGTAGCTGTGAAGATTGCCCTGTACTCAGCCTCACAACTCGAAGTGGCCACAGTAGGTTGCTTCTTGCTCAACCATGATATACATGAACTGCCAAGCATGAAACAAAAACCACTTATGGACACTCTCGTGTCAAAACAACCAGCCCAATCTGAGTCCGAAAAAGCATGTAAGTCTGGCGGCAATGATCCCCACTTGGGATAAAACAAGCCAAGATGTAAAGTGCCACTAAGGTAGCGGAAAATCCTCTTGACAGCTTGCCAATGCTTAGACCCTGGGCTATGCATAAATCTGCTGACCTGTGAGACCGCAAACTGAATATCTTGCCTCGTGTTGCATACATAAATGAGGCAGCCAACAACAGTTTGGTAAAGAGTGACATCAGCAAGATCGCCAGCATCATGTAGACTCAACTTCAAACCCGTTTCCATGGGAGTGGCAATAGGTTTGCAATCCTCAAGTCCAAACTTACATAGCAATGTCTCTATGTAACTTTTTTGACACAAGGCAATACCACCATCACACTACTTAAACTCTATTCCCAAATAATGATGCAACAGCCCCAAATCTTTCATCTTGAAAGTAGCATTCAAATCAGCCTTAAATTCAACAATATGTCTCTCATTGGTCCAGTGATAAGCAAATCATCAACATAAAGAACCACAATGAGAAGTACATCACCCTCACGCTTTACATACAATGTGCTTTCTGTTGGACTGTTACGAAAGCCTTGTTTGACCAAATGAGTGTCAGCTTTCTCATACCAAGCACGAGGAGATTGCTTCAACCCATACAAAGCCTTCTTACATTTGCACACTTTGTCCTCTTGTCCTTTTATGACAAAACCGCGAGGCTCCGTTACATAAAATTCCTCAAATATGTCACCATTCAAGAAAGCATTAACAATGTCTGATTGATGTACATCCCAACCAAAATAAGCTGCCAATGCACATAGAAAACGCACAGTAGTCATACGACAAGTGGGAGAAAAAGTCTTCATAATCTATGCCTTTTTGCTGTGCATAACCCTTTGCAACAAGTCGAGCCTTATGGCGATCTATCTCACCATCCGTTTTGCATTTCAGCTTGTAAACCCACTTCGTACCAATGGCCTTTTTGCCAGGAGGCAAATCACATAAAGTCCATGTGTCATTTTCTATAAGTGCATCATATTCTGATTGCATGGCAGCCATCCAATTTTCTGAATTCTGTGCTTCATCAAAAGACAGAGGCTCGTCAACATCATGTAAGATAGACACAGCCAAAGCATAACAATCTGATGCATAAGATGCATGGCGAGAGCCTGAACGAGTACGACTAGAAAAAGGTGCATCCAATTTATTGTCACGCAAAGTGTGCACCAGCCATTTTGGCATACCTCTAGCCTGCTCATTTCCAGCCCTTTCCTCATCAAGTACATCATGTACATCTGCATCAGTAATAGGCTGATCTAAAAAAATTTCAGAAACCCCCATAGGTTGTACATTTGCCTCATTGGAACTTACATTCGTATTTCCATCACTGAAAAGAGGCAACAAAGTGTCATAAATGTCTTGTGAGCTTACATTACTGTCTCTAGTACATGACAGCAAGGGTTGAACAGAATCTTCCACAAACACTACATCCTGTGAAACCAGAATACGTTTTTTTTGCGGATGATACAACCTTTAACCTTTGCTTTCAACACTAAAACCAACAAAAATACATTTGACAGCCTTATCATCCAATTTTCTGCGCTGCACTTGTAGCACCAAAGCATATGCGAAACAGCCAAAAACACGCATGTGCTCAATAGAAGGCTTTCTATCATGCCATGCTTCATATGGAGTAATAGACTGCAAAGCTTTCGTAGGACACCTGTTAAGTACATAAGTGGCACACATGATGGCCTCAAGCCGAAACGAATGCGGCAAATCTTGACTTAATGTAACCTAACTTAATGTAACTTATAACCTAACCTAACCTATAATCTAAAGTTA
Organism: Adiantum capillus-veneris; assembly: GCF_014529385.1. Taxonomy (NCBI): domain Eukaryota; kingdom Viridiplantae; phylum Streptophyta; class Polypodiopsida; order Polypodiales; family Pteridaceae; genus Adiantum; species Adiantum capillus-veneris. The sequence goes on from NC_140931.1 coordinate 114,358,592, forward strand.
GGTTACATTAAGTTAGGTTAGTTTTAGGTTATAAGTTATGTTAGATTATAGGTTAGGTTATAGCTAGCGTCAAATTAATAGTAGAAAAAACGCAATCGGCCTTCAAAAGTGCACACAGACTTCAAGAACCTTAATAAGTGCACACAGACTTCAAGAACCTTAATATATAGTCATTGACCAATAAAGACGAGATTATTACCATGTGGTCCTAATCTCCATGCACCTCTAGACCGAGGTGTGCGCGGATTGAGCCTGGCTAGAGAATGTGAGGTTGTTAGAGCTAGCAGCAAATAATAGAAAAAACTCAATCGGACTTCAAAAGTGCAGGTAGCCTTCAAGAACCTTAATATATAGTCATTGACCAATAAAGACGAGATTATTACCATGTGCTCCTAATCTTTGTGCACCTCTAGACCGAGGTGTGTGAGGATCGGGCCTAGCTAGAGAATGTGAGATTGTCATGTACTTAGTAGTGTATAGTTATAACAACTAGAGTCTTTTAATTATTTGTTGCATCATTGGTAGATAAAGTATGGATGATAAGATGGCGTGTCCTTGTGCGCTTTGTAAGCATCAAATCTTTCGAAAACAAAAAATTTGCAACCAACATATACGCAATCACGGTCTCTTTCCGATAGAGCAACTACAAGACCTGCGTAGAGATTGAAGGTCAAACTCTGCAAGTAGATATTTCTCTAACTTCATCCCAGAAAAGATGATTTTCAAACGAGCATCCATCGACTGAGTCCTCCCAACTAATACCTAATGCGGCATTTCAAGAAGTAGAGATGGAGCAGATGTTGGACGCGTTCTTTGACATGGATTCCAACATAGAAAGCGACAACATTGAACGCAGTACTATGGACCAACCTCAGCCATCCCATTCATATCGACGGCATGATAGCAACGTTTAAGAGGGCAAGATGATGCAAAGTCTTGCACGCATGCCACTCTACACTAGTGCAAAAATCTCATTTCTTTGTACCACATTGGCAATGCTTAATCTGCAGTCTGTCTAGGTTGGTCTGACGCCTCAGTCATAGAGCTTTTCAGGTAAATATATTGTATCCTAAGCATGATCCTAAGCATGATAAAGTGCAAATTACAATTCATATATAGTGATCAAAGGGCTAACTTGTTCATGTAACGATAGGTTGCTCAATGAGAAAATCTTGCAAGAAGGGAATCACATGCCCCCTACCCGTCCAGTTGCTAAAAAGATTCTTACTAATTTGGGCATGGATTATCACAAAATACATGCATGTTCTAATGATTGTATACTTTTTTGCAATCAGTATGCAGACTTGGAATAGTGTCTCAATTGTGGATCAAACAGGTACAAGGAGGACACACAAGGAAAATGTACCCTTGCAAAGGTCCTTCGACACTTTCCTATCATTCCAAGTGTTCAGGTGCAAGTCCATAGCCGTTTTGATGACATGGCAGTCAAATACTAGATCGACAGATGATTTGATGCGGGTACTTGCTGACTCTCGTGCATGGAAGTACATAGAGGAAAGTAAGCCTATATTTAAGAATGAGCCTCGATGTATCCGTGTGCATGGTGGAGAAGTACTTTCCAACAAACATTCTTACCATCCAAATGCATGTACTTGTGCATGTGGTCAATGAAGTTGCAGTTGCGGGTGGTCTATAGAAGGTGGATGTTATTCTTGGAGAGATTTATGAAGACTTTAAAGGGGTTTGTTTGTCAAAGGGCTCGCCCCGGGGGTAGCATGGCCGAAGGATGGCTTGTACAAGAGTCTCTTGTTCTCATCAGTGAATTTTTTGTTTCAATTGATCCAAAGATGCCTTGAATGTGGACTACTGAGGTCAACATCAAGGTGACAGGGGACAAGCCGTAGGGACAATGCATCGTTAGGAAGATGGACATCACAATGCGAGAAAAGGTTATGAGATTTTGCCTTCTCAACTCAGACATCATGCAAAAGTGTCTAGAGAGATATGAAGGGAAAAAGCAACAATGCTTAACAGATCGCCATCAATACAAGCGCAACTGTGCCGCTAGAAACCTTCCTTTTCCAGATCATCTTCAAAAACTTCTTGACTTTCCAACTGGGTGGTGGTTAGATGCGACAATCTCAAAGGCAAAGAGGAATGGAGTGTTGATAACTGAAGAGGAAGAGGAGATGTCAAGGGGTTGCGATTGGCATGTATATTTCACAACTTCCTTTTTGAGCTCCACATGATCACATTGCTTTAATAACTTCTAATCTGTTTTAATTTTGTGACTGTAGTATCACAAATATGGAGCTTTGTGGTCACATGGGAAACACTTCAAAGTGCAACGGATCGACGAACAAAGGGTCACTTTCGATAGTGGTGTTAAGGCAAGCTTTGTCCAAGAAAGTAGGAGTAGTGCAAGGGATGAGAATACAGAGACTAGCTAGCTTGAATACTTTGGCTCCATCCAAGATATCTTGAAGATTAGCTTTAGAAAGTTTGATATGTTTATCTTTGATGTCAAGTGGTTCAAAGTTATTACCAGCGGCCCTAATGCAACTGTGCGTAAAGACAAGAGTGGATTGATTTAAGTGAACTCTAGGCGGGTGTGCACAGATGCGCGGGATACATTCGTACTTTCGCAGCATTGTGAACAAGTTGTGTTCATACACGATACACTATGGACAAAAAATGATGAGAATAATCTATCTAAACCCTGCTGGCTCTATGTCGTTCAAGTTGCTCCATGTAGCAAGCAAGTGTGTGAAGGATTGGACGTTGAGACCGAAGAGGTGATTTATGAACAAAGCGCAGGACCGACAAAAACTTTAAGTTTTGATTTTGAGGTGGATGTCAGAAGTGAGAAATTGTCTGAACCTAGAGATGAGGTGTCAAATACTGAAGCTGATGCGGAGAGCGAAGAAGAAGTAGAGTTCGATGACGAAGATGCAGAAGTACAGATTGAGATAGACATCTTTGGTGCATCAGATCGCATAGAGGATGAGAGATTAACTAATGATTTTTGGTAGGAACTCTTTTGTAAAACTCTTTTATTAGTTTACAATACACTTTAGATTCATTCATTTGTGTAGCAGCTTCGTGGACTTGTTATTTGTATTGATTAGCCATGGCCGATGACGATGAGCCATACTCTCCTAGTTTTAGTTTTCTTGTCACTCCGGTCGGCATGTCATCCGAGCAGATGGGCTCGTTTTGTGTATGATTAGCCGTGGCCGATGACAATGAGCCATACTCTCATAGTTTTAGTTTTCCTGTCACTCTGGTCGGCATGTCACCCGAGTAGATGGGCTCATTTTTGTTTCAGTTCACACCAGAGCAGATCATGATGGCACATCACCTTTGGGTAGCAGGTCCCTCTAGATCTACTACGACAGACCCTATGCCCGGGACTAGTGTGGTCCCTACATCGAGTGGCCCCACACCTCCATCTAGTGTGCCTCCTATGCCTAGGACTAGTGTGCCCCCTACAACGACGGGTGGTTCATCCTCGAGACGAGGTAGGTGTCATTCTAGAGGTGATGGTTGCTATGGTAGTGGTTCTACCGATGATTCTACACCACCGAGAGAGCGTCCACCACTAGTGATCTTCAGTAGATAGCTCACCGATTGGCACACCATGTACACCTTGGGGATCACACAAGCATGATACTAGCAAGGTGTACAAGAGCAGGGATGGGGATGTTGTGATGGATAGGGTCGAAAAAGCCATGCAATAGAGGATTCGACAGATATGTACAATTCAGTTTGGTCACTCTGTGACAGAGGTTTGGGATAACCTCGATGTTGAAAGAAAGAATTACATTATCGAGGCCATTCACAGAGAGTACAGGCCGGCAGAGGGGTATGATCCAGTCTCGAACCCCTGGATTTTGAGCATGGCAAAGTCCACAATGTCACACCTTCGTTCAGAGGCGAGAGACAGGTATAATGACGGCAGTCCCAAGCCAGCATGGTTGGATGCAGAGGAGTGGGCGGGGATTGCATGAGAGACACAAGACAATCCTCAGAGATTTCAGTAGCAGAGAGATGCAGCCAGAGTACGCTTGGAGTCTGCTAGAGCATCACTCTTGGGAGTGGAGGCTACGATGATACGCTTCACATAAATTTGTAAGTATTATACGTATGCTTTAAATTATGAAAAATATATATGTTATTTGAAGATTTATCTAATGATTAAACCATAATTTTGCAGGAAGTTGTTGTGAAGCGTCTTCCGACACGCCGAGAGGAGAAGTATGGGCACAAGCATGGACTTGTGACCCTTTTGACCCAGCTGTAGGAGGAGGGAGAGGACGTCGATTGGGAGGCATTACCATGAGGGTCTTCTCACTCAGTGATTGTTTGCATATGTACAGTTTTGTAGTGCTTATGTTTATGGTATGGCGCAGATGTTATGGTTAAGATTTGGCAGTCAAGTTAAGGTTATGGTTTTGCTATGATGGTATGGCAATCATGTGATGGTGATGGTGATGGTTATGATTCTGGTTATGGTTATGGTTATGGTTATGGTTATGGTTATGGTTGTGCAATGATGGTATGGTTGTTATGGTTATGGTATGACAAGCAAGTTATGGTAATGGTTATGGTATGGCAAACAGGTTATGTTTATGGTTTGCAGTTTTCAGCTCATGTTTTAATTATAGTTATAAAATCTTTATGCCATTATGCCATGATCAAGATTTTGATTTTGTGGTTATGTTTTTCTTACAATTTTGCTAATTGCCATACACTCGCTCTTTAGCGTCAGCTTGTAGGTGGAGTGTAGTTGCTTGTGCCCTCTTCCTTTGGACAGAGAGGGCTGTTTTCTTTTGGTGCAGTACATGCAGCATGGTCGAGAAGCGTAGCTCAGCAGCGCCGCCCCATGCGCCACTTTTCACCGCCGCCCATCTCAGGCGAATAAGCATGATCTGTATACCTCAGTGAGGGTGCGTTGGGCAGAGTGCTACAACCAAGCAAGGCCTTAGAAGTGGCATTGATGCCCAGGATACCTGAAGGCCCTTTCTTGAGGAGTCGCATGACAGCCACCCAAGACTAAGGTTGTGTGTGTGTGTGTGTGTGAGAGAGAGAGAGAGCGAGAGAGAGAGAGAGAGAGAGAGAGAGAGAGAGAGAGAGAGAGAGAGAGAGAGAGAGAGAGAGAGAGAGAGAGAGAGAGCACATGGTCTTTCAGAAGACAATCATGCATGGTTGCAGCTCATTGTTCTGTTGAAAAGCGATGACTGCATTCCAAAAATAGCATGCATCACTTCACATTGGACAAAACCCTCCTGGTGCCAATTTTTAATTGAGAAATACCTCTATGGTAACAAGTCTTAACAAAAAAAATAGCAATCCAATGCATGCCGTCCACCTAAAAAACATACCCTTGCTTGGCAACTCCCCATTGGCCTAAGGCCCTATGGCCATGGCAACAAATTTCCTCCCTATAGACCCTGCCTTTCGGCAGTGCCACTAAAAATGGTAATAAAAAGATGAAAATGGTATAACCTTTCCATCACCCAAGTGTGGTAGATTGGTTATGCCATTTCCCTCTTGAATAACAGGTCTAGATGTATGCTTGATGAAGCATCGAACGCTCCCAGAGCATGAGCATCATAGTGATGAGCTTCATCGAACAGAATTGAATACGGGAGAATCTTTCAAACCAGACTTTTTTTTTGTGTCCAAGGATAAAAAACGTGGTGTTGACAACTACTCTTACACGAGGATTCATGAGAAAGCTTTGAAGATGACCCCTTTTGGCGAGTGCACGATGTCGGAGGCATTATTGCACGGTGTGAATGTGTTCAACGAAAGTAAGGATGAATGATTTTTGTCGAAGAAGCTTGAAGGCATCCTGTGCAAATTTGATAGTGTCGTATTTTATGGACAAATTCATGACGACCCAAGGCTTATGGGATTGGGTGGTTGTTGTTTTCAAAAGTAGGAATGAGGTGCATCACTTTACAATGGTGGGAAAGGGTTTTTATGTGGTTGCCTAAGACTTTGAATAGGCGGTTCATGATTTGGTTATAATAGGAGGTGTATGGGCGTGTCGTCTTTTGCATATGCCATGCTCTAGACACCGAATTTTTGTTCTGATAAAAAGATTCTATGCTCTTCTCCAATGTAGATTATGTTCAAAAGCCTTCCACTTTTGCTACATGATCAAATTCAGTCTATTGCTTCAGGGTTGAGTTGGATGCTTTTCATGTCGAAGTTGTTGCGGATGAGATCAAGATTGGATATTAAAGTGTGAATTTTGTGGAACATGTGTTAGGTTACAAGACAGTGGCTAGTGGCTGGGTTGACTGGGAGCCCACCCATTCCTATTATTCTTTGGTTATAATGAGAATAAGGAGTGTGAGATCATTGTCTCACTAAGATCCACCCAAGAGACAATGAGAATAAGGAGTGTGAGATAATTGTCGCACTAAGCTCCACCCAAGACTCTGATGCTCCTTCTCTTTCCCTCTCTTGCATCCTGCACACATCTCTCTCCACAAGTGGTATCAGAGCCAAAGAGCCCCGACTACCCACATGTGCAGCCCTCCCAAAGCAAGCTCTGAATCTTGGGAGCTTTTGAAGATCTGCAAGAGAATCGGTACAGAAGGGATCAGAGATTTGCAGAAGGAAAATCTTGAAGAAATCGGGAGAGCTAGCAATGCTTGGGGGAGTGAAAATCGTTTAGAAGCAAGCAACCGAGCAATCGGGCAACAAGAACATCGAAGGTAGAGCTTGCGAGCTTGAAATCTAGAGAATTGGGTAGTCGACAGTGAGCTGCAGTAGAGAGGAAGCATTGGATCAATGAGTAGGAGCTCAAGCTTATGAGCTTGAAAGCAAGCACGGAATCGAATAAACCCAAACAGCTCACAATCGGGCAATTTTGGCAAATTGGGCATGAGGCAAAACTGAACCGAATAGTATAGCTTGGAGTAGTAGCAAAATCGAATGCAAGCTTGTGAGATTGGGAGCAAGTGAGCTACTTGTTGTCAAGGTGCTCACACACACCTCGTTTCCTTTTGATGCCAACTGTGCAGGCTTTCCACAGAGCTACAGAGTTCGATTTTTAATTTTTTTTTGACTTACACATTAAGTGTGTGCAAGCCCTTGCTCCCATCAATGCCCTCGACAACCCGACACCCTCTCACACACACTTGAGTAAAAGAGTGGGATTGAGAGATAGAGAGAGCGAGTGAGTGGGTGAGAGAGAGAGAGAGAGAGAGAGAGAGAGAGAGAGAGAGAGAGAGAGAGAGAGAGAGAGAGAGAGAGAGAGAGAACATGAATTCGATATCGGCACCTTGTCATCGGCATCGGAGACTCCCGTCCGGTGATGACGGGAGGCGACCTCGGCATCGACGATTCACCGCCGACATCGACGACAGCGGATCGGATCTCAGCTAGTCTCTGACATTGGCTCTCGACATTAGAGCCGTTCCGACATCGAATTCAGGGATTTTTGACATCGACGATTTACCCCAATGTTCTTCTCGACACCTCTCATTACGTGGTGGATTTTTGATATTCAACCCCGACACTATCATTCTCGCGAATGAGCGTTTTCCCGTGGACGATTGTGCTTGCAACATGCGCGGGTGAGGTACCTCTATCATAGAGGAGTAACACCCAACATCGGCATCAAGCACACCGATTACGCTCTAAGGCACAGTTTTCAGCTTCGACTTCTTTGGTGGATATTGGACTAGCACATTTTCGTCCGACAGCAAAAATCAGCACCGACATTTTGATTCTACACCGACACGCAAGTTTGGAGGGGGCTTTCAAGCCCCCATACACCATATTCTCTAGGTTTTTCTGACGCTTACAAGCACAACACCTTTCAGGACAATTTGGCAGTCACTTTGACAGTAGTTCTCTGCGGATAGATAGATTGACAGATGCATATTTATTGAGCATGAAGAGTGCTATGGAGCTCTTTTGAGAGTAGATATCCTCCCAAGGATCATTTTTTATTGCACTCAATAGTTCTTAGCACATGTTCATGTAGAGTTACTGTTTTGAGAGTAGATATCCTTGCAGGGATCCTTTTTACTGCACGCAACAGTTCTTGGCACCTGTTCGTACGTAATCACTCATGTACGTTGAGTTGCGGTCACTGCTATTGTACTTCATGTGGAGCCTTTTTTTTTTTGGCAATTTTGGTAGTTTTTTCAGTCATTTTTGAGACTCAAACCTGAAGAGTACTTTCTGAGACTGTGGCTAGTCATTTTGAGTCTCCTTAGCCTTTTGGAGGGTTTTTCCGTGAGGTTTTCTTTGAGCTGGGATATTCTCGAATGTTGAGATACATTCGGTGATATAGGTTGCTAGAGTAACCCTCTGACAATACCCTCGCCATAGGATATGTATCTGGTCATACTTTTTTGCTTTTGATGTCGAATTGGCAGTCACATGCCAGTTGGTTTTGAGCATCTTATGTCTAGTGGTTGTTTTGAGCAGTTTATGTGCTTACTTTTGTCCTGTCGGGTTTGAGAGTTTGCTCCTCGTACAGAGGAGACTCTGCCGGATTTTTTTTGCAAGTTCATTTTATGCATTTTTAGTACCCTTTACTATTCTTAGATAGTGATTTTTCTACCTTTGGTTCGAGTTTCTGCTCCTGTTATAGGGAAAACTTTGCCGAAATTATCCCAGGAAATTTGCGATAAAGGTTTTGGTCACATTCTCTTGAGTAATGGCTGCGAGTAGTGCTTCCAAAAGAGAAGAGTACTACATCAAAAGGTTTGATGGTACAAACTTTGCTATTTGGCGGTAGGGTATGCAAGATTTTTTGATCAACAAAAGCTTGATAGCACCCTTGCATAAAAGAAGAGAGAATGCGTACACTGATGATGAGTGGGAAGACTTGAATGAGCATGCTATGGAGACCATTTGCCTGCAGCTTGGTGAATCCATTCACTTCAAAAATAATGGAGTAGACCAATGCCAAATATTTATGGGATGCCTTATGTGGAGCATGGGATGGAAACAATGCCTCAAACAAGGTTTTCTTGATGAAGAAGTTATGCGCATAAACATGAAAGAGGGCACTTATGTTAGTTCTCACTTGAACGAGTTCAACAACATATTTTCACAGCTTACTTCAAAAGGTCTCAATTTTGATGATGAAATGAAGGCCATTTTGTTGCTATGTTTGCTACCATCATCATGGGATACCTTCAACATAGCCATAAACAATTCTGCACCTAATGTCAAGCTAGTTTTCAACGATGTTGCTAGTGTGTTGCTGAGTGAGGAGATTCAACGTCAATCTCTTGATGCGAGTAGGCATGGTGATGCATATGTGGCTAGTGGAAATCATGACAAGCAAAGGTAGTGTGGTCGTAGCCACGTCGTTCTTAGGATCGCAAGCAAGGTCTTCGCAAGAGTCGCGACAAAGACATGAGAAATGTTGAGTGCTACTACTACCATGAAAAGGGACACTTGAAGAAGGATTTCGCACATTGCAATGTGACAAGGGCAAGCAGAAAGCGAAGTTTGACAAACCTACAAGCAACATGAAAATTGAAGAGATTAATGTGGTTGAGTCTCTAGCCATTGAGATAGTTTCTAACGTGCCAAATGATGTGTTGATTTTCACATTGGATTTGAGTCCTAATGTATTATTGGCCCTTGACGAGTGTTATGTGCAAAATTGGATTGTGGACTCGGGTGCTAGCTTTCACGTGACTCCTCTCACAAGGAGTGGTTTTTTACGTACATTGCCACGCATGGCACAGTGAAGCTAGGAAACTCTTATGAGCTTGATATATGCGGCGTGGGCAGCATCAAGTTTTCTATATGTACCCAAATTGACAAAGAGTTTGATGTCTGTTGGACAGTTGGATGACTTGGGTTACGCTACCATATTTTCATTATCAAGAAGGGAAATGAAAATATGGTAAATATGGCTAGAGGCCAAAAGTTTGGCTCATTGTACTCACTTTATGTATCTTTTGTGAAAGAGAATTCTATTTGTGTAGACGAGCTTCTGTCTACAGAGTTGTGACATAACCGGCTAGGTCATATGAGTCAGAAGGGAATGAAAGTCTTGCATCATTCTGTTTATATTCTTGTGCTAGATTACTCTAACTTCTCTTAATGTGAGCATTGCATCTATGGCAAACAAACTAGGCTGACATCATCGCCTTTAGACAAGGAGTTAGGAAGTCTTCTAAATCTCATTCATAGTGACTTGTGTGGACCCATGCGAGCCAAGTCTCTAGGGGGAGCATTATACTTCCTAACATTCATAGATGACTTTACTAGAAAGGTGTGCGTTTATCTCTTGAAGTAAAAGAGCGACGTCTTTAATGTATTTCAGAAGTTTTTAGCCTTGGTAGAGAACCAATCGGGTAGAAATCTTAAAACTTTGCGAAGTGACAATGGAGGCAAGTACATCTCCTCCCAGTTCAAGGATTTCTACAGTAAACGAGGCATTAGAAGACAGTTTACCATGCCTTACACACCCATCTAGATCGGTGTGGCTCAGAGGATGAATAGAACTATTTAAGAATGGGTCATTTCTATGTTGTCTACGGCCAACTTACCTCAACAATTTTTGGAAGAAGCTGTTATGACGGCTGCTTATTTGATCAATCAATCACCTTGTACACCATTGAAGTAGAAGGTTTCGCAAGAGATTTGGATGGACAAACAACCCAATTATGACAAATTACGTGTGTTTGGGTGTGAGGCATTCTTATAGGTGGCAAAAGCCCTTAGACAAAAGCTGGACCCCAAATCACACAAGTGCATCTTCATTAGATATGGTGTGGATGGAGAGATGGGATATCGTCTCTGGCATCCAGAATCTAAGAAGGTTCTACGAAGCTCACAAGTGATATTCAATGATTCTAAGATGCATACATAGCCAGTGAAATACATCAAATAGCGCATAGTACGGTTTGAGGATGTTGCCTCACCACTAGCTACACAGAATATTGGGCGTGCTAGTAATGCACCTTCCACTAGTACACACACACATGTTGCTCTAGAGAGAGCGGAATTCAGTAGTCAGGCACTTCGGAGCTCTACTTGTCCATCTCGTGCACCTAAGCATTTTGAGCCAGGATTGGACTATCTGCTAGTTTTTTACTGCGGCGAGCCCATTTACTACAAAGAGGCCATTCAAATGGACAATAACGTGAAGTTGAAAGAGGCTATGAAATCTGAGTATAATTCAATCTTAGCAAATGAAACTTGGAAATTGACAGAGTTATCTGCGAGTAAACAGGCATTGCCATGCAAATGGGTGTACAAGAAGAAGTATATCACAGATGATATCGAGCCTAAGTATAAGGCTAGATTGGTTGCTAAAGAATTCAAGCAAATGAAAGATGTAGATCTCGATGAAATCTTTTCTCCCATGGTCAAGATGACTACACTGCATCTTCTGCTTGGTTTAGTAGCCATCAAGGACATGAAATTGGTCCAAATGTATGTGAAGACAACGTTTCTTCATGGGGATCTTGAAGAGGATGTCTACATGAAACAACCAAAAGGTTTTGCGATAAATCTTGAGAAGCCAACACGGATAGAATTGGTGTGTAGACTCAAGAAGGCTTTGTATGGGTTAAAGCAAGCTCAAGGCAATGGTACATCAAGTTCAATAAGTACATTTAGTCCCAAGGTTACGTATGGAGCCAAGTGGATCACTGCTTATTCACAAGGAGGTTGAATGATGGTTCCCTCATCATTCTGATTTTGTATGTGGATGATATGGTCATAGTCGGCAGGCAGTCCAAAGATGAGATTACACTTCTCAAGGATGCCTTAAGAAAGCAGTTTTCTATGAAAGATTTGGGCGATGCACATCACTTTTTTGGTATGTGTATCATAGAGAGATCGCAAACGTGGTATACTTGAACTCTCATAGGAAGAGTATATTCACAAGGTCTTGCAGCATTTTAATATGCAAGGGGGGAAAGCAGTGAGTACCCCAATGGTTGCATACAAAAAACTTAGCAAGAATGATTGTCCCAAATTGGATGTTCAAAAGGCAAAGATGGCAAAGGTGCCATATTCTTTGATAGTTGGCAGTCTCATGTTCGCCATGGTTAGCACATGGCCAGACATTGCATATGCAGTGGGAGTGGTCAACATGCATATGGAAAATCTAGGCAAAAGCATTGGAAAGCAGTGAAGCATATCTTCAGATACATCAAGGGCTTAGCTAGCTAGTGCTTATGCTTTGGGAACAATGATGAATCCATAGTTGGATACACTGATTCAGATTATGTGGGTTGTGTGGACACTAGGCGATCCACATTTGGCTATGATTTCTTGTTCGTTGGAGAGGCAATTTCTTGGAGATCATGTTTCCAGAATTGCACTTCGTCTTCCACCACTGAGGCAGAGTATGTTGCAGTTTCCAGTTCTAGTAAGGAAGCTGTGTGGTTATCTCCTCTAGCAGGAGACCTTAGTATACATCAGATTATAGTGCTACATTGCGACAGTCAGAGTGTGATTGCATTAGCAAAGAACCCCGTGTTTCACTCCAAGTCAAAACACATAGAGGTCAGGTATCATGTGGTGCTCGATATTTTGGATAGTAAACGCATTGAGTTAGCCAAAGTTCACACAGATGAAAACCTAGCGGATGCTCTAACGAAGAGCTTAGCCTCAGAGCGTTCTCACATTGCATTGAGATGATGGGCATAGGGGGAAGCTAATGTCATGCTTCACGTTTGTGCAGTTGTACATAATAGCCCCTACATTCTTTAGCCACTTGGGCCACTTTGGCCTTCAAGTGGGAGATTGTTAGGTTATAGGCCAATGGCCAAGGGCCGATTTTTTCTCAGCATTCTAGACCGGAGCCAAAATGAGCACATTTTCATTCACCAGTAAATCCTTCATAATGAAGAAATTCACAATGCTCTTAATTGCATTTGAACCTACCCTTGCATGGAGTTATGTAGAGCATGCTACCCAAAATTCTATATCATATTTTTAGAGATAGTTTTGTGTAATTTATACAATTTACATCTATTTGTCTTGCTATTTTTGTATGGATTGTTAGAAATGTACTACATGTTCTAGGAAGCTTATATGATCTTGTAAAGATGCACCTTTATTTTGTGAAAGCTATCGTCATTTTGTATTTTGAGACATTCGCTATCCACCAATCAATGATTTGACATTGTGACAACCATTAACTTTATTCTAATCATCACAAATGTCTTTTTCATGATTGGTGGAAATATATTTAAGAATAAAATTGAGCCTTTTATTTTAAATATTTTGCATGGTGTGTTTTCTTTGTGGTTTCTTCTAAAAGTGACTAAATTGGCAATACAACTAAAGGGTTATAAAATTCCAAAAGGCATACCTAAAGATATTAAAGTTGGGCATCTTACACTTGTATCTCTCTCACTCTCCTTCTCGCACTCAACAACTCTCTCTCTCTCTCTCTCTCTCTCTCTCTCTCTCTCTCTCTCTCTCTCTCTCCCTCCCCCCACATTATTTCTGCCATTGACATGACCTTCTACAATCTAATAATGGTGTTACACACAACGCATAAGATCGTCTCACTTATGCTCAAAAAGCCTCATGACAAGAGGATCACTGCAGGTGTAGATGAAACCATGATGGTTTAGGTGCTTTATTTGCAGTGTGAGAAAAGGGAACCCTGCATTATCCAAGACCTCAATTAGAAGGTTCAGTATGCCATCTCTTTTGGAAAGCTTGGAACATAATCGACGACCACTAAGCAACCATACATCCTGAGAAACTTGTGCAAGAAGTGGCAAAGTGCATGCCATGAATGAGATTGTATCCTATTATGCTCTTATGCACTTGTAATTTCTATACGGTCACATCAAACTATAGCAACAAGCACCCTAAACATTGTCACTCCAACTTTGAATCTCATATGCTCTTTTGAGTCATGTTATTTACCCATGGTTGTATAAGTTGTAGTGACAAGAACCTTAAAATGATAATAGTTCTATCATTTAAAATAGTTAGCATAATGGAAGGAGTGTTATGGGTAGGCTAACCCTTGAAGATAATCTTACCACAAATTTTCATAATTTGAAATTGCTCATTTAAAAATAACCCTCCTTTTCCCTCACTAAGAGGTTTTTTTCCCTCGTGCTTTGTATATACATCCCAGAGCTAATTTATCTTGTATTTTCTCACCAAGTAATACATTCTTTGTTGTGTGCCTTGAGCTTCTTCTCCATCTCCACGTTGTGTGCACATTTTTGTAACTATAATTCCAACATTTGTCATCAGTAACAGTTTTTTTTATTTGGATGTGGATATTTTAGTTTATAATAAACAAGAAACACACAATATATGGAGGTTTCCTTTCTTTTGTAGATACCATGGGGCTGACTTAGTTTATTTTTTATTTTCTGGAGCTTCTCTTAGGCATTACCTCCTTTGTTGTTTTTGCTCTAAGTCTTGGTGTCTTGAGGATTCTCAAAAGCTGGGGACCCCTCTCAGGGTTCTTATGTCCTTTAGGATTGACCAGTGGAAAGGTAAATGGGAAAATCACATAACTAGATTTTTTTTATCATCACCTTTGATTTTGTTAGGTGGATGGTAACTTTAAACAAGACGCTCACATAAGGATGATTTGCGACACTTTAAAAAGGGTGGAAATTGCTGAGAAAATACGACATGATATATTTTTAGAGATCTTTGGCCCCATTCAAAGCTCTGTTAGGAATTGACCTTACATTTATAGGGTAGCCAAGAAAACCTATTAAATACACTTAGCTATATACCCAAATGTAGCCCCTCTTCTTTTTTGTGATTTTAGTTTTTAGGCTTCTTGGCTCCTATCCAATTGGAGACTTGGTTTTTTTTTGGCTAGTCTCTAGGATGCCTCACTAGAAGAATGTTGTCTTAAGGTCTTAAAAGGTTTTACAATTCTTGGACAAAGGGGAGGTGGTGAAAAACCCTTTTACCATGAGTTTTGGATACAGAAAAATTCTCTTCAACCACTGGGATTTATGAAAGAACCAAAGAGGCTATGTTTTTCTCTAGAACCATGGCTACATACTAACTTGATTCTGGTTCGAATGTCTATGGGTAATATATCACTTATGCATGTACGTTCCTAGACAATAGGGCCCCATGTGAGTCGAGTATCATGTGGTTTGATTAGGCCATTTGGTATGCCCTCAACCATCTAGAATCCATCTTCACTAACAAAACTACATAATACCATCTCTCCTTATTTGGCTCTTGGTTGGGTGGCTAGGGTTGGCAATTGCTACTTGCTCAAATAGCATTTATGCAATTTAGAAACATGACGCTTGATGGACATGGTACTTTCTTAGCGTTTAATAATAGCTTTGTTGGTGTTAAGATTATTCAAATTATGATAAATCCTTGTTTGGAGGAGGAGACTATCCCATCTTTGAAGAGACCTAACTCTCTTATTTTTGCTAATGGGTCTTACACTTCCTTAATAACCCTAACTCCAATTTTGAAAAGGGAAAAGCAA
Organism: Adiantum capillus-veneris; assembly: GCF_014529385.1. Classification (NCBI taxonomy): domain Eukaryota; kingdom Viridiplantae; phylum Streptophyta; class Polypodiopsida; order Polypodiales; family Pteridaceae; genus Adiantum; species Adiantum capillus-veneris. The sequence continues at coordinate 114,374,007 of NC_140931.1, forward strand.
GGAATTTTACTGGAGGAGGGGGAGAAGCTTCACTTTAGGAATTTACTAGAGTTATGACCTCTTATAGTTCTTGGTCAACTGCTATGGAAGAAGAACTCTTGACCATATTTCAAATCCTAGTAACCTACTCTTTGTCCATTGTCTTTTTGTCAACGAACTTTTTGATGTATACCCACCTAAGCTTATTTTTATAGATCCGTTCAAAATTAAGTTTGGAAATCATCACCTTTCAGAAAATATAATGTTTGGATGGAGGTATTTAAAATCTATTAGAAGTTTTTTTTGTCAAACAAACAATTTTTTGGAAAAGTGACTATTCTCCTCTCCCTGTCTTTGTATTAATTGTGGTAGGTTCTGCAACGATTTTGGTAGCATTGGATCGCATTTATGTACCATCGATCTTAATTTCATTTTGATGATGGTTTCATCCGGTCCTTGATTTCTCAAGGACTTAACCATATTCGTCCAAAGCCCCTTAACCCTAATTTAGCACTTATTGCATTACTCCACTATTTTGCAGAATTAGCCAAACTACTTCGATTGGAGAACAAAGATCAAACTTGACATAAATCAGATAATCTGTGACCGTTTTGCTCACAAGGTCATAAAGATACAAATTTTTGGCTTTCTCAAGGAAGAGACTGGGGGCAACACTAGATTCCATGCTTAGGATACAAGATTGGACTAGGAAATATTACATTTTTGGCATAGATAAAGCTCCAAAGAATGCTTTCTTTTTATGTCAAAAATTATTTTGTCTCTTTGACAAGGCTTTGCCTTTCATTTTATAATTGGAAAGGGATATACAAAAATGTCTCTAATTTGTGAATCTAAAATCTCCCTAATTTGTGAATCTAAATGGAGTAAAACTTCAAAAAATAAATTCATCTCTTCACCTTAATCAGGGATTGCTTGGTTGCTTGATCAAAGCTTTGTGTAGTCGCAATGTTCTGTGTATAAATAATTCATGGGAATCCCCATGGGATATTCTTATTCACCCATCATGTGTATTTTATACCTTGCCTAATTTAAATATGGGTGGTATCAAAATCATCTCACAGCTCTTGAGATGACCAAGAAATTAGTACCTTTCAACCATGGGGATGATCTTTTAAGTATTAACAAAACCATTATTTAAGATGAAACTAAATCAGATTTATCTTGACCCATCTTTCACAACATAGTTTAATGTCCTCAACCACCCCTTTGCGACCAAGGTCCTTTACCTTAACTTATAAATTTTCTAACAACCCCTTTGACAAGAGAGTATGCAATAAAGTTTTGATGGAAAAGAGACAAGCACTTACTAGCACGTGCTGGCTTGAAATTAGGATAGATGTCAACACTCTCATCTATAGTAGGTTCCTATTCTAGGAGCTTACTACCTCAAGAGTGTTTGGTGCTTGGGAGAGGGCGCACGCACGCATGCACACACACACACACACACGTCTTTGTGGGAATTTTCAAAAGGCGAACCTAACCTTGAGATCATATGCAGAGCTTTTGGCAACACAAAAGGATTGGGACATTTTTTCATGGTAATCGGCCCTTTGTTTGGGGCACCCATAAACCCTTCTATGTATTGAGTTTTGGAGCATAAATGAGAAAGAATCATTCATGCTTATCCTCTCTCTCTCTCTCACACACACACACACACACACACACACACATGTATACCTATACAATAGTTTGATTATATAAATAAGAACAAAAAAAATATTTTTTCTTTTTACCTTGTTTATTATTCCTAAGTTGAAAACCTAAACTATCGTACAAGTTGGTGTGTGTGTTTTTTATAGAAAAAATGGGGGATAACTCTCCTCCTTCTAAAACCTCATGGGTACCCATCCCTTAGGAGATTATGTAAAGATCGTGGCTTTCATTACCCTAAACTTCATGCTCGCTAGCTCTCTATGTCCCCCTTGATACTACAACATGCAATAGCCTATGCTAACTCCTACACTTGCTCTCTCTCCCTCTCAAATCCCAGTATGCAGGTAGGAGTGGCCCTAGAGGTGGCTTGGGAAACTATAGCCACTGAGTAATCGATCGTGGGGCGTCTTCTCACCTTGAGCAAACTAGATGCGCTATATAAGGTGAGGGTGCTTTAGCGTCTCACTTAGTCTGTGGGTGTTTCTCTCTTTGTGTGTGTATTTCAAAGCAAGGAGTGAGGGCTTAAACACTGTGCAGCTATGGAAGTCGTTGAACTACCATCATGTTAAGTATGGAGCCTGATTTACCCTTGTAATTTTCTGTGGTAAAAGCGCACATTTGTAAGGCCCCCATTATGAGGAGAAGCCATCGTACGTGAAGGAAAATCACTCACCGGAAACCAAAATTTTCACGGACAAGAATCAAGGGCAACTTTAAAGGCCTTGGTGCGGAGGCCCCCAAGACTTTTTTTCGCCGGAATATTCTTTTTCGCCGAAATATTATGGCCGGCCGGCGGCCGGAAAGTGGTCGGAAAACAACCGGTCGGTTGGGCGGTGGCCGGTAGTCAATGGCCGATGGCTGGTGGTCGGAAGTCAATGGCCGGTGGCCGGTGGCCGAATTCAAAAGCGGACTTGTCTTCTCAAGGGCGGCCACACATGGCGGATTGGAGGGTCCGATTTGGACTTATTCGCACAAGGGCGGCTACACATGGCTGTCTCTCATAAGAGAGGGCAGCCCTTTTGGTCTATAAAAGGAGGCCATTTCTACACACATTTCATAGTGTGAAGTTGATGCAACAAGGTCAGTGTGAGGTGGTGAGAGTGAAGCAAGGCGGGAGCTCCATTAAGGGTATAATCCCTTTGTAAACTACTTCTTGTTTTGAAGTACTAAAGCCATTGAGTGGCTTCTTTCCCGTGGACGTAGCCCACATTGGGTGAACCACGTATATCGTGTGTACTCTCTCTCTCTCTCTCTCTACTCTACAATCTCGTGTATATAAATCTGTCTCTCTCCATTAAGTAATCTACTCAATTATCTATTTAGCTACGTCTTATTTCCTAACAACTGGTATCAGAGCAAGGTTTGCTCGTAGCTAAATTATCTCAAGGAAAGGATTCCTTGAATTGAGTGGGAGTTATGGCGGAGGAAGGGAAGCTCAAGATTGAGAAGTTCAACGGCAAAAACTACCAACATTGGAAGATGCAGATTGAAGACTATCTCTACCAGAAGGACCTCTATTTGCCACTAGGCGGTCTTGCGAAGAAGCCCGCAACAATGGCAGATGAAGCATGGATTGTCCTTGATCGAAAGGCACTGGGAACAATCCGGTTAAGCTTGGTGTCAACGGTGGCCTTCAATGTTTCGGAGATGAAGACCACGGAGGACTTGATGAAGCCACTTGACGACTTCTACGAGAAACCATCGGCATCCAATAAGGTATTTCTTATGAAGCGCTTGTTCAATCTAAAGATGGCAGAGAATGGTTCAGTTGCAGAACACCTAAATGACTTTAACACAAACATAAGTCAACTTGGATCAGTGAAAATCAATTTCGATGAAGAAGTGCGAGCTCTCCTTATGCTATCATCTCTACCGGATAGTTGGGATAGCCTTGTGATGGCTGTAAGTAATTCTATCTCTGGCACAAATACTCTTAAGTTTGATGATGTTGTGGGTGTTCTCCTAAGCGAGGAAATATGAAGGAGAAGCACAGGAGAATCATCAAGTGCTGCACTATCAGTGGAAACAAGAGGAAGGCTTAAGGAGAGGTTCAAAAACCAAAAGGGTCGTGATTGCTCAAGGCAGAGCAAGTCACGCACAAAGTCAGTTCTTGAATGTTGGAACTGCGGCAAGAAGGGCCACGTCAAGAAGGATTGCTGGTCCAAGAAGAAGAAGGAAACAGAGTCTCAAGACAACAAGCCAACATCGGAGGCCAATGTGGCAGTTAAAGTAGAGCAAGATGCTCTAATTCTCTCATTAGACAATGTGTCTAATTCCTGGATAGTAGATTCCGGGGCTTCATTCCATGCGACACCACACAAGCAACATTTCCAAGACTACACCAAAGGTAATTTTGGGTATGTATACTTGGGAGATGATGAAGCTTGTGAGATTGTCAGCAAAGGTACAGTTTCTGTCAAAACTGCTAACGGAAATGAATGGAAGCTTAAAGATGTTAGGCATGTTCCTTCTCTTCGCAAAAATTTGATCTCTACAAGACAATTGGACGATGAAGGTCACAACATTGCATTCGGAAACAAACGGTGGAAGATCTCAAAGGGATCTTTGGTGGTTTCCAAGGGTGAAAAAGTCGGTACACTTTACTTGTGTACTGTTAGCACGCAACCTTCAGCTTGTGGAGCAACTACAGAAGTTGACAGTGCGGTGTGGCACTGCCGACTTGGGCATATGAGTGCCAAAGGAATGCAAATCCTTCAAACAAAGAAGCTTCTACTAGGTTTGAAAGAAGTGGACTTAGAGTTCTGTGAAGATTGTGTTTATGGTAAACAAAAGAGGGTAAATTTTCAAAAATCAGGTAATGAAAGAAAAAATAAAAAACTTGAGTTGGTTCATTCTGATGTTTGGGGTCTTGCAAGTACACCATCACTTGGTGGCTCATTGTACTATGTAACATTCATAGACGATGCGACTAGAAAAACATGGGTTTATGTCATGAAGAATAAATCCGATGTATTTTCCATATTTCAAAGGTGGAAATCCTTTGTGGAGAATGAAACAGGTACCAAGGTTAAATGCCTCAGAGCCGACAATGGAGGCGAATATTGCAGCCAAGCTTTTGAAAGCTTTTGTGCTAGCAATGGCATTCGGAGGCAAAGGACAACCCCAAGGACACCTCAACAAAATGGGATTTCGGAAAGGATGAACATGACAATCATGGAACGAGCACGAAGCATGCGGCTACATACAGGCCTACCGCTTGAGCTTTGGGCGGAAGTTGTAAGTACGTCTGTGTACTTAATCAATCGGTCACCCTCAACGGCATTGGATGGGGGAGTTCCAGAAGAGGCATGGACAGGGAAACCGGTGAATTATGCATTTCTCAAAGTGTTTGGGTGTGAGGCTTTCATGCACATAGATAGAAGCCTAAGATCAAAGTTAGATGCAAAGTCCAAAAAGTGTTTCTTCATTGGCTATGGAGAAGGAGACTTTGGGTATCGCCTATGGAATCCTAAAGATGGTAAAATCTTAAGGAGTAGAGATGTAATTTTTAACGAACAAAATATGTACAAAGATTACTTGGAAAGAAAACAAACAAAAGAAACAAGTGATGAGTACATGGAGCTTGAGGATGGTGAAGACTCAAGGACTGCAAACGGTGACAATGTGCAACAACGTCAACCAAATGAGGAGCCTCAACCTATTCCCCGAAGATCTACAAGAGCAAGTAGACCTCCAGAAAGGTTTGTTCCTTCCTTCAACCATCTCTTGATCTCAGATTCTGGAGAGCCGGAATCATATGAAGAAGCTATGCAACATGAATCCAAAGAAGAATGGACGAAGAGCATGCAAGTGGAGATGGACTCACTACATCGCAACCAAATATGGGAGTTGGTTGAGTTGCATAAAGGTAAGCGGGCACCTCAAAACAAATGGGTGTACAAGCTAAAGGAAGAAGAAGGTGGGAAGAAAAGGTACAAGTCTAAGCTTGTGGTAAAAGGTTTTTCTCAAAAGAAAGGTATTGACTTCAATGAAATATTTTCTCTTGTTGTAAAAATGAACTCAATTAGGCTTGTCTTAAGCCTTGTGGCTGCTCATGATCTAAATCTCGAGCAAATGGATGTAAATACAGTATTCCCTCACGGTGACTTAGAGGAGGAATCCTACATGCTTCAACCAAAGGGGTATGAAGTAAAAGGTAAGGAGAAAATGGTTTGCAGATTAAAGAAGAGCTTGTATGGTTTAAAGCAAGCATCAAGACAATGGTACTTGAAGTTTGATCGATGGATGTTGGATCATGGATTCACAAGATGCAACTCGGATCACTGCGTCTACACGGAGAATTTGGGAGATGGGAAATTCATCATCCTAATGTTGTATGTTGATGACAAGTTGATTGCAAGTGCTAACATGCAGGACATCAAAGACCTAAAAGAGGAGCTGTCCAAATCTTTTTCAATGAAAGATTTAGGTGCTACAAAGAGGATACTTGGTATGAAAATATCAAGGGATAGGACGAAGAAGACAATAAAGCTATCTCAAGAAGATTACATCAAGAAGGTACTAGAAAGGTTTGCAATGCAAAATGCAAAACCAGTTTCTACACCTTTGGCTGGTCATTTTAAACTAACGAAGGATATGTGTCCAAAGACACAAGAGGAGATAGACTATATGTCTAAAGTTCCATATGCTGCAGCGGTAGGTTCTCTAATGTATGCTATGGTCTGGACAAGGCCAGACATTGCACATGCAGTGGGAGTTGTGAGTAGGTTCATGGACAACCCAGGTAAAGAGCATTGGCAAGCTGTGAAGTGGATACTTAGGTATCTAAAAGGGGCAACAACAAATGCTTTGTATTTTGGAGGAACTGATATTTTTCTAGAAGGGTATGCTAATGCAGATATGGCAGGTGACAAAGATACTCGAAGGAGCACTACTGGCTATGTGTTCACGGTTGGAGGCACAGCAGTAAGCTGGGCTTCAAAGCTGCAGAAAGTGGTTTCACTTTCTACCACAGAAGCAGAGTATGTAGCAATGACGGAGGCAAGCAAAGAAATTATGTGGCTTCACAAATTCTTAGAAGAGCTTGGATTCAAACAAGACAATTGTGTCTTGTACAGTGATAGCCAAAGCGCTATCCATCTTGCGAAGAACTCAGCCTTTCATTCAAGGACAAAGCACATTGAGGTGAGATATCACTTCATACGCACTCTTTTGGAAGAGGGACAACTAAAGCTAGGAAAGGTGCATACAAGTGAAAATCCTGCAGACATGTTTACAAAGGTGGTCAACAAGGAGAAGTTGAGATTTTGCTCATCTTCAATCGACATTCAAGGATAAGAAGCCAGAATGGAAAGCAGTCACAGGTTTGGTGTGGAGATCAGTCTCCAAGTGGGAGATTGTTAAGTATGGAGCCTGATTTACCCTTGTAATTTTCTATGGTAAAAGCGCACATTTGTAAGGCCCCCATTATGAGGAGAAGCCATCGTGCGTGAAGGAAAATCACTCACCGGAAACCAAAATTTTCACGAACAAGAATCAGGGGCAACTTTAAAGGCCTCGGGGACGGAGGCCCCCGAGACTTTTTTTCGCCGGAATATTATGGCCAGACGGCGGCCGGAAAGTGGTCGGAAAACAACCGGTCGGTTGGCCGGTGGCCGGTAGTCAATGGCCGGTGGCCGGTGGTCGGAAGTCAATGGCCGGTGGCCGGTGGCCGAATTCAATGGCCGGTGGTCGAATTCAAAAGCGGACTTGTCTTCTCAAGGGCGGCCACACATGGGCGGATTGGAGGGTCCGATTTGGACTTATTCGCACAAGGGCGGCTACACATGGCTATCTCTCATAAGAGAGGGCAGCCCTTTTGGTCTATAAAAGGAGGCCATTTCTACACACATTTCATAGTGTGAAGTTGATGCAACAAGGTGAGTGTGAGGTGGTGAGAGTGAAGCAAGGCGGGAGCTCCATTAAGGGCATAATCCCTTTGTAAACTACTTCTTGTTTTGAAGTATAAAGCCATTGAGTGGCTGCTTTCCCGTGGACGTAGCCCACATTGGGTGAACCACGTATATCGTGTGTACTCTCTCTCTCTCTCTCTACTCTATAATCTCGTGTATATAAATCTGTCTCTCTCCATTAAGTAATCTACTCAATTATCTATTTAGCTACGTCTTATTTCCTAACACATCATAGGTTGGTATTCTCCTTGACAAGGGTACCTTGATTAATGGTGTTATATATATTGCATGAAAACTTCTTGCTTACTATTACATGTATCGCACAGGTATTGCTTGGCTTAACCTGGTTTCCTTATTGGGAACTCTACCGTAATTGCATATTGTGCATAAACTGATTGTTTATGGGAGGGATGGTGAAACACTTTGGTCTGTGATGCCTGTTTTTTCCGATGAAACTGGAAATAAATATTGATGGGTTTAAAGATTTTTTTTAACCATACTAATCACGCTGATTACTGTTTGTTTTTTTGGGGTTTTTAATGGTAGGATGTTGGCTTCTTATAACAAAGGGATGTTGATAACTTGTATAGTGCCTTAAATTCATAGTGCCTTAAATGCATTATGGTTGAGGATTTTGGAACCCATGCATAACCAGAGTAGTGGTGCTTCATTTGCAGTAATCGGACATTAAAAAATTGGGGGATCTTTTCTTACCTGGTACTGACATTTGTCTGGTCGGTCATGATAATACACACCCTAAAGTTGTGGCTTTTTTACTCTGTATCTGATGCATGGAAAAATCTGCATATTACTGCGTGGTATAATGGGGATTTTTCTTCCCTTATGCCTTTTTTGGGATTGTTATACTTGCTAATGATCTCGCTTATTGTGTTATATAACATGACACTGACAGAATCATAAACAAATATGGATTTTTTGTTTTTTGATAGACAAGCTATAAATAGGTTCTTTTCACTAAATTTCTTGATTTTGGCTCATCTAGTGGGTTTCCTTCTCATTTGGCATGCAAACTGAGGTAAGTTGAATCCCGTAAAGCCAAAATGGGCATGAGAAATCTAAATTGGCATGATAACACTGTCGAGTTTTGATACCTTTAAAATGGAATATTTTTCGTTGAGAGATATTTGTAGCCGTTGTTTTGGATACTTTATGGCTTCATGGTACTTAAAAAAGCTAGAGAAATTGGAGCGTGACAAAACTGGCAATGTAATTCTAGTATAAGAGATGTTATGGGGATTAAGACACTTGGTTTAGGAGGGATAGTGGCCTTTTTGATCAAAATGGTATACATGCTATTTAAAATCTACAAAAAATGGGGATATACAAATACCATATTTATAAGTACTCCTTTTAAAATTTTTGGGGTAACAAAAACCGAAGGACTAAAATACATGAACACTTTGGATAGTGGTTTTAAGTTTTTAAAAAAGTTATAAGATGGACATGGATAACAACTGATGTAGTCCATTGACACTTGTAAAACACATCCAAGACTAATGTATGTATTGTCTTGTTTGGATGGATGTAGGTGAGGACTCTATCCTTTCTTGGATTTTTTTTTTTGGCTTAAAGCTATTGTCTGTCAGATAGTACACTTGCTCCTACCACTTGGGAAGTAATTTTTTATTGGATCACTATCATTGTATACTAGAATGTGGCTTCATTCTCATATGCCATGTACAAATATAATTCTACTGAGTTGTTTTTGTACTAATTTTTGCCTTTTCTCTAAAGTCAGCTATCTTTTGAATGTAAAAGTTCATTTATGTCTTATCATATAAGTTAAAATAGCTACACACACACTCTCTCTCTCTCTCTCTCTCTTCTCTCTCTCTCTCTCTCTCTCTCTCTCTCTCTCACACACACACACACACACACACACACACACACACACACACACACACACACACACACACACACACACACACACACACACACACACACACACTTATGGCTAGTTCTAGCTTGATTGTAATTTTCTTAATTTTTTGGGACTACTAGCCGGGGGTGCCCACAGTGTACTACTTGCTCGAGTAAAGAATTTTTTGAGGACCTTATGATATCTTTACCTTATAAAAATAAAGGGGACATTTTGCCCTGCAAGGGGCTTTGTGCTAACTAAGGTGGGACCGTAGTGATACCTAACCTTGTAGTTAATTGAGGTCATGAGGGTATGCGGGTTTCATGGCTTTGCATTCCCTGGCATTTTCTGCAAAACAAAGGTGGCTCCCTCCTCTCAATCTCTCTCCATTATGTGTACTTGCGGTGTGGTTTAACTCCACATCTAATGTAAGGGCCTGTTGTTCTAGCTGGCGGCTCCATAACACCTCCTTTTTCTTCCTCCCTATGTTTGCCTCTGTACTACCTGGTGGCGCACCACTACTCCAGTAACTTACTATGGATGGGCCCGCTTTACTACCATGAAGAAGACGTTACCTGCTCATAAACCCTATAAAAGGTGAGCTTTTTTAGCCCACTTAGCATTGGTAATGTGTGCATGTGTTCTTGATGTATTTATCTGCATAATAGCACTTTCTATGACTTGGCCTACTCGTTGGTACTATTAAATAATAGATCTATGGCTAAAGGCAAGGAGAAGCAGGCCATTGTGGAGCTAGCCACTCCGACTCAATCTCAGGTGAATATTGGCATTAAAATGGATTCCTGTCCTGCAGAATGATGGTGTTTTTCTCGGATTGGTTTCTCATGCACATTAAGGACGTGTATGGCAAGTCATGTTTTTGTTAAAAAAAAAATCAGTATTTACTGTTGTCCGAATGGTTAGTTTGATTAGATTGAGATTATGGTGCTATTCCTCATACTTAGTTTGTAATGTCACTTTTGTTGTGGCTTGGATGGTGTATGCTCCTGTAGGAAATCTTTCAATTACTTGTTAAAACATTGAGGTTCAAAGTTGTATCAGCAGCATTGGTTGTATGTCCCTTTCTTAAATGAAGGATTTCTTGTCGTTATACATATTCGGTCCTATCGTTGACTTGGGTAGTTTCAACATTAAGGAGGGTATTGCAACATGTTAAGCTGGTTTTTTGGCGCCTTATAAAGCTGAGTCATAAGGATGATGTTCTTTATAACACTTGGTGATGAAAACCATTTGGTATTGTGGACCTACTGGTTTGGTGTGTAACTTCGGCCTAGCATAATTTGGCACCAACCAGAGGCTTGATTTTTTAATTAGGTTTCCTCTTGCAAACACTGAAAGTTGTTAACTTGGGCCTCTGTTTAAGTTATATATAATGAAGTAATGTCATTAACACATAGGGAAGGAATATACTTGATGGTGTTAACTCTCTGAGAGTTGAATACCATTACCTGTTAGTTGACCAGTACACCAGTATACCAGTACTACCGGCACCAGTACTAGAATTGATAGTCTGAAACTAGTACAATTACTAATATGCCAGTATGGTAGTATAGCAGTTTCAATACCAGTACTACCGGTATCAGTACTAGCATTGAAAATCTGAAGACTAGTACTAGTCTCAATACTAGTATATCAAACCTGTATCTATATCAGTACACTTGCTCTCAGCACGACTCTTGTATAATTACCTATTTCCTTTCTCCAAGTATATAATTCCTGGTTTTACATTCATTCTGGTATTTGCGGCATGAAAATATGTCTGGGGACCAATATACCAGTAAACCGGTAGACTAGTATAGTAGTAAAGCAGCACCAGTTCCAGTGCTATCAGAACCAGTACTAGCACTGACAATCTGGGACTAGTACCGGTACTAGTATACTTGTGTACCTGTTTAGCGGTATAGCAATATCAGTACCAAGACTAACCGTATTGGTACTAGCACTAAAAATCTGAAAATTGGTACCAGTACCAGAACCAGTATACTAGACCTATATCAATACCAGTTGATCGGCTCTTTGCAAGACTCATATAAAATTATCTATTTCCTATTTTCAAGTATAGAACTACTGGTTTTCTTCATTTTTTTTGGTATTGTTGACATAGACAAATGTTTGGGAATCCAAATACCAGTATAACAATATAGTAGTATAGCAGTATCAGTTCTAGCACTACCAATACCAGTACCAGCACTGAAAGATTGAGACTAGTACCAGTACTGATGTACCAGTATACCAGGATAGCAGTATAGCAATACCAGTACTACCAGTACTAGCACTGATAATTTGAGACTCGTACCAGTACTAGAACCAGTTTACCAGACTGGTAAAGGTTTGTTTATGATGGTGTAATTGGCTACCAGAGTCTCTTGAAATTTCTCTTTACTTGCACAAAAAAGTTGTACCTTTGTGACATGGATAAAAACTAGGATGCCTATGTATCACTTGCATACAGAGTCAATGCTAACAGAATGTTGTGTTGTTTCTATGGGTGCCTTTTGGATGGTGTCCTTTACCAACCTTTTGATATTCATTTGTACAAAATCAGGCTATCTAAGTTTGTTTTGTATAGTAAACCTTGTATTTATCTGCGTACCTTGGTCTTTGAACATGTATATGTTTGTTTGTGGGTAATATATGTAAATAACTAAAACACACACACACACACACACACACACACACACACACACACACACACACACACACACACAGTGAGCATGGAAGGCTACTGAGTCATGGTGATACTGTAGGCATGGAGAGATGGTCTCCATAGCAAAAACCCTACCCTATAAAGTTGGAAAGATGATCCTCTTCATGAGCTCACTTTGTTCTTAACGTATCACATTCTTTAATGTGATATGTTAAGCTATCTCTATGAGGTGAGGGTTTACTAACGCCATGAGCAAGAAATGGAAGAAGATGCCTACATCATAGGTAGTCAAAATCTCCTCTCAAGATTGTTTGTTCCAAGCACATAATTGTAGAATCTTTCTTTTTTTGAACTTGCAAACAAGATTGTGGTTTTTCTCATTTGGGACCGGCACATACTTCTTGGAATATTATGAAAAGACACCCCATGTTGGGGACCTGCATGTATGTAGTGGTTTTTTATATCCATTGGATTTTGATTATCCTTATTTAAGGGCATGGGTATGTGGTTGATCTTGAGCATTTTTTATATGTTTTCTCATACTAGAGGTTGGTGGCCTACCCCTATCAAGTGTCGTATTTCATGGAGTAATTGTTTTTTTCTACAATAGGTTAAAAGCACCGTATGTGGTTAGCTTTATGAAGTTGTTTATGGGGTTTTGTTCCCTTATAAAGAACAAACGAGTGGCTACTTTGGTATTAACATGCATAATATATGATTCAACCACCAATTTTTCAGTTGTGGATAATGTATGTAGCCTTTGATACCAACCACATGTACAAAAGGCTAAATACATATTGTATGGTTCAACCATTTGTGGTGGATAATGTATGTAGAGCCTTTTGTGTTTGAAAATTGGCTACATGGTTTTCTTTGCTTAGAATAAAGAGCAAATGGGGAAGGCCATAGAAAATTGGCTACATGGTCTTCTTTGTGTGGAATAAAGAGCAAGTGACCAAGAGGTATTTTCCCCTTTACGTTAATGAAGCCCATAGAAGGCACAACTTGAGTTTGTGAAACCATGCCTTTATTGATGTATGGTATCATCCAGAGGTTGATTGGATTCACCTTTATTTTGTAGGGAAAGATGGCGTTTCACCTATTTGGTAATAGGATGCTCACACTTTAGCTTGATGTTGCTAGCTTGTGTCAACAAATAAAGTTGATTTTTGTTTTTTAAGGACCCTATAGGGTTGGCTTTGGGATAGATGGTGGTGTTTGGCTAAAGGTTTTTCTAAAGTGAGGGCTTGATTTATTGTGAAAAGGAGATAAAGACTATACATACCATAATGATAACCTACCCTTCAAGTAATCAAAGCTTGATTAGACAAAGCAATTAGCGACTCATGGGACTAGTACCCAGAAATATAATTGCAAAGGGTATTCTTATCATTGATTAATGAAGCTAATTATTACTTGTGTAAATAATCCTAATGTATTAGAACATTACTAACCCTCTTGTGGCTCTAATACCACCCTAAAAGGGTTAATGAGGGGATCAAAGGAGCATTCAGCATAATTACAAATAATGAGAGAGAGAGAGAGAGAGAGAGAGAGAGAGAGACAGAGAGAGAGAGAGAGAGAGAGAGAGAGAGAGAGAGAGAGATGAAAATGGAAAGTTCATTACTCCAAAAAATGTGAGACGAGAGGGATCTCTTTATAGCCTTTAGCTAGGCATATCAGGTGTGTATTACAAGAGGTGTGGTACAACTCTAGAAGAGACCAAATGCATTCAAGCATTCTAGGAAGCGCGGTTGACCTACAAACTAGGGGTCGATTCTAGAAGCTAGTACATACACAAAATGAACTTCTAATTTCACGTATTGTCATCTCATCTCATCTCATTGAAATTTAGCATAGTTCATAGGCTAAAGCCCATCCTCATCGCTATTTAATCCCATGCCATTACTATTGTAGGGATGTCATTCCCTTGCATATCACTTGCTGTTGTCATTACCACAACCGCACACATAATTAATTAGAATGCACACTCTTAACCTAAGTGCACTCACTCACGCATGCAACTAATGCAATGTCATTCGAAATATCACATACTATACTCCATTACCCACACATCAAAATGCGCACAGAAGATTGTAAACCTAGAGAAAACTTTGGCCATGAAAGTTACACCAATGAGAACTCAAAAGTCGTGATTACAAGCACAATTTCTTATACATTACAAGCACAAAAAATCTCCACAATTTGCTAGGTAATGTTATACACATGTGCCAAAGTTTTGTAAAAGGAATAGATCAATCAACTAGTATCAATTGAGGTACCTTGGCAATGGGGGGTTCTGGAATTTGGACTCACCATTGAAGAAACTTGTTGTCAACTCTTATGTAGACATATAATGGAAATCACACCCCTTTAAGGTTTATTTCATTTGGTTGACTTTCATGCAAAGACAAGCACTCAGAATGTAAGAGTACATAACAATTAGCATATAGTAAAATGATTATAGTATATATAACTTACATAACGTCCCTATTTTGAAGCTCAATTGTGCTTGGCAATGCTGGCTATTTTAACCAGATGCAAATAGACGATCTCTCTCCATATTAAGTCTCTTGGAGTGCCCTTTTAGGAGGCTATGCCTAGCAAGGGCTCGCCAAGGGCTGTGACTTTTTTTGTTGGATGTAACACAAGGGCATCTCCCAAATTGCAATCACTTGCCCTTACAAACACACAAAACGTTCTTTATGAACTTTCTATTTGAAATGTTGTCTCTTGAAATGCGTTCAATGCCATATATGCCAAACATAATTGTTCCCAAGAAGCTCTGTGCTATTTTCAATGGATGTGAAGGAAAGGCCTCTGTCTGGATGCAATCAAATATGCTTGCACCTTGAAGGCCATCAACCCGTGCTGGCTATTTTAACCAGATGCAAATTGACGATCTCTCTCCATATTAAGTCTCTTGGAGTGCTCTTTTAGGAGGCTATGCCTAGCAAGGGCCCACCAAGGGCTGTGAACTTTTTTTGTTGGATGTAACACAAGGGCATCTCCCAAATTACAATCACTTGCCCTTACAAACACACAAAACGTTCTCTATGAACTTTCTATTTGAAATGTTGTCTCTTGAAATGCGTTCAATGCCATATATGCCAAACATAATTGTTCCCAAGAAGCTCTGTGCTATTTTCAATGGATGTGAAGGAAAGACCTCTCTCTGGATGCAATCAAATATGCTTGCACCTTGAAGTCCATCAACCCCTCAAAAAATCACGAGTAGTTCTTTATTGGCATTCTCTTTAAATGCCGTCTTTTGGAGTTGATAATAGGGAAAATTACCAAAATACCCCTCTAATTTGTGGAAATTCCCAAAATACCCCTCAAATTTCAAAAATTCCCAAAGTACCCCCATAATTTGCCATAAATTCCCAAAAAAATTTGTAGCTTTTCATAAGAAGAGTAAATTTCTCCAAAAACAAAAAAATTTGTAGCTTTTCATTAGAAGAGTGATTGTCTACCATATAGGATGCTAAAACTAAAATTTGAGTTGGTTATGTAGGCTTTGGAGATGAATTCCTTCATTATTTTTAGACATAATTGCCTTTTTTTTGGGAGGTAATTTGCAAAAAATTACATGCTAAGCACTCAAAGACCGATCTCAATTGTCAAACAAGAATAAGGATTAAAAAACTTGAAGATCCAACGAAAATAGATACAAGGGTATCTTGGGAATTTTTGAAATTAGAGTGGTATATTGGGAATTTCCTCAAATTAGAGGGGTATTTTGGTAATTTTCCCTCGATTATAAGATATGCCCAATATGATTGTGGCAAAGGAAGCTTTGGCCGCCGCCGAGAGGCCAGCAGTGATGCAGCAGGCGTTCGTGACTGCCAACCACTATGGCGCGCGCCCCTACTTGGAAGACTTCTACACGACAGGCGTGATCCTCAACAAGATGGCGTTTTTTGGAGTTTTCTATGGGCATGGTGGCACAGGGGTCCGTCTTTTTTGCATATTTCTGAATGTAAGTTGTGGCCGAGTTCTGTGCCCACAACCTCCTTTCAGAGACCCAAGCTCGGGTACTCGAAGCTGCTGGAGATCTGCACAAAGGCCTCCATGCCTCTTTCCTGCAGATGGACGAGTGCCTTCGGCCTCAATATGAGCCAGCAACAGGACTATCTGGGGTCCAGCTGGGCGAGGGTGAGGATGAGGACGAGGATGAGGAATGCCCACCTTGCCCTGGGAGCACAGCCGTCGTGGCTGTGGTAGACTATGACAACCAGAGGCTGGTGGTTGCAAATGTTGGCGATTCTCGCGTCGTCTTGTCCAGGAATGGACGAGCTATTGATCTTTCACTGCCTCAGGAGCCCGAGGATGCCGGCGAGAGGGTCAGGATTGAAGCTGCGGGGGCCAAGATCTTGCCCAACGGCTACATCTCCACACCTGATGAAGCATCCACATTGGGCATGTCGAGATCCATCGGAGACTTTGAGTTCAAGATGGACTCGACCCGCAGTCCAGAGCAGCAGGCGGTCATTGCAATCCCGGAGATTAAGAAGGAGAAGCTGACAGGGCAGGAGGAGTTTCTACTTCTCACATCGGACGGCATTTGGATGCCCAGCCAGGAAATTGTGGACTTTGTGATGAGGCAGTGGAGACAGGGTCTTTCTTTGCCTCTGATGTGCGACCAGCTGATGGATCGAGCTGATGCCAATGACAACATGACTGTCCTTATTGTGCCACTGTGACAGTGATGCTATACCAAACCTAGAAAGTGTAGTTATCAAGTTGCAACTTGGACATGATACGACCTCAACGAGCCTCTCCACCTTGCTTGGAAGCTGTGCGAATAATACTGTCCATGACGCACAATTCCCTTAGAGATTTTGAGCGTTCAGTGAACTAATTGCTTCCCCTAGACAAAGCTACGATCAATATCTAGAAGGCTTCACTGCCAACTATGTTTGGATATCAAGTTTGTTTTCAACCTTCATTTGCACACATATGTAGTAAAAGCTAGACAATAGGACAAGGGATGGCTTTTGTTTCTTATGACTTTCAGAGAGTCAATGTGCAAACTCTACTCTCACTCACCTAGTCTTGGCACAATCCAACTTCTTCATAATTATTGCAACATTTTCATAGTATGAACTGAAAAGAAACTGGTGTTTTGCTTTCATTTGTGATTCTTTAAAGGTGAGATTTTTGACGTGCAAACTTGCTCAAGCAAACACATTACTCATAACATTCGCACTTTATACTAAAATGAAATGAATATTTGTTTTAAGTTTAATCGGGTGAAAGCATGATTGGGTGGACACCAAAAGTTGTGTCCAGGACATAGCTATTTGGCAAATTAATAACATAGTTATGTTTGACAGAGATAGGAGAACCCAAGGCGTGTGATATATCATTGGATAGCTCTTGAAGAGGAGAATCTAAATATATGATTGGTGACAAATTTAGAACCAACTAGCAAAAAATTTACTGGGCCCTACACTTTGAAACAACAGCTATTGAAAGTTCAATAGCTTTCAACCCATAAAAGTGTACCACCCACTCATGCTTTGACTCAATCATAACATGAAAAAAGCCTCTCATAGAATCTTCCGTGCTCATCTTGATATATCTCTTTATTAGAAAAAATTTGTGGAGAAATATACCAATAGTATCACAGGAAACATGAATTGCTGTGACAAGGCTGACTAGCACTAATAGTTTTTTTGTTTGGTATATTCAACCAGAATAAGAGAAACACATAGGATCTTTTTTCTGTGAGGGGCATTGGGGATTTGACATTACGAATGCCTTCTTGCGAGGCTAACAACAGGGCCACATGCCGAGTAACTCTTAGCAACTTGCATGTATTTGTTTGCAACACTTCATTTGTCATTGACACGGGATGTGTTGAATTACAGCATGAAATAACAATTGCTAGACACACAATCTCCCCACTCGCGAGGAGAATATGCGTGAAGAATATAAGTCGGCACAACTCAATTTTTGCTGATTTTTTGGCATTTACCCAATGACATGTTACAAGGAATAATTTTACAGTTCAAGCTACTCGCGTGCGGGATTGAAAAGACCCTCTATCTCTTCTAGAGACCGACCTTTTGTTTCAATGACAAAGGCATTGCTGAAGGCCACTGAAAGTAATGAAACAACACCAAAGCTTGCATATACAGTTGAAAGTCCAAAGTGCTCCACAAATTCTAGGAAGAAGAGACCAATCACAAAATTGCAGACCTGTATATGGATTTATGTAAGTAGCAAAAAAAATTCTAGTAAATCACACAAATTACGTCATGAAGCACATAGGACTGAAGCGAAGAGTTAATTACCCAATGCACGCAGAGGCTAACAGCCATCGTCTTGGCACGCGCTTGAGTGCTGGTAAGCTCCGGAATTATCAAAGCTGTGACTGGGCCAGCACCTAAAGCAAATGTGTACACATACCTGCACAGTATTTAGTTGATTATCATTTCAATGTATGGATCTAAAGGTTCTATGAAAAAATTCAATAAAAATGTTACCACACATGCTGACAAGATCCAATACTACTGCATTAAAAAGAGTGAAAAGTTAAATACGCATCCATAGTAGCAGGGATAAACTATGTTGGTAGCTTAACAGAAAGTCTCGTGTTAAAATCGTGGCAGGTACTTAAACTGAACACTTGGCTGCCACAAACTAGTTATCCATGTGGTAACTTTTCTGACACCTCTAGCTTCAGATTGCTTTTTCCAAGCCGGTTCCCTTTGCTGTGGTTTGAACACTAGCTACCACAAACCAGTTATCCATGTGGTAACTTTTCTGACACCTCTACCTTCAGATTGATTTTTCCAAGCCGGTTCCCTTTGCTATGGTTCCGCTAGATAGTAGATAGGGACAGTGGGAAGTGTCACAAAAGATGAAGCATGCTCCTAACTCTGGCAAGATAATTTCACTTTTTGTCCAATAGCACACCAAATGCAGACTCCTCTCTTTTTCCTTGTGAGAAGCAGTCATTGTTAGCTCACGGGCTCTCTTCCTTGTGATTGACAGCCATCATTAGTTCACCGTCTCTAGGGCAACAGGTTTTTGTACCTCCTCCTGGGCTGCTTTTACAACTTTATCTGGTAGTTGGATCTAAGGCATAATTGGCTTGTGTGCAATGGGTTTACCAAATTCAAAACATATGCATGTATGAAAGTCCGAACCCACTACTCGAATAGGCTGCCAATGAGCTTGGTTATCATGCTATCATGTAGTTTTGTAATACAAAAAATGGAAAAATCTCAGTTTACCTGAGACCTCAAAGACTCTCCTTTGGCTTTCTTTTTAGCAGACTTCATCACTTGACCTTTGGAGTTTGCAGAGAAGAAAAAATATAGAAAAGACAATGCAACAAGGACTAAGTGAGCACCAAAGTGGGTTTACCTCTCTTCCCCTTTATATAGATGGAAGGGGTGCCCCAAGAGGTTAGGTTGTGGATCCGTCATCATCTTCTTTCATGGAGTGCAGGGGTGGCTCCAACTCATTTACACACATACAAAAACGCACCCTAAGAGTGGGGGTGTATACGCCATCAGACGGTACACCACCCTCACCCAACACAACACCGAGGCTATAGCCAATCTCTGTGATATGCAGATGTAACTCTGGAAATAGGCCTAGAAATCTCGTTGAAGGCCCTAAAACAAACATTGACAATGGGCCACACCCGTAAAGATCCCCAAACCATGGCCGGAGAATGGAACCAAGTGACCCCCCGCATGTGTCCTTGATCCTTCATAGCTGACAGTGATGACGTCATAGTCAAAAGGGACCACGTCCCTGCCAGCTGGGCACCTCTATCACCCTCTCTGTCAATGTAATCAGACACCTCATCAACATACATACCAAATAGAGTAGGAGACAATGGGCAACCCTGTTTCACCCCGATAGTGGAGTGAACTAAGTCAGATATCCCCTCTGGGGTGCGTACATGTCCCATCACTGATCTGTATAAAGCCATAATCCCCCAAATCAACACTGTGGGCACCCCCATCTCCTGCAGTCTGCGCATCAGTCGAGCTCTCGGTACCATGTCAAATGCTTTGCGGAAATCCACAAAGCTACAATAAATCCGTCTCCCATGTGACCTGCCCTCCTCAATGATAGCTCTGAGTGTCAGAATATGGTCAAGAGTGGAGAAACCCCTCCTGAAACCTGCCTGTCCCTTTGCCCGTACACCCTCACCCTCTGCCCAGTTACTCAACTGCTCCTCAATAATGGATGCATACAATCGTGCTAGTGTGTGTCCAACCATAATAGTGCCACACTCATTCAACCACTACTGGCACTCTCATCGACCGAGCATTGGAGCTACAGAGATACAGACGACCGCGACTGAGGAGAGGAGCTACACAGCATCGACGGAGACTACAACAGAAGATTCGAGCCATACTCTCTCGACATCCAGAGTGCAGATGAGGATGGATCCTCACCATTTCTTCCATCTTTGTTTCACACACTGTTACATCCAGTTTACCGGGTACCTATTGTATCAGCTGCTACACCCACGTAGTTTTAGATTGTAGTAGTAGTAGTAGTATTTTGTTCCACTTCTAGTTCTTTTCTAGTTCTTTTGTACCCGGACATGGTATTAGATTCACTATTTTGTAACTGATTGGTCTCATAGGTCATTTTGGCCTTTTGAAGACGTTAATATAACATTTCATTTCATTTCATTTCTCTCTAATAAAAATGGTAATAAAAAGAGGAAAACGGTATAACCTTTCTATCACCCAAGTGAGGTAGATTGGTTATGTCATTTCCCTCTTGAATAACAGGTCTTGAGTTCAACTCTCCTCGTCGGATAGATCTTTAAGGTCTCTTGGGATAGTTTCCTATGACGTTAAAACAATCTTCTTCTCGGGTGTGTGTGTGGGTGTGTGCTAATAAAAAGAGGAAAATGGTATTACCTTTCTATCACCGACTGTGGTAGATTGGTTATGCCATTTCCCTCTTGAATAATAGGTCTTGAGTTCGACTCTCCTCGTTGGATAGATCTTTAAGGTCTCTTGGGATAGTTTCCTACGATGTTAAAACAATCTTCTTCTTCTTCTTCTTCTTCTCTCATGGAGCACCTCGTAACCTTGCAACGCATGCGACCTGGTGAGACTTGACCTTGCGTATAGTATTGGGCGCCCCCCCCCCCCCCGCCCCGCACCTCCCCTGGAACACCTCGTAACCTTGCACCGCATGTGAGTTGGTGAGACTAGGCCCTATGTATAGTATCCGACTCTCTCTCTCTCTCTCTCTCTCTCTCTCTCTCTCTCTCTGTGGTTACATTCAGCCACGCACCAGGCCCGTGGAAGATTGCTTCGCACGTTGCCGAACCACATTTCCAAGGATTTCTTTGCTTGATTAGGGCATAAACTACTACAACTAACTCTCTCTCTCTCTCTCTCTCTCTCTCTCTCTCTCTCTCTCCATAGCCTCCATGACGAGCGAAGCAGATGTGACGGATTTCAGGGTTAGGGTTTCTAAGTCAAGTTCATCGATGCATCAGATCAATGCGTTCGATTGGCCCGCCCCAGACTCATTTCCCCTAGGAAGGTGATCCATGCCAATCTCTTGGGCAAAGCCGGAATCCTCTATGCCATGATCTATTCTCTTTTTGTGGTTTTTGCATCTGAATGCCATCTACATGGTGCTAGGACATTAGAGTGACCTTCGGGTCTTGAACTAATTTGACTCAGTTTTGCAGATATCAGTCGAAGGGCCTAGAACCCGGAAGAAGAAGAAAAACCAACTTATAAAGTCTGCCAAGGAGCCTACAATAATAAAAGGCACACACACACACACACACACACACACACACACTGCATAAAAGACTAATGATGTGGCAGCTGTGCGGATGTCCGCAATTTGCACTGATTGATGACGTGGCATTGCTGTACGGATTTCCGTTTTTTGCACTGGCAGCCATGGACAGATTTGAGTGCCACCTTGTTGGTGGAGATGCTTTTAGGATTAAGTGCTTTTGGACCTGATGCTTTTGGGGCTCTGCTTTTGGCATCCCTTGTACTATGCATGAGTGTCCCAAGGGCCACTTCTAGAAAGGATCTGGACACACAATCTCGGAGAGAGTCGGACCTTTGGGAGTTGTACCTTGCCAACTATAATAATAAAAAAATACCGAAAAGGGCGCCAGTCTTTGGGGCTAGTGCGTCTTGACTCAGAACTCCACCAAGTCGTGTCGTCCACTCTCTCCCTTCCCTTCACAGTTATCCCATTGTTTGAAGTACTAAAAGTGTTTTCAAGTATGTAGATTACAGTTATCTCCGTGTTTCCATCCCCTTGTCGGAAGTAATTATAGTGGTATAAGAGCACAGCTTGCTCCCTTGCCCTCTACAAATCGGCGGAGCACGATCTTGTCGACATGAGCGGAGCACCGAGAGAGATCACACTGCCGAAGGAGGAAATCCACCTGGCCCATCCACTCAGAGGCACCCTGATGAGATACATGCCCAACACTTGGTACGACAATTGGTCTATTCATCTGAACAACAAAAATAGAGACTGACGGATGACAGGATTGACTTGGAAGCTTTGCACAACCACTCAAGCACCTTGAATCCCCTTGATAACCATGTTATGCCATTCTCAAGTGACCCGATTAATTCTTCACGGCAGAGCTCTGGAGATGTCTTCTCAATTTCTGGGAGGCATTTTCAAGAATATGGCTTCAGGAGAACAACCCGATGTGGCTTCCGAAGTACCACTACCGTTGCCCCTTGCACCTCCGCCCTATGTCTCATCACCACCTACTACACCCTCCTATTTATCAAATGGGCACCGTCACCATTACTATTATTACTCAACACCTCTAGTGGAAAATTCGAGTCCAAATCCCTGTAAGGAAAAATGTTTCACCTTCTCACGCATCCAAGATTCCCACAACGCTCTCAAGTTCTTGAAACAGTTTGACGTCCTTTTCAATAACGGAAATTTTACAGAAGAATCCAAGTTGCTACGAGTCACCTCTTTTCTCAAAGATAGTGCTTTGACATGGTGGGCTGCTCTAACCAAGAAACCTGGCAGTCGGAAGACTTGGCATGACTTTAAGCTCTCTTTCTACCCAAGCTTCCTTGATGAGACCTTTGAAGTGGACATAATTGTAGCTTGGTCTGGCCTCACGATGTATCCCTCGGACACTCTTCCAACTTACAACGAAAGATTTTGGGATACCTATCTGCCAATTTCCACCTTTCGAGACATTATTTTTGTAGAACAGATTCGGTAACTTATGTCCCATGCAAGAGTAGGATATCACATTATGAAGAAAGAACTAGTATTTACGGACGTTACCGCTCCTTCTCAGAAGAGAACCCCAAAGTTCATGATCCTCCACCCAATATACTCCACAACCCCAAACTAGTACCGTCTCCAACACCTCTACTTGACGGCTAACTCCGGAATGGCACAATACCGATCAAAAGGAAGGTGTTACAAATGCGGCCTTTGCAGCCATGTTGCCTAGGACTGCCCGGAAAACCTCGATAGCAAAAGATCCATCCCATATGAAATCACAGAAAACAAGAAATCCCGACCCTCAGTTGGATAGGTGTTCCTACCATCGACAAATCCAATGCACCATGCAAAGCTATGGAAAAGGTTAAAGATCAAGATGCCCTTATCCTCTTTGATTCAGGTTCCATGCAAAATTTCATCTCCTTAGAATTACCCGCAAGATTAGGTATTGAGGAATATGCCAAGGGGATGCAAATTGAAGCACAAATGGCTAACGGGACTTACAAATCATCGACACCATTGTTTGGATCACTTCGACTTAAGTTCAGACGTTTGCAGATCCGGGTGACTTGTACATTATGGATTTGCGAGGATGTGATGTTCTATTGGGCATGCCTTGGTTCTACAAGTATCATGGCCAATTAGACACAAGAGAACGAACGATCCAATTGAAGCACAATAACAAAGAGTTGGCGTTGGATTGTAGCACTTAAGGAACGACGGCAAGCTAAGAATCACGAATCGAAGAAAAGACATATGAATTTGGTAATTTCTGTATGAATTTATGATGAATAAATATTATGATTATGACTAAGATTAAGATTATGATCTTGGGTGAGTACACGACACTACAAGCAGGATTCAATGACCTTTTATAAGCATTGACTAAGACTATGATCTTGCCTGTGTGATCGACACCACAAGCAGGATTCAATGACCTTTTCAACGCATTGGTTAAGAAACTAGCCATAAGATTGATTTTCAGACGCACCAGAGGTGTTTGCTGCTAGCTTCTATGTGTGCATAGCCATCATGACACAAGGATGCATGACTGAATGATCAATTGTGAGATTTTACGTCGCATGAATGTTGGAAGTGTGAACATTCTCTTGTATCCGGCAATCGAGAACGATTGCTTTGATTTTAGAAGGCAGTATGTGACGGGTTTCAGGGTTAGGGTTTTGCGTCGAGGTCATAAACGCATCAGATCAATGCGTTTGATTTTAGAAGGTGGTATGTGACGGGTTTAGAGGTTAGGGTTTTTGCGTCGAGGTCATAAGCGCATTGGATCAATCTGTTCGATTGGCCCGCCCCAGAATCACTTCCCCTAGGAAGGTGGTCCATGCCTATCTCTTAGTCAAAGCCCGAAACCTCTGTGCCGTGATCAGTTCTCTCTAGGTGGTTTTGCATCTGAATGTCACTACATGGTGCTATGACATCCAAGTGACCTTCGAGTCTTCAACTAATTTTACTGAGTTTTGCCGGAACCAACTGAACTGCCTAAAAAAACAAGAAGAAGAAGAGAAGAAGAAATAAAGAATAACCAACTTGTAAAGTCTGTCGAGGAGCCTAAAATAATAAAAGGCACACACATAAAGACTACGTAAAAGATTGATGATGTGGCGACTGTATGGATGTACGCAATTTTCCTTGAGGGGTGAGGTGGCACTGCTATACATACGGCATACGGATTTCTGCTTTTTGCGCTGGCAATCATGGGCAGATTTGAGCGCAAGCTTTTTGATGGAGATTCTTTTAGGATTAAGTGCTTTTGGACCAGATGCTTTTGGGGCCATGCTTTTGGCATCCCTTCTACTGTTTATAAGTGCCCCAGGGGCCACTCCTAGGGAGGATTTGGACGTAGAGCCTTGGAGAGAGTCCGACTCTCGAAAGTTGTATCTTGCGAACTATATTAATAAAGAAATACCAAAAGGGGCACTAGTCTTTGGGGCAAGTGCGTCTTGATCGGAACTCCGCTGAGTTGTGTCGTCCACTCTCTTCCTTCCCTTCACAGTTATCCAAGTGTTTGAAGTACTAAAAGTGTTGTCAAGTGTGTAGATTACAGTTAACTCTTATTTCTATTGGATTCCTCACCGGAAGTGATTACAACACCTTCCCTGTGGCAAGAAAACTCTCCACCTTTGCAGCCACCAACAAGCGCCTCTCCACATTCGAGATGGAGATGAAAGAATGAAGGAAGGAGAAAGCAACTTTATTGAAAGAATAGTTGAAGGATTGAGAGAAAAGGAATAAGGAGAGAGATACAATGAAGGAAGAGATGGATATACTCAAAGTGGAGATTGCCTACCTTTTGAGAATGTCCATCAAGTGATAGGCGAACAAAGAAGACATCAAGGAAGAGCTTACAAAGGCAATCACGGAGACAATTGAGGACAAGATGGAGGCCACCAAAGAAGGATGGGTGGATGTAGTGAAGTGGAACATCAAGAAAGAAATCAAGTAGGCAGCGGAGGAAGAGGCTAACGTGGATA